>NC_046160.1:129701666-130384166 GCF_011064425.1 Rattus rattus
GACCAAGCCACTGGGACAATTGGGGCAAAGAAGGACTATGGTAATGGGGAGCCACTGGTAGTAAACTTTACCCCTGGACCACTAAACGAGTTTTAGATATAGGAAAAAGCCAAGTGACTCATTCTTTTCTTGTGATTCCTGAATGCCCCATGCCCCTATTGGGAAGAGACTTATTAACCAAACTCAAAGCTCAAGTGCAGTTCACCACAAAGGGGCCGAAGATAACCTGGGAAGAAGCCCCTGTTGCATGTTTGGTTTTAAGTTTAGAAGAAGAATATCGCCTCCATGAGCAGAATCCCAAGCAGCTACTAGCCCCTGAGTGGCTATCTGCTTTTCCTGAAGTCTGGGCTGAGCAGGCAGGGATGGGGTTGGCCAAACAGGTACCGCCAGTAGTAGTGGATTTAAAAGCCGATGCCACTCCAGTTTCAGTCAAACAATACCCTATGAGTAGGGAAGCTAAAGAAGGCATCCGGCCACACATTCAGAGACTGTTACAACTAGGGGTCTTACACTTCCAGCCTCCTGACAAGGTTCGACAGACGTCCTTTGTCCTGTTGTGTTCCTCTGCCTTCTCCTAAGAGCTTCTTCAGCCTAAATCCTGCCTTTAGATCTTTAATGAGCTTTAAACTAGGTTTTGAATAGGTCTAATTCACTGTTTTAAAAAAAGATTTGTTTTTCATGTGTATGTGTGTATGCCTGCGTGTATGCATGGGCACCATGGGTATCCGGTGCTCAAGGAGGCCAGAAGTGGGCCCTGGATTCCTTGGAACTGGAGCTACACATGGTTGAGAAATGCCTGCTGTGGGCGCTGGGAACTGACCCCAGGTCCTCTGTAGGAGCAACAAGAACTCCTAACCACCAAGCCTTCTCTCCAGCTCCAGCCACGACCCCTTCTTCCGGCCTAATTGTTTTTGTTGTTATCTTGTTTTTTGCGTTTTTTACGGTTTGGGCTAGGTCTCTTTCTCTGTGTAGCCAAAGCTTACACGTCAGTAGCCCAGGCTCCCTGGGATTTTTACTGAGCTGAAGCTCGGTTTTCATGGTTTGTTTCCTTTGGTCTGAATTTTTGTAGCTGGTGCCTAGCATTGACTCAGTGGGAGACCGGGCACAAACAAGCCCTTCTTTGTTTCCTTCTGGAAACTTTGTAACAGTCAGCATTTTCTCTCTGGTTTGTAAGCCCCTCCTAGCATCTCTGCAGGGGGCTAAGGTTGGGGTTTGTTTTTCCGGGAGAATGTCTTTTGTAGGCTACCACCAGAGGCTTCTCTGCTTTGCCAAGTGGCTTGTGGGCGCTCTGACACCCTTGTGGCTCCCAGACTGTTGGGTTCTGCTGCTGCTGCTGCTGCTGCTGCTGCTGCTGCTGGTGGTGGTGTTGGTGGTGACAGAATTCAGAGATGCGGTGATGCAGCAATGTGGGGATTGGGGAATTGGGAATTCGGGGATGAGGGGAGGCAGAGATGCAGGGACAGGGGCTCCAGCTGCTGTGTTCTCTGGGACTGTTGAAGAGACAATTCCTCGCAGAAGACACTGACCTTCAGAGGAAGCTGGAACCCACTACTGAACACCTGGATTACTGGCGGTATACTGCCAATATGTGACATTTCAGACTACCCATGTTCCAGGGTTTTAGATCTTGAAGGCCTTCCCGCTACATACACACCCCATGCCTACACAGGTGGCTTCCTCTTCTTTTGTGGCCCTGCCCATTCCCCTGTCAGCCACTGGGAATTGGGCCACGCATCGCTGCCTGTGTTGTATCCATGGTTCCACGTGGTCTGTGTGCCTCTGTTTCTTGCTTGCCCAATAGGACAGTGTCTGCTTCAGCGCCACCCAGGATCTATGGAGCAATATTCCTATGGGGTTGACAGCATCCCTGGCCCCAGGCCGGCACCAGAGAGGCTATCAAAATGGAAGGCAAGAGAGACAGTTCCAGCTTGGAGAACCTGCTGCGTGCTTAGCGAAGGCTGTGCCCAGGGCTTCTTTCCACCAAGAGATGTGGAAGAACAGGACCAAGCTATATGATTCTGGTCCTCGTGGAGCCTTCTTCTGTGTGATACAGCTCATGACAGCTGTGAGGTCCCCTAGCCTTAAGGTGAGTGACACCCTGTGGACAATGGCCGGCCCTGCATCTGCCACAGCCGGAGTAGGTAGGGGTCTCCGTACAAAGCATTCTGGGAGTCTCTGACAGCTGTGGCTCTGAAGTGGACTGCCAGTTGCTGTCGGTGCAGAAGCAGCCTCTAAGCAAACGGAACTGCTGGCCAGACAAAGTGGGGCAGTGCCGGGCGGGGGCCAGCAGTGCCTCCGGAACAAAACGTTTTTACAGTTAAGCACCAGCAGAGACCTGATTGTGAACTCGTAGCAACTTTTGGTGGACTCTGCTTGTGTATGGACATTTAGGACCCAGCTGGGTCTACCTGGCACCAACGAGTGCCCTGGAAGTTTGAGTGTCAGTGTGCAGGGTGCATTAGAATTCCACGGAGGAGAGGGGACAATTGAAGTGCCTTCAGGACTCACTGGAGAGAGGACCCTGGTGCCTGAGGCTTCTGCCTGTGGACAGGAATTCATTCCAGTGGCAGGTGCAGCCTCCACACACGGAGACCACCCAATGGCCGTGCTGCTCCTGACGTCTGGGAAAGCCATAAGGACTCCAGCCCTGCAAGTGTGTTCCACAAGGGCTGCGCCTTGGTTGGTGCCCAGAAGCCCACTGAGAGGTTTGGGTGTGACATTTTCCAGAGCCTTCAGATTTGCTCTGCAATGGACGACTCCTGGTTGGCATCCCAGGACCTTAGAGAACTTTGATGTGCAGTACTTCTAGGGGTTGTATCAGCTCTCAGGTAGCATCACACAGCTACCAGGAATCCAAACCGGTTTCATTTTAACCCAGTATAGTAATCTGTTTTATCCCTTAGGGTTTATCCCAGCTGACAGTAATCTCCCATTTGAAATCCCTACCTGTCCACTGCATTCTTGGAGAAGGGTGGGACAAGAATCCTGTTGGGGACAGGTCTTCTGCAACTGTTTCACTGATGGGAGGCCAGCTGTGTTCCTGGGACCTGGCTTGCCCCTCACAGTGAGCCTGGCTAACCTAGAAAAGCTGTCTTCTGTTCAAAGCAGGGGTGACAGCTCTTCCCTGTGGGCCAGCATCTGCTGGCCCTGGGCTAGAATAATGGCTCTTCATCTTGGTTCAAGCCAGTAGCCTCTGGAGAGTGTGCCATGGTGTGGGTTGCTGGCTCCCATTGGTCCCTGAGTCAAGAGGCCCAGTGCGAGGCCTGGGTTCCTGCCATTTCCACAAGCCCCAGGCATTGCTGCTGGGTTGGAGTTTGAGGACTGTGTTCTCTCTGGAGAAATGAGTGTAAAACCAAACTGGGCAGGGCCGAGGGCTGAGTCTCCAATGCAAGTACTCAGAGGTGGCCTTTTGAGAAATGACTGGATCCTAAGGACACTACCCTTGAGAATAAATGACTCTATTTGGGGGTTCACAGCTGGATGGATTTGGGAGAAGAGTTGGGATGAAGGAGTGTCTCCATGATAGAGTGCTCATGTAATGTGTATATGGCATGCCCTGTGCTAGCACCACAAGAAAACAAAAATGAAACACACACAGTCTTGCTCTGCCCCCGTGCCCCCGAGCCTCTCCCCTTCTGGGACGACAGGATTAGAACAGCTTTGCACCCACAGTGCTCCCTGTTGTCGTGCTGGGCCTTATCACAGGCCTAAAAGTACCAGCGAGGACTGAAATCTTGGAGACCGTGAGCCCAAGCGTGTCTTCCTTTAAGGTGGTTTTCTTGAGTGTATCACACAGTGAAAGGGAATTAACTAACATGGCATCATTAACTGCGTAAACTTTCTCAACTCAGAGCAAGCTTGCCTAGAGGCTGCCTGGCCCTGAGGCCTGGGAGCTACAGAGCCTCCCTAAAGCAGTGTTGATAGCTTAGCTCTGGAACTATTGGGAGGTTGGGGGATCTTTAGTGGGTAGAGCCAAGCGGGAGGGTCTTAAATCACTATGGGCATGTCCTTGAAAGGGACGTGGGTCCCTGACCCCTGCTGTGTCTTTTATTCAGAGGCAAACAGACCTCCTATCAGACATCCACACCAGGATGTTCTGCCTTGACACGGGCCCAAAACAAGAGAGCCCTAGTCAGCCATAGACCAAATCTATGAAACCGTGAGTCAAAACAAACATTTCTTCCTGCGTGTTCTTTCATTAAGATTCTCTTGGTTGGGTTTGTTTGAGACAGGGTCTTAGTATGTAGTTCTGGCTGTCCAGGAACTCACTCTGTAGACCAAGCTGCCTTTGAACTCAAAGATCTGTCTGCCTCTGCCTCCCAACTTCTGGAATTAAAGGCACCACTGTGCCTGGCTCCCTAAAACTTTTAATCCATCTCTCACTATTATTATGAGGCTGCGTGCACGCTCACACACGCAGCAGTGTGGAGGTTCTGAGGCTGTGTGCACGCTCACACACGCAGCAGTGTGGAGGTTCTGAGGCTGTGTGCACGCTCACACAGCAGTGTGCAGGTTCTGAGGCTGTGTGCACGCTCACACACGCAGCAGTGTGGAGGTTCTGAGGCTGTGTGCACGCTCACACACGCAGCAGTGTGGAGGTTCTGAGGCTGCGTGTGCACGCTCACACACACAGCAGTGTGGAGGTTCTGAGGCTGCGTGCACGCTCACGCAGCAGTGTGGAGGTTCTGAGGCTGCGTGCACGCTCACACACGCAGCAGTGTGGAGGTTCTGAGGCTGTGTGCACGCTCACACACACAGCAGTGTGCAGGTTCTGAGGCTGCGTGCACGCTCACACACACAGCAGTGTGCAGGTTCTGAGGCTGTGTGCACGCTCACACACGCAGCAGTGTGCAGGTTCTGAGGCTGCGTGTGCACGCTCACACACGCAGCAGTGTGGAGGTTCTGAGGCTGTGTGCACGCTCACACACACAGCAGTGTGGAGGTTCTGAGGCTGTGTGCACGCTCACACACGCAGCAGTGTGGAGGTTCTGAGGCTGCGTGTGCACGCTCACACGCACCACAGTGTGGAGGTCAGAACACAGCTTTCAGGGTTTGGCTCTTGCTTCCATGTCTTGGGGCTGGCCCTTGTTTCTGCCATGCTGCATACTCCGGGGCCACTCGCCTTCTAGCTTCTGGATGATTCTTCCGTCTCCATCTCCAGTCTCAGTGTAGAGATGTTAGGAGCACTACATTTGCTTTTACTCTCCGATGTGATGTTCGGGGATCACACTCAGGTCATCCGGCTTGTGAGGCACAGCAAATGCTTTCCCTCCAAGCGATCCCACACTGTTCTTTCGTTTGTTTGAGACAGGTTCTGTCTCTATAGCTGGGCTGTCTTCAGACTCAGGAGGTATGTACAACAGCATAAAAGTGTCTTTTACTTGCGTGACAGAATCGTCGTCTCAGAGGCTCACTGCTGAACACGCTCACCCTGTCTGGTTCTCTCTGAGCTCTGGCTGCTTCAGCTCAGCCTTCTGGTGCAAACTCCTCCCCAAGCTGACTGATCCAATCTAGCTTCTCTGAACTTCTCACTGAACTGCTCTGCTTGGCTTCAAACTAAAACTCCGGCCATTTGTTTAATCTGGCTCCTTCTTCTCTGGCTTCACTGCCTCTGCTGACCTGCCCCGAACTGCATGGACTCTCACAAGCTCAACTCCACTGCACTGAACTCAAACAATGAACAGAACTGACTAAAACGCAGAGATCCGCATGCCTCCGTCTCCTGAGTGCTGGGATTAAAGGCGTGCACCACACCAGGACCTACCTAAGTGTCTCTTTACCTAAAAACTGCTCTGTACCAACCAGGCTGGCCTTGAACTCGGAGATCCTCTTGCCTCTGTCTCTTGGGACACACAGACCTAGGAGGTTTTTGGATGCTATCCCTTGCCAGAGCAGTCGTGAACTCACAGAGACCAGCCTGCCTCTGCTCCCCACCCCACCCCCAGGGTAGAGATCAAAGGCATGAACATACCAGTTTGGTTTGGTTGAGACAGGGTCCCATTTATGTAGCCTGGCTTGGTCTTCTTTCCTCAGCTTTCTGAGTGCTGGGATAACGAGAGAGCACCGCCATGCTGGCTAGTCTTCCTTCTTCCTTATACATCGATGCTCTTTTGTCTCTTGTTGCAGTGTGGAAAACTGGTTGACAAGAAGGCTAGTGTTTGCCTCCCACAGCAAGCTTCAGCACAACACACATTCCTGACTCCCTCTCAACACCATGGTCCTCCCTCCACCCTCTTGCAGTGACTTCCTGAGAGTGTCCCCCACTTCCTCATGCCCGCCTGTCCTCTACTCACCCTTGCCTCTAGTAGCAGAGGTCAGGTTAGGACAAACCAGCTTAACCACTCTGCACACTGGTCACAGTAAAGATCTAGAATGTCCCCTGGTCTCCCTCCTTAGCCAGTGACCGCACCCTGTGAGTGCTCCTGTCCCACTGACGTGAAGTTTACGTGGACTTACCATGTGTCTTAGTTAGTTCCTATTGCTGTGATAAACACCATGCCCAAAAGTAACCTGGGAGGAAATAGTTTATTTGGCTTACACTTCCACAACTTATACTGCCACAAGGCAGGAACCTGGGGCAGGAGCTGAAGTAGAAGCCATTGAGGGGTGCTGCTTACGGCTTGCTCCTCATGGCTTGCTCAGCTTGCTTTCTCATATACCCCAGGACCTCCTGCCTAAGGGTGGTACGGCCCACAGTGGACCCTCCCACATCAGTGTATCAAGAAAATGCCGGACAGGCCAATCTTATGGAAGTCTTTTCTCAGTTGAGAGTCCCTCTTCCCAAATGACTCTCTAGCTTGTGTCAAGTTGCTCTAGCCTCAGCTGCTTGCACTGCCTGGCATGTTTGTCCTGTTCTGCCCTGACTCTGCCATCATGGCAGCTCTTCATGGAGACCTTGGTCACCTGTGGAAGCATCACAATCCTTCTTTGTTTACAGCTGCCACCGTCCCCACCAGAGTAGCATTTTATCCCTTGCTATCCTGTCACAGGAGGGCAAACTCAAGAAGGACAAGAGCTGTGTTCCCAGAACAGGAATGTAAAGACATGTGACCAAGTCAGAGAATGGGGATTTGGACGTCCAAAACACAGACCAAAGACATAGCAAAACATCATGCGGGCTGGAGAGATGGCTCAGTGGTTAAGAGTACTGATTGCTCTTCCAGAGGTTCTGAGTTCAAATCCCAGCAACCACATGGTGGCTCACAACCATCTGTAATATACATTAGATAAATAAAAAATTTTAAAAAAAAGTAAAAAACAAACAAACAAACAAAAAAAAATCATGCTCCCCCACCGCCACCCCACCCCCGCCAAGGTTCCAGAAGGATCTGAACCTGTGTGGCCGAGATCTTGAACTCTCAGCCTCTGGGCCTGTGAGCTCCCAGCAAGTAATCAAGGCAGGGCAACATAACTCACCATCCCATTAGAGATAGCCCCACCTTTGCCTAAAGCAATCCGGAGGGGACATTCCTGGGGACGGTGCTCAGTTCTCTCTGAGGGGCTGGGTCTGCTCCAAGTTCAGGAGCACAGTAGGTGTGTTGCCTCTGCATCAGGGTCTCCCAGCTCTTGGGAGCCTGCCCTCCTGGTGCCTCTAGACCACAAGTGAGTCCCGGCCCTCGGAAACTCAAGGAATTTGTAGAGAGGGTCTAGACGGCAATGCTGGAACCCCTGTGCCTGCCGGGACAGGAGAATGGCCCTGACTGGGCATTCCGGAGCTCCCTGGCCTCTGAGTCAGGTAAGGCAAACCCAGAAAATCCGCCCCATTTTGAGGCCCCACCCCCTATGGCCTTAGCCCATCCCAAGCAGACATCCTTCCTGTCCTTTACAAGAGTCCCGCTCTCTACTTTGAAGGCGACTCCTCCTCCACCCCGAGGTCCAGCCTACCTCGGATCTTCAGTTCCCACCAACCAGAGGAGCCCCAGACCTCCAGTAAGCCCCACCCTGCGGGCTCCTCCGCTTCCCGGTCTTGCTTTCCCTTTGGCTCTGTCCCCACTGAGGAGTCCGCTGTCCCAGCCATGGCGCGTGCTACCGGACCCGAGCAGCGGCTGCTGGCCATCTACACTGGCGGCACCATCGGCATGCGGAGTGAAGGCGGAGGTGAGTCTGTATCCCCATGTCCTAAGCAGAACAGCCTCAGGGCTGGGCCACTGGGAACTCTGGGGCTGTCTCTTGCAAGGGGAGAGGGACAGGACTCTTCCCTCTGCGGTAGGGAGCTCTGGTGGCTGGGAGTCTGAAGCCCAGGTCCTAGAAGGGATGAGGGGTATGGTAACTCATCTTGACCTGATGTATCCCTAAAGCCATGAGACACACGGAGAGAAGAGGGACCTCGGGAGACTGCCCTGTTCTGTGCCCGGGGGCGCCGGGTAGGATGCTGGAACATTCCACACCCTCTAGCCTTTGAAAGCCCTCAGAGTGAGCTAGCTTCCTTTGCGGTGGGACTAGCACAGCCTCAGACAGGCTGAGCGGCTTCCCTGCTCTCCTTCCTGCATTTTCCTAAGCTAAGGGCCAACTGCCTTCTCAAGGAGCTTGGGCACCAGGGTCAGGGTTTTGGGAGACTGTCCTCTAACACAGTCTGCTGCCTCTGGCTGAGACACCCTGGTGAATGCCCTTGATGACACCCCAATGGCCAGTTTGCTTGGCCTTCACTGGTGTGATGGGCAAAGCAATGGCATCCGTTAAGGACCTGAACACTAGAGGGTCAGTTCCTGCCGGTGGGCACAGTGTATGCTGTTGGGTTGGGTTGGGGCCACTCTCAGAGAGCTCCTTTGAGAACACAGGCGCCTGGCTGCTGGCCTGAGGAGGACGTGTGGCCAGACCAGGACCCGCAGTGTGAGGGAAGGAGAGAGGAACGGAGCGCACAGCTTAGAGAGGAGGCTTCAGAACTGCCTGAAACAGGGACTGGCTCTACGCACCGGGACCTTGTCCCACCCCTTGATGCTTCCCCTCTCGGTTTGACACATAGGTGACTGCAGTCCTGTTGGACCTAACTGGTTGGCCCAAGCTAAGGGACCAGTGGACTCTGAGCACAGTCCCACCTGTGGGTGACATTGTGCCCCACGCCCCTTGGATGCTCCCGTGTATGCTACGGTTCTCTTAAAAGGCTGCAAGAGCGTGATGGGTCAGGAAAGTGGAATACTTTGAAGCCCCAAATCGGTAGGGTGTGGGTTTTCAGATGGGTGAAGATCTAGGACCCTTCGAAACCTGCTCCATGCTCTGGGATATGCAAGCCCAGGGAAGAGATGGGAAGCCGGCAGGCATCTGTTTAGAAGCCCCTTCCTCGGGGTCCCAAACACTTCACCTGCCTCGTGTGTAGCAGAAACCACTGGTTCTTCAGATAGACAGATGTGAACGGGCCCCTTGGCTTTCTATGAAGGAAAAGGGTTTCTGGGAATGTGGCAGAACCCAAAGCAAGGCAAATTGGGTAACACTTAAGCCTGGAACCTGGGACTCAGGCATGTCGCAGCCCTGTGTGCCCTGCCATGGGGTTGCTGAACTGTGGGCTGCAGGCCCTGCCTGCCCCGGATGGCCCCACTGGCATGAATGATTAACCAACTTGGCCCCGCTTTATGTGGGTCCTGGCCCCTTTGTGAGTGGGAGTGGTGGCTTCCGCTACAGAGAAGCTGTTTAGATTGTCACTATTGGAACAGCTTGTGTACCTGCTGGTAAACAGTGCCCAACACTGTGTGAGGAGTCAGGGCAGAAGAGGGCAGAGGTGACAGCATGCCTCACCTCTCCACCACCCCTGTCAGAGTTCTATGAAAATGTCACAAGTCCAAGAACATCATGTGTCCAGTGAGCCCAAGCCTGGTCCCAGGCTTGCCTCAGTGATGCCTGGGCACTCCAGGGCTTCCTGTGCTTGACTAGGTTACCTCTTGCCTGCTGCCCTTGGGAGCCATTCCTTGCAACCACCACAGGGGAGCTAAGCTTCTGCACAGAGTAGCCAAGGCTGCCCCCTGCCCAGTGGCCCCAGTTGGCCCCCTAGTCAGGTGGGATGATGCCCAGTGTGACCATTGCACAGGCTCCTGGGAGCTCCTAGGTAGGGTGGGGCTCAGCGTCCCAGGGTTATATGCTTTGGGGGTGCCCTCTATGGGAAGCGGATGCAGCTTATAAAGTCAGAATCGGGAATAAAGGCCAGGATCAGAACACTGAGAGAAATCGCAGCAAATTCTAATTTTAAGTGGAATCCAGAAAAATGGTTTTACCTGGCAACTCAGGTCCTGTCTTCCTTGGCTGTTTCTGCGACACCTTTTTTTCTTCTGGTATCTTGTCATGGGAAAACAAGTTTGTAGTTTCTTTCCAGAAAGAAAAAAATAGGAGAGTTTAGATTCTTGGGGGCTCCCAGGGTCTGTACCCCCTCAGTCCAACCCGTGATTGCCCAGGAGCCATTCCCCATGATCAGAATTAATAGTCCAGCTGTAGACAGAAGACACTTACGTGATGCAAACACGTCCACAGGTCCCTCGCCTAAGTGCACCCTGTCACATCCCCTTCCCTGGAGGATCTATAGATAGCCCAGTGCCGTTTGCTGTCGAGGGAACGCACATGAAGAGTGGCGGTCTGGTCTCAGTGAGAGATGAGGTTACCAGTCAGCCATTCAGCAGTGAAAGCCTCAGGCCCATCCCTCTTCCTGGAGGCAAAGTTTAAAGTCTCAAGGCCTTAACAGCTGAGCCGTCTTCCAGCCTCCTCCACCTTCTGGAGGCTGCCAGGGTCCTAGTTTGAGGCCACATTCCTCCTGTCTGTAATGAGACAGCACCTCCGTTCTGTGTGCTGCACTGTCAAACGGCCTCCGATGTGTGCACCCAAAAACTTGGTCACAAAAGACAAATGCCGCAGGTTCTTAGACAAGGATGTTGGCTCTCTTGAGTAGCTCCTGAATGTGGAGGCCGGCTGATGTCCTGGTCACACGAAGGTGTCTCTGGAGGCCCATGGGGCTGACTAAACATGCAGAACTCATCTGTTTTCTGAGCCTGTCCACGGAACATTTTCCATAAGTGACAGTGACAGCAGACTGCACCCCAGAAGTTTTAGGGACTCCATGCCAGGCTGGGGGTGTGTTAGAGATCGGGGGGTGCCTGGTGAAGCGGAGGGCATGGCAGTGGTGGGGAACAGCTTTGTGACGGCTCCAGATTCTGCAGGCTCCTGACCTGCACCTGGGGTTGTGGCACAGAAGCACATCTGGTTCTGGGAACGAGAGCTGGCCTGTAGCAGTTAAGGGCTGGCAAGAAGCAGTCAAGGAGCTGCAGGATAGCCGAGTAGGGGAGAGATAGGAGAGATGTTAGTGTGGGAGGAGGGGCCGGCAGGGGCTGGCTGGAGTGCTCAAGTGTCCTTAGAGTCACCCCAAGAAATAAGAAGTAGCCAAGAGCATCCTTGGGGAAGGTAGACCCCCTGGTCAGGTGGTAGGCTGGATGCCTCCGTGGCTGAGGCAGACAGCATCAGACTGGGGGCCAGCAGGTCTGCAGGCCGAGTAAGGGGGTGCTGAGGGCTAAACCCTTCCTCACCTCTGTGTCCCTCAGCAGCAGCCGAAACTTCTGGGGTGAGCTACTGGCAGCTTGGTTCAGGCGTGGTGTGGAGTGGGAAGGAAAGCCTACTAGACTCATTCCCTGATGACCCTGGCCAGAGATGGGTCGCCTCCCCCATGGTCCCCAGAGGTGTCCATGTCCCTACAATAAGCACAGGGCCTTATGGCAAAGAGGGAGCCTGCGGCTGTGACCAGAGGAGAGGCAGAGGGAGCACAGGATGGTGGTTGGGAACCAGTCCGGTGGATAACGGCCCCTTGGCTTGTAGCATGTGAGTCTGAATCGCTCATGAGTCAGGGCTTGGCTGCAGATCCCCCAGTAGCAGGCATAGCGTGACTGTCCAGGGCGGAGAAATGACCAGGCTGTTGGAGGACTAGCATCTTGGTAATCATGATGCAGCCACAGAAAAGGGACCAGCCAGCCAAGGTTGTGACACGCCACCATCTCCTGAGGCCCCGTGCGCCTTTCCTGCTGTGCTCAGGGCCCAGGTCTATGGGGAGGCTCTCACACAGGGATTGGTACAGTGACTGTGTCTGAGGAGGTTACCCAATCTGCCCAAGGTCACAGAACCAGCAGAAGGCAGCAGAGAAACGGCTGGGACTTCAGTCTTGTTTTCTGGGACCTCTGCCTTACAGTAGGACGTATTGGGGTGCCTTGGGAGCAGGACTCACACACAGCATTCCCTTTGATGCAGGTCCCTTTGTTTGAGGACAGGGACAGGGCGCCTGAAGTGGACCTTGGAAAAGTGGTACACAGTCCAAATTCTCTGGAAGCTCATAGAAGGGCGTTATGACCCTGGCATTGGAGATGACTTCCTAGAGGAACTGCTTCAAGCTGGACCTTCGAGTACCCAATAGATGAGAAATAGGTGTGGGGTGGACAGTGCACACAGACGGGTGGGAGTAGGGCCGTAAGTGCACACAGCAGCATACATTGGGTCAAAGCCTGGAGAGGGCCCGGCCCCACAGACCCCTTCTTGGTGGGACATACAGACACATTTGATACAAGGAGAGGCAGGACAGGGCAGACACTGGTGCTTGGAGCTTCTGGGATCGCCTGGCTAAGTTTAGGACCGTCTGACGAGTCAGCTCCAGAGGTGGATGCCAAAGCTTCCAGATGAAATTGCTACCTAAGTTACCTGGGGTCTGAGGGGCTGCTGTGGCCCAGGGCTCCCAATCTAAAGAATCTTGTCTGGTCCATCTGAAGCCTGGCCCCTGCCCTAGACCGGAGCCTTACACCCAGGACTCCAGGAAGGGCGTTTGACTGTGAGTGCTTGCTACGGCTCTGATCTGGAGCCCGCGCTCCACTTGGACTCTGCCCGCAGTGCTGGTACCTGGGAGAGGCCTGGCTGCCGTCCTGAGGACACTTCACATGCTCCACGATGAAGAGTATGCCAGAGCCCACAGCCTGCCCGAGGATACGCTGGTGTTGCCGTGAGTTAATATTCTTCCAGGCTCCAAAGCAGGGATGATGTGCAGTTGTCCTAGGGTTGAAAGGGTGGGCAGGGCTAGAGGACACAGTCTCCGGTGTTCTGGGACCTCTCTGTGAGCCATTTGCACGAGCATCTCTGACACCTTGAGTTCATGGGCTTTAGACTTAGCCTGTGCCCTCTCCTGGAGGTGGACATGTGCCTGGGTGTGCCTGAGACTCAGCTTACTGTTCCACTTCCTCCTCTCCTCCCCTTAAGTCCTTGAGCTCGAAAGGGCAGGAGTAAAGGAAGCTCTCAGCAAACACCATAAGGACTCCCCTGTCTTGGTACCAAGTCTGTCATAAGAGGCTGGGCCAACCCAGATGGCCTCTCCCTCTCCAGCATGGCCATCTTGTGAGCCCTCACTACCTTATACCCTTCGTGGCCCAGTGAGGTGGATTTCTGCTCCGCATGAGCTGGTCTTGACCTCTCTCTGAGCTAGTGTAGGGACACTGCTTAAGGTTAGCCTGTCTACCTCTCGGTGATGCAGTCTGTCCCTGGAACTTCCGGTGGAGGGAGGTTGGGCTTGTACAGATGATGTAAGGCAAGGGAGAGGTAAGGCTAAGGGAGAGGCCATTTACAGTAATCACACAGCCCCCTTACACATCTGAACCCCTGCCAGGCACAACCCCACACCCCACCTCCCAGGATGCCACAGCCCTACCCATACCCCACCCCTCCCAGGATGCCACAGCCCCGCCCATATCCCACCCATACCCCACCCCTCCCAGGATGCCACAGCCCCGCCCATACCCAAATCCCCTCCCAGAATGCTAAAGCCCCTCCCACGATGACACAGCCCCGCCCCACACCCTAGTTGAGAACGCCGTGGAGGTGGGGCTTTGGATCAGGAGAAAGGCAGAATGGGAGACAGGTTCTGCCTCCTGCATGCAGCCCGGCCAGTTCTGACCAGAGGATCATCTACACGGTGCTGGAGTGCCAGCCACTCTTCGACTCCAGTGACATGACCATCACTGAATGGGTTCAAATTGCCCAAACGATAGAGGTAGAGGGTGGGACTGTGGGCAGGGCAGTGTGGGATTGGTAGGGCCATGGGCGGGGCTACGGTATGTGGGTGGGGCCAGAAAGCTGGGTTGGGCTGGAAGGTGGGTATGGACAGCAGGTGAATCCTGGGGAAGGTTATAGTGGGGGTAAGGGGGCTAAATGTGAGCGGGACTGGAAGGCAGGGCAGGCTTCCTGCAGAACACTGGGCAAGTGAACACTGAGTAGAGAGTTTGTGTCCACCTGAGACGGTAATCTGCATGGCAGCCTCGGGAAGGGGCTGGGTCCTGGGCAACGCACTGCACAGTCTGATGCTCTTTCTGTCATGTGAGTAGAGGCTGGATCTATGGTGGGGTATGTGGGGGCTGAGTACCTTTGTGGACCTGACCCCCCCATCCCAATCCCAACCTCAGTGGATTTAGCACCAAACCCGCCATCACAGTGTACTGTACTGGTAGTTGTAGCGTCTAGGGCAGCTGCTTTACTCTGGAACTAACAACTCTCCCTTCAGCTTTTCTCTTCTCCCACGACCTGGCTCTCAGGTTTGGCCATAGCTATGCTTACTTAAGCCTCCCTTAAAAAATCCCAGCTGTTCTGAATAGAGTAACCTGGGCTCCATGTTTCCCAGAGCAGTCTTCCTCGCTTGTGACTGACAGAGTCTCCAAACTAGGTCCAGTTGGCACTGCGCTCTCACAGAGCAGGGTGAGCTACACCTCACCCTCATGAAGGTTTTTTGGGCACTGACCCAGCTGCCTGGTGCGCTTCACGGCTGGGGAGTGAAGCTGCTGTACCTCATATGGTCAGCAGAGGGCACAGTGCTCCATGGGACAGCGTAGCTCCTCTGGTCTTTCAATGGATCAAGAGGTTCCTGTGCACCGAACCTCTTAGCCTCTCAGAACTATTGTCTTGTCAGCCACAACTTTGACCAGCATGCCACCAGGAAGTGATGGTTAGAGAGTGTCCACCGTGGACAATCTGCTCCTGGAAGGCACCAGCTGAAAATCTGGGGAGTCCCTGGGGATCATATCCCCTCATTCTTTGAAGCAAGCTACAGAGTGGGACTCCCAGCAGACTGCAGGGAGGGCCTGCAAGAGGGCAGGGGCCACGGCAAGCTCTCCACCAGGACCCCAGACTTTTCCTCTTTCTCATGGCCTGCGAGGAGACACCCGCCTGCCGCCATGTTCCCAGGAAAAGGCCTGTGGTGGAGAGACCTGGCCTGGCCTGAGCCCATCCCTTCCAAACAGAGACACTACACACAGTACCAGGGCTTTGTGGTCATCCACGGCACGGACACCATGGCCTTTGCTGCATCAGTGCTCTCTTTCATGCTGGAAAACCTGCAGAAACCGGTCATCCTCACAGGTGCCCAGGTAACACGTCCTCAGAGTCAGAGACCTCCAGAGGCCACAGAGCCAGGCCGCGGCCAGCCCTGGGCTTCCTCCTCAGAGGCTGTTTGGCACCGTCCCTGCTGTGTGCTGCTGGCTAGAGTGTGCAGATGCTTTAAGCGGGGTCCTGCCTGACCATTCCACTCCACCTGGATGAGCTCCTACCGATACCTGAACCTAGGGACCCATGGTCTCCTGGATCTCTTATCCATTAAGGTCTCCAGAGCCTAGCCCCTTACTGTTCTACCGTGCAGGGCTTTTTTCCCTCTTTTTCCTGCTGGGTTTCATGTCCCTGCTCACTGCCACCACCTAAGACTCAGCACGGTAGATACACAGAGAGCAGCTACTCAGGAGACCTCCCCATCCCCCCTTACCCTCTTCTTCCTGGTGCTATCCCTAGAAACCCTGACATATGATATTCCCTCCTCTGGCCCTAACCTAGTACACCTTCGCCCAAACCAAAGCCATTGGAATGCTGGGTAAACAAATCCACTTGAGTAAAGGCTGGCTGGGGTTTCTGTAGCTATGGGTGATCACTAGAGCCAGTCCTAAACCCAAGCCCTTCAGAATCCCCCATGGGGCAGAGGCCAAGGTCTATGGACAGTAAGCCAGCATCTGGGTCCCTCCCTTTGAGCATAACCAGGGGAACCATCCAACAGGTGGGAGTGGTGGCTCTGCTGTCCCCTACCAGAAACCCTCTTTTCAGAGTGCCAAGTACTGTCAGGAGTGCTGGTTCAGTTGCTCTGGCCCAGTTGCTCCAATTTCCCAGAGAACCGCATAGCACAGTAGCCCTAGTCCTTATTATTCCCAGGGGGAACTGAGGTTCCGTGACTACAGGTCCTCCCAGACTCATGCATTCCAGAGACTGTCTGGCCCCCCAGCTGAGCATTCTCCAGCCAGAGGCTCTTGCCGACCTTGGCCTCCCCATATCCCACAGCAGTCCTGCCCACTTGTGTCCTCTCAGGCATGGCTTAGCCACTCTAGGCACTGTCTGTGGTACAGGCAGTGAAGGGATGAGCCAGGCTGCTCTGCCTCAGGAAGGGCTTTCCACCCTGGGCCCCTGCCTGACCCATAGCTCTTGGAGTGGTGAGGGAACTGGACCTTGCAGCTTTGGGGGCTGGGGACCCAAACTGGGCCTGGGTGTCTACTGGTTACTTCTGTGGCAACCAAATGGACAGGTCAAGGTACCCAGTGCAGACATTGTGAGAAGGAATGGCAGTGTTTGGCAGCCTTGGGAGCAGGCAAAGCATCTCCAGACCCTATTCCTCAGCCTAAGCCTTCCTCAACTCCTCTGCCTGGCTGGGCCTGAGAGGTTTGCCTAGGGTGGGACGTGGGGACGTCCTGACTTCCCAGGCCTCAGCCACCTCTCTGTCCTCTCTCCAGGTTCCTATCCACGCACTGTGGAGTGATGGCCGTGAGAACCTGCTGGGGGCTCTGCTCATGGCTGGCCAGTACGTCATCCCTGAGGTATCTGGCCTGGCTGCACCTGTGGCCTGGGCGGAGGGTGGGGGAGTGAATGCCAGGCATACATGGGACCCACAGGCCAGAAGTTGGAACATCTGTCCCTGCCCTCCCAAGTAACACAACTGTGGAGTTGACAAAGCTGAGGAAGGAGAGCCCCGCTCCCTCCGCGCTGACATGCCTGACAGCAGCCAGGTTGTAGATACTCTACACTGTGTGATGTACATATGCATAAGACCACGAAAATGGACTGCGTCCACCTTAGGCTTGGAGTCCGTGTGTTCCTTCCTCGTGGGCTCCTTGTCTCATCTGGCAGAACAGGAGACAGCACAGGCCCTCACAGGCCAGGGTGGGAGTCTCTTTGCCTTTAACTGTTCCCTGGAGGCTGGGAATTATGAGAGGGGAGCAGGCAGGTCAAGGTTGGTCCCCCAACCTCACTCACCTTAGAGGAGTCTCCGGCGTCCCTGGCTCCTTGTACCAGTACAGGCACCAGAGGAGAAGTGCTGGGCAAACAGCCGGCCATCTGTGTGTTCAGTGCCAGGCTCCCTGGGCCCCAAGGGACTTGGGTCTTCACTTGGTGGTAGTGTCAGGAAGGTGACCTGGGAGGGACCCTGCTTTCTGGTTACCTTCAAGGTTTAGTATGCGGATGCTGCTGGGCTGAAGAGGGCTGGAGGGCGCCAGGGGCTGGCTCTGAGCTGCTTGCTGTCTCCCCCCCATCCCCCCAGGTCTGCCTGTTCTTCCAGAATCAGCTCTTTCGGGGCAATCGGACAACCAAGGTGGACGCTCGGAGATTTGCAGCCTTCTGCTCCCCTAACCTGCCCCCTCTAGCCACTGTGGGCGCAGATGTAACAAGTAAGGGGATCTGTAACAGTCAGTAAGCCCACTGACTGACAGTGAGGAGCAGGGGGGTGCTGGGGTCTGCATGGAGGTGGGAGACCTCCGTGGTGAACACAGGCTCAGAGCTTGGGAGTCTGGTTCACATGACCCTCAGCTAAGAAGTTCCTCTCAGTGACAGCCTGTGCCTCTGCTGCACACAGAGGGTCATGGCCCTGGAGTTTCCAGCAGGGATTAGACACCCTAAGTGCAGAACAGCCTCTGGTGCCAATCAGACCTTGACTCCAATGGCCCCAAGCTTCCCGTCTTAGATACATATCCTCCTAAGAGCCTCTGTCTCTCTCAACTCAGGGCAGTTGTCTCCTAGTCCTTCCCTGCCCTGTCCTAACCAGGTCTAGAGGAGACTTGAACAGCCATCTGATTCTGAGGCAAGTGGCCCCAGTGCCCCCTGGTCCCAGGTTCTTGAACACAGTCCCAGACCTGCCTATAACTGAGATGAAGCCGGGGCTCTGGTCCCTGCCCTATTGTTTTTGGAATTCCATCAGGGGCTTTGCACCTAGTAGGACTGGGCTTCCGTGTGCATGCTCAGGTCGGGCTAGTCTAGGGCCAAAGCAGCTCTTCCTGTCTGACAGGATGATTGGCATCGAGTCATCTCTCTAGGAGGGTGGAGGCAGCCTCCCCCACACTGTGCGTCTGCCTGGGCACAGCAGGTCCTGTGGGTGGGACGCAGCACTGCCGGGACCTGCAGGTGTCTGTTCTTGGTACTCTTCATAGGCATCAGAAGCTGTTCCAGGTTCCGGAGAACCTCCAGAGAGGGCGGGGCTGTTTCCTAAAAGCCTTCCCTTCTCCCTACCCTCTAGGCAGGAAAAAAACCCCAAACCTGAACGCCGGGGTCTCTGGGGTGGCAGAGGGCCACTTGTTATCTGGGGCCTGGACATGTCGAAACCTCCTTGGAAGAGTCTGCATTAGATGGTGGCTTATGGCTATTAGCCCACGGCCTAGCTATTAGCCCATACTGGCTGGTGGCACTGGGTGGTGGCACTAGTGGCTCAGAATTCGGGGGACAGTGGATGTGGACCGGCTCTGTTGCTCAGCTTTCTAAGCCTGAGTCATTCCTTATCTGGGCACAGGGTTGGAGATTCTCCTGCAGGCCGAGAGGCCTTCACCCCGATTCTAAAAGCCTACACAGCACTGGGACACCTGGGCTGCAAGCCCAGCCTCGCCCAGTGCAGCTTGCCTAGCACAGGGCTGAGGCTCACCCCCAGTCCCAGCCCAATATCCTGATCCTGCATCCTGCTGTGTGGGTGTGTGGGAACCTGCACCCCGCCTACTTGCTATCCGCAGGCTGCCCGGCTGGTTCTGGCACCTCGTGTGGAGAAATCTTGGGTTCTGCTCAGGGTGTGGCTGCTAGGACCTGGGGAGGGAGGGTTATGGGGCTCCTGCGTACACACGTCTGCCTCCTGCTGTCCTCCATAGGACAGAAACCTGATGATGCCATGTGGTGTGGGCCTCCCGAGGGCTGCCCTGCCACCAGCTCTTCCTTTACCCTCTGGGAGGTGAGGGGACAAGGGTGATGGATCTAGATCATGGCTGCTCAGTCTTCTCTGTGCTGGCACAGGGGTATGGCGCCTGGGGCAGCTAAGTCTTGCTGGCTCTGTTCATTCCCGTGTACCTCAGCCATCTCCCCCTTTCCTCACTCCTAACTCCGCCTCTGCAGGGAGCCCTCCCAGCCCACAGAGCAGAGGAACTGGGGGAGGGGCCACTCTGCTGCAAAGGCACCCCTTGGTCCTGTTGGCCACTAGTTTGGGGTCTTATGTCATGCCTTTGACACACAGGCATATGGAACTCAGTGTACTTAGGAGCCGCCTGCCTCCCCAGAACCTGCAGGGACACCTCAGACCCTAAGGCTAAGAGAGCAGACTAGACTACCAGGTTAGACTGATCCCTCAGCCTGGAACACAGCAGGGGCTGTGGAAGGATCGAGGTGACAGCCTGGCTTGGTCACTGCTGCCTTCCCCTTTATGTTCCCAGAGTCCCTGTGGGGAGGACTTAGAGATTCTGAGGAGAGACTTCCTGGCTCATCTGGAGGGTGACTGGCCACCAGTGGTCCTTTGTCTCTGTGCTACCCCCCACCCTCTCCCCACCCCCTTCAGCCATAACTCTTCTGGTGGCAGCAACTCCGCCACCCAGCCTTATCTGTCTGCCCAGCTGAGATGCAGGTCCTTAAATTAAAGGCCGCCTAGCGCTGCCATTGTATTGGCTGATGGATGCTGTAGCCGGTAGGGTGCAGTTTACTGCTTGAGGGCCCTGCTCCCTCTCTTGCCCCACCCCCCGTGCGTCACCCTTCAGTGTGTGTCCGGAATATTGTCAGGGTGATTATCACTCAGACCTTCTGAGTTCATGACCCCCTCACACGGCATAAGGTCAGGAGGACAGCAAGGGTGGGCAATCTTGGAGGAGGTACCCGGGGGCTGTGGTCTTGTCCCAGCTCTGTGCACAGCACCTCACGGGTGCCATCCCCTTCTCCAGGACCCAGTTTTCCTAGGCTGGACTAAAGGATCCCCTGGTGCAGTCCAGTACAGGGAAGCTACCCACATCCCACCTCTCTTGGGCTGGAGGCTTCTGGGTGCCCAGGATTCGTGAAGCTCCATCGATAATTTGCCATGCCCGTTCCTGCCCCTGGAGGAGGATGGGCAGGAAAGACTGGAGAGGGGCTGGGGCCTCAGCTGTGCGCTGCCTGCAGCTTTGGCACATGGAGACCTTTCTCTGTCCTCAGTCAACCGTGAGCTGGTACGGAAGGCCCCTTGGAAGAGCCACCTGGTGGTCCACAGCAGCATGGAGCCTGACGTGGGCCTACTGCGCCTCTACCCTGGGATTCCCGCCTCCCTGGTAGGGAAGCCTTAGAACCTTCTGCTCTGCAGTGCTCTCCATGGCTCCCTTGCTCTCCTGCCTCCCAAGGATCCCTGGTACTATGGTCTCATTTCCTCCCCTCCACACCTTTCTCTGCTTACCCATTTGGGCAGCCTCTTCCTTCCTAGTTGAGCTCCGCGCTCTTCCCAGATGTCTGCTTGAAGGAGCAAGGCTGAGCCCCTAAACTGAATGTGGGCTTGCGTGTGGACACACGAGGATGCGTGTGAACACACGAGGATGCGTGTGGACACCTGGTGCCACCCTTTGGATGCCACTCTGGGCTGGGAGTGTCCCCAGGACTCTGTTGTTCCTGCTTTCTTAGAACGTAGCTCAGGCTAGCCTGTTTGCACTCCTCCCGCCCCGCCCACTGCTGCGTCTCTCCGCCTTTTCTTGCTGCGCTGTTGGCTTTTCTGCTTCCTGTCTTCAGCCCTGTCAACTGGCTGTTTCCATAGTCTCTGTGGACCCCTCTTACCTCAGCTTGTCCCACAGTCAGAGAAAGCCAGGCAACCCTGAGAGGGAAGCCGGTCCCTGTCCGTTGGGAAGCCTAGGATAAGCTCTGTTGGTCTTGCTAGCTGGAGCTCCCCGAATCTCTGCTCCCTGCCCAGGTCCGGACCTTCCTCCAGCCCCCACTGAAGGGCGTGGTCATGGAGACCTTTGGCTCTGGGAATGGGCCCACCAAGCCGGACCTACTACAGGAGCTCCGGGCGGCGGCCGAAAGAGGCCTGATCATTGTCAACTGTACCCATTGCCTTCAGGGGGCTGTGACTTCCGACTATGCACCTGGGATGGTAGGGGTAGAGAGTGGGCCTGGGAAAAAAGGGAGCGTATCTGGGTTCGGTGTCCCCTTTGCTGGGGAGGCCCCTGCACCGGCCTCCTTTTCTGGCCTGTTTTGTTCCTCCCACAGGCCATGGCAGGAGCCGGCATAATCTCAGGCTTCGACATGACATCAGAGGCTGCCCTGGCCAAACTGTCCTATGTGCTGGGCCAGCCAGGGCTGAGCCTGAGTGACAGGAAGAAGGTGGGTGTACCTTTGGGACTGGGGACGCTCCTGTGAGCACACGAATGCCAGATGACTATTAAGAGGGCCAGAAGGAGCATCCGGGTCTGTGTTTTGGAAGTGGAAGGGAAGACAGGACCCAGATCATTCAGGCCACACCTTACCCTTCTCTGGGGAGTCTTGGGTTCTGAATACCAGTTCAGTATTCCTCCCCCACCACTCCTGACACCCTGCCCTGGGATCCAGGTTGTCCCAACAGTCTGGGCTCCCTGGTCCTGTGCTGGCTGAGCCCAGCAGCCTCCATACCCTTCTGTTTTAGCTGCTGGCCAAGGATCTTCGTGGGGAGATGACACTGCCTACGACAGATGACTTGCTGGGAGATGACATGCTGGGCTGCAGGGCCACATGGCTTCTCAGTATGAATGGCAGCCAGGTACTAACTGCCTTGTGTGAGGGTGGCAGCAGGGTCCAAACACACGCGTAGGTCCTCCTCCTAGGAGGAGACCGGAAGAAGCTCTGGGGTGGATGGCGAGGACTTGGAAGGCTCTCAAGGCAGAGTCAGGAAAAGGACCTGTCGATTGTGTGGAGATATAAAAGATGGGGCAGCCAGCAGGGGCTGCTGTGGTCAGGGCATGTCCTGCTGGCTTGGTCCTCAGGCTGGGATGAGCTTAAGCAAGATGGGGATGCTGTCTGTCAGGGCTTACTCGGGTCTCTCCAGGACTCTGAACTCAGGGTTGCAGGCCACACAGCTGCACCTTGGAATGCGGCCTGCTCTCCGAGATTCCCTCTGCCCTCAGTACTTGAGTGCCCAGACCCTAGCAGAGGCGAGGACGCTGAGGACCCGGGAGCCCAGCAAGTGGCTCCTGCAGCGTCTATGAGCCAGGTGGCTAATTACTCCATGCTGCTGTATGTGTGGCCTGTCATTAGGGTGGCTGTGTGATGAGGTTCCCAGTCCCTCGAGGACCCTGCTGGCCTGAAGCTGTGGTTAGGTCAGCATGGATGCTGGACAGAGTGATACTTTGAAAGTTTCGGGGGGCCTTGGAGAGCCCCTGGGCAGTGGGACGATAGCCCTTCCAGGAATGTTGCTATACCTGTGCACCGAGGTCCTTCTGGTGTGTGGCGGGGAGGGGGGTTCCTGTATCATTTCCCATGCTCTCAAGGAACGATCTGTGACTATCATCCTGTCTGCAGTGGAGGCAGAAAGTGAAACATCTTGGGGGTCATTGGCATAGACAGCAGATAGAAGGAAGCAGGTGGTAACCTGGTTTTTACTTCCAGGGCATGGGACCAGGTAGACTTGCAGGTGGGCACGGGGGCTCCTGCCAGAGCCCTCCAGTGGGGTAGTTTCTGGTGTTTCCCTCCTGTGGTAAGGCCTCCTACTCCACTGTGCGGGGAGAGGGGTTCACATAGGGCACTGCGGTTCTGTCAGAGGACTCAGTGCCTCAAAGCATGGAGGGGCCCATGTCGCCATTGCCTTCCCATCAGGATGCTGATGCCATGAAGGAAGTTCTGCTGCCCGGCCTGGCCCTGGCTGCAGCTCATGCTGGTGACCTGGACACTCTGCAGGCCTTTGTGGAGCTGGTGAGTTCCCCACTGAGGGACCAAGCTAGTGGGCATGCGGGACGATGCTCACACAGGGGCAGAACGCACTCCCCGGGGTCTCACTGACTCTCCTAAGCCACACTGGGCAATGGGTCTGCATGCTACCCCGAGGGCCTTGCTGGAAGTTGGGGAGGATGGCCCTCTCATCCTTCCCAGTCCTGTAAGTGACTCACCTGACCTGTTCCTAGCCCTGTTTTGAGGCTGTGTGCCCTCGTGTCATCCTAGGGCAGAGACCTCAACCTGAAGGACTACAGTGGCCAGACGCCACTGCATGTGGCTGCACGGAGAGGGCATGCTTCAGTGGTCGCCATGCTACTGCAGAAGGGTGTGGATGTGGATGCCCGTAATGAGGACGGTCAGAGCCCACTGCTGCTGGCCGTGAGGGGCAGGTACCAGGGGCCCGGGTGCCGCAGTGGGCCTGTGGGCAGCTGGACGGAGGACACTCGTCCGATGTGAACCAAGATCGGGTGGGACACAAACAGGGTCAGTGACCCGAGGCTTATTTCTGTGGGGCAATCTGGAAGGACTTCCTGGAGGAGGTGACCTCAGAAGATGCTGGCAGCGTCTAGGGAAGGAGAACACCACTGACAAAGAGTGAGGAGTTCCTGGTGACCACCCGGTCATCCGTGCGTCCCGAGGTCTGGCAGAGAAAGAGCTAGCAGAGGTGACAGACACAGGTCACCTAAGCGGAGGGTCCCCAACTGGCCCTCACCCCTTGCGGAATGGAACCCACTTCAACCCATCCTCTCCAGTCCTCCCTGCCAGGCTCTGCCTTGGGAATGCTAAGAGAGTGTGGGTGTTTGGGCATTGCCCAACATCCTGTGTTGTGTGTCTCTGCCAACGTCCAGGCAGAGACCAGCCTGGCAGAGATGTTTCTACCAGAGCAGCTCCTCCTGGACCTCTCACTGCAGCACGCAGACCCTGGGGTATTAGGGAGTGGGGTGCTTCAGTTGCTCAGGTATATGAGATGGTAGTATGCAGTCCTGGTCCTTCCCCGGTGACAGAAGCAGAGCCTTCCTTTTAGAACATGTATGGGAGGCTCTGTCTACCTTGGCCCTGCTGATATCCCTGCCCCAGCAGGTGGCTCCCTTCCAGGTGTGGCTTAGCTAGCTTGCCCCAGAAAATGGCTCCTGCCCCGCTAGACCCCTCTCTTCATGTTTCCCTGACCATACCCAAGGGTGGAGTTGGGACACGGCTGACTTGGTTTCCCCAGAGCCTGTCCTGGGTAGAAGCAGGGAGAGGTCACTTCAGGTATGGGACTTCACACTGGGACTGGCTGGCTGAATGTGTCTGGGATGATGTGTCTGGCCTCCTGGGGTGTACAGTTTGCATAAAGAGCTATTTAGCCTGCCGACTGGTGCCTTGGGACTTGGGACGTCCTGTGAAGGTGCCTTGGATGAATGGAGGCTGTTGAGATGGCACCCTACCCTGGGCAAAGAGTCAGGGGACAGTCTTTGTCTGGGACTAGGCTGTGGGTGTCTGGGTGGGCACTTCCTGTCTGCTGCCAACCCTGCCTCTGAGAGCAGAATGAGGCTGGCAGGGTCCAGGCCACACCAACAATCAGCACTTTTTTCATGACAGGCATCTGAGCGTCATCAGGCTGCTGAGGGCCGCTGGGGCTCACCTGTCTCCCCAGGAGCTGGAGGACGTGGGGACAGAGCTGTGCAGGTGATGGTCTGAGGGGCTGTATGTAAGGGGGGTGGCCTTAGGAGAGTAATATGACTGCTGGGAGGGTCAGGACCACAGGGTGGGGCCGAGGAGGGGGAGCCCACACCCAGGTGGCATACACTGGCCTGGCTGACAGAAGTGTCTCCCTCACACCCGTTACAGGAATACCCAACAGAACAACCCAGCAAGGGTGCGTGTGCTGTGGGCTTGGTAGGCACGGGGGTAGTGGGAGCAAAGACAGGGAAAGAGAAGAGCCTGGTCCGCAGCAGCTGGGGTTGGGTGCTGTCACGCTGTGTTCATCCCAGGTACTGGAGATTGTCATGAGGCTTCAGACTGACTTGTTGGGATGTCCTCAGTCTACCCGCCTCAGCCTCAGGCCCCTACACTGGTCTGCGGTATCGCAGGGGGAAAGTGCTGTTTGCTGACTTCCCCCCAAGATGGAGGGACAAGGGACACCCCACAGAGGTGATGAGGTGACAATGAGAGGGAGCAAGAGAATGGAGGCTGGCAGTAACTGGCTTCGAAGGGCCTCTTAGCTTGGGTCAGCACTGCACCCAGGCAGACCTGTCGGCTCATATGAAAGATGGGGAAACTGAGGCAGCACGCAGGAAGCTGAGCCTAGAGTCAGCCAGCCCCAAGGACCCTGCTTTACAGAGGCTGGGCTAACCTGAGCTGCTAGCTGAGCTGAGGTGTGGAGATCCAGTGTAGGTGAACTGGCTGGAGGTGCTTCCTGCATGATTCACCCCAGAAGTACCTGGGGATATGGCTTCCTGAGCAGGAAGGAGTCAAGGGGCCATTTGGGTCTCTTCTAGCCTCAGTTTACCCAGGGTGGGACCTGGCTATCAGAGCAGAAGTACAGACTGTGGGAGAATGAAGACATTGTTCAAGGGCAGGGATGTCCGCTCCAACCTTTCTCTACAGGGAAAAGTGACCACCACACTTCTCCTCCAACCAGGATGCCGCAGCCTACCGGGGTCCAGGGTTAACTTGGACCCTTCAACTCCCGGGTTCCCTTCTATCTTGAGACAGGCCAAACACATCACAAAGTCTGTGTTGTGAAATATGAAACTGGCAGGGGGTGGGTGTGTGCACACTCACAGGTGCGTGTGTGTGTGTGTGTGTGTGTGTGTGTGTGTGTGTGTGTCCATGCCCTTGACCTGAGTCACAGTCACACCCCATAAGTGAAACCAGACTCTGGGCCGCCTGCAGCTTAGACTCCCGCCCCAGGGCTGGGTGCAGCTGGATCAGCTGTTTAGGGCTGTCTTTGTAAGAGCACCTAGGGCACTAGGAGAGGCACATACAGAGGAAGGTAGGCAGGCGAGGGACCCAGCAGGTTCTGACAGCTTCTCCCCATGCCCCTCCCCCCACTCCCAGGCTGGCATCAAGGGCGGACAGCGAAGGCCTGCGGGCATGGTGGCAGGCTGGGGCTGACCTAGGACAGCCGGACTATGATGGACACTGTGCCCTGCAAGTAGTGAGTGCCTGCCTCCTGGAGGTCCTCAGCTACCCTCCCAAGCCCTGCACCAGGAGCTGCCCAATCTCCTAGGGAAATAACTCTCCTTAGGATCATCACACTCCGTGAGGCTGTGTCCTACCAGTCCCCGGGGTGAGGGTGGGGCATCCAGACTGGTCAGTGGGGCTTTGGGGCTTCTAGTCCAGCAGTCCCCACCGGTCTCTCTCCCCTACAGGCCGAAGCAGCTGGGAATGCAGATGTGGTGGCTCTGCTGCAGAGCCTTAAGGACAGGGTCAGCGCCCAGCCCCAGCCCCACTAGGTCTTGGGCTGGTCTGATGCCTCCTTAGTGAACTCTCATTGGTTTACGACTGGATCCTTGCACCAGAGCCAGTTCTGGAGACGGCTGGAGGAAGTGGGCATGAGAGATGGGTCATTCGTCCAGAGCCCTTCTTGGGGACCCCGAGAGTAAACACGGTCTTCGGGAGATAGGGCTGGTGGGGCTTCCTGTAGGAGAAGACCTTCACCCTACCCAGTCTGGAGCTGATTGACTGGAAGGACCTAGGCCTGCTCCCAGCTGACATCCATCCCCACTGCTGTGGAGTTTTGAGGCTGGGCAGACTATCCTCTACTCCTGGGACTGCCTGGACTCCATACACAAGGCACATACACAAGGGGTGGAGTACGGGGAGCCCTGCCCTGGATGCATCCCTGTAGTCCTCGGAAGACCTTGTTTCCAGGAAGTGCTCCTTGGCCCCCAACCTGCTGCAGCAGGAGCTGTGTCTTACTGCCCGGGGACCTCAGGCACATGCCAGCCGACCGGCTGCTATGTTAGCACCATTCTAGCTGGTGAGACCTCGAAGCTTTCAGAAGCCAGCTCTGTTCTGGCCTTGTTATCAGGTGTCCCAGGAGCTGACTCAGAGCATTGGACTCCTCCTCCCTAAGTTGGGGGTCGTCTTCTGCTAAACTGCTTCCCAGCCTGTTGGCATGACAAATCTGGAGGTCTTTGTTGAGTAGAATGTCAATAAAGCCGTCCGGACAGCTGCTACTTGGCCTGGATGGGTCTTTGGGCTGGGACTGTGTACACATGTGGGGAATAGGTCTCAGGCTGTGGGGCAGAGAGCCGTCTCCACAGCAGACAGCAGTCCACTTAAGCAATCATCCCAGGGCTGGCCAGGCATGGCAGGATAGGGTGATATGGGGAGGGCCTGAGCAAGCTGCCCTGCCCTGCCCCACCCCATCCCCTCTGGCAGCTTCGGGGGAGGGGGCCCATCTACTCATCCTGATTCTTCTCTTCTGGGGCTCAGTCACCTTTTCGAGGCAGCCAGGGGCTAAGGAGGAGTGGCAGGAAACCCCGGTGTTCTGGCAGATGGCCCCCAGGCATGGGGGAGGGGTTTATCTTCTGCCTCTTAACCTGCTGTCCTCTGCAGCCCCGGGCTGCTTGCAGTTAAGGCAAGGATCCCACCAGGGTGACCAAGTGGGCATCCTGACACGGGTGGGCAGGTGTTGGTTAAGGCAAAGCTGGACCTTAGGAAGCAGGCACCCGCTCAGCCCTCAGTCCAAACACCTAAGGGACGTGACCCTCCCCGGTGAGAGACACTGCTGCCTACTCTGTCGTATTCAGCCTTTGCCCTTTCTTGCTAGGAGCAAGGAGCCGCCCTCTACCTTGTGCCTGCCTGAGGGTGTTCCTCTGGGCCCCTAGACAGGGCTTGAAAGCACCCAGGCAGGCCCCCATGAGAATTTACACCCTAAGGATGGTGGGCCTGGGTGACCCCAAAAGCTGGCCCTTGCCATGTGGGTGAGTCAGGCTGAGGTTCCCCTACTCACACCTTAGGCTCCTCAGCCTGGTTCCCAGGCCCCAGCAGACGCTGCGCTGGCAGCCTCCCAGCTCCTCACCCAGACAGGTGTGCTCACACCTTGCACAACCCGGTAACACCGCCCGGGCACAGCAGGGCCCAGAAGCCTTTGCCCCACACCTCGGTGAATCTCTGATGAGTGGGTGGAGAGGTCCCACAGGGCATGAGCGTCCGGAGTCCTGATTTCACCTGTGGGCTGAGACTTCCGGGGTCGGGGGCGCTGTGGTGAGACTGTCAGACATAGGTGCTGGAGCAGAGTGTAGCAGGGGAGCTCAACCTGATGTCCGCATATCGCAAGTCCTCACCCTCCTCCCGAGGGACTGGCAGGGCCATTGCTTGGGATACACCACACTCAGTAGATTGTGCAAGCCTAGGTGGCTCCCTTCCCCATCCTGCTGAAACACCCCCCACTCCCCGCCTGCCAGTTGTGTGAGGCCCGACTGAGGCTTTTCCTCAGATTGCCATACGGGTTTCTGCAGGTATGAGCGACAAGGGTCAGGGGGCGTCAGCAGTTGGGCAGGTGAGAGGGACTCCTACACGACCTGGCAGCCAGGCTGGTTCTCAAGGGACCAGACAGATGCTGGACTGGCCTCACAGGCACTGTCCAGAAGGCGTGGAAGGGAGGTGGGTGCCGCATTAGTTAAGTTCCTCTGAGGGTCACAGTGAAGTTGCTTAGACAGATGGCACGACCCATGAGGCCACACCTGGGACACTCATGTTCCTTTCAGGCTCCCAAGAAGGGCATGGGACCATCCTTCCATCTACCGGTCACTGCAGGAACCTGGGGGTCCCTTGTTGGCACCTGCAGAGCTGAGGTGATGCAGGCAGCCCTCAGACCAGACTCTTGGGATAAGCTGGGGAACCCTATGGCCCTCCTCACAGTGGGAGGAGGGCTGAGCCCTGCCCCCAGCAGGCAAGGCCCATTGCTGTTTTGCACACTGGTAATTCCCCTCTGGGGAGGCTTCAGCTCCTCTGAGCGCCAGGGCTATCTCTAGGGAACATCTCCCTTTCGTCACGCCCTCTGTTTTCCCAGCATTTTCTATTCTATAATCAGACTCCCCAGTTGAGCCCTCCAGGCCACCCCCACCCATCTCCTCAAGGTTACCATTCTGGTTGTAGTATTTCCTGTTTCAAGAGAGCCATAGGGGCCCATAGTTATCACCTGCCTACCAAAAGTCCCCTCTGAGGCGTAGTGCCCACGTTTTCTGCGGGATGGGAGTCCAGTCAGGCTAGACGGGGTGCGATGGGATGTGTTTGTTGTTTGTTCGTTTTTTCCGTTTCCCACTGAGGTAGGAGATGACTTCCAGCCTAGGTAGTGTGTGCTTGGTGAGTAAGACTCTGCCATGCCTTTTTGTGGACATGCCCTAGTCCTCCATGCCAGCCCCTGACTCCACGTTCTGTCAGACTCACACGCCTCCGCCGAGGGCTGTGAAGCCTCTGAGAAAGCACTGCTTCTCTCTGAGGCCGCAGATCCAACTGCAGAAGGACATGCAAAAGCCTTCACTTTTCACCCTACAAGCTAAGTGCAAACGTTAAACTTGACAGCGCCATCAGGGGAACGTCTGTAGGCTTCCTCACAGCACAGTGGCTTCCTCCTGCCTCTACTCAGTCTGTGGCTCCCGGCACTGCAGATTCTGGTGTTCCTTGGGCAGACTGGCCTGGATTTGAGAGAATTATGACAGCCTTCTGCTGGTCCTCAGGGGCTCAAGTTTTGCGGGAAGGATTCAGAGGGTGACTCCAGTCGCTCTCCGTGTCCTTTAACACTGTCCTTACAGCAGTCTGCACTGGAAAAGAACCTTTATGGGTTCAGTGACTTACAGGGCAGGGCGCCTGCAGGTGCGGAGCACACGAGGCCCTTTGGACTTGGGGCAAGGTCCCTGGTAGCTGGCACAGGGGGCCAGGACTGGGCTCGCCCCGCCCCCTCCGACCGCCCTAGAGGCCCAGGTCTGGGAAGCAGAAACTCGCGGCAGCCCCCCCACCCAGTTTCACTTTCTCTTTGTTCCCTCCTTCCCCTCCCACGGAGTTCTCTTTGAAGCGAGTCCGCGGTGCGGGCGTGTCCGATCCCGCCCCCGCGCCGCCCGTGGGGCTCGGTGCGTGCCCCGTCGGCGTGGCCCCTTTGGCGAGCTTTGCAAAGCCGACGCTCAGGTTTTCAGCGGGTGCGGCCCCCGCGCCGACCCCGGCCAGATGCGTCGAGCTGGGCGCCGGGTGCGGCCGGTGACTCAGGGCCACCCCCGCGCGGGCACGCGGAGCAGCTCCCCGGGCCTTGGGCCGACCCGCCGCGCGACCCGCGGGCCTGGAAAAACCGGTCCGGCCAGCGCGGCTGGCGCGTTCGGGCGCCGAGCGGGGCGGCCGTGCCACATAAAAGGCGCAGGCACGCCGGCCGCCGCCGCACGGAGTGCAGCCGGGCCACGCGGGCCGGGTCGCAGGAGGACGCTGAGCCGTGGCCCGGGGGTTCCGGGCTGGGCAGAGCTTCTGTGTGCAGGCGCGCCTGGTCCAGTGGTTCTTAACAGTTCAACAGTTCTGTAGCGCAATTGTGAAATGTTTAGGACCACTAGACCCGGCGCGCACGGCGGCGGCGACAGCAACGACGGGGCGGCCCCGACGGCCAAGGTCGGCTTGAGAGGGGAGGAAGGCACCCCGATCGCTGAGACCCGTGCGTTCTCGCTGCCTGGCTGGAGTGCAGAGCGACGATCCGGGACGCACGCTGGCTCTGGACCCGCGGCAGCCTGCTCTTTCGCCCACACTGCTGACACGTGCGCTGGCAAGAGGCGCTAGCGTCACCTTGCTTCTCTCCTGATCGATCCTCCCTAGTCCAAAGCCATTGAATCTTTGGCAGGAACCCGCGGCAGGCCTCTGGGTCAAGGGGTGTTCTTTGCTCCAGGGCGGGAGCGGCGACTGGGGCTAAGGCTACTGAGCCCTCAGTAGTCTTGTTGCTGAGCTGAGAATTCTACTGCAGGAGCTTCCCCTTTTCCAGGCTGGGGTAGGGATCCTGTGAGTGTGTGCTGTATGAATGGACGACTTCCAGGATCACGCGTGGGCTGGTGAAGAACTACGCAGAGTGGTGGGGACAGGCCCAGTCCTGATGCCGAATCGGGGCCAGGATGATCTTTTGGGGCCTCAGGCTCTGAGGTTGGATGGGTGCATGGGAGAGGTCTGAGTGAAACCTTAAGTGGCTCTGAGCAAAGTGTGCTTGACTTGACGTTTCCTCCTCCAAGTGGTCAGGGCCTGTCAGATGGGGCTGTGCGGAAAGGAATGGACTGACTGGACAACTGATAACCTAGCAACACGGGGAGAGAGGGGCTCCTCCTGCCCCAGCTTCCTTGGCCCAAATATAGGAGCTACTGGGGAGCCTAGGCTGGATTTGAGCCTGGTCAGAGCATTTCCTCCTGGTTGAGTGCCTGTGTCCCAACTGCACATTGGAGAGGTGCCTTCCTTTGCAGAAGGTGTGAGCACACAGCAGGCAAGTACAGGAGACAGCCTGAGTTGGGAGGGAATGGTGTCCGCTGGTATGTCCCCACACCCGGTATCATCTACTTTGGATCAACATCCTGCGTGTTGGCCAGGAAGTGCCACTGTGGACACCTCGGGCTGCTAGAGATCAGGAACCCCTAGGAATCAGAGGGCATCCCCAAGGCTGTGCTGCCTGCCCTTGGTGAGAGTTTCATTTTTTTTTTTTTGTTTTTTGTTTTTTGTTTTTTGTTTTTTGTATTTTTCTTTTTTTCCGGAGCTGAGGACCGAACCCAGGGCCTTGGCTCTACCACTGAGCTAAATCCCTAACCCCGAGAGTTTCATTTTATACCGAGTCCTTGCTGTGGGAGCTGCTACTCAGTCAGGGCTTAACAAGTTGGATGTCCCTGGTCTGTAGTTCCGAATCCTGTGACTTGATTTAAATATGTATATTGTGGGTTGATAAAAAATAAACACATTTCAAAGCGTGCCTGTGTCCTTGAGGCGTTTCCTTGAGGCCTGTTTGTGAGGCCTCTTCCCAGCATCCTAATCACCCTTCCCCTTCCAACACCGGCAGAGAAAAAAGAGAAGCCATGTGCTGGGAACGGACTGCTCCAGCCCCAGGCCCTGCCTCTACTTTCTGCCAGGTCTTTCCTGGCTTGGGAGGAGGCCTCCTCTATGGCTGCTTCTGATTGTCCCGAGTGAAACTGCTGCGCCCTCTCTGGAGTTTGAGCCGCACTTGCCAGAGCCAGAGTAGGGAGTCGGCTTGGGTCTCAGGGGCTGAAAATCCAGCCCCTGCAGTCTGTTTCCTACCCTTTTTATTGAGATCCCAGTTGGCTTTTGCCTATCCAGGCTGGAGACAGCAAACTAGTCTTGGGGACCTGCTTCTGAGTTGAGGGGCTGGAAAGAAAGGTGTCTCATCCCCTCTCCTACTCCCTGTTCTAGATACATTTCCTCCTGAGCCCACGCCTGGCCTTGGATCGGGCAGGGCTAGGTGTGGGTGTAGGTGTGTCCAACCCCAGCTCTACCTCCGAGCAGGAGACCTTGTCAGTGCCCTCGTGCCCTGAAGTTTCCACATCTTCTCCCGAAGAGGGAACTTGGGGTGGCTGAAAAGGCCATTGAAGGAGCAAGCACGGCCAGCACAGCTGTGGCTTAGTGGACAAGCATTGCTCTATGGTGGAAAGACCTTTGGTGGGCACACTGGAGAGGTACCTCGAAGCCAGGACTTCAGAAGATCCACGGAAGGCTGTGGGTAACCCTGTGCTGCAGCTCCTAGGAGAGAAAGCCGCTCCTAATCGGCAGGGACCAATATGCACACTCCTGGCGCCCCAGCCCTTGCACTCAGAGCCTCTCAAGAGTTCCCAGGATCCATTGCCCCTGGGGACGGGTCTCATCTCAGTGTTAGCAGGCCGCTCTCAGATCGGCTTTCTTAGCCTGCCCCTGGGCTGGAGTGTGGATGTGAGGCTCCTTCCAGCCGGCAGGGGATGTGAGCAGAGGTAGCTGCAGTGTCCTTGTCTACTGCTTTGTCCTGGGTGGATCTAGGACAGTATGGGCTGCATGCTGCGGCCAACACAGCCTGCCTGGAATGACCGACTCGTACAAGTTTGCCTGGATCTCCTGGTTTAGCACTGAAAGCCCTATGATTTGGGAACCTCTCTGTCCCGATCAACTGGGAAGGTTGTTCTTCCCGTCCAGGACCAGCTCATAGCGCACAGCACCCTAGCCGCTCAGACCACTCTCCTGTGGCCTGGCTTTCCCACGGGAGAAGCACACCTGTGTTTATAAAGCTGATGTTATTCTGGTCTCCATTAAAGCTGCTAAGCTAGTATGCAAGCTGGGTTCTCAGGCTTGGGTAGCTGACTCACCTGGAGGCCTAGTGAAGAGCAGAGGCCCGGGCTCCTGAACCAGGGTGGCCGGTTCTGGGTGAACGCCCCAGGCTGAGAACAGTATCGAGCAACAGGCCTCAGCAGGGAGATACGATTGCAAGAGGGGGCAGGCCCCTGTGCTGCTGAGTTTTGGAGATGCCCCGAGCCTCCTGTCCTAGAGGAGCCCATGACACAGCCGGCCATTCAGCCTCCAAGCCAAGTAGGTAGCCTGAGGGAGGCCTGGTTTGTGTTAGTGCCCGCACAGGATACTCTGAAGGCGTTCACTCATGTAACTGCTAAACATCACAGAAATAAGAAATAATAAAGGAACGCGCCTTTAGCCAGACTGATGAAGGGAGAGAGAACACAGGTATGAAATTTTCATATAAGATAAACCAGGCACTCAGGAGGCAAAGCGGGAGGTTACAGCTGGTCATGGGCAGCCTGTTTTATTCACGGAGCCCCAGACTAGCAAGGGCTACATACTTACTGAGGCTTTGTCTTTGAAAATGTATATATACATATACATACATAGGATATATAGGGCATTGCACGTTAGTAAAACAAAAAATCGAAAAACTAAATATTCCTGTAATTTACAAAATTTAGAAATGTAAGTTAAAATGTTTTTGACATTCATTTATTTTTATTTTGCGTGTATGCCTTTTGCTTGCTTGTAGTCTGTATATGGTATACAGGACCCACAGAGGCCAGAGGAGGGTGAGAGACATCCTTGGGTCCCTTTCCATCTTGGAACTGGAGTTACAGACACTTGATAGTGGCCCTGTAGATGCTGGGAATTGAACCCAGGACCTCGAGAAGAGAAGTCAGTGTCCTTAACGGCTGAGGCATCTCTCCAGCCAGAATTGGCAGCTTAAAACCTAACACAAATTTCAGGGGTGTTGGAGCAGAAAGGAGGGGATTGGAAGGACTGATTATATCTTTAGGGGTTTGAGAAAAGTTTGCTCATGATCTTGACTGTGGTAGTTAATATTTTAAAAATGTTACATTTAATTACATTGCATTTACTTGTTTGTCTATGTGTGTGTGTATAGACATGGGGGATGGGTGGGTCTGTGGAGGTCAGAGGGCAGCCTGCAGGAATTGGTGCTCTGGTTCATGTAGGGTTTGGGGATTGAATCCATGTCCTTAGTCTTGGCAGCAAACGCTCTTAGCCATTGAACACTCTCACCAGCACTGTTTTTGCCTTTGTTTCATTTTGAAACATTGTTTCACTATGTAGCCCAGGCTCACCGGGAACAGAGATCATCCTCAATCTGCCTCCTGAGTCCTGGGAATACAGGGGAGCTCCACACCATCTGCCTTACTAATGAATAGTATCCGGCTGTGTGAGGTGCCACTTCTTTTATTCTTTTGTCCCCTCCTCCCTTTCCTGTGGTTGCTCATGCCATCCCGGAGCTGTACCCTCAGCCAGCCCATACCATCCTCTGCGTCTCCATTTCCCAGTGGTGGCCCTCGGGTCACACAGTTTGGCGTCTGCAAAGCATATCCGTTGTGAATGACGTGGGTATTGGAGTCTGCTCCATGTGGACAGTTTTCCTGGAGTCCCTCCAAGAGACCGTGCGGGGCCCTGGTAGCTAACCGTGGTCCTGCTCTCTGCAATCCTATACTCGCAAGTGCGTGTGGCCGGCTTGGTTCAACCCGGTGAACGAGGAGCTTGAGTTCTGTGCTGTTCTCTGACACCATGTTTCCTCTATGCACAGACGATGTGACCCCTCTAGGGCTTTCCCTTCCGGAGTTGATACCCATAGCTCTTTAGGCAAGAAGTTGGGGTAGGTACGACATGGACCTATCTCCTTGGCCCCCAATCCTTTTGGGGTCACAATCTTGGTGTGCTCCTTAGCCAATGCCACATACTCTGTCAGTTTTGAAGTTATTTTTCTTTAAAGGCTAAACTGTGTTCCTGCTATTCTACTTTGCCCAGAGTGAAAGTCCTCCTTGGCACCCCAATAACTCAAATGCCTATTTCTACCTTTGGGCCGTTCTCCCCTGAGGGTATTTCGTCCTCCTTAGGGGCATGCCCAGGTTGCAAATGTACCGAGTGGGCTGTCACTTGGAGCTGCTCTCCACCGGGCTCCTGTGCTGTGTTGCGTCCTCCTAAGGCTCAGGTACGGCAGCTGGCTTGGGGGCAAGCCATACTCCCTCCTCTTCTCCACAACCAGGATTCAGGAGTTTATCTGATACTCACACGTTTCCCTAAACGTTGAGGAAACACAAGTTTAACACACAAGAAAACAGCCTTTAGCAATGGCTGCCCAGCGGTGCTCAAAAGGCTGAGCCAATGCGGGTAGAACCGGTGTAGGTAGAGCTGGCACAGTCCTGAGGAGCCTCTCGGACAGCTCCTGCCCAAATCCCCCTGTGAATGCACAGTGCCTTGGGCAGATACCCCAGAGCATTGGTCAGGAAGACATCGGTTCCGTGTCGCACTGGCACTGCAATTGGCAGAGTCAACCTAATTTGGTCTTTACCTCTCTAATGTACATATGTGAGGATTTTCCCGTGGTCTTAAACCACATGTGGTGACGCCCTGTGTTCCTTTCTTTGTAATTCTGCTGAGACGTCCCAGGAATACATGCTAGTTTTGATCGGCCTGTTGAAATTGAACACATACTTTTTCAAAAAAGGATTTAAACAAGGATATGATTTTAAAAGGGAAATCGACGGGGCTTGGAGGCTGGGGGATGGCTCGGAGAGTAAAGTATGTGCTGCTTAGGCACCAACACCTGAATCCAGATTCTCAGCACCTACGTAAAGAGTTTGTGATGGCCCATGTGTATAACCACGGTGTCTGCTGGGAGACAGACAGGACGATCTTCGGAACTCAGTGGCCAGTTCAGCCAATGGCTGAATGCCAAGTTCAATGAGAGACCCCGTCTCAAAAGCATAAGGTGGGACTGGGCTGGGAAGATGAGTCAGTGGTTAAGAGCATGTACTGCTCTCTGACAGGGGAACGGGGTTTGGTTCCATGCACCCATATCCAGCAACTCACAACTACCTATTACTTCAGCTTTACGCCTCTGACATTGCTTCTGGCTACGTCTGGCTTGCACTCATGTGCACATATCCACATATAGGCACATAGGCATACATATAACCAACATAAACCTAAACCTTTTAAAAATAAGGTGGGGTCTGAGGCGAGGGCTCAGTGGTTATGACTAACAACTTGAATTTAGATCCCATGTGAAAAGCCAGATACAGCGGTGCACATCTGCATTCTAGTGTTCCTGCAGTGGATGGGAGGCAGACACAGGAGAAACCTGGAACCCCATGGGCCAGCTAGCTTGAAGTATGCAGTGCAGTGGCAGAAATAGAGAAAGACCCTCTCAAACAGAGTGGAAGGAAAGCAGCAACATGAAAGTTGTTCAACACATGCACCAAGGCAACTCATGCATGCATTGTTTACACGCATGCACAGGCACATGCATACACATACACGCCTGTCACCTCTACACATGTACCATGGCACTCACACATGCATTGTTTACACGCATGCACAGGCACACGCATACACATACACACCTGTCACCTCTACACATGTACCATGGCACTCACACGTGTATTGTTCACATGCATGCACAGGGACTCACATACACATACACACATGCCACCTCTACACATGCATCATGGTATTCACATATGCATTGTTCACACGCATGCTCACACGCACACACTCATGTGATTAAACTGTTTCGAGACTTAAGGGAAACAGAAACTTCCCGTCCCCTGCTCTGTATGGCCCTGCGTGGCCTGGGCGACCCCGTCACTTTGTGCTCCCTCTCTGCTGCACACCACTCTGCCTCCCTGTGCACCTTCTTCCCCAGTGTTGCACGCTGGGATTTGCTGTTTCTGACGTTTCCATCCCCAGCCCACTTGCACCCTGTGCCCACAGAACTACTTTAACTCTGTGATCTGCGAAAAGATGAGTCACAGTTGAGTCTTGGACCTGAAGTCTCTTCTAAATGGGTCCACACCCTCCATCCTTCTCCCTGCCACCCTCTCAGGGCTCCTCTGAATTCTTGCTTCAGTCTGGACCCTTAGGGACTTTTGAACCCTGAAATACCAGTTCCCCACCAGCTTGAAGCCCCCTTTGCCTCTTTCTTGGGCTCTGTCTCCTCGGTTCCCTGCCCACTTTTCCTTGGTCCAGCTCATTTGTCAGTGTGCACCTGGGAGTGTGTTAAACAGGACCTCATCTTCTAAGAAATTCAAGGAAGGGACGCCCTCTGACCTCGCCTTTATCCACTCCACCCGCCACCACTGGTGGTTTGACTGGGTGTGCAGTCTGCTTCCCTCAGCTTTGGAAAGCGGCTGTCTCCTCCCACCTGCAGCGGGTGCTGCAAATTGTGATGTCTGAGCTCCTTCCCCGCCCCCACAAGCTGGATAGGACCTTCAGTTCTTCCTAACATTGTTGTAAACTTTACCAAGACGCTGGCCTCCTCGATTGGTGCGCTTAGTGCTGAGGGAAGCCTTGAATATTTCCTTTCACTCATGTATGCGCACACACACACACACACACACACACACACACACACACACATACACACACACAGACACACACACACACACACACACATACACACACACAGACACACACATACACACACATACACACATACATACATACATACATACATAAATACATGCACACATACATACATACATACAGACAGACACAGACATACAGAAACACACATACATACAGACAGACACAGACATACAGAAACACACACACACACACACATACATACATACACACATACACACACACACACACACACACACACACACGGGCATTTTCTTGCTCATCAACTGTTTCCTTCCTGTTCTAATGTGTCAGGTCCTCTTCTTTTATGTGTGTGTCAGTGCACATATGTGTGGTGTTCACAGGGGTCAGAAGAGGGCATTGGATCTCCCAGAGTTGGAATTACAGGCAGGTGTGAGCCAACTGTGGGTCCTGGGACCTGAACCCTGGTCCTCTGGAAGAGCAGCCAGTACCCTTTAACATCTCTCCAGCCTCTGTTCTTTCTTCTTCTTCTTCAATTATTCTTCCTTTACCTTTTGTGAAATTTCTTGGGTCTTATTTTTTCTTTTTTTAGTTAAAATGAATTTACTTCTTGCCTGCATGTCTGTTTGCGTACTGCATACAGACTCACACAGGTCAGAGGAGGGCTCCAGATGCCCTGGCACTAGAGTTACAGACAGTCGTGAACCATCCTGTGGTGCAGGGACTTGAACCCAGGTCCCCTGCAAGAGCAATAACTGCTCTAAACCGCAGAGCCACCTCCCTAGCCCCATGTTCGATCCTCCTCCCCTCCCCTCCCTCTCCCCTCCCCCTCCATCTCCCCCACCTCTGCTACTGCATATTTATTACCCAGATGCATTGTGCTTGCTCTGTGAACTGTGTCTGTGCTTTCATTAATGGAGTTCGACATCATGGCTTCACCCAGGACTAACTGGCCGGAGCCACAGGGACTCACAGCCCCCAGGGTTATGATTATCCTTGCTGTGGTCATCGGTGCTGCCTGGACCTCCTCAGCACACTCTCACTGGTGTGGCCATCAGTTCAGGCTGCCACCACCCTCTGGAACACTAATACCACCACACACCCATACTGGAAGCCACAGTTCCAAGGCTGCCTTTGCCCCTCTGTAGGGAACAGTAGGTGCGTGGTGAGATCATTGGGTGACGTGTCTGTGCTAGGGTTTCCTAAAGGTTTCCTGATGAGCCCAGGAGGACTCTGACCACTACACTTGCCCATTCAAAGATGGATGCTAAGCCCAGATTTGGAGTAGAGAGGGACTCAGGAAGGAAGTCAGAGGTCGGGGGTGCCAGGCCCTGGTAGGTGTGTGTAGGGTCACAGGAAGGTATCAGGGCTGGAGGCAGGAACCTTGGGATCCATGCCTTGAAGCATCTCACCTTGTCAGCTACACAGAACAGTCTTCTTCCCTGAGGTCCTCAGTGTCTCTAGCTACAGGAGAGATCAAGTGATCACTTTGGTTCTTGCCTTAAGGACTATGGCCAAGGGGCGCCATCTGCTGGCCTTGAGCACAGCGATGTGGTGTTGGGTGACCTGGGCTTGCAGTGTGGGAGGCTGGGAATGGAGAGGAGCTGAGATGAAGATGAAGGGGGAGTTGAGCTGTGGGAGGGGTTCAGGGTTCTGCAGGCTGGCTGGGGAGTGCAATTTTGGATGGAGTTCCAGGGAAAATCTTGGAATCTAGGACCAGCAGTCTCCTCAGGTGAGGCTGGAGGGCCTAGGCTTTCCCTCATAGCTGTGCAGGGGACTGGCTGGGAGGGTAAGGCATCTAGCACCACGTGCATTTCTGCATTTCTTCCCTGGGTCTAGCCCTGCAGCCATGCCTGGGGTGGGCTAGCACAAAGCCAGCACCCAGGAATCCAGATATTTCTTAATTTTGTCAGGAAACGAAAGGGATTCTTCTCTACTGGAGGCCTTGGGAAAGATTGCAAGACTTGCTGCCATTTTGAGAGAAAGGTTCAAAAAGAGAAAAGTTTAGTTTGTGGTAAATGATAAGGAAGGAAATGGAAGCATGGGAGGGGCAGGGAGGGGCTGTCATGGATGGGAATTTTAGGCAAGGAAGGCCTAAATTTAGCCAAGGCATCATTCCAGGACAACCTGGAGAAAAAAAGAGCCAGGGCTGTCTGTGGGAAGAGCTCCCAACCTCCCAGCAGCAGAGCAGAGACTCCTCTGGGAGCAGCGAGGAGGCCCATGAGGCTGGGTCTGAGTCAGTCATTGTCAGAGGGGGTGCCAGGCTATGGGGATCATGGGAAGCAGAGAAGCATGTGTGCATGACCCGTCTGACACCTCTGTGCTCTCCCTCTGTGTTAGCACAGGCAGAAAGGTGTGCGATGAATGCATGACCTCCAACAGGGTGTCGGAGGCAGGGATGGAAGGGGTGATGGTAGCTAGGACACACAGGTGTGAGGCACCGGTCTGTGGTCGTGTAGCCTTAGGGAGAAGGAGGCATTAGGGACAGGGGTCTGAATGGGGTGAGACGTCCAAGCCTTAGATGAGTTGGGGTGAGATACTAGCAAATTCTAAAGGCAGACAGAGGCTGCTTCCCTTGTCCCTTCCTTCACAGAGGTGGGCGCTGGCCAGGGTGCTGAAGCCATGTGTCTGCTGCCGTCCCAAGTGCTGGATCTGAGCCCCTGGCAGAAAGAGTGGGAAAACTGAGTGGAGAGGGGGTGGGTGGGTCCAGTGACCAGCAGGGGCCTGCATATCACAGCAGGGGTCTGACAACAGTGGTCTTTCTAACAGGTCCATAGCCCAGTGTCCTCCCAAGGACCCTGACCACTGCAGAGCTGACCATCCCCCACTCCTGTTCCTGTACCTACCCCCTTTGCAGGACACTCTCAGGTTAGAGGTTGGCCCTTTACCACACTGCTGCTCTCCTGAGACCAAGTCTTGGGGGGCAAAGGGGTCAGGAGGCAGTGAGACCCATTGCTGGCCGTCCAGACCCCATCCACCCAGTGAAAGGCTTCATCTCTGAGTCCAGCTTCCTTGTCTGTGAAACGGGAATCGTAAGGCCCCCTTTCTAGCATCGTGATCAAGAAAGAAGGAGTGAAGATTGTTATGTAGGTGGCACATGTCTACAGACACACACTGTCCCAGTGAGCTTCCAGGTGTGCAGAAATGAGGGTTGAAAGCGCCCTGGGAATGAGGGGCAGACTTCCCTTGTCCTGTCACTCTCAGGAGGCTGTTGATGCTGAACGAGGTTCTGGGATCCTGCCAGTCTGGATCACCTGATCTTTTCCAGTATTTTATTAACTACTCAAACTGGTGGTCAAAGCAATCCACAGCTATCTGGGCATGGAGGTGCCCATGTTTAACCTCGGCCCATGGGAAGCAGAGGCAGGCAGATGTCGGTTGATTTCAAGGCCAGCTAGTGCTACATAATGAACCCCCAAAACCTCAAAACAAACCTCAAAGACAAACTAAACAAACCCCCAAACCCACACACAATGACGTTAAAGGCCACTCCCCGGCCTCCCCCGGGAGCAGAGCAGAGGCCACACTGTCTAATGCTACGCTGTCCCTGTACAGCACCTAAGTCATCATTCCACATCATCCTCTCTGTTCCTACCGGAGGTTCGTCCACTCTTCTCGGAGATGAGCTTCTTGGATTGCCCATGTTGCATGTCCTGCCTGGACTGCATATTTCTGGTGCCCATTCTGGGAGCTGGTCTAGGTGCCTGCCTAACGACATTTGCTAGCTGCAAGTAGGTATCTTTTCTCTTAAAGGTCTGAAGGGTGGAAGTGGAGGTTCTGGACTATGTTACGTCAATGTGCCTTTCAGGGAAGGAGGCACCACCAGCAGGTTAGGAGGTCCAGAGCCCTGCGTGATGCTCATTGTGGGAACATGACCACTGCAGCCTTCCTGAAATATCTTGTGTGTGGCCTGATTGGAAGTTGGGCTCGGGCAATTAATCCTGTGGAGGCGCCATTCAATTGCAGGAGGTTTTTCTGTTTAGTTTCCTTGGCCTAGATTTCCCTGGGGACAGCTCTGCCCAGGCCTCGACCTGGTAAATTAAATGTTAAAAAATCCTTACAATGACTTTAATCAATCCACAGAGGTGGTGGATGGCCTCCTCCTAAGGTTCAGGGGCTCGGAAGGGACTGGGTGGGGGGGGGTGTGGTGTGAGGGAGACAGGAGCGGTTTCCCTGAGAGGAAGCCTGGTATCCTATTGGAGCCCGGGCTCCCCGAACAGAGCTGGGGGGGGGGGGGGCGGTGCTCCATTCATTCCCTTTAGTGGCTTGTCCTGTCCCTGTCCCAGACTGGATGGTTATTGGAGTAGAAGGGTCCATTGCCCCTCTCGCTCCTTTCCAGTTTAGAAGCCGCACAGACACTGGGCTGCTGTCTTTGCAGGCCTTCCCAAGCAAGGCATTTAGACTAGCATGTTGGAAGCAGAACCACAGGGCCCCTGGCATGGCAGGCTGTGACACTTATCTCTACCTGTCACAGGGGTGGGGGTGGGGTGGGGGAGGAGTCAAGCCAAGGACCCCAGAGCCGGGATGAAGAGATTCCAAGGTTCTCTGTAGTGGAGTCTGAAGGTTATGGGGGGGTGGCATTCAGCAGCCTAGCCTGGCCTCTAAAGATGTCTTCTCCCTGTACCTGCTGTCTTTGCAGGTCCTGTTCCAGTTTCCTGTGCCTCCTGTTTCTGAAACCCTCTACCTCTAAAGACCTGGGGGACAGGGTTAGATCATTTAGGCAACCTTTCTCTCCCGGACTGACCCTCCGCCCAGACGTTGTGATCTCTCTCACACACCCTACCCTGCGAGGCTTTAAAGAGTCAGAGTTTGTGTCCAAGCGGGCTTGGGCAGCAAGCGTTCCTAAGCACTGCCCCAGACGGAAGTGCCTGGGAGCGTGTGCGTTGTTGGGAGCACAGGGTCATTTGCCTCCCTGAGGCCTCCCTGAGTTTGCCTGCTTGGCTGTCTTGCCTTTTTTTGTCCCCTTTGGAGACCGTACCCCAAAATGCCTAGAACAGGATAGAGTGAAGCTGGAAAGATGTCCCTTATCTGCAGAGGTTTCCAGGAGCCCAACTTGGTTGTGGTGTCCCTTCCTGATGCCAGAGCCCACCGCAAAAAGTCCTGGTGTCCTGGGGTGCGGAAGTCAGATAGGTGTAGACCTGGCGAGGTCTTGGTCCCCCATTCTCTTCTACACACCTCTCCCCAACTCGGGTCCACGTGTCCGGCTCGCCGCCCGGGCTGAGGGGGCGCTGTCGGCGCGGGCGGGCGGGCGGGGCTGTCGGCGCGGGCGCGCGGCGCGGAGCAAGCGCAGGGCTGGGGGGCGCCGGCCGCCGAGGACTGGGGGCCTGGTGGGCGGCGGGCGCCGTGCGGGGCTCGGCGAAGGCGGGCGCGCGGCCAGGGAGCGCGCGGGAGGGGTGGTTACGGCGGCGGAGGCGGGAGACGCTCGGGGCCGCTGTCCACGGTCCACTCCTCCATGGCGTTGCCAGGGTCCCCCGAGCCGCCCCGCGGCGCGCCCCGAAAGGTTCCAAGCCTGCTGGAGATGGGGTCGCTTTGCCTGGATTCGGACATCATCCTGGGTTTCACCAGTCACCTCCTGCGGCGGCGAGGCAAGGTGAGAGCTCGCGGGGCCGGGCTGGCAGTGGTGACGCCGTCCAGCGACTTTGCTGCTCAGCACCGCGAAAACGCGGCAGGTCCCGGGTGGAGTCTGCACGCGCTCGGAGACTGCACTTTCCCGGGCTGGTGCTGCTTGATTCTCTCTTTCTAGTCCAGGCTGCACTGGAACCCGAGCCTTAAGCAGCGATCTTCCAAGGAGAGCGTAGCGCAGAGATCCCGCTTCTCACCTTGCATGGATGGGCAAGGAAAAGGCTAGGGGGAGGTGATCTGAGTTTCTGAGATCATTCCAGATGCTTGGTGCACCCCGGGGTCTTGTGAGGCTGTGTTTTTGTGTCCTTTGGGAACTCGAATGTAGCGAATGCTTCCCGAAGAGCCGCGGTGGTGCGGGGAAGTGAAGTTGCGGGTGTGGTCCATCATGAGCGCAGGGTCTGGATTTCGGGTGGTGCTTCTTGGTGTCCGTGTGAGGAGTGAGTGTATGTGTGAGTGTGTGTGTGTAATGTGTAATGTGTGTGTGTGTGTGTGTGTGTGTGTGTGTGTGCCAATAACAATGCGTGAGCCTCCCAGGCCATGGGTGTTTGTTTCAGTGCCATAGAGGGGCGGGGTGAAGCTGTTTGTAGTGTTTACAGAGGCGGACTGAGGAGGGTGGTGCCTGAGGCTACCCAGATCCCAGGGTGGGCTGAAGCCTGCCTGTCTTCCTTCACAAGTCTGAGAAGGGCCTGAAGGCTTGGGGGTTGCAGAAAGTGGGGAGCTCGTTCTCAGTTTATTGATTACTTCCTGTCGTGTTTACAGACTCTTTTAAGTCATAGATGACCTGGAAAATGGTATCTTCATCCCACTCTTGACCAATAGTGCATAGGAGTGGAGGGCTAAGTAAGCAGGGTCGGGGTGGGGAAAGGAGAGTTGAACAGAAAGGAGAGGTCATTTGACAGACCCTATACCGTGCGAAGGTCTGACTGCTCTGGGGATGCCCGGCCAGGGTCTTTCCTTGAATCACCCTGGCTCAGCTGTCCCAAGTCAGCCTCCAGCGGAAAAGCTCTGCGCTCAGAACGCGTGGCGTCCTGTCTCTGCACCTGTGCGCACGACAGCCGGCAGGTGGCGCTTGTGTCACGGGGAGCCTCGCCGCAGAGCCCGCTTAGCTCCAATCTGGGGTTTCGGGCTGATCCAGAGCTTGGGCCGGAGTCCCCTGCGACTTCAGATGGTGGTGACATTTGGGGGTCTGACTTGGGCGAGAGCAACTGGTCGCTGGGGAAGAGGGGAGACCTCTTGGTCAGAGACAAACAGGCAATTAATTCCGGAGCTAACTCCCCATCTGCCAGGCCGGCAGACAACAGGTCCAGCACACCCCCAGGGCCAGCCGCCTCGCTTCCTCCCACTTCCCAGGCGGCTGGGCCAGCAATCCACTTTCAGGCACAGGCGCGGCTGCAAGGACATTTCCAGACAGCTCGTAGCCGCTCAGTGCACTTCTTGAAACACAGATCCTCACCCATGAGAGACTGTTGGAGCCAAAGCGTGGCCAGACAACACTCGAAGTGCTCTGGGTGCTCTGGGGAAGTTGTTGGCCGGGCTCCAGCCCCTTTCATTGCCCCAATCCTCCACTCCAGCTTCCTCGCTGTGCGACCTTGGGCAAAAGCTTCAGTTTTCCCGCTCGCAAAGTGATGAGAGTGTTGGGTGCCTCCCAGGAGGCGCACTCCATCCTTGCTCAGGAAGGAGAGAGGCGCATGCGCGCGCGTAACTTGGGTCTCTGCAGCCACCACCGCCCCTCCCGCATCAGCACTCAACTAACAGGTTGGGGGTTCTAGCAGTAGGCGGGGCCGCAAGGAGGAGCAGGACCCCCGCCCATTTGGCTCTGCTCAGGGTGGGGGCGGTGCTCTGGCGTCCCGCCCCCTTCCCTCCCCCTACAAGCCTTGGCCCGCCCCCGCCCCCGCCCAGCCTGTCCCGGAGCAAGCCGGCCGCGTCCACAGCGTGCTCTCCGCCACTCGCCTGCTCTGCCAACTTCAGAGCAGCAGGCCTGGCCATGGGGGTGCCCCTGGGCCGGATCACGTAGCCACTGCGCCCCGAGAGCCAACGTATCCCTTCCTGCATCCGTGCCATGGTCGGCCGCGGCGCCTCCTTGTGTGCGGTGCAGCCCGCGGTACGCAAGGCCCTGCTCGGGGCGGGCGGCCGGGATCGGCGGGCACCGGGTTCAGAGCCCAGGACAACGAGGATGCTAACGGGGTGTACGGCGCCCTCTAGGGGTGGGGCTTGGAGCGGATCGGGACAGGGCCCCGAGCGTCTGATTGGGGCTTCTTCGTCAGGGACCCCTGGCGTTGCATCCAGCGCCCTAACTTTTGCGCGAGCGTGGCTTTAGGGGCATGAGCGACGGGTTCTGGAGTCGGCCGCGTGGAGTCCAGCAGTGGCGCCGCGCGAAGCCTTGGGCTTACTGTCCCATCTCCAACCCCCGCAGGTGGCTGAGTGCCGATCGGCTCGAGAGTCCCCGCCGCTTGAAGTATCCCCGCGCAAGAGACTGCCCGCCGGGCTCGACCAAGACCTATGCAGCAGCCGCCCTGCTCCGGAGGGCGCCGGAGCCAGCGCAGAGCAGGGCCACTCGACCGGTGGGGGCGGGTGGTGCCGCCACTGCCACACGAAGCTCGTGGAGCTCAAACGACAGGCGTGGAAGTTGGTCAGCGGGCCCGGGACTCCTCTACGGGTAAGTGATCCCACTTCAGGCCATACCTCAGACAGGGAAGAGCTGGAACTTGGAAGTCTTTGGGGCTGGGGCTGAGGCTTGGAGCCTGGCTGGTTCAACGTGGGCCCCTATACCTTAGTCTGCAAGAGTGTGTTGGCGCACCTCACCCTAGGAGTCCTGCTGCGTGTCAGAGGGGGGTTGGGTACATTTCTTTCCTAGCCACAGATGTCCCACAGCTGGAGCTAGTCTGTGTTTGGGAGGGGTAGAAAAGGGGAAGACGGGGTGGGGCGTGAGGGGGAGGGTGGGGACTTCGCTCGAGGCAGGGCTTTTCGCGGTGTGGCACTTTGGGCATCTGGACACTGGCATGCCCGTATAGAGAAGGCATAAAAGACGAGAGAGTGGGCCCCCATTCTGTGGCCTAGCCCCATACTTACCCAGTGTCTGTTATGGGCCTGTGTCCTGCCCTGACTCTCTGCCATTTGGGCCTAGGCTTTCCGTGTGGGTATTGACTATGGAGACTCTGGGTTTCCCAGGTTGCAGCATGACTGCAAGTGCTGGTGGGAGAGGAGTCTACTGGGCTTTCCGGCCAGTCTTGCCAGGCATGTAAAGAACAGGACCATTGTTCCAGGGAACAATGGTCCCTGGAAGTGTGCAAGGCAGGGGTGTGGGGGTCTCCACAGGAAGCTGCTTCTGACCTTCAGCCTCTGTAAGGGAGTCCTTGGGAAGGGCCTGTGATCCCCTTCCTGTCCAAACACCATCCTCCAAGCAGTGCAGCCGCGGTGAGAATGAGAGACCGGGCTTCCTCTGGGTCTGGTCAGATATGGTGGATGCCAGGCAGGTGTGTCTGTTCTGGGCACCTCTCCAGGTCCCCTGGCTTGTCTGTGGTAGGGATGTTAACAGCCTCTCAGACCAGCTAGATCTGTGGATCTGTATGGGGTGTGACTGACCGAGGGTATTGTTCGTCCTTTGCCAGTGGCAACCAGCCTTTGCTGGCCTGGAGGATCCCAGAGAGGGCCCTAGGGTGTGCTCCGGAGGTGCTTCAGGACGCAAACTGATGTAGGAGCCGAGCTGCCTCCTCACTCTGGGACTGTGCTTTGCCTTGGGATGCTGTCCAGGCCCCGGCTGACTGGATGGTGGATGAAGCCCTAGTTAAGGAAGCTGCCGTCTCAGTAGTGGACTGGTGGAGTTGGGGGCCATCGATGGAATTTGTGGCTTTCTCCTGTGCACACTGCTGTCCTTCTCCAAGTTTCTGCATGTGGTTTTTGATGTAAGCTGCTCCTCCACCCTTCCAGTTAAGGCTTGCTTGTCCTAACCCAGGCCTGGTGGGCAAACCAGGGTGCTGGCCAAGGCTTTGTGCGGCTTTGAACATCTTATCTACTGTGTGTTTTGTCTGGTCACACAAAGAGGCTTCGATCTGTTCGAGGAATGCTCTCTAACCTGTGGGGTGCTGTGCTCAGGATAGGAAGGCTTTGCTATTCATTTTTCTCCAGAGAGAAATCAAATGCCCTGGGGCACACGTGTTGTACCTGAACCCTAGGATTTCAGTGGATACTGCTGTTATGTTGTCAGCGTGGGCCACAAAGGGCTGCAACCCTTGATTGACCACTGTGTACACACACACATGCACACGCACACGCACACGCACACACTCTGTGGGTGGGCTCTGGTAGCTCTATTCTCCAAGGGCAAGGCAATGCTAAGGATTTAGGGTGGAGAGCTAGGATCCTTCGAGGGCTCTACTCTCTAATTCTGGTTGTGGGGACAAGAACACTCTCCCATGAGGACAGCACTCCACAGCTTGTAGGGGAGTCTACCTGAAGCTCACATCTGCCTCTGTGGGCCTGCTAGGCTGCTGGTTGGAGGTTGAAGCCGGAACCCCCCCCGGGTGGTTAGAACCTGGGCTTGGGGACTGTTGTCTAATCTCAGTATAGGAAGGAGGTGTAGGGCCAAGGAGGCAGCCTGGTAGCGGGCTATGCCTGTGAAGAGCTTGTCACCACTAACTTTCGGCCTACCTTTCTCTAGCAGACACTTCCCCTCCTGGCAGGGTCTCTCGGAGTTCTTGGCTGCTCTGTCGCCTGCCTTGCATGCGCATGGGACAGAACTCTGGTTCTGAGGTGGGCTTGAGGGTCACCCTCATTCTGGGTCTTTGTGTCCCGTCGTGACTATTAATGACGAAATTGGGGCCCACCTGGTCATCCCCCTGCTGTGGTCCATTTCAGGTATTCCTGTCTGTGACTTCTTCCACCCAAGAGCCAAAGCCCAGGTCTTTATTTACTCTGCTGCCTGAGTCCCCAACCCCATCTTTTCTGTGTCCAATCTTCTACAGTGAAACAGCCGCAAGGTTCTGGCAGCCCCCTTCCTTCACCTCTCTCCCAGTCCAGGGTACCACTTTGAAGCAGTAACTTTGCCAGGGTAGGCGGATTAGTCACGTGTAAATGCTTGTTAAAACAGCTGAATGGCTAGACGTTGTTCTCATGCCTCATGCACGGTCACCCCCGAAGGCTGCTGGGCTGGATTCTGTCTGTGTGTCCCCTAAGGTGATGGTCCCAGAGGAGGGTAATGCTTCTCCCCTACAAAGGATGTCTTGCTGTCGCTTAGGGGCCATCCCAGATGATGCCCAGAGAGTTACTCAGAGGTGGTGATTCCTCCCGGGCCGTGACATTCTTTGGTTGTCAATAGTGGAGCTGAATTGATGATTCCCCAATGGGAAAATGATTGATTCTCATTTAGGTCTTGCAGGGCTCCTGCTCATGCGGATGGAGTTTCATCCTCCTGTCTCCTGACGTCCTTGTTTCTTTGCTGTGGCCTCTGCCTGCCTGTGTGGAGCTGTGGATGAGGCTGACAAAGGCTGGATCTTTTGGTGCTGGGCCCTCTATAGCTCCCGTTCCGTGGATCCTCCAGACCCACAGGAGCCAGCTCTGGAGGGTCAGGGCCTGGAGACTTGCCGCCATCCCTGTGGTCTAACCTTAGTGCCTTGGTATGGACTCATTTCATCCTGACATCATTTGTGTCTTGGCCCTTTCTCACTGGGTCGCCTTCTCTGGAAAGGCCGGGCAAGCATGGTCTGGCTGCACGGGTCCCCAGCTCTGGTTGCATCGTGTTTTGTGGTGAGGTCAGACCGTCGTTCTCCCCCACAACAGGTTACGGCTCTGGGCGATCTAGGAGGGAGGCTGGTTTCTCTGAGTCGGAAGTTGCTTCCTGGGATAGCTAGCACCCCTCACCCTTAAGGCTGCCACCTTCCTTGATGTTTGGAGCCAGGCCCAGTTTATGCCTGGGGCCTGGCTGGGTGGGGCCCTGGCGTCAGCACCGTTTCCCAGCTGAGCCCAGGTGTCAGCTAGGGGAGGTGTGAGAGGGGTTGGTGCTCCCTGGGGCTGGCTGGCTGGGATTGAGGTGACTCAGCAGGGAGGTGTCCTTTTCAGGACTGGACTGGAGGTGCTCAGAGATTTATGCTACTCTGGGGTCCAGGTGGGACCTGGAGGAGCCTGGTAGCCCAGCCTTACCCTCCAACGTCTGCAGTTCCCTGTATTGTCTTCCCTGTTTCTCTCAGTTTGTGGCAATGAGTAGGTCTCTAACAGCGTCTGTCTTTCTTACCTGTTTTGCTGGCCTGGGGTTTCCAGCATTGGGTTGGGGGTAGGAGGTACTTGGGGAAGAACTTAGGCTTAAGAGTGTGATTTTTTTTTTTTCCCTTTGAACTTCTGCTGGGGAAGCGTGGGAATAATTATTTTGCATACCTGGGGTATCTGGTACAAGCGTCCTTTTGAGGGGTGTGTGTGCGTGTGTGCGTGTGTGTGTGTGTGTGTGTGTGTGTGTGTGTACAACCCTGAGTGCGTGTATGCATGCATGTCTTCTGTCAGGAAGGCCGACTGTCATACATGAAGCTAGGCAAGAAATCAGTGGTCGCTGTCCTCACCGCCCTCTCAGGACAGGTGGCAATGTGGAGACGGAGGTTGTAGAATTTCCGGGGCACTTTGGGTGGCTCAGGCAAACTGAAGGTTCTGGCGATGGTTTGCAGTAAGTAGGATTTTCAAAACCTCCCTCTGGTGTCCCAGAAGGACCTTTCCGGGAAGGTAATTGGGGGAGCTGGTTCTTGTCTTAATTTCATTGAAGGTCTAGTTCTCACTTGCTTTAACTGCCGGGAAGCTCGCAGTAGGTCTCCTAACTCCAGACAACCAACCTCATGGCACTGTTCTCTTAAGGGAAGTGATCTGTGTTCCTGTGTGTTCACCTTAGACTGTGTGTTAGTCAAATCATTTTGTTTTTAGTTTACATTGTTTCATTCCTGGAAGCTACCACACAGCCTTTGTGCTCAAGGTCCTGAGTGAGTGAGCAGGCCTTGGCTTAGCTTCACTGTTTCTTTCACATCACGGGGAACTTGAGCAGTGCAGGGCAGGTGGGGAAGACTGGCCTGACCCCGCCCGGATTCTTGCTAACAGCCAGGTGGGTGGTCTAGCCTCTGCCACTGCTGAGTTCAGTCTCTCCTTTCCCATCGGAGTGAGCAATGGGGCAAGGGGAGCCCACAGCAGGAACCAGAGACTCAGTCTTGCCATCTCTTCCTACAAGGTCCAAAGAGGAGTCACCTTTGCTCCTGGTTTGGAAACCTTGCCCCGGCTCTCTGTAGGAGTCTGCAAATGAATACACTGTATCTATCCCCCCCCCCCCACAGCATCTTTTAGATGTGAACCTCTGTGGTCAGGGAGCCTAAGGCTGTTTATTGGGCAGCTGGCTCCCCTGTGAGAGGCCCCCAGCCTTGTCTTGCTCCTGCCCCGTGGTAGCATCCCGCTGGGGGTGGGCGTGGGCAGGGAGGTTTTGTAGGTCCCCGTGCTAGAGCTAGTGGTCTGTTAGTCATGTGTGTAGCCCAGGGCCAGGCCTGGTGTTGGCCCTGTCCAGATTCAGGTGGCTGCTTCTGCTGACTGTTTGCTTGACCTCTGACTCCGGCAGCAGGGTCAGCCTGAGTTGTCTCCAGTTTCCGGGTGGAGCGTGCCACACTGGACATGTGCAGGGCCTGGACTGCTGGGTGGGCTCTGCTCTGTTCTGTTGGCCCAGCTCTGCCTCCCTGCAGCCCAGCCTTGGGTTCCTTCCTATTGGGTTTCATAGGCTCGGTTAGTGTGGAACTCAAAAAGCCTTTGCCGTGCTGTCCTAAAGTCACTCAGTGTTCTTGTTTTTAGTGCAGCCATAAGGCCTGTCTTGTTCTTGTCTGCCTCTCCTCCTCTCTCCCCGTGTCTGCTCCCACAAGAGGAAGCATCCGGAGGTCTGACTCCAGCTTTCTGATCTCCAGACCCTGAAACCTGATCTGCACAGGCAGAAGGGGCTGGGCTTAAAGGGAGGCTGGAAGGGGTGAGGCCATGGGGTGGGGACCCTGGAGTCGGAGCTTCAGTTCTGCTGCTCAGGCTGTGTGGCCTGAGGGACGTGCTTTGGTTTCTCTGGCCTTCCTAAGGAGGTCAGACAAGGTGGCCTTGGGTAGAGGTGGAGACTCAGGGCTTTGTCAAGTTGTTGGATTCCCGATGATACCAGGGGCCCAGCCTGCCTGTGGTTCCACTTCTGTAGGATGATGGACGGGCAGAGAGGGGATGGGTCCTGCCTGGCAGGCGATTTGGGCTTGGCAATATGGGTGGGCAATCTCTTACAGGATTAGGACTCCTCATTTCTATAGGTACCCCAAGACCTGGGGGGTAGCTGGAAGTGTGGCAAGGCCAGAGCACCCCAGACAGACTCCTAGTCTTGCTTTAGCATGCTGCCTGAAGCCCTCTGAGCGTGCAGGCCCACAGGCCTCTTTTCTGGTGTAGTGAGGCAGGGGGTGGAAACCTCCTGAACAGAGTGCCAAGGGCCTGGAGGGCAGCATCTGCAGGTTACTATCAGACCGATCGGGATGGCGCAAGTGTAACCAGAGACTCGGCCTCAGAGCTGTGACCTGGGTGTGTCTGGAGCTCACACCGAGGCAGTCATAGATGGCAGCCAGGCTGGGTGTGATGGATGCAGCTGCATTTGGGTTCTGGGGCCATGGCTGGGGTTTGGATGGCTCAAAAAGCCTTTGTTGAAAGGTGTAGGTTAGGAATGTCCCTGTGATACAGCCCAGGACACCCAGGCAGCGGCTGTTGGAGGGTGGTAATGGGCAGGGCCCCTCTGTGGCCACCTGCATGTGGTGGTTTCTGGGACTCTGCCTGGGACTGGATAGCAGGGGCCAGATTCTGCACCTGTCCCTTTCCTGGCGAGTTTCAGCTGTCTCCAGAGTTAAGCAAACCCCACTGTGTTCCAGTTTCAGGAGGTTCTGTACCCTACCCTGGCAGTGGGGAACCATTGCAGCCTCAGGGGATGCTTTGCCGCCTGGTGGTCCAGTGGGGGGGAAACTGAGGCACACGGGGCTATGTTCTCTGTCTAATGACCATAGCCTGTGCTGTTGAATGAGTGCCCAGGACTCTGTCACAGAGTATGGTGTATGCCACTTCAGGTAGGGTCCTGGTTAGCCACTGTGTCACACAGCCGAGGCTATCAGTGACACACCCCCCCGTCTCTAGCATCTTATGGGGGTTCCCCGTGGAGAACAGGGTGGCTATTGAGGGGGAGGCTCTCAATGAGTGAGTCTGTCCTGAGTCGTCCAGCTGGGCTTCCCCTGGCACAGGGCTATGGGTGGCGTGCCGGTCGGTGCTGTGTGGGCTGGGCTATAGGCCAGTAAGCTGGAGAGTCTGAGCCTCTAGTGAGGTGCCTGGTAGGGCGGGGGGCACTGGGACAGCCTGGGTGTGCCTGCCAGTTTCCAGGCTGGAAAGTTGAGCCCTGGACCATCCTGCCAGGCTGCACGAGACATAGGAATGTTTAACAGCAGGCCACTGGGAGTCCCTTCCTGGACCTGTTGTCAACTCCGGAAACAGTTGCTGTACAGGGTCATAGCCCAGAATGCTCTGTGTGGGAAGGGAGGTTGAGGTAGCAGGCAGTGTAGTCACAGGTTGCTCATGCTCGCCCGCTCCCTCCCTTGTACTTGTGTGGTGGTGCAGTGGGGGGGACACCAGGGTGTCAGGAGCGTGGGCATTCCAGGCCTAAGCCTCGTATCGGCCCTGCACGGGTGCCGAGTTCCCATTTGCAGAAATGGATGGTTGGCAGGGCCCAGGAGGGTCTGTGTTTGCCCTGACCTCTGGGCGAAGCTCGACCAGCCGTGGAGCCAGGATACCTTTCCTTCTTCTAGGAGAAAATGGAAGGATTACTTACAGCAACTTCCAGACCCCAGAAACAAAATAAAAACCCGAAAACCTCATCATTTTTAAACGGGAGGCTCCCTAAAACCCACCGCGTGATGGGTGGGTTGTGCACAGTGCTAAATTGAATCAAATTAAGAAAAATACTTTCCCAAGCACAAGTAAAATATCTGTTTAATTAGACCATAAAGCGGAAATTAAAAGTAATATTTTGCAATGGAGTAATTACTGTCTATCTGGAAGCAATGTGTTTCAGAAGTAACAGGCCCAGTGGCTGGGGATTCTGAGTTAAAATCCTGAACCTGGGCTAGGACCCCTGGGGGCTTGGGCTCCCGGACACTGAGCTGCAGGGGTGGCTGGGAAAGGAAGCTTGGTCCCGACAGTTCCTCCTGGACCCCAACCTCCGTCCCTGATGCATGCTGTGTGCTCCTTACAGCGAGAGGAAGTTCACGCAAGCAGGGTTTGCTGGTGGGAGGGGGGCAGGGCTGGGGAATTTGGTGGCTGCCGCAAGGCCTTTGTCCATCTGAGTGAGGGCCTTGCTGGAACCGGGTGTGTGTGTGGGTGGTTGTTGTGTGCGGGTGTGTGTGTGGGGGGGGGGTACACACGTGCACATGTATGCAGTCTCTCCCTGGAGCCCTGTATTCTTTGAGAAGCTTGGTTCTGTTCAATCTCCTCTTCCCCTCAGCTGCTCCCAAAGACAAGGTCTTGTACCTCTCCAGAGTGGGCTGTGGTTCTGAAGGACCCAGGCCCAACGTAGTGCGTTTGAGCAGCCTGATCACCCTGTTGTGTGACCAGGACTGGAGAGGTGGCCTCCCCAACATGGGTGGTGGTGGTGAGGGGACCAAAAACACTGACTTGGCTACTTGTACAAGAGGGCTCTTGGCCCCCAACCTGGGTCTTGGCCAAGGGCTCTGACCCACTAGGAGCTTATGCAGCAGGGACCAGTGCGCAATGCACCTGTTGGAAGGAAGGCTCCTGTCTCAGATGCCCGGGGCCTACTGCACACTACGTTGCAGTTGGGGTGGGCGTGGGGATCATGACCCACAGCACTGAGGCCCACAGAGAGCAGAGCCACTATGGGGCTGGGTCCTTCAGAACCACAGCCCACTCTGGAGAGGTACAAGATGAGCAAATGACTTTTGGCCACCTTCTCGTGGGGACCTGAACATGGTGGTCCACTCTCTTCTTCTGCTCTTGATGGCCAGACGGGCTTCTCTCCCACTCTCTGCCTCCCTGTGTTGGTGTGGCTAGTGGGCTCTCCTCCCCTCTGCCCAGCCCTTAGATTTAGCTTTCATCCTTGGGGACAGGATTACTTCAGAGACTGTGGTCCCTAAGACAGGCCGAGGCCTCCAGGCCTGTTCAGAGGGCTCAGAACAAAGGGTAGCTGGGCCTGGATTCTAGGCTGGGCTTGCTCCGGGCTGGCGGCCCCTTTCAAGCTGAGCTAATGGCTGCACCAGGCCACACTTCCTTCCCTTCGCAGCCTCCTGCTGAGTGGAAAATTGAAGCAGAAGATCCAAACTGGAAGCAGGCCCTACTGCCCTCCGCCTGGGGCTGGGCCATTGGCTGGGATCACCCCACCCCAACCTCCACCCCTGTGCCATCTCTGGGGACCTCTCTTGCCCTGCAAGGCCCCCTTACGTGATGAGCCTGGTGAATTCCAGGGGCGTCAGCTGACGGGGACCTGATCTGCCAGGCACCTCTCAGCCTGGAAACCATCCAGAATTTACGGAGTATTCCATAAATCAGGCAGCCGGCATGATACTGGGTCTGACAGAGGTCACTCTTTTATCTGCCTTGGGCTGTGGGTGGAAATGGGGCCAAGGAAGAAAGACCTTAGTCACGACAGCGCCCCCCCCCCCGCCTCTCACCGTACTGGCTGCTTTGGCCACAGCCTTCGCCGCTTTTTATGGGAACAGGCGAGCAGCCCCTGGGCGCGCTGAGGAAACATGCATTTCTGGGATAAATGAGACGTGTGGGTGGGACGGCTGGCCTCAGCCTCCTAGTCTGAGAAATGGGTATATCTGCGGGAGGCTGCTGTTGTTGGAGTCAGGCGTTGTGAGAAGACCCTCTGGACCTGTATGGTCAGCTTACTGGATGGAACTGCCCGAAACTGGGGCAAGCTGGAGCTAGCGGAGTGGACCGCTGAGAAATGATTCTGGGCTCTTATCAGGGAGACAGCTGTAGCTGCAGTAGGCAGCATTTGTCTAAGGGACTGGGCTAATTGGGCCGGGACAGGAGAGCAGAGAATTGGATCAGGATGGGTGTTTTGCTTCTAGTTAGGTCACTCTGAGGCCGGCCCAGCCCCAGTCTCTCTGTAGGAGGTGTGCTGTGTCCATACAGGGTGCTGCGTCCCTTCTGTGAAGTATTGTCCCTCCGGGAGGCGGTGTCCTCTCTCTGGGTGGGAATCTTATCCTCCTGACCTACAGCCTGCTTTGAGGGGCCTCCTTGCCCATCTCTGGACAGTGTCACTGGGCACCCCTTGCTCAGGACAATGAGCCATGCATGCCATCCCTACTGCTACCAGGGTTAGAGATGGCCACACTCTCTCCGGGGACTTGGCCAAGAGACATTCACGCAAGTACCCTGTCTCGTGCTCTCACCCTCTACCAGGGCTGGCTGGAGGTTGCAACAACAGGGACGTGGTCTCTGTCCCATGAGAGAAAGCAGAGGGAAGGGAACCCTGGAGGCCGCTTCTGGTCAGCCCCCTGCCAGGCCCTGAACCAGTGTCTTTACAAATAAGCTAGTTGTCAGGGAGCTACAGACGCGGCTTGTTAGCCATGAACCAGCATGGTTAGTGATGGTGGGGAGGGTGGCTGTCAAGGGCACAGGGAACCTCAGTATTAACTCCGATAATTATCTTCCTGCTGGGCTCATGTGGATGAAATAGTTTGGGCCATAATAAGGTTACGGATGATGTTGCTCTGGCTACAGCATGAGCTGGGGTGATGGGCTCTCCACATACCTGAGCACTGATGGCTGTCCCTTGCTGTCCCCAGGATCCTTGCCTCTCTACCCTGCTGCTTGACAAGCTCCCGGCATCTGGGGTTCAGCCAGCATGCCGCCCTGACGCCGAGAGCCGCTGTGACGTGTGCACCACGCATCTACACCAGCTCACCCGGGAAGCCCTGCGCCTGTTACAGACCCCGGCCAGCCACGAGGACCCTGATGCTTCCCGAGGAGGCCTTGGAGCTCCCAGCCCTAGGGACCCACCTGGACCAGTGGGCCTCATGGGGAGGCAGCCCCCTGTGGGACCTGACAGGAGAAAGGCAGCAGCTTGGCCATCTGGCCCCAGCGTCCAGGTGTCCGTGGCCCCAGCAGGCCTTGGGGGAGCACTGAGTACAGTCACCATACAAGCCCAGCAGTGCCTGGAGGGTGTGTGGAGCCTCTCAAGGGTCAACAGCTTCTTACCACCCACTTGCCTGGTGAGTGTTCTGGATAGGTGGGCCACTGGATCCCAACTGACTACCTTTTAGGCCCCCGACCACGTTTGGGTGCCCTGTAGTATGGTATTAGCGGGGCCACTGAAAACCTGGGGAAGTCAGGGATACTTTTTGGTTAACTCTCCGTTTTCGATTTCCCGTGATGCTATGGGCTGATGGAAGAACCAAGGACTCCTGGGATGAGCTTTGTCTGGTCTTGGGTTTGCAGAGGACACCTTCCTTTGAGAAGCTGCTGGGTCAGGTTGTCCTCAGAGGCACAGCTTGGGTGACGTAGACTTGCCCCATGGACAGAAGACAGAGCCTAGAGTACACAGCAAGGTTCACAGTTGCTGGCATCGATGTTTAGGTTGAAGGCCTGGCTCCCCTCAATCCATCTCAGAAATCCCTGGCTGGAAGTGGTTTTCTGGGGCATTGTCTACGTGCACCTCTTGCTGTCCCTCCAACTTCCCGTGTCGCCAGTTTCCCACCTGGTCCGAGGAGTACCAGGGAGGAACTGAGAGAGTCATGCTGCCGGCCTAGAGGGCCCCTCGGGTGGGTATCACAGATGATCTACGACTGGACCCTGGGAGGGCCTGACACCAGCAGGGCCCAGCCAGCACTCTGTGGGAGCCCTGGTTGACATAGCCCCTTCTCCAGGAGCACTGTGCTGAGGGCACAGACCCCTGCTTGTTGAGGGCTTAGTCTGAGGGCTCACAGTGCCCAGCAAGAGGGCACCGCACTTTGAACTGTTGGTCTGCGTTCCTCCGGTGACCGTAGTTGGGATCCTTAGGTAGAGAAGGTATAAATAGATCTACCAGGATCGAGGCATGATGTCTTATGGGAGAAGAGGCAGGATCGGGGGACATGAAGCCGGGCAGGGACAGACTGTTGTGGATCATGGGTGCGTGGCTACATGGAGTAGCGCTCCCCCACCCGTGGTTGCTCCCTGGAACGCCGACAGCAGAGGATCTTGTAGGTGTTGCCGAGGAATCCTGCTCCTGAGGTAGTGCTTCGGGTGTGCATTCCAGGCACACGGCAGCCGGCTGTGCAGGCTTGGGGAGTTGGCAAAGTCCCTGATGTGGGCTGGTTGGCTCTCACCCTTGGTCTGTGTGTCCGGTGACATTTCAAGGAGATGGGTAGAGGTGCGCAGGGACCCCAGAGCCACTGAGCAGTGTTGATATAATCTCCCATGTAAGGAAGGTTCCTCCCATTGTCTTGACTGTAGGCTTCTCTGGGGTGGGTGCCACTTATTGGCTGGACTTTGCTCTCGGATGTAGGCTGTGCTGAGAATTCTGTCCAAGCTGGAGCTGGTCCCTGGGCTTTGTTCTGGGGGTCATCTTTTGAGGCCATCTGTCCTTGGGGTTGGAGTGCCACCCTAATCGTGGCCTAGCACTCCTCCCTTACCATACTGTAGGGAGGCTCCAGCTGCCTGCGGAGCAGGGAAGAGAACCCCGGGGTAGAGCTCAGACGCCCCCCTGACTGTTCAGGCGAATTAAATAATCCCTAGAGGAGGTGACACTGAGCTGGATCTTAAAGGAAACCTCAGGTGATGTGCTCAGACCCCAGACACTGATCTGAAGGGGTGTTGGATGGTCCCATTGATGAACCGGCCGTAGCCTTAGGTCTGAGCAGGCATGGACCTAGGCTCTTGCTGACGGCCTTCATGCCTTGGTGTGGTGATGGGGGAGGACGCCGGGAGGGTCGGTCGTTGGCTTTTAGCCTGACCAAGGCCTACCTGTCATAAAACGTGGGCACTTAAGGCCCTCGCTTCTCGTTGCACACGCACATCGATTGTGTTTGGGAAAAGGTGGGAATGGATTTATAATTAGAGAACAGTCCTGACGATCAATAGGGAGATTATTAGAACCATAAATAGAACCTTAGGCTGCAGATGAGGCAATGTCCCTTGAAGCAGGGCGTCGATCACTGATGATCAAGTACCGCCTGGGCCCTCTGCTATTAAACACTTCTGGAGAGATGGGTTGTGGAGCTGTCACAAATGGCCGGTGGCCTGATGGGGCCGATTAGGTGGTTCCCACAGGTGGTTTAGACAGCTTGGCCCACATCCTACAGGGGTGGGGAGGACAGGGCCAGGAAAGTGGTCAGGCAGGAGAGCTGGTCCTTAGAGGGGATGGTGTGACCTATGACTCCCGGGGCCCTCTGGAGGCACCCGCAAGGCCTGGAACATTCTAGGTGCTGACCGTGTGGCTGAGAGCTGCCCTGGGCCCTGCGTCTGGGCGTGAGTGTAGTCCAGTTGCCCTTGTGACCCCGAGTTTCAGCGGGTCGAGAAGCTGCTGGACTACACAGCTTTATTGAACCCAAGCCATAGCCACATCTTACTTGGGTTTGGAGGGAGCATCTCCCTTGGAGGAGACTGCCATGACAGGTATCCTCGGGGCATAAGTACATCAGGTGACATGAACCTGCCCCGTGGATGGGTGACACACTGGCATGGACAGGTTGAAGGATGTCCTCTGGACCTCCCCTCCCACCAGTGACCCCTGTGAGGGCCTGGCTGTCCTTCACGCTTGCTCAGAGAGGTGCCCTTTCCTGATCATTTTGCCGTCGAGCATCCATTGCATCCCGGAGGTGGCCTGAGACCACTGCATATCCGATGTTTACATGACAGTTCGTAACGGTAGCAGAGTTACAGCTCTGAAGCAGCGACAGAAATAATTTTATGGTTGGGGGTTCACCAAGTGGTGAGGAACGGGATTAAAGGGCTACAGCTTTAAGGTTGAGAACTACTGTTCTAGACATCCAGGCAGAGGTCTGTTGTGACAGATGAGGAGTGTCCCCATGTGTGGTCTCCCCAATGCCAGCTTGTGGCATGTCCCACAATCAGAAGCCCCCTCGGAGGTCAAGAAACCTGTTCTCATCTTGTAGCAGACTCTCTAAGACAGGACTCAACCTCCCGACCCCTTGGTTGGTTTGAGATGGCACAGTTGACATCAGAGAGGCCTCAAGGAACTAGGGCTCCCCACTGCACGGTGGTTGGGTGGCACTGTCCTCGGGTTGCCTGCTTGCTTCCCGCTCGGAGCTGTGCACAGAGCCTGCCGCTTGCAGTTAATAGAGACCTTAGGTGGATATTGGAGGTGGAGGGCTCCCTCTGAGCTGTATAGCCTGGCTGTCGATGGAATCCTCTAACTTGTTGCTGACACCCCTGTCCAGCCATCAGTTTACCTCCCCGTGTAGTGGGGGTTGGTAAGGTGGCCTCCTCTTCCGTGTGAAGCCCCATTGAGCTTGCTTCTGTCGTGTGGGTGGGGACAATGCACTGAAGGTCCAGGACTTCCCCTCTTATGCCAGGCCCTGGAGGCCTCTGGGTAATGAGGCCCGAGGAGAGGAGCGGGCAAGCAAGAATAAGGGTGTAACATTCCCTCACAGGAGCACCCAGCAGGGCGTCGGTGGGGCAGGGAGTCCTAGAAGGCACTGTGCTTCCCATGCCAGAACCCCCTAGATGCAGAGCTCAGAGGGCTGCCGAGGAAGGCTAGCCTGTCTTTCTCAAACTGGCTTCCGCAGAGCCCTGGTGTACCACAGAGACCAGCCTGCTTAGGTTCTGCAGTGTCTCGCCTCCACGTGGGTGCTACCCAGGCTGTGATGCAGTCATTTCTCTGTAGCTTCCCTTAGCCGGGGCTGGCCTCACGCTGCTCTCCTCTCTCCACACTTTTCCTTCGTTGCTGCTGTGTCTCCATCACACTTTCTGTTTGGCTGCCCGCCCGCATCCTCCCCCCACCCCACCCCCGTGTTGTGCCGTGGTCCCCCCTCCCTCGCCCACACCACCGCTGCTCTGCACTCGCTTTGGGACGGCTTCTTTTGGCTCTCCCAGGCTCTGCTTCCGGCAGGAGTTGGCAGTGGCCGTCCTGATGGACAGAGCTGCATCATGGCAGCTGGTGGGACGGTGGAACCAAGTCACGTGCGGGACTCCTGAGACAGGTCAGTGTGGGGAGGACTGGCGGCGCAGGTGGGGTCAGATGGCCGAAGGCCCTGGTACCCATGTGGATGCCCGGGGTGGCTGGGCCTAAGGGAGTGGGTAGAAGGGCCATGTGGGGGATGGGGCAGCAGCTCAGGCCCCCTGCAATACTCTTGCTTTGGTCCTCAGTGTCCAGCAGTTGGACCAGGGGTTGTGGGCCCTGGGGCCCAGCACCGCCATCACGGACTATAGGTTAGCTATGGGCTGGACACCTCTCCTCCCCAAGTCCCTAGGCTCTGTCTGCTGTGTCCAGTAAATGCTCAGCCAAAGGACTCAGACCACATATTGTCAGCCTTATAACTTACACGTTAATTATTTCCCATGCCCCTCTTCCCGACTAAGCAGTTCGGCCTTTCATAGGTGGTTTAAAAGGGATCCACGTTGGGGCGAGGGAGTGGCTCGGAGAAGAGCCCTGGGTTCTGAGGCACGTTTAGGACTGTTGTCCCAAACACCTATGGGCATATAGCTGATAGACGCTTGGTACAGTGTCTGGTAAGCCATTCCAGGTTTGCCCTTTTTAGCTATGGACTTTCTGGGTTACTGGGTACCACGGGGGGCTAGGAAGGTGCTGGGCTGGCACTGGTTCAAGGCTTGGGGTGGGCTTGGGACTTTTACAGGCAGAGAGAGTCTGCTCTATCTCCTGGCTGGGGTCCTTCAGGATGAGGCCTTTGCTGTGAGGAGGGTAACTGCTCTGCACTGTTAAGATCTCTGGGTACAAGGTGGCTTGTTCTACAGAGGTTCCACACGTGGTCTCAGGGCTACATCCTTCAAGAGATCCTGGGAGTACTGAGCTCATCCCAGGGTCACCATACCAGGCCCGTGCCCTCTCAGCCTGGGCATCCAGCCTTCTGTCATCTGGGACGCAGGCCATATTGGCTGAGTAGAGAGGGTATTTGGGAGTCCAAGGGGCCTGGGGCTTTCTGGGAAGAGACCAGCTGCCTGTCCTTCTCTGCTAGGGCTTGAGTCCCTGCTGCCCCAGGAGCCTGAGGGGCAGGTAAACATCATGTGCAAACTGTCCTGGGAACATTTAATTATATCCGTGCACCATGCTGAGGGCCTCTCCCTTTCTAGAATTTATTTTTGCTAATTAGTTGGAAATGCCAGAGTTGTATTTCAGACAGTAGAGTGTCAGACGTTATCACATGGGGGACAATTAGCGCTCATGCCAAATATTTATTGCGGTGACTTGTATAATTGTACCTCTGGGTGCTCCCAGATGGCCCAGGGATGAGGGGCAGAGGTCTATCTGCCTGACCTCTGTGGTCACTACAGGGCTTGAGAAGGGCTGTAAAATCAGCCCCAGGTGAGGTCTGCATTTTCCTCCATGGCTGGGATAGACCTGTCCCATGCCTGAGGTGGGAACATGGGTCCAGGCTGAAGGTCCCAGTCTTCTGGCTGTGATTTCCAGTCGTATAGGCAGGCTTTTGCAACTGTGTGTGCGTGTGTGTATGTGTGTGTGTGGGGGGTGTGTGTGTCTAGGGGTAAGTAAGGGTACTCAGCCCCGGGTGATGGGTCTGTCACTTGTCTGTTCCTTATGTGGATTTCTCCTTCCTCCAGGCCGAGGCTGCTGTAGCTGCTGTGGCTGTGGCCGACACTGTCCGAGACTGTGCCCCAACATCAGGCTCCGATCGCATGTCTAAGGCGTGGGGCCGAGGGGCAGCATGCACGACAGCCCTGGTTACCCCAGCCCCAGGCACTTCGGCAGGGGGTTCCACAGCCCCATCGGCAGCGGCCTCTTTCTTTATAAGGTAGGTCCTCTGGGGTCACACAAGCTGCAGTGTATTGTTGGGGAATTGAAGCCTTGAGTTCTTGGTTCCTGGCATATGTCTTACTCTTGGGAGAAGGAACTGTGGCTTACTCAGTTGATGGAAGAGTGGGGCCTGCGAGAATCCTGGCTGGCCTCGCGGGGCACCTTTCAAGGGTACCTGTCTAGGGCCTAGAGCTTGGGTGCATAGAAGTGATGGTGCTGTGGTTTGACCCCTTCCCTCCAGGATGCCCAGCTTGAGGATGTAAGGTGGTGTGGTTGTGGTGGTCTGGCCAGAGGGAGAGAAGTATTTCAAGGTGGGAGGTGGGAACAGGACCCCTCTCTCCCTGAATTTGGCCAGTGGATGGGTGGGGGAGCTTGGCCAGGGGATGGTTGGATGGTGTTTCCCCAGCCCAAGGCAAAGCCTTTGGTTCTACAGACCCAAGGCTGGACTCCTACCCTCACCCAGCAGCCTGAGGGAACAGGGATTAAAGGATGTAATGGCCATAATGAGAGGTAATGGCAGCCAGCTGGGGGTCACTGTCCCATTAACAGCCCGAATGGGCGCTGATAAGCTCGTCCGTATCACGCTGGGCAGTGTGCAGAAGCTGTCTTATCAGCCCTGGTCCGGGGGGACTTGAGGGCCTGATGGGGGGGCGTGACGGGGCATGTGATTAGGGCATTGTCAGGGCCGGCTGATGAATGCTGCTGTGACTGATGCCGCCTCAGCAACCAGCCCAGTCGGATGCAGATGGGGACAGCCTGCCTGAGAGCCTCCCGTGTGCCAGCAGCAGCCCGGGTGGTGTATAGGGGACTGGGCATGAGGGGCTGATAGCTGGCCATGTCTTATCCTGTTCAGTTCTGGTTTCAAGGGCCTTTGCTTTGAGGATTTGGTGGCCTTTGTGGGGGCTAGACTCCTGGCACGGTACTTGGTCTGAGGTTTCGAAATGCTCAGATCTGTTGGAAAGTGTTTACAAAGACATTGGTCCTGAGTCTGGGTACCACCCAGCACTCTGATTCTGAGGCCCCTGGAGCGTCTTGACACAGTGTGTGTGGTGTGAGCGGCCCCCTCCCACTGGCTCATTAGCCACACTGCCCGGCAGCAGGCAGCAGCTGCTGGCTGCCTTTTGTCTCAACCCAGGCTGTGGAGGTTCCTCTGCCTGAGCAACACCCTGACCTTGGAAAGTTACCATAGAAACAAAGAAACAAGTGGACTTGGTTGGGGGCTGGAGGCAGGTTTCCCAAAGCAGAGTGCCAGCCTGTGTGTGCCGGGGTGTGTGTGCGTGAGTGTGTATGTGCGTGTGGAGGTGAAATGGGAGTCACTCTGAGTATCAGTGGCTTCCTGACCTTTGACGTGTGGCTTCTTGAGGGTCAGGTTTAGTGTAGGTGTTTCTGCAGGTAGTGTCCAATAGGGCCGAGATTGCTTGTGGGAGGCTCACCCCTGTGAGCTTTGCAACTTTGTAACCACTGCCTGGCATTGTGGGTAAGGGAGAGAGACTTGGAGTTGCAGAGGGGCTTGTCCAGCGTGCTCAGGAGGCAGTAGAACTGCGGCCCCTCCGCACCCCACCGCTCATACTGAGCAGGTGCTGTGCTTCTGCCCCCGCCCTCGGAACTCACCAGTGGAATGATCCTCGCTGATCCCTTGGGAGTCTTGCACAATGGTGTGTGTGTATGTGGCGGATGTGTGTGTGTCTGGAATCTGTGAAGGTGGCCTTGGATGGAGGCCAGATCAGAGAGCTGCTCTCTCTCGGAGGGCTTCAAGGGCTGAGGAGATGTAGTGGTAGAGGCATCTGTGCTGTGCGCGGAGAGTAGGGTGAGCTCAGCAGTTCTGGTTCTCAAATCTTACAGCCCTGAGGGCTCTGCCCCTGCCCTGACTTTTTTCTCCAGGCTGAACAACCAACTCAAGTTATCCTCAACCACTTCAGTGTGCCGTGCCCGCCGTACACTGTAGTCCCAAGGGTACCGGGGAGCCGGGGAGTTGGGGAAGGGGTGGAGTAGCATCCCCTCCGCTGGACCTGTGGTTAAGCACTGACCTGATATACCTTCTCCGTCAGAAATTTGAAGCCACACTCGGTGGGGACTGCTGTGACCCTGACATCCATGCTCTAAACCCTCTAACTGCTGTGTAGCTTGCAGTCTCCTCTCCCTCTGCTGCTCCGGTTAATGAGCACAGCATGCCTGCCTAGCTGTCCTTCCTCTCTGCTCTTGGTGAATATGGGTTACCCCTGGCACCCAGAATCTACATCTGACAGGGGGAGGCAGCTTTTCTGGACCCATGTTTGGACCTAGCTGGCAGCTGTGTAGAGGCTCTGAAGCTGGGCCTGAGCTATCAGGTCCAGGGACTTGCCAGAGAAGTCTCTCACTTGTTCCAGCCTCCGGGTAAGACCCTCCGGTGGCTGACCTTTGGTGACACCTCCCCCTAATCAGGTCCTGAGTTCCTTTGACCCACTGAGGAGCTCCCAGTGAGTACTCCAGGCCCTCACAAGGTAGATCCTGCAGATGGCAGGTCTGCTATAGGGAAGGAGGCTCGGTGCGTGGTCCTGCCGTGCCCGCCAACCTCTCGGCGTAGGGAAACTTTGGATTGGCAGCATCTGGTCGCCAAGGGAGCAGGCTACCTTTCAGATGTTCAGAGACCTTGCGTTAAGCCCAGTTGCCTCTAAAGTAGCTTCCTCTTTGAAAGAGGTAAGTTTTCTTTATGAGGTGAGACTTTTTTTCTTGCTTTCTGTTCTCACGAGTCAGTGACCAGAGAATGATGGATCTGGGGTTGCTTTATGTTCAGGCTTGCGGTCACAAACCTGGTCATTCACGTCCCCAGCGTAGGCGTGTGCCAGGCTTCCCGTGAGCTCGGGTCTCTCCAAGAGTCTCAGGCGAGAGTGGTTCTATAGAACAGGAAACTTAGGGCTGGGGTCTGCATTGGGGCATTAGGACGGGCTTCCTAGAGGTGGTGTCCCCTGAGATCTGTTTGGAAGCTCCCATCGTTTTGGTTTTGATTTTTCGTCAGGGGGAAGCCTGTTCAGGTTTGCCCATTCCTCCCTGCATACCCCAGTGCTCCAGGGCTGCCACTTCCTAACAGTGTGGTGGTCTTGCTGGCCCTGGGTATGATATGATACCCTATCTTTTCTTAGCCTTGGTGAGACCAATTTGTGTGTCCGTGTGTGTGTGTGTGTGTGTGTGTGTGTGTCTGTGTGTCTGTGTGTCTGTGTGTGTGTTTGTGTGTGTGTATATGTGTGTGAGTGTGTGTGACTGTGTGTGTATGTGTGTGTGTCTGTGTGTGTGTTTGTGTGTCTGTGTGTATGTGTCTATGTGTGTGTGTGTGTGTGTGTGTGTGTGTGTGTGTGTGTGTGTGTGTGTGTGTGACTGTGTGTGTGTTTGTGTGTGTGTGTGTGTGTGACTGTGTGTGTGTGTGTGTGTGTGTGTGTGTGTTTGTGTGTGTGTGTGTGTGTGTGTGTGTGTTGTGTGTGTGTGTGTGGTGTGTGTGTTTCTGTGTGTGTGTGTGTGTGTGTGTGTGTGTGTGTGTGTGTGTGTGTGTGTGTGTTCTTGCCGCTTAGATCCCAGGTTTGTGTCTTTACCAAACTGGGATCCTCAGGGTCAGTCCTAGCCTCTGTGACTCCCTAAAGCCAAACCCTGGAAGGCTTGGGAGGTTGATGGGAATCTGTCTGTTTTCATCAAAGACCAGGTACTTGTCCTGGGATGTCGGCCAGAGAACGGCTGGGAGTCATGCTTTGTGAGTGGTGAGCCATAAAGCAGGTACCTAGGGCTAGGCTGGCTCTGGCAGCTGCTGGCTCCCACCTGTCTACTGCTGTAAGTCAGGTCAGACCCAGGAGCTGGCCATGCACAGGAGACGCCCAGGGCAGCTAATGCCTACCCGTGCTGTGGTCTTTGCTTCTGAGGGTGTTACCAAGGGCAGGGTTGTCAGTAGTCCCAGTGGTCTATAGACCCAGCCTTGCTCCTGGCCGTCATCTCGTTCCAGCTGTCTGTCCTCCGCCAGCCTCTACATACCTCGAGGTATGGGTGCCCTCCCCCAACCTCCCACCCCATATCCTTCTTTAAAGATTGCACTGGGGCCCTGCCTGACCTGGAGGCTAGTTCAGAGTGCCTTGGCTTCTGCTGTCTGCTGACCAGTGTAGGCACCTTGGGAGGGAGCTCACCACACCCCCAACCCCGGGAGAATATTTGGCAGCCCCCATGTACTGTCTCCAAACCCTAGGAATAGGTTTTCCTTGACTACTTACAGGCAAAAAAGCCACTCCAGGAAGTCTCCTTGTCCTGCCCAGGCAGCCCTGGGCCCCTTTCTGCCCAGTTGGGGTGGCATGACTCTTATATTAGACCCGAGCCCTGGGCAGTGCCAGGCAAGGGGGTCATGACTTCCCTGCCTTGATCATACCTGGAAATAACACTGCTTTCTGAGGCAGAACTGGGGCTTTTTTTCCTGAGGCTATTGGGGTGGGATCTGGAGTGAGGGCCCAGATAGGTGTTGGAAGGCATGAAGAGGCCCTGAGCTGGTGCTGGCTCTCCTGCTGTGGCCCTTTCCAGCCATTGTCCTTGTCCTGTGACTCCCCCTCCCTCCACAGGAGTAGTGTGGGACCCATGAAGGTTTGACCTCACAATTCTCAGCATACACAGTGGTGGGTAACAGTGTCCTCCCTTCTTGCCCATGTTTTGCCATGCGCTACTACGAAAGGAGTTGAGAAACTGAGACGCTTTCTCACAAGGCTCATTTGAACTTCACAAACACAGGCTCAGGCAGGTACAAGGCAGATGCTTAGGGCACCCCCAGGGTGCAGGTACGACCACTGGCAGAGAACTCCAGGTTCTGGGGCCCCGGGTCTTCCTGGGCAGGAGACCACCACTCCCTACTTTGCCCAGTCTGCAGCACACGGTGCCGCTGTGCTCGGCTCAGTTAAAGACTCCGCCATGCATCGTAGATTACTTTTATTTTCTGTGATGACACCTCGCTAGGAGGAAGCTGCCCCTGGGGCCTCTTGAAAGACAACTCCTATTAAAGATGAGAGCGGTTACCAGAGCGCCAGCAACGTGGTGGGAGGTGCCAAGGGGGCCCAGGCTCTGGGCTCCTGCATGTCGGATCCTCCTGAGGAAGAAAAATTGGGACTTGGGAGGCCTAGAGGGATGGGGGTGGGATGCAGCAGGGGTGGGGGACATTTGGGCATGTTGGGGAGAGGCGGAACTGGTTAGATAGCTTTCTCGTCCTGGTCACCTGCCCCCACCCAGGTCTCCCCTTTGGAAAGCGGTGACAGGCCCGGGGAGAGAGTCTCAGCTTCATGGTGTGCGTAATACAAAATCTAGTGATATTCTTGGGTCTCTGTGTTGGAGGCGTGGGGTGGGCCGTGCCGTTTTCATGGTCCACAGGCAAGGTAGGAGGAGCCTGAGACTTGACTAGAGAGGACTTTTCAGGGCCAGGTATACTGGGGGGGGGGCAGTGGGGACAACTGTTGCAGGGGTCTGGGGCTGTGGGAAAGCCCATCCCAGGACAGACACCTGACCCCCCTGTCCCCGGGATAGGGCCAGCATGAAGAAAGTGTGGATAGCTAGGGTGGAAGCCTGTGGTTTCAGAGCTCAGCACAGAGCAGAACGTGGTCCTATGTCCACACGGATTGTCCCGCCTGTGGCCCCACCCTGGGATCCCACTCAGAACACCGAAGTTTGGGCCGTGCGACTGTAAGAATGTCTGGCTGTTTACTCAGAGTGACTCTCCACATGGCTGATGGGGTCTGAGACGGGGCAGCCTGCTGTGGACATAGGCACAGTGACTGAGTGACAGGGGTAGCTGGTGGTGCACACCCTGAGCGCCCTCCTCTCCTCCCCAGGGCTGCCCAGAAGCTCAGCCTGGCCTCTAAGCGCAAGAAGCACCCGCCGCCGCCTGCACCCTCTGCTCGAGGTTCATCCACTTACGCCACGGACTTCAGTGGCACTCTGCAGCTGTGGCCACCCCCGGTGCCCCCCTGCCTGCTCAGGGCCGCCTCCAAGGCCAAGGAAAACCCCAGCAACTTCGGAAAGGTAGGTCCCACCTGAGGTCCCATGCCTGGAGGTGGGGAGGCCGGGCTCTCAGATAAAATGTAGGAGGTAGAGGGCCCCATTTTCTTCTCCAGAGTCATGATAAGACAACTGACAGAGCTACGGAGAGGGAGAACGCACCTCTGGGGCGTGGCACCCGGAAGGGCATGGGGAGTCTGTGGAGCTGTGAGAAATGATGGGAAGAATGATGTCTTCCGGTCCCAGGGGCTTGTTCCAGGGTAGCCATGTGGTGTTTTGGGGTGGGAGCTGTTCGTTCTTGCTCATTCTCCCTCCCCCCCCCCACACACACACACTGGATGCTGCCTTGAGCGGGGCTGGGCAAGGAGGAGGCAGGTGGGACCCCCTCAGCGTTCCTGAGTCCGTTATCCAGGCAACCCAACCGGTGGGTTTCAGACTGGAGGAGACTGAGGTCTGGAAAGGGTGTGCGCCTTGTGTGGCGATGGGACAAGCTGGTTGGCTCCAGAGTTCCCCCCCCCCAAGCCTTCTGATTTGGTTCCTATGGCCGGCACCTCTCTGAGGGAGACGTTCTGTCCCCCAGGCTCTATGGGGTACTTCTGTGGCAGGATCATGCAACTGATGCTTGGGTGAGGTGGGGAGCCAGACTCTTAGAACCACTGTGGGAGAGTTTTGCTGACCTCTGGCCTGCTCCCAAGTGTGGCCTTCCCCTCCTAGGCATCCCGAGAATTATAGAGTTGGGCCTGCTCCACCTTGCCCAGTGCAGCCATCCCTGAGTTGGCACCAGCCCTGCATGCTTGCCTCTTGCACACATGGTCAGCACTGGCTCGTGGGGCGGGGGGTAAACTCCTAAATAGGTACCAGAAAGGAAGCCACGTGTTTTCGGCCTTCCTTCCCAAAGGGAGGCCTCCTCCTGTGGCAGAGCCCCAGAGGAAGGAAGAGCCCTCCAGACAGGGCTGTCCAGACAGGCGAGTGGGAGGGTCTGGGGCTCCTTCGCCCTCGCCCCGGCTGACTTCACTGTGCACCCTGTTAGCATCTTGGGCAGCTTTCAGTCCCCTCTGCCTCCTCTCAGAATGCTAATTGGTGGCTGGAAGCCAAGTCTCCTGGCTCCTCCCTTCCCCTGGGGTGGGGCCACACCACATGGTTTCCTCAAGGCAGTCTGCTGGAGGGAGTAGCCTCTGGTGGAGTTGAGTATGGGAAATAGACCAGCCTGAGGTTGAGAGCAGGCAGTTGGCGTGGGAGCCACGCACATGTTCAGTGTAGCCAGGGAGTGTAGTAGTCGAGTTGACTCAGACGAGCCTCTCAATTCTGGACCCAGCTGTGCGGATTTGAACTGGTAGCCTGGTCCTGCCCCAGGCCGCTGTATTGCAGTGGTGGGTCTAGGTGGGCAGCTCAGCTGGCTGGGCCTTCCTGGGAAGGGTGCGGGTCTGCGTATACACAGTTGTTCAGCCCCAGCTGGGCGGGGCATGAGCAGGGCAAAGGCAGCCTTTCTGGACAGCATTCTGGGTGTCGGGTAGCTGCACCCGCGTCTGTGCCTACTCTGTTGGGAGGAGGGGTGTTCCTGACCCCCACTACCTATGCCTGCCAGTCCTTGGCTGCCCCACCTTTCACACTGGCCACGTGTAAGAGATGAGGTTTCAGCACTGATGAGGGAAGGAGGGAGACTGGACCCAGTCCTGACCAACTTGAACACCCCAGTCTCCTCTCTACCTGTCACAGCTCCAGGACAGATAGGTATCCCACGGACCAGGCTGTCACTGGGCTGAGACCTGGGGAAGGAATTCGGGTCCAGGACCAGCCTGGTCAGGTGTCTGCTCACCTGGCTTCTCTTCCTCAGGGGGGCTGTGGTGGGTGCAGGGAGTGTCTGCCCTAGGGCTGGTGGGGTAAGGAGTCCCATTGGAGTTCTGAGTGGCAGCTCTTCTTTCTGTCACCGTATTTGGGGGCCTGCCAGGTCTCTGCTGCCTGTGGGAGGCCTTCAGCCTTCTTGCTGCTGACCCTGGACCATTTGGGGCTTCCCCCCCGACCCCCTGAGAGACCAGGTGTCCTGGCCACCAGCCTGTTAACCAGGCCCCATACCTCTGTACCCGTCCCTGGCCCTAGGTGTTATTAGCACTAACGTCACATCACCAGAAGCGCCTCCTGAAAGGCGTTTAATATTGCCACAGAAAAGAAGTTAGATTACATTCAGTGTCTGACATTAATGTGCTACTTAAGATAATTCATCATACAGTGGTATTAAAAAAGACATCTCTAGTGTTGGGTGCTGAGTGGTGCCCCTCCCCCTCCCCAGACTGGTCCACCTCTGGGGAGCTGGAAGCCCTGCTTTTATGTAAAAAAAAAAAAAAAAAAAAAAAAGTGCTTCCCTTCCCCCCAGCTCCAGCGGCTTTGTGATATCTGTGCATTTGGGGGGTGAGGATGCTCTTGTCTCCTGAGAGACCCTGTCATTTCCCTGAGGTAATGACAGGTTCTTTGCAGCAGACAATGGATGGGGGCAGTGGGGGGCAGGCTGGACGAGATGCCCTGCTCAATCCCCTCCCTGCCTGGAGACTCAGGATCTGTGCTGGCTCAAGAGGCATCCAGGAGACATCAGAGCCAAATCGTAGCTCTTCCAGGCCTCTCCTCCCCACCAGGCAGCCTCTCACATCTCCAGAACCCATTTGGCTCCTGAAGTGGTGAGGAGTTCACGCTGGAAAAAAAATTGCCAAAAATTACCTGGAAGTGCACATTTTCGTCTGCATTGCAGCAGTGGTTGGAAATGAAACCGTTTTGTTCATGTCACTGGGGAATAAAAGAATCGATTCGTGCCTGATGGAGCCCAGGTTCTGAGGAGCGCAGTAGCCAAGGATTCTCAGCTCCTCTCTCTCCCCAGAGGGCGGGACACTGCACTCCACGGGAGGCTCTGCATATCAATGTGCCCCTTGTCCAGTGGGAGCCAGCCTGTGGTGCTGGGCAGGCTGCCCCCCTAAACCAATTTTGCAGCGTTATGTATCTGTCACTTACAATTAAATCCTTGAAAAATATTGGTTCTGAAACGAGCCTTGGTGATTTGATTTACACCAACGTGGAGAAGTCAGAGATTTCACTGGAGAGTGAAAGGTGTGGCCTCCAGGCAAAGGGGATCCCTAACTCAGGGTGGCCTTGAGGAGATAGTGTCTGCCTGCCTCACACCCGCCCCAGCTTCCCTCCCCTGCACCTGTGGGAAGTATCCATTCTCCACACAGGTTTTGGGGTGCCGCAGCGCTGTTTTCTTTGGCACTCTCATATCCTCCGTTGCATCTTCTTTGAGAGGTCAGGGCCTGGCATGGGCACAGGGCACATTGGAATTTCCTTTGTGCTTCTGCCATGACTCAGGCTGGCTAGTCAATAGCAGAGCTCTGGGAGCTCAGGTTCACCAGGCTGGCTAGTCAATAGCAGAGCTCCGGGAGCTCAGGTCCACCTTTGTGTTCTCCTCCTCTACACCCCTCCCGCCCTCAGTTTCCCCAAACTGGGGCTCCTTGGGCAAGATTTCAGAATTCCCTCTTCTCAGGTTGGATCCTCGCTCTGGTGGCATCCACTCCACTCTCTGCCTGTTGTAGTTTGTGTCTCCTTCGTGACGATGGCTTCCTGAGTTGGTTCAAGGCAGAGACAGCAAGCATGGAGTCTCTCCCCAGAGCCTGGCCCTCTGAGGCTCTTCATGCCTCTGTGGCTTTGTTCATTTGTGCATCCCACGGGTGTGCCTGTGGTCTTGCTGGGGTGCAAGTCGTTCCGTGGGACCCTAAGGGAGAAATGCCTGGGGACCTAAAGGACCTCCCCTGATTCTGCTAAACTGACCTCTGCCTCCCTGCCTTGCCCTCTCTCCTGCTGTGCTGACTGGCTCTGCACCCCACCAGCCTCACCCCACCCCGGGCTTCATTTTCTCTCTACCCTGCTGACCTCATGTGGGATCCGTTCAGGCAGCATTCCTGTGGTATCGGTACCCATGCTGAGACGTGGGCTGCTGCCCTGACTCGTGCTTGCTTCCCCTGCCCTGTAATTAGTGGCCAGCTGGGCGGAGGGCGGAGCTCAGATGCCTACTTCTGCCCACCCCAGGTGAAGGTTATGCTGCGAATATGGCCGGCACAAGGAGTCCAGCGCTCAGCCGAGTCCACGTCCTTCCTGAAGGTGGATTCTCGAAAGAAGCAGGTGACCCTCTATGACCCTGCTGCTGGGCCTCCGGGCTGTGCGGGCCTCCGGCACGCCCCTACGGCGCCAGTCCCCAAGATGTTTGCTTTTGACGCCATCTTCCCCCAGGACTCGGAGCAGGTACAGTGGAGGGGAACTCCCGGGTGCTTGTGACAGCATCAGATCGGATTTACTTCTGCAGAGTGAGAGCCTAGCTGGCTGTTGCACCTGCCAGGTCTGCCTTCCTAGTGACACTAGCCTAAGAGATTTCCCCAGCCTCTCCCTGGTTCTCCCGGCCAAGTGCTGGGGGAACACTGAGCTCTTCAGAGCCTATTCCCCTAGGAAACTTTTGAGTATCCATGTCCCACCCCGAAAGCCAGGGACTTTGGATGCACACCCAGCTCACGAGCAGTGACCGTGAATTCCTTGTGCCGTGTCATGGGCAGCAACTTTGAGTGCCGGGTTGGGGGTTTGGGCAGACATCCTACCTGTATTCTATGTTTCATCTGCTGACTTAGACGTCCTGTACTTCCTGTACAAACGTGGGAGGGTCCTGTGTTCCTGGCCCTGTGTACTTCGGCCACCCTGTGGACTGTCTGCCTGCATGTGACTAGGACAGATGGGCCTTGGGGGCATGCAGGTGTAGCAGAAGGCACCGGTCACAGCCCTTGGGCTCAGACACCTGCCTAATCCCCCTGCGTCCCTCCCCAGGCTGAGGTCTGCTCGGGGACAGTGGCTGACGTGCTCCAGTCTGTGGTTGGTGGAGCTGATGGCTGCATTTTTTCCTTCGGCCACATGAGCCTCGGTAAGTGCTCTGCCATCCCTGTGTACCCGTGGTGCCTTCTAACTGCCCTCCATTTTGGTTGCCGCCATCTTTGAGCCTGGCCCTGGTAGTTCTCCGAGGTTGGTGTAGGAGTGGGGAATCTCCTCAGAGTGGCTGGAGGCTGGAGAGGCCTTCTGGGTTGGCCCTGAGGACCCTGGGCAGGTCCCTGAGCTGACAGGACTCTTTGAGGGCAGGCCGTGGAGTGTCAGCAGTGGTTCTCACATGCCCCTGTCTCCCAGGCAAGTCATATACCATGATTGGGAAGGACAGCTCACCCCAGAGCCTGGGCATCGTGCCCTGTGCTATCTCCTGGCTCTTCAGGCTCATTGATGAACGAAAGGAAAGGCTGGGCACACGCTTCTCCATCCGTGTGTCTGCCGTGGAAGTGTGCGGCCATGACCAGAGTCTGCGGGACCTGCTTGCTGAGGTGGCTTCCGGCAGCCTTCAGGACACCCAGTCTCCGGGCGTGTACCTTCGGGAGGACCCTGTGTGTGGGACACAGGTGTGGCAATGCTTCCAGCCGATCCGGGACCTCGGAGGAGGGGAGAAGGCCCTGGGGCCACTAAAGACACCTGAATTCTGCTTTCCTCTCACAGCTCCGGAACCAGAATGAGCTTCGTGCACCCACTGCAGAGAAGGCAGCCTTCTACCTGGACGCAGCCCTGGCAGCCCGCAGCACCAGCCGTGCTGGCTGCGGGGAGGATGCCCGGCGCACCTCCCACATGCTCTTCACCCTGCATGTGTACCAGTACCGTGTGGAGAAGTGTGGCCAAGGAGGAAGTAGGTGCATGGGAGGCCAAGTCCATGGGGTTGCCGTGTCTGTGAGGTTGCCTGTCCCCGCTCTCCCCCGGGGTGGGCTGTGGAAGTGTCTGGGTGCCCAGCCCCCAGCACCTGCTTGCAAATATGTTCTCAGTGTCTGGAGGTCGTAGCCGCCTGCACCTCATCGACCTGGGCAGCTGTGAGGCAGCCCCTAGCAGAGGAGGAGAAGCTTCAGGAGGACCCCTGTGTCTGTCTCTGTCAGCTCTGGGCAGCGTCATCCTGGCCCTGGTCAATGGGGCCAAGCATGTACCCTACAGGTGAGCAGGAGCACAGACAGGCATGGCTGTTTTGCTGTCTGGTGTTTCCGGGAGCCTCTGTGCAGGGCCAGCAGCGGTCTAGGTCTCACCTCAGCCTCTGAGCATCTCCTTGGTTTGTAGGGACCATACACTCACCATGTTACTGCGGGAGTCGCTGGCTACCACCAGCTGTTGCACCACCATGATTGCCCACATCTCAGACTCTCCAGCCCACCATGCAGAGACACTTAGCACCGTGCAGCTGGCCGCCCGTATCCACCGCCTGCGCAGGAAGAAGGGCAAGGTGAGCCTCATCTCCTGCTGCCTCCCGAGGGCTCCCAGCCTCCCACATCCTCTATAGCTATCCCCGACCCTGGATGTCAGGGAGAGGAGGTAAAAGGTGTGTCTAGCGGTGGGTGGACCTCTTAGGCCCTGGTGCACTGAGCAGGGATAGAATGCTTACGGTAGAGTTTACTTTGTAAGGGGAATAAACACCACCGTAGCAGGAGACTTCTCAGGCACTCCAGGTAACCTGAGGTCACTGCCCTAGGTCTGGATGCTACACTAGCGTAGCCTTTCCTGCCTGAGCTCCTCCCTCCTAGCCTGTGACATGGTCCATGCTGATTCCCCCTGCTCCCGAGAGCCCCCCAAAAGCCTCCCTTATGTTTTGTGTTCTCTAGTGCAATTCCCAGCACTTACTGCTCAGCTGCTGCTGTCTCACCGAGACACACTCTAAGCTGCTGAGAGGGCAGAGTCCAAGGAAGAAGTGGGATGAGATGCACAGGGCTGTGTGCTGACAGGTGGGCGTACTCACAGGGGTCTGTTGTCCTGCCCCCAGCATGCATCCAGCTCCTCCGGAGGGGAGAGTTCCTGTGAGGAGGGCCGGGCCCGCCGTCCACCACACCTTCGGCCCTTCCACCCACGCACCGTGGTGTTGGACCCTGACCGCTCAGCTCCTGGCCTGTCTGGGGACCCTGATTACTCATCCAGCAGTGAGCAGTCTTGTGACACGGTCATCTACGTGGGTCCCGGTGGGACAGCGCTGTCAGACCGTGAGCTCACCGACAACGAGGGCCCACCTGATTTTGTGCCCATTATCCCAGCCCTGAGCCGACGCAGGCCCTCCGAGGGACCCCGGGACGCCGACCACTTCCGCTGCAGTACTTTTGCAGAGCTGCAGGAGCGCCTGGAGTGTATAGATGGCAGTGAGGGATTCCCTGGTCCCCAGGGCGGCTCTGACGGAGCCCAAGCCAGCCCCTCCCAAGCCAGCCCCTCCCGGGGCAGCAGGAAACCCTCCTTACCTGAGTCCGCATGCCTCAGGAAGGCTGTGGCCCCCTCAGTGGTTACCGGTTGCCCTCGAAGCAGCCCTGGGCAAGAAACTCACCGGAACACCTCAGAGCCCTCTAAGACTGGCACACAGGGTGACCAGAGAGTGGACGGTACCCGGCCCGAGCCACCTGCCCCAGACAAGATCACAGGAGGCGGAGGCAGGAGGCCGCTACCCAGTCCAGCCCCTCCACCGCCTCGACAGCCAGAAGCTCGAGGCGTCCCCACAGAACCCGGGGGAGAGGGTGCTGATAGTGGGCCGCGGACACCCCCAGTGGGCATGAGTGGGCAGGCACCCCTGCCCCCACTGCTCTCAGACTCAGCTTATCCCTCTGCTCGTGGACGCCATCTGGACAGGGGCCTGCTGACCACCACCGTGACCCTGCAGCAGCCGGTGGAGCTGAACGGCGAGGATGAGCTGGTGTTCACACTGGTGGAGGAGCTGCCGCTGGGCGGACTTGCAGGGGCCACGCGGCCCTCCAGCCTGGCCAGCATGAGCAGTGACTGTTCCCTGCAGGCCTTGGCCTCAGGCTCCAGGCCAGTCAGTATCATCAGTAGTATCAATGACGAGTTCGATGCCTATACCTCGCAGGTGTCTGAGGGCCCCGGGGACTCTGGGGAGCTCCCAGAGGGAACAGTGTGGCCGGGTGGCAGTCCAGCCTCGTCCATTGGCTCCTGGCTGAGCGATGTTGGCGTCTGCCTGCCTGAAAGCCGTGGTTCCACCCCGCAGCCTCCCTTCAACCCTGACTCTGCAGCAGGGCCGGGTCCGCCAGAGTTTCCTACCCCAAGCAGCTCCCTAGAGGACAGCAAGGTCAGGTCCTCGGAGTGTGGGAGACCAGACAATCCCGGCTCCTCGGCCCGGAGTCCCCACCCTGGGGAGGCGGTTTCGATAACTCAGACCCAACCTGGCAGAGAGCCTTGGGCCAGGTCCCCGCATGAGGCAGCCTCAGCCCAGACTATCCACTCCAGCCTTCCCCGGAAACCCAGGACTACCTCCACAGGCAGCCGAGCTCGTCCCAGCCGGGGTCCATACAGCCCTGGAGGGCTGTTTGAAGACCCTTGGCTACTCCGGGCCGAGGACTGTGACACACGCCATATAGCCTCCACAGGCAGGGCCCCGAGCCCAACCCCAGGCTCTCCTCGATTACCTGAGACTCAGATCGTGCTGGCTTGTGCCCAGAGAGTGGTGGATGGGTGCGAGGTGGCATCCAGAATGTCCCGGAGACCAGAGGCTGTGGCTCGGATCCCACCCTTGAGGAGGGGAGCCACCACGCTGGGAGTGACCACACCCGCAGCATCCTGTGGGGACACTCCAGCAGAGGCAACGGTCCATTCGGGAAGCCTGAAGGCCACCTCCAGCAGCAAGAAGAGCGTATCTCCCAAGGGGGCCTTCTTTCCAAGGCCTAGCGGGGCAGCCCCCCCAGCTCCACCGGTGCGAAAGTCTAGCTTGGAGCAGAGCACAGCCCTCACCCCTACCCAGGCCCTGGGACTGACCAGGACAGGGGCAACTTCTGCCTTCCGAGGGGAGGAGGAAGCCAGGCCCACTGGTCGCTCTGACTCCTCTGTCCCCAAGGCCACATCCAGCCTGAAAGCCCGAGCTGGCAAAATGGAGGTGCCACACCGTCCCTCTGGCCACATGTCCCTAGAACGGTGTGAGGGCCTGACACACGGCAGCAGCAAAGTCAGAGATCTCGCAGGACGGCCACCAAGGGCTGTGCCCAGGTTGGGCGTACCCCCCGCCAGCCCTCCACTTGGACCAGGTCCTGCCTGTAGGAGCAGCCCAGCCAAGGGCGTTGGAGCAACCAAGCCTCCGGCTGGTGGAGCTAAGAGTCGTAATCTGGGGCCTAGTACCTCTCGGGCTCTGGGTGCTCCGGTAAAGCCACTGGCGCCTGTGGTAGGCAAGACAACTGGTGGGGCCGTGCCAGGACCCAGAACTACTCCACGGTCTGTGCCCGGTATTGGGGCTAAGGCAGGCCGGGGTACCATCATGGGCACTAAGCAGGCATTCCGGGCTGCCCATAGCCGCGTCCACGAATTGGCAGCCAGTGGATCTCCTGGTAGAGGCGGCCTCACCTGGGGCTCGACTGACTCGGACAGTGGCAATGACAGCGGTGTGAACCTGGCTGAGGAGCGGCAGCCCTCGAGCCCCGCCCTACCCTCCCCCTATAGCAAAGTGACTGCACCGAGGAGACCCCAGCGCTACAGCAGTGGCCACGGCAGTGACAACAGCAGTGTGCTGAGTGGGGAGCTCCCCCCTGCCATGGGCCGTACCGCACTCTTCTATCACAGCGGTGGCAGCAGTGGCTACGAGAGCATGATCCGGGACAGCGAGGCCACTGGCAGTGCCTCCTCAGCCCCAGACTCCATGAGCGAGAGTGGAGCGGCCTCCCCGGGTGCCCGTTCCCGCAGCCTCAAGTCCCCAAAGAAAAGAGCCACAGGTGAGCGGCAGTGCCGGCCCCTCCATGGGCACAGCACTCTACAGTTTATAGATGCCCTGGGAGAGCCTTGATAGTGCGTTTGGTCTGCTGGATCCTGATTCCCCCTCAGCTGGGTCTTGCAGCCCTGCGGGTTCCTCATTTAGAGGCAGCTCTGTGGAATACTCCTTTCTTGATTCTTGGGGGTGGGCCCAGCTTCTCTACCTTGGCACCTCACCCTGTGTGGTCTCCATGAATGCCAGGTGTGCATAGCCCTTGGTAGCTCGTAAGCAGTGGGGCCGTACAGCCCTTCCCAGGGTATAAACTTTAACCCAACCCTGGGAAAGATCTTCAGATTGCAAGCACGTGTGATAGTCAATCAGCCAGACACTTTCCTAGATAACCCCCGGGGCTTTGTTGTACATAGAGGTCCACGACCCTCTATAGTTTATAACCAGTCCCATTGCACTCCCTTCCTGACCCCACTCCATACCAGAGGCTGATCCTTAGACCCTGACAGTAAGGAGACAAGGGTTTGGGTTCGAGCTAGGCACTGGGCTCTGTGCCAGGCTCTCCCTACTCGGTGTCCCAGCTGCCCCAGAGTTCCTGCCAGCACTGCCCTGGCCCCTCCCCGTCATCCAGAGGGGCAGAGAGGCTGTGAGTTAGAGCAGTAAGCGTTGACTGCTGTGCAAGCAGTCGTGCGGCTGTGCCAGGGATGTGACTCGACACCTGGGGTGTCCCTGGCTCTGTTTCAGGTCTACAGCGGAGGAGGCTGATTCCAGCGCCACTTCCTGATGCTGCTGCCTTAGGCCGAAAGCCCAGCCTCCCTGGGCAATGGGTGGACTTGCCCCCGCCCCTGGCCGGCTCTCTGAAGGAGCCTTTCGAGATCAAGGTGTATGAGATAGATGACGTGGAGCGTCTGCAGCGGCACCGGCTGCCTCTGAGGGAAAATGAAGCCAAGGTCAGGGAGGCTACAGTCAGGCCGGGAGCCCTGGGGTGGCAGGGAGGGCCAGCTGATGGTCTATCTGGGCCCCTGGAGAGGTGGCTAGGCAACCCCTGACCTCACCTTTTTTTTTTTTTTTTTTTTTTTTTTTGTTCACAGCCCTCCCAGGATGTGGAGAAGGTAGGAACCAGCCTGGACCATCTCTGAGCTTTCATCCTGGTGCGCTTTGCCAGGGGAGGGTGACTGCAGGGACTCTTGAGGCTATGGCTGTCTCCTGCAGATTCTCCTCGCTTTACCTTGGGGGGGTTTGGCCTTGAGTCTATTGTGGGCCCCAAAACGCGAGGAAGACTACTGTAGAAGCCAGGGAGCTGAAAGGCCCTACCCGAACCCACTCTTCCTGTCCCTTGCCAGCAGGGCCCAGTGTGCATCAGCTCCAAGCTGCGTCTAGCAGAGCGCAGGCAGCAGCGGTTGCAGGAAGTGCAGGCCAAACGTGACCACCTCTGCGAGGAGCTGGCTGAAACCCAGGGCCGGTTGATGGTGGAACCTGGGCGCTGGCTGGAGCAGTGTGAGTGCCCCTCTCCCTCTGTGGTAGAACAGGGGAACCCCCAGCTGGTGCAGGAGCCCAGACCCTGAATAGTAGGACCTCTAACAGGTATAGGAGCCCCAGACCCTGAATAGTGGGACCTCTGGCAGGTATAGGAGTTCCAGACTGTTCTTCCAAGTCTGTCCCTCCTCTGCTCTCAGCTGCTCAACAGCAGATGTCAGGAGGGCAGGATACGCTGCCTGGCTGACACTTTTCCTTGAGTTTGAAGAATATGGCCGCTGTCCTGACTTGTACCCTGACACTGTCTCTTTCTCTCTAGTCGAGGTGGACCCAGAGCTGGAGCCTGAGTCGGCTGAGTATCTGGTAGCCCTGGAGCAAGCCACAGCTGCCTTGGAGCAGTGTGTTAACCTGTGCAAGGCCCATGTCATGATGGTCACCTGCTTTGACATCGGAGTTGCTGCCACCGCTGCTGTACCAGGGCCACAAGAGGTGGACGTTTGAGGCTGAGCACAGGGCCTAGGCAGGACATGCAGGGCCGGGGGTGTGAGCTTGGGATGTAGGATGGAGTGAGGATGTGGACGGGGTTGGCAGGTTGAAGACGCAGGGTCTGTGCAGAACCAGGGGGGATCTCAGAGAGGAGACAGAGGGTGGGGAAGGGGAGGGCCAGCCAGTGGACAGAGAGCGCACGGAGATGGGAAGACTGTCGCCACCCAGACAGCCACGCAAGTGCCTTTAACTTTGAGTAGGCCTTTTCTCCTTTTCTGATTTGGTGCTACGGACTCATGACAGAACTCAGACACCAGCAGACAAGAGTCTCGGCCTAGGTGGCGGTGGCCACTCTGGCCAGACGAAAGCCAGTTTATTTCTGATTTTTGCCTTCCTTACAACTAAGCAGTTTTGTGTAGCAGGGCAGGCCTGTTCCGGCCAGCTTTCTTTTAAGATCCGGGTTAATTTTCCTTTCCAGCAGCCTTCTCTCTGAGTGGCCTCTACCACACTAACAGGTGGTGTCTTCAGAGTGTGGACAGCTAGCCGCGAGGCCCCTCCGCCCCTGGAGGGCTTCACTCCGTTCCTAGGACACCAGAGGCCACAAACTAGGGTTGGGCCACGAGCACACAATGCTTTCTTCCACGGCAGGAATTCATACCAAAACCACAAGCAAAAAACAAAACAAAACAAAACAAAAAAACCATGACTCGAACCACACCGCCAACAAAGACGGGGTGTGGGCTTTTTGTAAAAGTTCTGTTAGCTCCCTATTTTTGTATCATTTTGCCTATAAGCAAAGAGTTTGCAGTGGGAATTTGCAGACAAATGATCTAAGTTTTTATGGTTTTTCTACAGGTATTCCCAGGTCGGGGGGCTCTTGGCAGCTGTGAGGGGGGCAGGCTTTTCCTGGGGGACGCTGGGGGGCATCGTGGGGGTGGGATGTGTGGGGAAGCTGTTCTTTTCAGATGCAGCCGAGGGGTGAGCCTGCCAGCCTGCGACACGGCCTGCACGCAGGTTCGTGCGCGTGCTTCCTGACCGTGGTGTATTTTCTAAGCGTCCAGACCTTTGTACAAATGTATAGATAACCTCTCAAGACCTGTTTCTATTTGTGACTAAAAGATGTGTCGATTGTTCGTGTGGTTCTGAGTTTCCTGAGCCCCTGAGGTGCTCACATTTTACCGCGCGAGGGGGTTGAGAAGACTTGCCGGACATTGGGGGGAGGCAGCCAGAGGACCTGAGGGTTTTAGGGAGCTGCGCTTGGACTTGCTCTCTGACCGACCTTTCTATATGAGCTCCCACGAAGTTGAACAGACGGCTAGCAGCAGCCTGTGATTTCAGAAATCACACTTCTCTAACCCCCCCCCCCCCAAGACCTTCTGTGACCCTAAGACCAAAGGTGAAGCTGGGAGCCAGTCTTGGGAGCCAGGTGGAGGGAAATGGCCCCTCCCCACTGAGAAACCTAAGAGACAAAGCTGAATTCCAGAAAAGGTTGTGGTGTCCTTTGTTCTTTGTCTTCCAGGGGCTGAGCGCTGGGAGCCCAGCAGGACTGGCTTCTCCTATGATAGGGAGGCCTAGCCTGGGGTACCCTCTATGGTCTCACATTCCAACTTACCTCCTGAGTTAATTTGCTTCTCCCTTTGTCCCTGTGCCTGGTCCTCTTGAAGGGTTCCACCTTGCTTCAGGCCCTGGGGTGTTCCACTTTTCTTTACTCTTGCCCCTCCTAGTAGCCCCATGCCTGGGATACCCCTTTCTCTGGCCTCTAGCAGTATTTGTGGGGGCCTCTCCTTGGTGGCCCTGCTGCCGGGGCCCCTCCTTGGTGGCAAGTCACACCTTGTGTGGTCTCTGCATCCATATCTCCTAGCCTCGGTGGGGCCCTTGGGTGGGGTGGGGTCTGAGTCATCACACTCCTGCATGGTGGAGGGCTGGGCCCCAGAGAGCCCTGGGGGGTCCTTGCTGAAGAGAATAAGTGAGCGAACAAAGGAATGACTCTCCTTGTAGAGGGCCCTGTCTGGGGCAGAAGCAGGCTCAGAGCAGACAGTACTCTGCTGTTTGCAGAATACCCAACAGTTCAAACGGAGTCTGCTCTCTGGCCAGCGAGGGTCTGGCAGGGCTGTCCCCTGGGCTGCCTTCCTCTGCTGCAGCAGGTGTGTGGGGCTGAGAGGCACAGGCCAATTGGGAAGGTGCCCAGATTCCCTCGACATCGTGTCCTGGACTCTGTTCTGAGCCAGCAGCGCAGAGGCTCTGAGAAGAACGGTAACATTTTCAGCCAGCCCTGTGTCATCCAAGATGTTTAGGCCTTGGATTTATATGTCCCATTGTACAGGGTATATTGAATTTCAGGGGCCTGTTCTCAGGAGAGGCAAAAAGCTTACATTATGTCTTACAGCTCAGTGGCCATGTGCACTGCACAGAGAGGTACTGTCTGCAGAATCAGAGCGGCATCGGGTCCAGGCGGGGTCCACTTAGAACGTGGAAACATCTCCCACAGGGTCCCTGGAGTGGACTCTGCCTCCCGGGCATGTGCCATTGGGGCTTTGCAGAGAGTGGATAGCAATTGGAACACCTCAGCTCCACTTACACCTTCCTGTCACAGGAGTGACAGAACCTTCTCCATAGAGAGAGGCATCTCCAGCCTTGATCCCCAATCTCGTCCATTGCTGGGTACCTCTGTAGGCAAAGCCCAGTCTGTCAATGGCTCCTGGGTAAAGCCCACTGCCCACTGTCCAGACTTGAGGAGCATGGCACTTGCTTTTCTTGCTTTCCTGAAGCCATCCTGGGAGCCTAGCACGGCCTTTCATCTGGGACATCAAAGCCCTCAGCCCTGTCATTAAGAGCTGGGAATCTCGTGGGGAGCAATATGAATCCCTCTACGCCCATTTTATGGATGGGAAAACAGCAGTCACCCAGAACCCAGCTCTGTAGTGGAAGCCGGGCCCATGGCAGTCTGCCCCGTGCCTACTGTAATGGGTCTGTCTGCATCTTCCTTAGGGACGGGAAAACTGAAACAAGGAGGAAGGGGCCGCTCAGGCTCCTGGTCCCATTTCTGCACACAGAGGAGGGTAGATTGAGACCCCGAGGGAACATTTCCCAGGGCATGCAGCCCAGGGAAGCCTGGAGTGGAGCTGTGATGCAGACCAACTTTAAGGGGTAACAGCCAGCAGGGACCTGAAGCCAGAGAGGCTGGGGCACCTGCCTGGGCCGTTTAGTGGGTACAGGCTTGTGGTGGGTCAGGCGTCAGCTCTCAGGCTCAGAAGCTGGCCTGGCACGTGGCCACATGCTTCCTTAAGGCAAAGTGCCCGCCTGACTCAGCCTGCGAGTTGGAACCTGTTATGCTTGCCCCGGGCACAGAAGACCCAATGGGTAGGAGGGGCAAGGGGCTTCCAGGACACGGTAGGGAACTCCAAAGAGGCCAGAGCCAGCCTGTCAAAACAGGCAGGGCAGTAGCTGAGCTGCATGGCTGCACCCGTTCAAGCCCCCAACGGGGAGGGGTGCTGTGGGTGTTGATCCCTGTGTAGTGTGCAGGGCCTGGGCGGAAGGAGAAGCCTTAGACTCAAAGTGCTTTGAGGTCTCTGGGAGTGGCCCCAGCTTTAGGGGGTCTACTTCAGGGTCCTAGGGGAACTGCGAGGCCCGGTGTCATAGCTGAATCCTCCCAGGAGAACCCCTACATTTCTGAACTGGGATGGAGACACTTCCACTCCCAGCCTTTTACTCCTCTGGCTTGGCTGCTCATTCCTGGGCAACGAGCACTGGGACCAGGCCCTGGGATCTGCTCCCTGCAAACAGGAAGCTCACAGTGAGATCTCTCCCTCCTGACATTGTGTTTAGCCAGGCAGGATCCAGGCTGTTTCCACACAGGAAGCCCTGGAGGTTGGGAGGGGCTGGGAAGAAATTCCCTGAGCTGCCAAGCGGCTGGCTTTCCTGTAGGGCGGAGGCCGGATGAGGTATGGTGGGGTCTTGGTAGGAAGCTAAGAGCTACCCAGTGGTAGGACCCACTCACAGTCCCAGACGGGTGGCTTTAGAAACTCTCAAGTTATGAATGGGAACATTGAGGCCCAGCCCCAGGGCCTGTCAGTCCTTCAGATAAAGGCAGGGCAGAGAGAGGGTTTTCCCTTCTGCAGAATCCAGGGGTGCCAGGCACAGGGGCTGAGCAAGGAGCATCTGTTGTCTCAGGCCAGAGACCTCTGTGAGGTCTAGAGAGGTCCAGGTCTCCCCGAACCTTCTCTCCAGACCATTGCTCTGCCCTGGGTAGCCCAAGGGTCCTCTGCAGGTGCCTTCCTTACCAAGGCTCATTCAAACATTACCCCTACCCTCATCCCCAGTCTTTAAAGATGGGGTGAGGTGCAGGTCTGTGATCCCAGTCACTCTGTCGGCAGAGGCATGGGATCTAACATTTAAATCCTATCTGGATTTGAGACCCTGTCTCAAAATTTAAAGAGTGGAGAGCTGGGGCAGGAGAGATGGCTCAGAGGTCAGGAGCAATGGCTGCCCTACCAGAGGACGGCTCACAGCCATCTATAACTCCAGTTCTAAGCGGTGCAGTGCCCTCTAAGGCAGGCGCACACACGATGCAGAGACGTGATGCAGTAAGGGAAGGCTAGGGAAGGTGTTCAGTGGTAGTTTCTTAGTGCCCGTGAGGCCCAGAGGCGACCCCCAGTTTTAGGGAAACAGCAATGTAGTCCTTTAGTGTGTCTGTTTCTGAATTGTCCTTTTTAAATGTTACTTAGGTATTTTACTATGTTTTCAATTTTTTAAACTTACTTTTGTGTGTGTGAGGGTTTTGCCTGAATGCACGTCTGTTGCCTGTGCTACCGGTTTGCACTGCCCACAGAAAGGGTATCAATTCCCCCAGGACCGGAGCTACAGAGGTTATGAGTCACCATGTGGGTCCTGGGAATTGAACCTGGGTCCTCTAAGGGAGAAGCCAGTGTTTTCAACGTCATATCTGCCTTTCCAACCTTATTTTATTGACTTTTATTTATTTACTTATTTTTAGAAACACGTAGCCCAGAATTGCCTTGACTTCCCTGTGTGGTAAAGATTGATCTTGAATCCCCAATTCTCCCGCCTCCGTCTCTCAAGTACTGGGATGTCAGGTGTGCCCCCATCTGGATTTTAGTTTTTATGTTTTATTTACTTTTCAAAATAAGCTCAGGCTGGCCTTGAACTCATGAACCTCTTACCCCTGCTGGGATTACAGTTGTGTGCTTCCACACTCAGCTACATAGAACCACGCTTAACATTAGTTTATATTTAAGCATAATCTGAGGATACCACAGCACCCCCAAACCCCACATTGCTTCCCCAGTGTTCTGTCTCCCATTACTGTGACTGATGAGCCGGGGTGGTGGTGGGGAGGTACATTATGAAAGACTGTGGCGTCCCCATTGCCTTGGCTCCCCCTTGTCTTCCTTTTGCCCCAAAATTCAACCAAGGATGTCACACCAGGGTGACAATTCTGCACCTCTGGAGAGTGGGGGAGCCTTCACAGGAATGGTTGTGGATTCTGTAAAAGAAGTCCTCTCTGGTCAACTCCTTATTGACACCAGTCTGGACTTACAGTTGTTTATTTTCTGCTGTGGGTTCTGTCCAACCTCTTAGGGCCCAAAGCCCTTGCAACCAGCCGATATTATTTCCTTGTCCCATACTATTGCCCTGGGGACACTGCTGGCCTCCCAGAGGACCCAGGTATGGGTGATGGTGGATATAGGTCCATCTTGTCCTTGTCTGGGCTCCTTGGGAAGAGGGGAGTTTCTAGGGGAAGAGACCATATGCAAAAAGCAGGACCCCACCCCAGGCCTCACACCAGCCCCGATGAACCCTAGAAACTGTCTAAGACTTGGCTGGGCCATTCTTGACCGGAGCTCAGTACCAGCCTTAGGCTTCACGGTGAACTCAGTGGCCCAGAGTCAGAGACGGGATGGAGTGGGAGTTGGCTGCTGGCCTCTGGGCAGGGTGATGCCACTTTAATTACTAGTGTGGCCTGGACAGCCCAGCCTGTCCCTGAGGCTGAGAACAGGAGAAATGACGTCCCTGAGAACCCACAAGGCGGTCCCAGGTGAGGTCACTACAGCCACCTTTCAACTGTCGTCATAGTCACCTCGGGAGTGAGTTCACACTGGACGTGCTGCCCGGGGCAGCCAGGCCTCTTGCCAGTGGTTGGCTCGTCCTTGCCACCTGCCATCAGTGGGTGTTGGACAGGCCATTTCCCGAACATCCTGTAGACCAGGCTGGCCGCAGGCCTGAGGTGGTTACCACTTGCTCTTGCTTTCAAAGCAGGAAGCAGCTCCTCCCTCTGAGGGTCCTGGCTCTACAGCTATGGAGAAAAAGAGACCAGTTAGTGGAAGAAAGGAAGAAGTCTTAGCCCACGGAGGGGACCTGCTATGGAGGCCCCTGGTGACGTAGGCTCTCTCCCAGGGTCCCACACTATGCTGGTGAGGACCGGGGAGGATATCTGAGGATATCAGGTGTGGGTCCTTGGCAGCTCTCCCTCCGTGGTGCCTTAATTTCCCTCACTGTGGAAAGAGCATGTCTTGGCTGCATCTGAGTTCTCGTAGACATCACACACAGGCCTCTGTGCTCGGAATAAATCTCTCCTTTCCTCTCCACCAAGGATGACGGGCTGTATTTCTTGCAGCCTGTGGCTGTCTCAGGGCTGGTCCGCCTGGCAGACATGCACAGACACTGCCCTCCCTGATTTGTGGTCCTGGCTTTGCTGGTGCCGGCTCTGGACATCTTTATGAGAGGAAGAGGACTCCGCTGAAAACCGGGATGAGCTGCCACGAGCCATAGCTTGGCTGCCTAGGACAGGAGAGACTTTAGCAGTTAGCTGTAGTGGAGTTCTTGCCTTTGCTGGTGAGAGGCTCCAGCGATTCCTTTGCAGAAGGCCCTCTCATGTTCCAGTAACATTCCTGATCTTCTGTCTCACCTCACTGTTTCTGGGCTAGCCTTTCCTCGACCTGGAGCTAGGATCAGTGAACATACCCGCAGAGCCCATCACAAAAGGCTGGGGCTCAGACATCTTCAGCAGCCAACAAATTGTTGTCACCCACGTACTGGACAGAAGCAGGCGGGCGATCTAGTTCCTTTCTACTCCCATGTTGTAGAGAGCAGCAGTTAGACAGCTCCAAGTCTCTAGAGAAGTGATGCCCAGGCCCGCCTCTCCGGTGAGCACGGCGATGTGAGCTGTGCCATTTTGGAGGACGGTCGGCAGGCGTGGTGCTTATCTGGGCCCAGACACTCTCTTTCCAAAGCCAAATGTGCCAGGGCTTCAGACCTCTTCTAACCAGTTATGGGCTGGCATCAGAGCCCAGAAGATCCAAGGCTTTAGGGTGTCAGGATAGGACCACATCTTTCTGGGTCATGTCCCTTAGTGTTCCCATGGCTCTGCCAGTAGCCCACTGCTCTGGCTAAGTCTCTGCTAGCGATCTCCAAGAAATACTGTGCATGAGGAGGCCAGGGACTTCCAAGGACAGGAAGTTCCAGACCCTGCCGGAGACGTGGATAATGTAGGGTGAGTGCATGGCCTGAGCATGTACCCTGCTGCCTGGGAGCTTCTGCAAGAGAGAGGCAGGGAATGATTTCCTCCCTGTGCCCAGTATTTAGCCTCTGCCTATTATGTTTCTCCACCGGAGACCCACAGTGTGCTGGCAGCCAGTGGAAACAGTGTATCCTCACCAATCTTTCTGACAAGGCCCTGGGGGACCCAGTCACCCCTCACTAGTGGTTTTCTTGCCCTTGGAAGGACAAGCATTTGCTGTCATGGGGCAGACTGGGGGAGGTATCTGTGGGGACACTCCTGGGAGGATGGAGATTCTTCCAGAAGACCTGGAGTACGTCTGTTACCCTCTGGTCCCCACAGGAAGGAGAGTGGATTGACCTAGGGCATGGGGAAGACAGTGATTCAGAGCTGTCAGCTCTATGATATGAACCAAGAGGACAGTTCCTGGGGACAGTAGCCCAGCTTCACCCCATTAGAGATGGGGTGTGGCCAGGGCTCTTTGCCACTGGCTGTGAATGCCTGCAAGGCACAGCCAGGGAGAGGGGTGGCCGGAGGGCCTACCTGGCAGCTTGTGTCGCAGTGTTAGGTAATTCCCCAACATGCTGAGCTCAGGGCTCCAGGTATCAGTCTGTGTGCTGGTTAAGAAGCTGTCATGGAAAACAATGGCTTCCCAGGTGGCCAGACTCTCACCCGTCTGTGTACACACACATAGATACGCAGAGGTGCACGTTCTGGTCTATCTGCAGCCAGATTCCTACAAGCTATGCCTCTGTGTTTACTGCTGCGAACAGACACCATGACCAAGGCAACTCTCATAAGGACAACATTGAATTGGGGCTGGCTCACGGGTTCAGAGGCTCAGTCCATTATCATCAGGGTGGGAACATGGCAGCATCCAGGCAGGCATGGTGCAGGAGGAGCTGAGAGTTCTACATCTTCCTCTGAAGGCTGCTAGCAGAGTACTGGCTTCCAGGCAGCTAGGATGAGGGTCTTAAAGCCCACGCTCACAGTGACACACCTACTTCAACCAGGCCACACCCACTCCAACAGGGCCACACCCACTCCAACAGGGCCACACCCACTCCAACAGGGCCACACCCACTCCAACAGGGCCACCCCTTCTAATAGCACCACTCCCGGGGCTGAGCATACGCAAACCATCCCAGTCTCCATGTGCTCTTCCGAAATCAAGGGCAACATATCGCTCTCGATTGGTGGGGATTCCACTAAGATACTGAGCTTGGTAAGGGCTGGGTGGTGCCTGGCACACAGTGAGTGTTATCGAACTGGGTCCGTGGGGCAGCACACAGGAATGCACAGCCTCCTTGGCTGTGTGACCTGGGCTGGCTGTTCATTCACGGTTGTGGTCAGTTTTTGTTTGTCTGTCTGTTTCAATACAAAGTCTCTCGGTGTAGCCCTGATTGTCCTGGAACTTGATCTGTAGTCCAGGCTGGCCCGCCTCTGCCTCCCCTGTGCTAGCATTAAAGGTGTGCGTCACCACCGCCTGGCCCATGGTTCGTTCTAAATGTCAACTTGCCATTTGGGAGGACAGTCTCAATTGAGCAATTTGTCTTTATCAGTTTGGTCTGCGGGCATGCCTTTGGGGGATTGTCTTGATTATTAATTGATGCGTGAAGGACCAGCCCATTGTGGCCTGTACCACTTTGTAGGAAAGGGGTCCTGAACTGTGTCGGACAGGAGGGATCTAGACGAGCTGGCAGCAGGTAGCGTGGTGAATTTGTTTCTTGCCGCTCGTGACTGTGTGCAGGTGATATGACTAGCTGCTTAGCTCCTGGCGTGACCTCCCCTCGGTGATGGCCGTTAACCTGCAACTGTAAGCTGAGTAAACCTTTCTTCTTCCTACGTTGCTTCAGGACAGTATTTTATCACAGCGATGGAAACGAAAGTGGAACAAACCTCCTCTCTGAACTCGCCTCCCAGTCTAGGGAATAGAACAGGTGCCCTGCTTACAGCAGGAAGTGCTGGGAATCGGGAAGTCTGTGTGGCCTTCTGTGTAGCTCTTCATTGTCATCACCTTGGAGTGAGTTAGTGCCCTCTCCTGTCCTGGCTGCTACCTGTCATCCTACTTCACAGTCCGGAAAAGTGAGATCCAGGGGCCTGAGGGAGGGTGGAGACACTGCAAGCCTGGGCTCTCCACTCAGCAGGGCTCTTTGACTATGAAGCAGCGCCAGGCCAGTGCTCACAAGGTCCTCATGGTCAGCTGCCTGTCGGAGACCTGTGTGAGCATTGGTGTTCTCATGGGCACATGCCTGTGGATGCAGTCAGTACCAGGCTTGCCTGGAAGTCCCCAGTTGGGGTGAGGAAGCTGGGGTATGGTTGGTCCCCTGTGCACTCTACTGGGGTAATCATCATGACCTCTAATTGTGAGAGGTGGAGACAGAAGGATTCTGGGTCAATTTGTCCCTGACTCCACGGCCTGCTCCTGAGAGGTCAGTGCCGTGGCCTGGATGCCTGTCTTTCTGTGTCCCCAGGGCAGCTCCGTCTATTGCAGCTGAGCCAGCATCAGCTTGAGGCACTCGGGGGTGGGAGGAGATGGTACCCAAGCCTTGCTTCATGGGAGACACCTTCCTGAGATCTCTATGCTGTAAAGCAGGGGTCTGCCCCCAGCTGAGCATTCGCCAAGCACCTCACCCAGTCAGCCTCACAGCTTTGGGTGCTAACTAACATATGGGGTGCGAATGCCAGAGCTACACAGGGCAGTTAGACTTGCAAATGAGGCCAGGGCTGAGGCAGTGCGGCAGAGTGCGGGATGTCCTCCCTGCTGACAGAGTGTGGGCAGTGTACCCTGGAAGGCCTGGTTTCCTACTACCCTACCTATCTCTGAGGATGAGACCTCTACAGCAGTTGCAGGAGGGCGAACCCCTGGATGCCCTTCTTGAGGATCTGTTTGTTCCCCTTGTTCCTTTTCCTAGCTCTTCAGTCTCCTGGGTGTCTGTTTGGTGGCCTTCAGTCTGGCTCTCTCCTTGCTCTACACTATAGAGTCACCATGGCCCAATACCCAGGTCCTTCTCCCTAACCCAGACCTGTGATTCTATAAGCTCCTTGGTATCTGGTCGTCTGTCCCTCAGACATCTAGCCTGCCTCTCGTCCATGTGCTTTACCCTAGAACTTGGGCTCCCCACCTTCATCCCTGGAGCTGACAAGCCCAACCACATCGCCTGGGTGAGGTCAGGACCCCCAGGCTTTCCAGGCTGGAGCCAAACTGAAGGCCACCAAATGGACATCCAGGAGACTGAAGGGCTGGGAGAAGGAACACAGAGAAAGAACAGATGCTTAAGAAGGAACTCAAGGGGTTCACCTCCCTTCATAGCTGTAGAGGTCTCAGGTTGTAGAGGGCAAGTCCAGGAAGGACCCATAATGATCAGGGGAGAGGGAAACAGTGGGTTGAAGGTGGGGTGGGGTAGCAGGATTTCTTCCAAGGAAACCTTCAATACAAAAGTTTTCTCTTTGTTTCTCATTCACAAAACTACAGTTGTTGATTTATCTTGGAATCGCACGTGACCCATCGGTTCTGGTCATTCCTGGCCTGTGTGAAAACTTCCAGTCTCAGGACAGCCTGGGGTGGGGGTGGGGGTGTCACAGCCAGGCTGACCTGGGCCTGTTGTCGATATGCAGACGCTATATTTATTTACGCATTATATGTGCACGCAACATGTATATGTGTGAGAATCGAAGGACAACTTGAGGGAGTTTGTCCTCTGTTCCACCATATGGGTCCCGGGAATGGACCTCAGGTCGTCGGGATTGGTGGTAAGCACCTTTACCTCCTAAGCCATGTTGCCAGCTCTACAAGGCTATTTGTTTCTTTTAAGAAAACAAATATTTGCCTAGAAGCCAGCTATGTATGCCAGGGTGGCTCCTGACTGAGGACACAGTCATCAGGGGTGGGCGGTAGGGAATCAGGGCTGGTGAAGGTGAGGCAGAACACTGGCTCTGGCCATCACGGTGTAACCAAGAGCCCTCAGGTAGAGGCAAGGCCATGCTCTCCCGAATGCCTGACTTGCAGTTGTCCTGAATGGAGTTTGTGATGGGTCCTGGGTCGCAGGGCCCCATCACAAGCCCTGGAGTGGAGGGTGGGCTGGGCCTCTGCTCTGTCCTGGCTGGCTGGCACGTTATTTTTCTGTAAACCAGGAAGAGGCATCCTTGCTCCTTGGAGGATGGTGGGGACAGCTGGGTAGAGTGGTCCTGCATGCTTGCACAAGGTGGACTCAAAAGGCCCGAATTCCCTGAATCTCCAAACGCAAGCTCTTAGCATGGCTGAGAAGCAGGTGGCACTGAGGGAGGCGTCAAAGAGTTTGATCCCAGAGATAGTGTGGTGACAGTGTGTGCTGGGGCATGGGCTGGGGCGGGGCAGGGGAATGCCAGTCATGTGTGAGAATGACGGAAGCTGTGGGTCCTGTGATACCTCAGTGCTTCTGGTTTAGCAGCCGAGGTGCAAGCCTGGGGCCTGCTCAGCCCGAGACGCTTTCAGTAGTTAGAGGTAGTGTCTTATGCAGAGAGAGACTTTGTTTTATCCTCTGTCTCTCCACCCATACATTTATCCAACCACCACTCCATCCACCCACCCACCCATCCATCTAACCACCCATTAGCCCACCCACCCATCCATCCACCAAACTATTCATCTACCATCCCTTGACTCGTGTTCCCACCCATCCATCTACCCACACATCTATCTTTCTACCCATCCATCCCCCCATCTACCTGTCCGTCTGTCTGGCCATTCACTTACAAACAAGCAGCTGTTGGAGAGGAGCCAACGAGGCACTGGCTTCTGCTGCCGCCAAAATGCAGTGGCTAAGTTTTTAGAGGTTGCCTGAGCCAAGCATTTGCCACTAAATGATGTAGAGTAGTTCGTGTCCTGCCCCTGCCCCGTAACAAAGTCACTGAAGTCTGTGGGGTTGACATTACATGGCTGGTAGCTTTTGCTGAATGAATTAAATCTGTGGGGGAGGGAGGAAAGTTGAACAGATTGAGGGTCCCACTTAATAACTGATTTCACTGAGGATACATGGCCTCACTTGTCGGATCCTGTGAACGGCGGCCATAGGGCTGGCTGTGTGGATGGAGGCCAGGTGCAATTCGCAATCTGTGTGGTCCTCATCCTTCATGAAGTGTGTGCATGTGGACTGCTCACTGGAACTCCCAGGATAGCTTTGGGAGTGGGTGGGACAAACCAGAAGTCCGTTTTTTGGATGCTTATAGGCAGGGGAGGTGGTGGAGACAGGAGGGGGGTATGCTGTAAAGAGGCAGAGCTTACCCAGGCACGAGACCACTGAGGGAATGGACGGACCAGGCAGTAGGTGCAGCTGGCTAAAGAGGGAGGGCAGAGAAGGCAAGGTTTGGTCAGGAGGATGCCTCAGGCAAGGGGTTCTGTTTTAGATTTTTTTCTCCTCCTCTGAAGCAGAGGGGACCTCATTCCCGCAGGCCCATCCTTTGTGACAGGTGGCAGTGGCTTTTATTAGCGCCTGCTGCCCGCCTCATGCATGCTTACCTGACCCCCACTGACAGGTCCCCCGCTGAGAACCAGGCTTGGGTGGGACAGCAGTGTGAGGAACCTTACTGTGCTTGTCAGTCTGCAGGACAGCTGCTGCAGTCCAGAACAGCCACTTTAAGCTTCCTTCTCGGCTGCAGAGAGTAACAGAATGGCAGCGTCCTGGGCAGGCTTGGGCTGTCCATCAGGACGGTGGCAGGGGAAGGGGTGGGGATTGCTGCTGAGGTGTCTTGCTGAGGATTGGACCCAGGACCTTGTGCACACTGAAGTATGTGTCCTACAGCTAAGCAGTACTCAAGCGTTCATTTGATAAACTTGTATCTGTGCCTTCCTTCTCCCTGGAAGTAGACAGAGGGTGGTCTTTGGCCTTTGGAGGGCCAGTGCCCAGTCTCACACACCATCGCCACGTCTATCCAGGCATCCTTCCTCCTTCCCAACCCATCAATCACTCAGCAACGTATTTCCTATAATCTGTCCGTCAGCCATTCAGCCTTCTGCTATTGGGTAAGGGTTTCTCTTCGGCTTTTGTCTTCTTGAAGAAAAGAATTCAGCCGAGAGACGTGGTCTAAGCAGTTTATTTAGCAAAGAAGAATTGTCCAGTGCACGCCAGGGGAAGACTGAGACAGGCAGACCAAAGGCTGACTGACGACGATACAGTGGGCTCTGGGTGGTGGATTTCAAGAGCCTTTTAATGTATTTATAAGGTGGGTGGCACATTACATGGGCATAAGGTGACCCTTTCCCTCTTCCAAATCACGGCCTATCAGATCTCCCTTCCAGAGTATTTCTTCTGAGGCTCAACAGCACGGTGTAAAAGGTATCATCATAGTGAAGACAGGGTCTTGTGAGAACTCAGACCTCGCCAGGTTCATCCCAGGGCCTGTTGTCTGATGTAATAGGAGAACCGATTTGCCATTGAACCCATCCTACACTGTTACCAGCCCCGCTGGTTTAACGCTATATTGTCCACACTGGCCTTGAACACAGGACCCTCCAGCTAGCCTCTTGAGTACATGGGGTTCCAACTGTGCTTCACCAGACCTAGACAAGAACAGCTGCCTTGGAGTTTACGTTCAAAAAGCTCAATGTCCTGGTGCCGGCCACATTGGGCAGGGAAGGGCTTCCTGGAGGTTTCAGGATACCGCTGATGCCAGGGTGCAGGAAGCTAGCTCAGCAAGTCACTCTCAGAGCCCCTGGATATTGTTCTTCCCCAGACCTTCAGACCAGAGCCAGCAGCCTTGTACATAGGCATGTGTCCACACTGGTCAGTGGGAGTGTCTCAGCTGAAGGCACCAGACAAGGAGTCTTCCCAGGAGCCGAGCACAAAACGACAGCCCCTTCAGCCGAGACTCTGGGCTCTGGTTCTTCAAGGACACACTGTGACAAGGGAGGTGACTGAATTTTACAAGCAGGATTGATAATGTCCAAGGTCCCATTTGGGGCTGTGTATCTCACACCTGGAACCTGCCGTCCACGGCCCTGTTGGGGTAAGGGGTGCCCGGTGGTGGTCAGTGGTACGTGACCCGTGTTGTGTGAGCGCTGGAAGCCTAGACTGCACAGAGGGCGGGCAACATGACTCCTGGATACAGGGACTTTGGAAAAGAGCCAAGTTTCACTTCATCTGTCTCAGTGATTTGTGAGGACCCTGTGCGAAGCCACGTCCTGAATCATGTTGGGCGTGTTGAACACGCATCGCCAACAGACTCCTTCCTAAATTACCTTTTACGATCACCAACAAATCTGTGGGCAGTGGGCATCTGTACCCAAACCCAGGCATTATTTGTGGCAGCAGACGAAGCATTAATTATTGATGTGCCCAGCCACCTCCTCGCCACCTCCAGTTAAAATTCATGGTCCAGACACTCTGCAAATATTGATTCTGACCCAAGTTGATGTTTTCCCTTTAACATTATTATAATGAGGGATAAAAATCAAATTGCCTTTGCTGACGCTCAATCATTCCTCTTTGCCACTCCTCATCGATCTTCCTTTCCCCAGGTTTTACCATAAATTATTCTATTCAATTAAGTAAACTCACACATAATGGCATTTTGCAAACTGAATAATTTATTGGCTGTTTGGCAAAAGCCAGGTTTGGGTGGCTTTATGTCAACTTGACACAGGCTAGAGTCATTTGGGAAGAGGAAGCCTCAAGTGAGAAGATGGCCCTCATCAGATTGACCTGTGGCCAAGCCTGTGGTGCATTTTCTTAAAAGAGTGATCGATGGCCGGGGTTGGGGGGAGGCAACCCATTGTGGGTAGTGCCATCCCTGGGCTGGTGGTGGTCCTGGGCGTTATAAGAAAGTAGGCCGAGCGAGGCATGGGGACATTTTTTTTTCTTGAGCAGTCCCAGGGACTAAGTAGGTTTTGGTTGTAAGAGATAAAGCTGGAGCCGAAGCCAGCTGGTGGGCAGAGAGGTAGGATGAGGACCCTCCATTCCTCTCTGGCTAGAGACCCAGAGCCTCACCTGAGTGATCCCCTCTCCTCTTCTCCCTTCCTTATGCCAATCAAGTCAGCCCTTGCTCCCACTGCCCACACTCATACCTTAGCCTCCCACAGCTCCAGAGTTCCCCCAAGGGGGGCAGAGCCAGAGTCTCTCAAGCGCCCCTATGCACACAGGTCTTCATGTCTAACACTACCAGCCTAGGGGAGGAAGGACCATCTTCCCCGGCTCACTTGTCTTCCTGACGATTTCTATGAGCACCTGGGGAAGGAAGGGTTAGTTACACCCTACAGTGTCAGGCCATAGTCCCATCACTGAGGGAACTCAGGGCCGGAACGCAAAGCAGGAATCTGGAGGGAGGAGGTGATTCAGGGCCGTGGGGGAGTGCTGCTTACTGCTTACTGCCGTTGGCAGGCTGACTCCAGAAGTTGGCATTGTCTCTGTCCCCACAGAGTCGTCCTTTGATGAGTATCTGTGCCTCTGTCCCCTTTTCTCATGGGGACACAGAGGAGCTGTTTTCCTCCCTGGGGACTTTGCTATCTCAGTGACTTCTTTAAAGGCCTCACCTCTGGGTACACTGCTATGCTGAGGTCCCGAGGACAAGGCCTCCACATGGGATGTTTGGGAGAGATTGCCTTTAGACCAGAACACCCTTTAATCATCATCTGTTCCCATGACTGGCACTTAGTGCTGTGGTCTAGCTGGCCTCTACACTAGAGACTGTGAGAACCAACTCCTAGCCCACTACTCCTCAACCCCATGCACGGGGCCCATCTGCTCCCTACCTCATGCCTGCTTAACCAAAACCTGTGCCTCCTGTTGTCTCAGGACCTCTGCAGAAGCACATGCTGAACCCAGAATAGCATTGGAACCACTGGGCAGTCTGGCTTCCTGGTGAGGAATCCAGTCAAGGATGTGCCTCAAAGTTCTGATCCAGGGACTCCATGGGCCTCCATTCTGTTGCTGGTCCTCAACATGTGGTCTCCACTACAAGGCATACCAAACAGGACTCATTTCTGTCAGATCATGCCTGTGGGAATAAAGGACTACTCTCTCTCTGGTGGCAGGGGGACAGTCCAGGACACTGGCTACCAGAGCTTCACTTCCGGGGCCTCTATTGGAATTGTACCCAGGACCCGCAGCAGAGTAGCAATGCTGTGCTGTGTGGGTGGAAGGTCTCTGGCTCTGAAGAGGCCGGATGTCAGAACCCAGTCTGAGGCTACTTCCCCCCCTAGGAATAGGGTGCAACCTTATTTTTAAAAGTTTTTTTTTTTTTTTTTAAATTTCATGTGCATTGATATATGTCTGTGTGAGGGTTTCCGGTTCCCTGGAACTGGAGTTACAGACACCTGTGAGCCACCCTGTGGGCGCTGGGAATTGAACTCGGGTCCTCTCAAAGAGCAGCCGGTGCTATTAACTGCTGAGCCATCTCTCCAGCCCCAACAAACCCAGCTTCTATGTCTCAAGTTATACAGATCCAGCGTCAGAGAGATGAGACCCAGGATGCAAAGCACAGCGGAGAGAAGGACGGTGTGCCGGTTATTCTGTCAACTTACCACAGAGAGAGAGAGAGAGAGAGAGAGAGAGAGAGAGAGAGAGAGAGAGAGAGAGAAAGAGAGAGAGAGAGAGATCAGAAAGAAAGGAGCCTCAACTGAGAAAATACCTCCATGAGATCAGACTGGGCAAGCCTGTAGGGTGTTTTCTTAGTTGGTGAGAGAGCCATGAATCTGGCTCGTTCAGGATGGTGCTGCCCTTGGGCTGGTGGTCCTGGGTTCTATACCAAAGCAGGCTGAGCAAGCCAGGAGGAGCAAGCCGGTAAGCAGCACCCTTCCATGTCTCTGCATCGGCTCCTGCCTCCAGGTTCCTGCTGTGCTTGAGTTCCTGTCCTGACTTTCTTCAGCGACAGGCTATGATGTGCAAGTGTGAACCACGTGTCTTAGTTAGGGTGTTACTGCTGTGAACAGACACCACGACCAAGACAACTCTTACATAGACAACATTTAATGGGGGCTGGCTTACAGGTTCAGAGGTTCAGTCCATTATCGTCAAGGCAGGAGCATGGCAGCATCCAGGCAGGCATGGTGCAGGAGGAGCTGAGAGTTCTACATCTTCATCTGCAGGCTGCTAGTGGATGACTGACTTCCAGGCAGCTAGGGTGGGGGTCTTAAGCCCATGCCCACAGTGACACACCTACTCCCACAAGGCCACACCTCCTAATAGTGCCTCTCCCTGGGCCAAGCATATACAAACCATCACACCACATAAACCCGTTCCTCCCTAGCTTGCTTTGGTTATATTTCATTACATATTAACCCTAAGACAGATGGAATGCCATGGGCAGAGGGCAGCATTTTAACATGGGTATGTGGGGGATAGAGGTCACAGAGGCACATAGGGCAGTAAGGGCCAACTGGCCTGGGCTCTTAAGGAACACATCCTCCTGGATGCAAAGAAACATTCTGAAGGAATATTTCGTGCACCCAGAAAGACTACCAGCCCTCAGGAATATAAGACAGGCCGAACCTGATGCTATCCTCTGGGCAAGCCTAGGCTCTTGTGACAATCCTGAGGAAACCTGGACCTCTCTGAAACTTCTCTTTGGTGACCCAGGGGTAGGCTAAGCAGGGCTGGGGCTGTAATTGTGGGTAATTAGGGTTAATTTCTCTTGGAGCCACCAAGCTCCAGCTAAAAGCTGTTAGAACTAATTGCTTCCTGAACGAGCCTATCTTGGCACCGCTCCTCTGGCACTGGCTAGGGTGGGGCTGTGTGACCTTTCCTGGGGACCTTCCCTGGACCTCTCTGAGGCAGCCTGAGGTCCTGAGTTGGGGCATGAGGTGCTGAGGACCCACCCATAGCTCATCCTGCCCCCCCTGTGTAAGTCATCAGGGTTAGTAGCACTGGGGTCTCAGAGACTCTGCCTCGGATTCAGCCCTTGGCTTCCTCCTGCAGCACGGGGCAGAGGGTAAAGGCCAGGGAGGCTGAGGCAGGACCCCACAGGGAGGAGGGCCCTCACAGGGTGTCACCCTCAGGGGTGTCACTACAGGGTGAAGCCCCGAGGAAGTGACTGAATGCACAGCTCAGGTGAGCACTGGAGAAACTGAGTCTGGGGGTGGGCAGAGGGTGGGGCCCATTCTCTAGCTTCCCCATTTTGCTCAGGAATTCATGGTCACCAGGAACCCTGAACTTAAATTCAGATCCAGGGTCTTGAAGTGAGGAAAGCCACATGGGTGTGGCCGTTGGCTCTATGTCTGGCCTTTCAGAGACAGCCAGCAAGCACTTGGCGAGCAGTCTGAGCTCACTTCCTTCTTCCTAGAGGACAGACAGGGTGTTGGTTTGGTGTAAGGGGCCCTCTGCAGGCTTGGTGGCAGAGAGCCCTCTGGGGTACTTAGGGGCCTCTCAGCCCTCTGGGGTGCCCCGGGGAGGGCACACATGGTGTGCACATGTGTGTACAGAATTGCATGCTATAAGCTACTGAGACGGAGATGGTTGTGAAATGTTAATTACATAAACACTGAGTTGGTGCTGCCTTGAGGCTACTGAGAGCAAACAGAGGGCCACATGGTGGGCAGGAAGCTGCTATCCCAACGGTACCGAGTTTCTGCCGGCCACAGCCCTCTGCCTGTGGCCCAGGCAGCCTTAAGCGGCTCAGGCACCCTGCCTCCATCTTGAAAGTGCTCTCTGGAGCCAGGACCCCTTTGTGAATTCCTGTTTCAGCCTGTGAGCTGTACCCCGCCCGACCCAACTAGGCCTGGGGCTAGATCAGGGGCAGGCTGTTCCCCTTGGTTACTAGGACACTAAGTATAAGGAGAGATGTGAAAGAGACCATTTTGGGGGTGTGATGGGGTTCACGGACCTCCTTACTGTTCTTAGTCTTAACCACACACCCCCGCGGTGCTCCGTTGTTATGATCCTTCAAGCCTTGGCTTAGAGGTGTCTGTGGCCTTGTGAGTAGGGCAGAGGTAACATGTGCCTGCCTCTTGCCCGTGGCCCGTGAAATCCGCAGCGGCACCCTGGTGTGCTAGAGACAAGCACTCCATGCTGAACCTTCAGGGGTCATTGGCTGACATCAGCAGTCTGCGAACCCAGGGCGTTCTGGGCAGCGAAACGGTACAATCCAGTGATCCAAGGGCAGACTACCTTCTCTGGATTTTCTACTACGTGTTGAACAGCTTTGAGAGAGGAGGGGGTGGGGGAGCAAAAGGCTGCAGAAAGCTAAGGGTGAGAAATTGCCCTGAATACTTGGATTAGAAACAGAAATGTTTGCTTTCTAGTGCCGAGTAAAGAAGGAAGGCCCTGCTTAGCTAGCAGACCTCGACTTAGACTGTTGCATCGACCCTTTGTGTAACCCCAGAACAGTGTGTGACCGGAGGGGCCAGGTAGTTAACATATCAGCTCATTAGCAAAGAACAGGCAGCAGATTGTGGGTGCCTCTCCCCCTGCTCCCAGCACCCCTCAGGTTGTTGCAAGACTTTACTCATGGTGGGACGTAGTTACGAAACCTTTTTCCAGTCTCAAATGATCAAACCTCCCTGGCACTGAACCCTGGCACCTAACTGGAAAATGGACACTTGGAGTGCTGCTCAGGTGAGGATTCCAGAGGGGGCCGGGCAGTGGGTGCTAGAGACGTTGCTCTTACGTCTCGTTTCCTCCCCCACTTAGCAGATGGCCACTCGCTGTGACGGTGCAGAGCGTGTTGGGTCTGTCCCGACAGCTCCGAGAGAGCCAACATGCCTACCCCCGCATCTAGGCTCGGGCTACCCAGTGACAGGGCTGGTTTGCCCAACAGTGGTGGTCTGGGCATGTACCACTGCCTCCTAGGTGTTTGCTGGAGAGACAGGCTCTCAGAGGAACCATGTATTCTAGGTGTAAGACAGCCATCTGGGCCAGAGGCCTCCTGATGTCCAGAAGGACTGGCAGCTAGCAGTGTCACCCGGCCCTGCTCCCTCTGTCCATGAGTAGCTGCATGTGGCCTGGGGAATGTCCATAGCTGGGAGGGAATGGCCTTGGCATGCACAGCCTAGCAGTTCCCAGAGGGCAGTGGGCTGTTGGGCAAGGTTGTGGGTATGGGGCAAATGTACCTTTCCCCTAATGTAGTCTAGCCTGCACTGTGGCCTGACTAGCTTGTCATCTATCACCATGACCAAAACCAAACTGGGGAGGAAGGGGCTTGCTTGGTTTACACATTCCTAGCATGATCCTTCGTTGAGGGAAACCAGACTGAGAACCCAACGAGGCAAGTCCCTGAAGGCCGTGCAGGAAGGTTTGCTGTCATGCTTACTTTTCTTATACCAGTCAGGACTACCAGGACTGCCCGGCACCACCCACAGTAGGCTGGCCCTTCCCACATCAATCAAAAATCAAGAAAATGCCACACAGGCTTGTCCACGGGCCAATCAGAGGGAGACATTTTCTCAGTTACGTTTCCTCTTTCCAGATGACTCTAGCGTGTGTCAAGATGACAAACAAAGAAACAGACATCAAGAACAAACAGCAAAATTAACCATCGGACCTCCTACAGACACAGTTCCATAGCCTCCTGTGGCTTCCCGCTGTGACCAAAGTCCCAGGATTTCCAGACATTCCCTCCCTTAAAGACTTCATGAACCTTTGCTGGGGACACTCTAACAAGCCCTACTATTTGTGCTTCCTTCTAAAGTCAAGAATTAGGAGGGTCCTTTGACCCCCCTCTCTCCTTAGAAAGGAATTTATTATTTTTTTTTATTATTTGTGAGTGTGTGTGTGTGTGTGTATCCGTACAGCACTCATCGTATGCAATCGTCACAAAGGCCAGAAGGTCACCCTTGAACTGTTTTTACAGGCGGCTGTGAGCCACCTTATGTATGTACCTGGAGCTGAGCCCTAGTCTTCTGGAAGAGGAGCAGTTCTCAGAGCTGCTGAGCCAGCCCTAGGACTGGGCTGTTTTGAGGTCTCTCTCTCAGGTTTATACATGACTCCCTTCTCCCTGCACCTTACTACGTATTGTCCCTCGGACTCTCACTGGGTTAGGGCCGTTCTGGTGATCCATTTTAGCTTACCAATCTTTAAAGGCCCTATCTCCAAGTGCAGGCAGTGCTGAGGTGACAGGGAGGTCCATGTACAACGCTTGGCTCTTGTGTGGTAACCCCAGCCCTGGCCTCTGCGCTCACAGGATGGTCCCTTCCTTCCGGGCTTCATCCTTACCTGCAGAGACCTCGTCCTCTCCCGCGGTACCACTGCAGATTCTCAGGGTGTGAGAACCACTGCTCCATGTTGTTCTCATAGTTGTCTGTTTCTGAGCACATTCCCAAGAGACAGTAAAGGAAAACGTCCTAACTATGTCCCCAAAAACCTGGGCCTGTGACTGGGTGGCCTCAAACACCAGCACCTCAGACCTCAGGCCAAACCTCAAACAAATACCAGAGACCTTGGCTTTGCCCAAGCCTTTGAGCTGCTGAATTTCCTCCCTGTGGAGTTCTGAGGCAGCGTGTTGGAGAACGGAGGGGGCCCACCTACCCGACCGAGAAATCCTGATTTTGGAGAAATGGATTCCTATGTGGCCCTGTCCCTTGTGGGTGCCCACTACCATTTTTTCCCTCCAAGGTCTCTGCCCCTCCCCTAGGCCATCCTGCCAGGTTTGTCTGCTGTGGTAGGCACTCTCTCCTCCCCTTTATCTGCCTCACCTGGCATCAGCTGTTAGCCAGGAAGGAGTCACAAAGTGCTGCTGTAGCATGGGACAGGGGGAGGGTGGAAGACACAGAGGAGAAGGACATGGCTTTCTCAAGTGACAAAGGACATGTTCCAGGAATGTGAGTGTGGGGCCAAGCCCTTGGTGGACCACTGGGCTGGAGACTTTAGCAGGTGAGAGGTGGGCACAGAGCCTTTGAGAGAAGATCCCAGCTCACCCTTGGTGTTGAGAAGAATACATGGAAGCCAGAGAGACTAGGCCTCCTGGAGGCAGGCCTAGGCCAGGGCAGGGTCTCCTGGCGTGAAGGGTCACCAGGCCCTGCTCCCAGTTCTCTATGCCTCAAGGTGTGTGACCATGGGAACTGTATTTTTTTTTTAACTTGAATTTTAGATTTATTTATTTGTTACTTATGAGCACACTGTCACTGTCTTCAGACCCAGCAGAAGAGGGCATCGGATCCCATCACAGATGGTTGTGAGCCACCTTGTGGTTGCTGGGATTTGAACTCAGGACCTCTGGAAGAGCAGTCAGTGCTCTTAACCGCTGAGTCATCTCTCCAGCCCAGGAACTGTCTTAGTTGGAGTTTCTATTGCTGTGAAGAGACACCGTGACCACAGCAACTCTTAAAACGAAACCATTTCATTGGGGCTGGCTTAAAGCTCAGAGGTTCAGTTCATTATCCTCATGGTGGGAAACATGGCAGCACCCAGGCAGACATGGTGCTGGAAAGGAGCTGAGAGTACTACATTAGTAGGTCTTGGGAAGACAGAGAGTGAGACTCTAGACCTGGTTTGAGCATCTGAAACCTCAAAGCCCACCCCAGTGACATATTTTCTCCCAGGAGGCCAAACCTCCTAATACTGCCACTTCCTATGAGTGGTGGACGCCATTTTTATTCAAACCACCACCACAACAATAGTGTGGTGGGTTCTAGGACACCGGAGAGCTGAGTGGGAGACTTCTCTCAGGGTTGTACTGGGAGGCTGCCAGGAGGAGTTGGCAGCAAGGTGGGGTTTTATTAAGCCCTGGCACCACAGCTGGAGGACCATGGCAGGAGGCAGGGGGGAGCTTGTGCATTGGGGGAGGAGGGGCTGTGTTGGGTGCTGAAGACGAGGGTATCTGGAGGAAGCTGTGTCTGGTTCTACAGGGCCTGAAGTATACAGCGTTCAAACGAGTGTCTGTTCTGGCCTCGCACGAGTAGGGTGACTTGGATGAGTGTGTATGGAGGGAGGTGATGTGATATGAGAACCTGAGACAGAGGGTGGCTGAGGAGGCTTTCGGGGTCTGATGAGCTGGCCAAGGCTTGAGAAAAAGAGGGCCTTGGGAGCACTGCTGGCCAAGGGCCAAAGGCATGGGGTGGGGCAGTGTGATTTCTTGGTTAAAGCACTCCTCTAAACACATACGCTGTGGGACCTGAGGTCTAAGAGCCAGCTAGGAGCCCGGGTGTGGCGAGCCTGGCTGTGGTAAAGTGAGGCCTGGGGCTGCCTGGCCCTGCAGTAACAGACTCAAGGAATCTCTCCGTCTGCTTTGTCTTTGGCAATTAGGGCCAGAGACAGGACCAGTAGATCTACAGGGGTCATTGGATGTCATCAAGGATGGCCCTTGTATCCTGGCTGTGTGGCTGGCCTGTGGAGGTGTCTATAGCCCATCTGGTGGCTCGAGTGTGCCCAGCTGGTCATTCCAGCACCCATGCTGGAGCGTTGTCCCCCTGGACCCAGGATGGACTTCCAGAGCGAAGGATTAAGTTGTTGACGGTAATCAAGCTCCCAGCAAAGCCAGTTAAGTGAATTGTACGGACGGATCAATTGCATAATTGGCAGCTAGCCCTTCTCCCTCACCTCAGTCTGCCCTCTTATGGGGTCCCCGTGCTCCTCTAGCTTGTGTCTTGGGGGGCAGGTGTCCTGGGGGCACATCTTGGGAGGCCATTGAGTGGAGCCTCCTGACTAGAAAAGCCATTAAAGCAAATGGGTCCTGGACCATCTTTTGGTTTTTCCATTAAGTCCTGTTTGCTTCTGTTCCATGAAATGGTTTCCTAATCCTATTTGTGACAAGCCTGTAAGCCACAGATAAAAAAACAGAGCCATTTGCACTGAAGAAGTGAGTGGTACTGAGCCCTCCTTCCCCGGGATAATTTTAGTTCCTCCATGCTCCTGGGGTTTGAAGTTTTTACATGGAGGTTTAAATATTCAAAGAGCTTGTAGGCCTCCCCCTTTCTTCTGCTAACTATTAGAGACAGATTACATTTAAAAGAGATTTAATTTGTCAGTTGTCTCGAACATTAACGGAGGATGAATTATGCCTGGGAAGGGGAACGCGTTGCCTTTGTCTCTCACTGGGCAAGGCTGTCCAGGTTAGCAACTGGCAAAATTAAGAGTTCAGTGCTCACACTTCTGCCCAGCCTCTCCCTGGCAGCCTGAGAGCATAAATTACCTCTCTGGACATCTTCCTTGGAGCATTGCAGGGACCCTGCCCATCGAACTCCCCATTGAGAAAGTGAGTGATCAGGCATGAAGTCCTTCCCCTCCCAGTCCAGGTAGAGACCCTGGAGGAACTGTCCAGGTCCTCAAGAGGGAACCACCCTGAGCGCTCTGCCCGTCACGGCTCTGTTCCTTGGCTCTGGTGAGAAAGCGTCTGAATTCCTGAGTACATGAGTGTGAGAGAGTGTGCAAGCGTGTGCTGGGTATCACCTGGGAACTCTGCTCTTGATGGACCTGGTGGCGGTACCCCCAGCCCCACCCCAGCACTGCCACCACTGGCCAAAGTGGTCTGGAGGTTCTTCCTTGGGGTTAGGAGGTGCGCAAGGGCCAATGTGGCCGTCAGTGGAGCTAACAGGAGATGTTATCTGGGTGTGAGGGGAGCGAAGGATTTGGGAGTGTTTTTCTGTGTTTCCCAGGGTGTGGGGCTGGGGAGAGAATCAGGGTACAGAGACCCAGAGGGAGGAGTGGGCTTGGGAGAAGAGATGGACAGAGGCCTTTCTGGAGAGATCACTGGACACTCTGGGTAACGGACAGAACACAGGAGCCGGAGTGAAGTAGCAGGGTCAAGAGGCCAGGGCTTTTCCTCTTAGGTAGCCTTCACCATGTCCTCTCTGACTCCCCCAGAGCGCAGTGGGATTTTGTGGTGATGTAGGCAGTATCCCCTCCCCGGGTGGTAGGCCATGTGCGTGTGCTGTGGGCAGGAAACTGGGTCCAAGCTGGGTTCTCCCTGCCAATAGCACTGGGTTGCTGTGGTGCTCCCACACTGTGGTGCTCCCACACTGTGGTGCTCCCACACTGTGAGGATTAATTCCCATAATCAACCTGACTGGATGAAGACACATCCAGGGCATTAGTGAGTCATGCCTCTGCCATACTCCACGGCATCCCCAGAGAAGGGTAGCCCAGGAAGAAGGACCTGTCCCAGAGACAGGGAGCTGAGCACTGCTGTGCATCCCCCTGCTTCCTGGTGGCAGGGCCATGGGACGTTCCCAGATTAGGATAGCCGTTAACCCTTCAAAGTGTGAGTCCAAATCTTCTCTTAAATTGTTTTGTCACAACAAACATGAGACAAGAAACTAATACACATCCCCACTGCCACCTCCTCAGGGCGGGGCGGGGCAGGCGGGGCCAGCAAAGCTCAGTCCATCGGCTCCTGACCTTCCAGTCACTGGCTCCATTGTAATGATGCCCCTTGTATCTGAAACAAAAGGCAAGGCCTTAAGGGTGGGGCTCAGGTGCATGCAGGATCCCAGACCCTGAGTATCCCACACTCCAGGGTGGGGCGATGATGATCCCCTCTGGTCCTTCTTCTCTTCCACCTGCGCTCCAGTCCTTAGCACCCTAGGGAGAGTTTCTGGGGGCCTGCCCCATGCAGACCTTCCAATTAGAGTCTGTTAGTGAGGCCCGGCCCAGCTCAGGCACCTGGGCACCTCTGAGGGGCAGGGATACGGATTAGGTCACGTTCAGCCTTATCTTTGTTGGGGGATCAGCCGGTGGGTGCTTTGGGTCCCCGGGGCCTCCAATTACAGCCCCTTAGAAGGAGGCAGCAGGGCTGGGCAGGGGCTTAGATGAGCCCCTAAGCTCTCCACTGGAACCCCAGCCTGCATCTGAGCCCCATTTTTGATGGTCTCGGTCTAGCCACAGTGCAGAGGAGAATGTGGCAGGCTTAGGGTGACTCCAGATGCCTGGCCCTGGTGGCTTATGGTACCTGTGCTGGGAAGGCCTGGGAAGTCACAGATCATCACTCAGAACGGCACCTCTGAGGACCCAACCTTGCACCTAAACACAGTGGCCTCCCTCTGGACATGCTGACCGGGCCTCACCTGACAGAGTTTGGGAATGCGTGTGCCCCACTGGGTGGCAGCTGCTGCTGCTGTATGTTGGCTCAGAAGACGAGACAGGATGGCTGGATCGGTCCTGTATTCATCTCTCTTACTGTTTAGACAAGTACTTAGCAAGGGCATACAGGTGATAGGAACCCAGGCTCGGTGCACAGAGAGGGTCCCTTTCTGGCCATGTCGTCTATGCCATGTTGATACTACTTCTGAAAGTGTCTGAGAGCAGTTTCGTCTGTTTCTCAGCTCAGACCCTCATCCCTTGTCCCAATTGCCCAAAGCTCTACTGGGCAGATCTGTCCTGGGAAACAGGGGAGAAGGGCCCAGGACTGTTGAACACCCAGGAAGGAGGCAAAGGAGGGTATGCATGATCTGTTTGTAGTGTCAGCAATTTCTCCCAGGTATGTCACAAATCAGTTGTCTCCTCTGTGTCTTTTCTACCTTTCTTCCCTTCACTCCAGCCTTCCTTTTGGCTGTTAAATGGATGGGATTTCTTGGGAGGTGGGGGTAGTGGGAGGGTTGGGAAGAGGTGGGCCCTGGTCTGAAGGCTCCTGGCTGGGAGGCTCCCCAGTTCTCCTAAGGCCAACATATGAGCCCAGCCAGCCTGCACACAGCTGCCCTGAGTGGAGCGGCCCACATATGGCCTCACGCAGCAGGAGAGCAGGTGTGAGTTTTACGGGGTCTGATTCTGCATTCTCCTATTGAGCTGGCCAGGGAAAGAGGAAGCTGGCTGCTGGCCATTCGTAAGGCTCCTGGCCAAGGCTGACAGTTTCTGCCACCACATGGCTCCTTGTTCGTGGGTACCTGCTGAAGGCCAAGCAGTCTGGTGATATGGCCCAACTGTTAAGGGCTTGATTGTCATCTGGTATGGCCCAGCACTGGTTTGTCCACACCTCCTAGGGCTTCACCAGGGGGCAATGCTTTTGGATATCACCAAGACCATTCGGGGCTTTTTATCAGAGCCAGGTGTGCTGGCTGGTTTTGTGTGTCAACTTGACACGAGCTGGAGTTATCACAGAGGAAGGAGCCTCTCCTGAGGAAATGCCTCCATGAGACCCAGCTGTGAGGCATTTTCTCAATTAGTGATAAAGTGGGGAGGACCCAGCCCATTGTGGGTGGTGCCATCCCCTGGGCTGGTGGTCCTGGGTTCTATAAGAGAGCAAGCTGAGCAAGCCAGGGGGAGCAAGCCAGTAAGTAACATCCCTCCATGGCCTCTGCATCAGCTCCTGCTTCCTGACCTGCTTGAGTTCCAGTCCTGACTTCCTTTGGTGATGAACAGCGATGTGGAAGTGTAAGCCGAATAAACCTTTTCCTTGTTCCTCTCCAGCTTGCTTCTTGGTCATGATGTTTGTGCAGGAATAGAAACCCTGACTGAGAGACACCAGGGATGCGTGTAAGAGTGGTGTGCACGCAGGCCAGACGCAGACGTGCCGGTGGAAGGCAGACAGAAGATAAGGCAGATCACCTCTCAGCTTGGGATTCCCCCAAGTGGTGTCCACCCAAGATAAAAGATGGGCAAGAGGGCCATGAGCTCGTTCCTAGCAGAGGTGCTGGCTGGATTGGAAGACCAGGCGTGCCTAAGCTTCAGGGCCTCGTGGAGTTTGGGTAGAGGTAGGAGACAAGGGAGAGAGATCAGAGAAAGTTCTAAAAAGAGGAAGGAGATACCATATTCAGCAGGGCTAGATAGACAGCCCGTTCGCCAGGAAGATTCATCTTTGGTCTCTCTGTCACCCTGGATGTCTGGGAGGATCAGCCATGGGGAAGAACCCCTAGGAGTCAGAGGCTGGAGGCAAAGACTGGTGTGGTTCTCGGGGCCCATCTTTCCCTTACTCCTTGGCGTTGGCTCCAACTCCTGCCAGACTCTGTTAACCCTGTGGTCCTTGTCTTCAAGAGCCATACACATCCCCTGAGCACACCTGGTCTTCCATCCAGCCATACACCACCATTGCGAACCCTGTCACGAACAGGCAGTTACTTTGGGGAGTCCTCTGGCTTCGCGTGAAGCTTAGTGGTGCACTCTATTAACATCGCCCCCTGCTGGTGGAGGTGTGGATGCTTTCCCTGGTCCTATTTCCCACTCTATGGTGCCCCAGGTGCCAGGACCTCATACCCAAGGACAGCTGGGATGAAGGAGGCAGGGAGGTCATGTAGGAAAAGGTTCCCTGACACTGGTGGCTAGTCTCTCGTATCCATTTTCCCTCCCTCTCATGCATTCATCTACCCGTCCTGCTGTCCTGGGATATGGCTTGAGTGTTTCTCCCAAGGCCTCATGCATTGACATCTAATCCCCATCATGGGGTAGTAAGGGAGAAGAAACTTGACCTAACTGTATTGTTTACAGGTGGGGCCTTGGGTGGGTGGTAGAATTAGATATGGTCTTCAGGGAGGAATCCCTGTGGTCACATTCTGGTACCTTTACAAGAAGAGAGAGAGCAGGAGACACACACACCAAATGATACCTTGGCTGCTACATGTAAACAAGCCATTGCCAGATGCGGCCCTAAACCCGTCCTTATCAAAACTTACCCAACACTCTTGCTTCCCTCCTCCCTCACCCCTCCTCCCTTCCCCTTCCGCCTCCTCCCACTCCCTTCTACCTATCACCTTTTTTAAATCACTCAGATTTGACAAAATCTTGTGTGGTTTCACAACCAAGTCATTAATACCTGGAGTTGTAGGCCATTTGAGAGGGAGGCCGGGGGCCAGAAGGATCCAGAGAAGGCCCTGGAACAGACTGGATGTGGCAGGTGTGTGTGTGCACGTGTGTGTGTTTGTAGTAATTGTACATGTATGCATGTGTGCATGTGTGAGTGTGTGTGTGTGTAGTAATGGGTACATATATGTGTATGTGTGTGAGGTAATGGGTACATTTATACGTATGTGTGTGTATGTGTGTTTATGTAGTAATGGGTGTGTGTGTGTGTGTGTGTGTGTGTGTGTGTGTGTGTGTGTGTGTGTGTGTGTGTGTGTGTGTGTAATGGGTGCCTGACCAAAAACCAGGGATAATGGACAATGATCTGGTGGGATGGTGCTGGGGAGGCTGATAGCTTAAGGGAGGTCGGAGGGTGTCACACACACACACACACACACACACACACACACACACACCTCCTTCAGGAGGGGACACACAAGCGCTTTGGTCCAGGTTGCTAATCCTGGACATGTCTGGCCATGGGGCTCACCAGGGACCATCCCATCCCAGGTGTCACAGACCCGTCGGCCCTGTGTGTGTTGATCTCGTGTGGAAGCTTGATGCAGGCAGGTGGCCCTGCAGTCTCTGTGGGCAGCCTCCAGCCCTGCTTGCAGCAGCTACACCCAGCCGGGCAACAGTCACGTGTCCTGAGCGGGTGTCCCTTGGGTTCTGAGGGCAGAAGCCTTCTTCCTGGGCAGAGGCTGCAGTCTCTGACACAGGCATGCCATGGGCAGAGCAGGCATGTGTCACTACTTCCCTAGTTGATCCTTCTCTTTCCGTGTCATGTGTCCATTCTCAGGGACAGAGGTGGACAGGGCTCGCAGTGGCTATCCAGCAAGGCCGCAGCATAGATGAGGGCTCTATGCCAGAGCAGAGGCAGAGAACAGATGTCCCGTGTTGCTCTGCCCTCCTCTACCGGAGTCACCGGCTTCTTGACTTGATGGTTCGGGTTTTGGTGTGCCTAGCAGCCATAAGTTTGGCCTCCTGGGGCTCTGTTGTCTGGGGGCCACTTCTCTGCTCAGGCTCCTGCTGAGCTGGGTCCTAATCTGGGGGTCCTCGTTCTTCCCTTATGACTTGGAGTAGGAGCGAGGGACAGACACCTGACTCAATGCCCTGGATCTTGGGGTCACATGGGGGCAAGGGCAGAGTCTGGGGGTAACAGAGTAGATATTGGGCTGAGCTGGGACACTGTCTCAGGGCCACAAAGGGCTAGTCCGGTGGCCAGGGGCTGGCCCTAGGCTCAGTCTCCAGGCCCTGACCTTGTTGCACAGTGGTTTCGGGATAGCCTGGGTCAGCCCTGCCCTGGTTTGCTGTAGTTCTGCGCCTTTGTTCAGTGGTTACTCACTTGGTGGTTAGGCACTGGGTACGGTGTTGTCCTGGGCTTCAAGGAAACTCGGTGAAGGAACAAACGGATCCAAGCCCGTGGGAGGGAAAATCAGTTGGTCGAGGGCTGGTCAGTAAATTAGAAGGGAGGATGCGTGCTCTGCTCAGGGTCGGGCGAAGGCTCCACACTATGGGGTGAGACAGGAGGGCGGGGTGGGGGGACAGCTGAGTTACTGCTCATGGCTTCCAGGCCTGGGAGGAAAGATGAGAGCCTGCAGCCCTGCCTGTCCTCTAGATGAAAGGTAGCCGGGCAGCCGAGTGCAAGGGAGGAGACGCCAATTACAGATGAGCACACACTCCCCAGGCAGCCACCCGCCCCTCCAGGATCAAACGCTGCCCTCCTCTCTGCCCGCCCCGGCGGCAGCTCCATGTCCAAATATGAGTCTAACAGGGCGGGTGGCAGCCTAATGTGAATTCAGCCATTAGCCTGTCCCCAGTAGCTCCTAATGAGCATTGCTGTGCAGTGTTCCTATGTGCCATGTACCAGTGCATGCGTGTGTAGGTACACACATGTGAGAATACAGCACAGTGCACATACGTGTGCATGTTTATGTGTGACTGTATGCCAAAGGCTTGAATGTGTTGTGAGTACAGCACATATGCGTGTTTATGTATGTCCACATGCTAACACATGCATCTGTGTGTGTGAATATGGTACAATGCGTATACATGTGTGTTCATGTGTGCCCATGTGTCAAGCGCATGCATGTGTAAGTCTGTCTGTCCATCTGTCTGTCTGTCTACCTATCAGTGCAGTGCAGTGCATATGTGTGGTGTGTGTATGAGAGAGAATACAGTACAATGCGTATACATGTGTGTTCATGTGTGCCTATGTGCAGTGTGCATGCATAAGTCTGTCTGTCTATCCATCTTTCTGTCTACCTATTTTCAGTACAGTGCAGTGCATATATGTATTTTGTGTGTGTGCATGTGTGTGTGTGTGTGTGTGTGTGTGTGAGAGAGAGAGAGAGAGAGAGAGAGAGAGAGAGAGAGAGAGAAGAATATGGTACAATGCGTATGCATGTGTGTTCATGTGTGCCTATGTGCGGTGTGCATGTATGTGTAAATCTATCAGTACAGTGCAGTGCATATGTGTGTTGTGTGTTGTGTGTGTTCACATGCTCAGGTAAACCAAGCTTGCTACCCATTATGCCCTTCCTCAGAAGAGATAAACTTGTTGATTGCTGCATGAACAGACTGGCCAAGCCTCCTCTTCTCTTTCCCCCACACCCCACCTCCTTCCGACAGACCACCCCCTACCACCTCCTCCCACACCACAGCCCATCCCACACTCTCCACCTCACTTCACACCACCCACCACCACCCACCCCACCGCACCCCACAGGACACACTCGCAGCTCACCCCACCTATCCCCGACATAGCACACCCTGCACCATACCCCATACTCAGCCCATCTCATCTCCCACCTCACACCATACACACGTGTGACACCCAACATGCACCCAAATCTACACCACCCTACTGTGCATATTAAAACACGTGCCATGTGTCCCACCCACACCACTGACCCCCATATTTCACCCTGACCCACACCATACACCTATGCCCAATCCCACACCCTCTTTCCACAGCCCACATCACACCCAGGCCCTATTCCACCCAAGCTCCACCCACACCCCATGGCCATATCCCAGCACATCCCAGGACCGTGCACCCCGACCTTGTGGCTCTGAACCTGCTGCTTGCTTGCCTTATACCCGAGAGAAAAGTAGAATCTGGACCTAGAGGAATAAGCCTTTTCTTCACTTGGGGAAACTGAGGCAAAGTGAAAGTGAGGGTCACAGAACTAGTCATTTCCAAGGCCACCTCCTGGGATAACTGGCTTTTTCCAGTCTCTCCTCACCTAGGCTTTGCTTTCCCCTAAGAATCAGGGCTGACCTAGAGATCCAATTCCTTAGAAAGAAGTCAAAGCCCTTGGGCAGACCTGCTGGGGGCAAACAGAAGAACCTGTTGATTCAGCTGTGTGGTGGCTAGCTGCCTGCTCCTGGGTTCAGGCCCTGCCCTGTCCCTTGTTGGTGTCTCCAAGCGGATGGGCGGGGCCTGTCTTCAAGACCACAAGAACTACTATCAAAACCTACAGGAGTGAGCAGCAGTTCTACTTCAGATCATCCCTGAGCACCTTCCTGCTGAGCTGACCGCCCGAGCTTCCTTCAGAGATCAGGTCCATTTTGCTCACTGAGAGGCCTGGACGATTCCTGCCAGCTGGAATGGCAGACCAAAGCTCTCCTTTCCGGAGGCCCTGGAAGGACGTAAACCCTCCCTCCCCCCGCCCCTACTCCACTTGTCTCAAAGAGATGTTCCTAACTGAAGCTCCCTCATCCCTGCATGGTCTCACTGGCAGGGTCAGCAATATGGGTGGGGGAGCCTCAGTACTCCATGTTGGTATCTAGCTTTGCCTGGGACTCCTTGTGCCCCGCCCCCCACCCCCATGCCTTGTTATTATTCCCTCCCAGAGCTTGCTTCCTGCTTAGACTGGCTGACTTCTCTTCGACCCACCCCAGATTTGGAGTGGCTCCTCCTGGGTTCAGTCCAGGGAGACACTAGCTTTGTCCTGACACCTGCCGCTGGGCTCTCCTCTCCATGTGTGCCCCCCTGGAATCTAGGCTCTTCGCTCTGCATGCCCGGGGCCCTTATCTCTGCTTCCTGAGCCCTGATGATACCACTCCTCCACTCCTCGATACCAGGTCCTGCTGGGTTCTGACATAAGACAGCACACACACCACCGAGTGCTGGCACGGGCAAGTACCCATTGAGCTCAGACACACAGCAATTGAATCCTCAGGCTGACGAACATTTCGGCAAAGCTGTAATTAAAATGCACTTGGGAAGCACTTACTTGAGTCTAATTAGACCTTGGGTTTCTATGGAGATCCCTTTATTTGTAAGAGGAACATCCTCTCCTGTAGTTGCAGACCTTGGGCCAAGCAGAGGGCACAGACAGCTCTGAGCCATGGATGGCCAGCCTTCTCCCTTCCATCCTTAAGGGAGCCAGAATGATATCCTCTTCTCGGATCACTGGGTGACTCAGGGGGATCCAAGCTAACAAGATGGCTGCCAAGGAGGCATCCCATGCTCCCTGTTCCCCATTCTGCCTGATCCTCTTCAGAGACAGAAGCATCCGGGCTGAGGAGGTGTTTAGCCTCAGAGGGCCCACTGTCCCGGGCTGGAAGAAGTACCACCAAGACCACCGTGGTCTCCAGCCAGGCCCAGCCTCTCCCTGGGAGAGCCCAACCAAGTGCAGCTGTCTCACCTCACCATGCACAGAGTGGCTGGCTCCAAGGACCAAAACAGCCAGACAGCTACAGGACCTGCACTCCTCCAAGGGAGTAACTACCCGCCTTTGAGGTTCCCTGGTTCGAGCTGATTAAGCTTCACAACACTGTCACACCGGTTCATGCTTCGTGGCAGTTAGGGCCTGCAGGGAGCTGGGAGGCAAAGGCTGACAGTACCTACAGGGGCCACACAGGTGGTCCTCCTGTTTTATCAGTGGGTAAACTGAGGCAGATCAGCTCAGGCGAGGAAGGACTTGGACCCACAGCCAACCAGTCTCAGAGCCAGTGGTTGGGAAAGGTCCAGAGGACACTGTGGGGTGTGGGCACATTCATTCAGGAGCAGGATGGGGGAGGGAGGGTTATGATCATGTATGCTCAGGTGGGGACTTGGCTTGGTGAGGGGGAGGGAGGCAGGGAGGAAGGGAAGTGTCCACTAGGAAGAAGCCCTGGGACACACTAGGGCTAGGACTAGGTCATCCTGAGGGCCTTTAGAACAAAGGGATTTCTCTAGTTCAAGGCTACACCACCCAGGTGCACAAGCTGAATCTTCCAGGTTCCAGGGTATCGAGGTGGCAGAGAGCCAAACGGGTACATGGCCTGGGGACAGTATGACCCTGTGGACACTTGTCATCTGCTCCATGATGCAGCTGAGGTGACAGAACCCCTTTCCACAAATAAAATAGAGGGGCTAGAGAGAGAACACTGGGTAAAATACTAAGAAAAAGGTGGATCTAGGGACAGGGTGGTCCTCAGAGCCCAGGAAGGCAGGATACGTGCTGGCAGCCACCACAGCTGGGCTCACGCCCTAAGCCCCTGTCTTTCTTTCCCTGCTGCTGGTTGATACAAGCCTCCAAGGTCAGCCTTCAAACTTGCCTTTAGGGCCAGCCTCACAGGGACCTAGCAGGGGCCAGCATGAAGCTTTAGGACCAGGAACTGTGTCGGCACTGGCCAGGGAGTGAACCAGGCTGCAGAGGGCTGAGTGAGGGCTGGTGGACAATGGAGGTGGAGGGACAAATGACCAGGGCACATTGCTGCTAAGAGGACAAGGCTGGGAAACTGAGTCAAGCCATCCTCACTGGGTAGTTGGCTGATCCTGCAGGGCCTACATTTTCATCACATGGGCTCCTGTGATTGTGTGGGACAGGGGAGCTACAGGTGTCTTTCCCTCCCTCTCTCCCTGTCCCCCTTCTTCTTTCTGTTTGCAGTGCTGGGATTTGAACCAGGGCCACAGGCACTCCAGGCAAGCACTCTCCCACTGGCTATACGCCCACAGCCTCTTTTCACTTATTATCTGGGGACAGGATCTCACTAAGTCTCCGGAGTTGGTCTTGAATTCACTCTGTAGCCTCTGCAGGCCTCGAACTGATAACCCTCCTGCTTCAGCCCTCCAAGGTCTTGGAGGTTCTTCTCATAGATGGTCTCCTGCTGTGGTGACCCTAAGTGGGTACGATGTCGGTCAGTTATATTCAGTTTTGCCCCTGCCTTACCAGTGTGCTGGCTGCCGGCAGCTGGCTTTGTTCTGGACAAAGGGCAGATTCTGTCGCTGAGGGATCAGGCTGACAGCAGGGAGGGGTGGCTGACTTGAAACAGCAACTCTCCACACCTCCTGCCTGCTGCTTTCTGCTGGGGCACCTCTTAGCACCTTGGAATGAACTATAAGGGGCTGCTGGCCAGGCCAGCAGGACGCTGACTACGCCTGGGCTTGGGCAATGATGAGCCCTGACTCCCTGATGAGAGGAACTGGCCAGGCCTTGCTCCTGCTCTTGTGCACCTGCAGGCTGGGACCAGCTCCTCTTCTGGGCCTGCAGGTGACACTGAAGGCAGGAGCTGGGGTTTTAGGATCTGTAGGGCCAGTAAACCTGCAAACTTGCAAAGACTTAGTCCTCAGTTGGGGGAGCCAGGCCCACAGAATAGAGAGGTGTGAAGAAGCCAGTGTTTCCTGACGGACTTTGGGCACCCTCAGTGACAGTCCCCAGCATCCAGGCCACACATGGCTCTGGAGCTCAAGATGGCGGACGCAAGGGCTCTCAGAGCTCATTTACGCCCATCTGGGGTTCTCAGTTCCCTCTGGCATTCTAGTGTGCGTCTCAGGAACTCTGACTGGATTTCCAACTGCCCTTGCTGCCTGGCTGGCAGTGCCTTGATCACACACAGCTCCAAGCACCCCGATGTCAGGGGCCTTGGAGGGAGCCCTGCCTCCCATCCCAGAAACAGACGAGAGGTCCTGTATCTGGTTCTAAGAGGGCACTGCCGTTTCTTCTTACCAAACAGGAGAAGTCTTGGGAAAATTGTTCGGGTGGAGGGATTCAGTAATCCCACCTGGTGGGAGATCGATCTCTGCTGACCTACCAGACGTTTGGCGCTGATTTCTCTGTCACCCTCGGGGTGCTGAGGGTGAGAATGGGAGCCCAGATGTGAGGCTGATGGAGAAGTCAGCTGCCTGCACTCTGGCTGCTGGCTTGGGAGGGGCTTTCTCTCCCTTCTGTGGGAAGCAGAGGGTGGGAAGCCTGGGTTCTGTGGGCTGGACCGGTGAGGATCAGTGCTCTTGTGGCTGTGACGGTCACTGTGCTCAGCCTCCAGGAACATCTTGGTGGGATTAGCCTCAGACATGAGCCATTTGCAGCTGAAGGCCTGGGGCCCTTTCACCTGTTTCTTCTTAGCCTAGAAGGCGAGACAGGGCCCTTTTCTGAAGCTCTCTGGAGCCTGGGGCTCAAAGTGCAGGCATAGAGGAGGGTCCAGGAGAGTTGGGGAGGAGTGTGGAGGCCCCATCCCTGCTGCTGGTCAGGAAGTGCTGCTCTGTTCCTACATCTCCTTTCTGGGACTTCAGTAGCCCCATCCTAGACAGTGTGGATTAGACTAGGAAGTATCGCCCAGAAGAATACAATGTTGCCTGAATGGTGTCTCTGGGGACTCCAGGGGCATGTGTGTGGGCAGACCCGGCTGTGGAGCTGTATCCTCAGTGTGGTTGGAGGTAGGCCAGAACGTGTGACTGTGTGTGTGCGTGTGTGCGTGTGCGTGCGTGTGCGTGCATGTGTGTGTGTGTGTGTGCGCATGTCCATATAGGAGACTGCTCAGTGTGGTTGGAGATAGGTCAGAACGTGTGACTCAGTGTGCGTGTGTGTGTGTGTGTGCATGTTTGTGCGTGTGTACGTGTGTGTGTGCATGTGTGTGTGTGTGTGTGTGTGTGTGTGTGTGTGTGTATGCGTATGTCCATACAAGAGGCCAAGGGCAATCTGCAGGAGTCAGTTCTTGCTTCTATTTTATGGATCCAGCCTGGGAAGCCAGGCTGTCTGGCTTGGTGACAAATGCCTTTACCTAATGAGCCATCTTGCTGGAGCTAAGAAGTTGCTTCCACAGGAACTCCAGATAATTCGTTTTTTTCCGTCTTCTTTGAGATAGAGCCTTGCTTTGTAGTCAAGTTGCTTTTAAACTTTCAATCTTTCTGCCTCTGCCTCTTGAGTGTCAAGCCAATAGGAGCCCCACTTTTGAGAGAGCAAAGGGTTTATTGAGTCCCCTTAAGGAGAAAGTGCAGCTGGAGGACCTGCCTGTGTCCAGCAGTTACAGCCATGCAGAGTAGCCCAACTCAGCTCAGCTGAGAGGCAGGAGACAGTAGGGTCAGTGGGTTTCTGTGGAAGCCAAGAAAACTGACTTCAGAGAAGCTTAAAAATGAAAGCATCATTTTCCAAGTGCTCAGGGAGGTGGCCGGTTCATGATCTCAGCTGCATCCCCAAGTGGAGACTCTACGACATTTTTAGAAAAGATTTATTTATTTTATGTATGAAAGTACACAGCTGCTCTCTTCAGACACACCAGAAGAGGGCCATTGGATCCCATTACAGATGGTTGTGAGCCACCACGTGGTTGCTGGGAATTGAACTCAGGACCTAGAAAAACAGCCAGTGCGCTGAACCGCTGAGCCATCCCTCCAGCCCACAACATTTTTATAGAATGGGAACAGCTGGGTGGGCTGTTGCGTTGACCGATTTTGAGACAAGGAGTTAATAAACAAGGAAGCTAACATTGGTGGCTGGGTCTTATCTGGGTCACCTGGTTTCAGGGTCCCTGGTTCCGCTTTTGCCGTCAGGTCACTGTCTGGCTTCTGGCCCAGAATTTTAGAAGGCTAAGGGGATAAGGGGGTGGGCAAAGTACACGTAGTCAATTAAGTCAGGACAGGCAGCGCGTTTAGGATGTGTGCGCCTCCGTTTACATAACGGGATAACAGCATCCTCTCTCGTTACAGCCTTTCCTGGCTGACGGACAAACATGGAGCACCTAAAGGAGCAGGGCAGGAAGGAGTTGGGCTCTGGGGCCTGGGAACATGAACTCAGTTTTGACCCTGTCAGCAGACAGGGGGAACTGTTTCTGAGATGGCCGGACTCAGGGACCTGTCAGTACCAGGGTGGGCGGGCACAGGCTTCATGTAGGCTAACACGAGACAGTGCACGAGCCCTGAGTTCCCCAAGGCAATGCTGCTGAAAGCTCAGAACATTCTCGAAGCTCCCCTAACCTCAGAAGGTAAGAAGTCTTCCAGAGATTTCTAGCCTCACCTACCTGCTCCCCGTCCCCATTCTCCGTGATCTCTAGTGGTTACAGTCTACAAGCCCAGCCTGGACTGCCTTAGGACCATGTGGTTCAGGCCGTGCTCTCTCCACCTGGGAAGGCGGGTCACCCCTGCAGAACCGATAGTGGCGCTGGCCTTGAATGCCTGTGTGCTGTTTGGCTCTGTGAGCACAATCTGACTGACAGGCTCCACGAATTGTTTCGAAGTAAAAAATAAACACCAGTGCCCCTGTTTAAAAACAACAACAACAATAACAACAACAAAAAAACAAAACAAAAACGAAGCAAAACAAAACAAAACAACAACAAAAAAAAACGACAGCAAGCCCACCATGTAGGCCCCTCCCTGATTGCAGGGCCTGAGAGCTGGGCCTGGCCATTGGTAAGTCATTTACATAGTCCTCTTCCCTCTGCCTTTTATCAATATTTGATGACAGGCTTCAGGATGCTTTTGGTGGCAAGTCCTTCTGGAGCCCCTTCTCATGTGACAATGATGGCACAGAGGACTCAGCAGGAGCTCACATCACAGGTCACCTCCTTCCCGAGGCCAAGGTGGCCAGTGATTGGCTGGGCAGCTGTGGCCGGAGCCAGGGGAGTATGGTGATGAATCCTAATGATCCGGGAAGGCCCTGGCAAGCCACCATGCAATTAGCAGCCCGTGGATGTCTGGGTGGGTTCCAGACAGAGGCAGAACTAGGGTCGGGCGGGAGCAGGAGCATCGAGGGGCTGCTTTGCAGGTGGATGGGGGTTGTACGTGGCACGGTCGGTTGTCTCCAAGAGAGACCCAGGGAGGGGCATTTAATTAAGTCCAGCAGCTGCTCAGAAACCATAGTCACGCCAGAGCGGTGCGTGATGTCTCTTTACAGGTTACAAGGAGGAGGGGCCCTCCCCGGGACAATGGCACACGCGGCCGCCCGCCCCCTCGGAGCACCAGCCTCTGTGAAGTTCGTCGCTAACTGCATCCATTAAACTGTGTCTCTGTCAGTGAACAGCTCCTCCTCCATCTGGTGACAGGGGCTGTCGGTAAATAAGAGTGTAGTGACAGGTTCTGGGGGTCTGGGATGAATATACAATGTCAGTTTCTCACCTCGTCCTGGATAAATAGCACGGGGGCGACAAGGCAGGCGGGCAGGCGGGCAGGCAGGAGGGTCAATTTGCGGCTGCTTGGTGTCTCTGGTCTGGATTCCTGCTCCATAAATAACTCAGTGCCTTCAGGAGGCCCGGACATGCTGGCTGCAACAGGAGCCTGTGTGAGGGGCCCCGGCTGACTTGGAGCAGGCTCTGCTGAGCTCGACAGCTGTTTCTCTGATACACAGATGTTCCCTGGCTTGGGGATTCTTCCGAACATGGCTTTGTTATTCTACGGGAGTGAAGCCTGATACTCTGTTGACTCAGCCCAAAGTACTTGCTTTGGGGCCAGAGGCCTGGGCTGACTTCTCTGGAGCTTGGCACCCAGGCCTGGCTCACTCACATAGACGGGATCGCCCCAAGACCTTCTTGGGACACAGGGGCACCCTACGAGGGAGTCCATTTCATGCTCATCAGTCTGGCTTGATCTAGTCTCCCCACTTCTCCCTATTGTAGGTTCGGCACGGTGAAGAGAGCGGGGGGCTCCTTATCCACGGGGAGCTGTGTGCTCCCCAGGATGGGTGGGTAGGGGCTCAGAAAGGGAGCTGGCAAAAATCCCAAAGTCAGGTGCCCTTCTCTGGTTCCCCTTACTGGTCCTGTGACACTCTTGGTCACACTGTGCCTTGTGCTAGGTGCTGGGTGCCTCCGTAACTGAGGCAGGCAGCTTCATCTTGGCAAGAGTCAGAATTCCCAAACACCTCTCTGCACAAGATGTGGCTCAGCTCTGAGGCTCCTAGGGCCTTCTTTCCTTGAGCCTCAAGGGCGGTAGCCCAGGACACAAGCCGCCTACCAGGTCCTCTTGTCCCCTCCCCAGCCTCCCATCAGGATGTGTGAGCCCCTCCACATCCACTCAGGGCATCCTTCCTCTCCCAAGCTCCCGCTCTGTAGTCTGGGCAGCAATGGAGCTGGTTGGTGTCCCCACTCGAGGGTAACAGCCTCAGGGCACACAGCAGGCTATTCGAAGCTCCTTGTGTGACAGTTGAGGGCCCCAGGTCCTTGAAGTTCCCATCCCTTTACAGAGGTTCTTGTGTTCTCTGAGCCACAGCGACGTGCCAGGCTCTGAGGGGCACCAGGAGCAGCTTGCCAGGCAGGGTGAGCATTGGAAAGCTGGACCTCAGGGCACCATGTAGAGAAGAGAGCTTCCCTTGTGCTTTTCGGGGAGGCTGCGTGTGAGGCCCCAGCTGAGGGCCACATACCAGGGTCAGGTATGGAAAGCCCTTGGGTAGTGGCTACCAGGGTGGCACATAAATCCTTTGGGCTTGGGCAAGGCCAGTGGATGACCTGACTTCTTGGGCCAGGAGCCAGGCAACATCTTACCCTGAAGCTCTATGATCCGCTGGCAGCGGAGCCCAGCCCTGATCACTTTACACAGAGCCCTTCACCAGACTGCAGAGAGCAGCTCCTCTGGGCTTGACAGGGAAGATAAAAATGATGGAACGCTTGTTCTCTGACATGGAAAACCAGACTCCCGTGTTTGGGTAATTGGAAAAAGATCTTCCGGATTGCACCGGCATGCTGCAGGTCAAAGACCTGTTCTCCTGGCCATGCCTTCATGTCGGCACAGCTCAATGGACTTGTTTGGATGCTAGTGGCACGACACAGGCTGGGGATGCTTGTTCCATGTCCACTGAGTTCTGGATTGGGAAGTGGGAGCCCCACCGTCTTGCCTCATAATTGGAACTTCCGAGGGGTTTGCCGAGCACGCTGTCCCATGCTCCGAGGGACTCTCTGTGAGCCTCGGACTACCCCATCCATCACGTAGCTCCTGGGTCCGTAGCTCAGCGTGCAGGAAGCTTCAAGAGATGTTTGGTGGGACGCACTGACCCAGAGGAGGTAGGTTAAGGGCCCGCAACCGTTTAGAGGCACATGTTGATGCTTCCACATGAGGCCCGTCATACCGCTGCACGCTGGTTGGCCATCTCTCAAGATCCCAAACTACATAATCAATTTACGGCCCGGGCCAGTCTCTGAAGTGTCGACACCCCCACCCAGTGAATTCTCTCAGGGTCATGGCCGTTCAATACTCACCCTGGGGGTACGCGGCGGGCAGAACCTCAGATGGCTGAGTGGGGATGGGAGGGTGCCTGTGTGCAAGGGCTTGACACGACAGCTGAATGCGGAATGCTACCAAAGTGGAGCATCTAAGTCAGTCCCCACATAGCAAGGCCCGGCCCACGCCTACACACCTTCCATTCTGCCCGGGGTGACAAGTTGTGCCAACCCTGGTTTCTCACTCAGGCCATCTGAGGACAACGAGTATGTGGTTAGCCCTCCCCTTTGGGCTCCCTGAAGTGGATGGGCCAGGGGATGGCAGTCGTAGCCTGGGAGGCCTGCATACAGTTCTATGCTGTTGACTGCCTCCTGCAGTGCCCGTCTGGGGTCCAGACCTTGTGGGTGGAGCCAGCTTGGGCAACAGCACTACGCTGACCTAAGGGCATGGTGCAGAGAATCTTAGAGGTCCAAGCTGGGGTCTCACACAGAACAGTAGCTTCTCTTGACCCTCTGAGATCTGGCCTCTGTCATCAGGACACAGAGGTCTCTTCTCTCCTTTGACCCAAGGTCTGGTTGGTCCCTGCTCCTCCCAGCGGATGCTTCCTTTGGCCTGGTGGTGGCTGTAGCCATGACCACAAATCTGGTGCAGCCTGCTAGGTGGCTGTACTCTCAGCTCTTCTTGGTGAGCTGAATTGCTGCTCTGAGCCACTCGTTCAACAGCCAAGGAGAGCGGGGGCAGAGGGCCCATCCCTGACCCGGAACTGCTCACCTGACTGCAGCTGTTTCTCTCTTCTTCTCTCTCCCCGGCTGGGTGTCCTGGGGATGGTTGCTCTGGAGACCTGGTGGCCTCGATGAGGGTGAGTTGCCCAGACACCCGCTGTACTCATTGGTGCAGATCCCTGGGGTGGAGAGGTGCTCATCCTGACTGTGGGGCACACAGGGGCTTCTCTCCTGCATTTGTCTGTGATGTTAAACTTGCCCAGAGGCAGCAGCAGCTGAGCCCAGTAGAACTGGCTTTGGCTTTGAAACAAAAAAACAAAACAAAACACTGCCAAGTTGGAGAGGCTGCAGGAACGTGGCACGGCACATACCAGCCTAGGGACCCACCCTGCCAGGAAACGGTGTCCCCTATCCTCATATCTCCTTAGCATAGGCAGGAGCTGAGGTCAATATGATTGTTAAACATGGAGACTTCTCATTATTGGATTACTAACCAGGGCCTCTAGGCAGCGATGTCCATGGCCGCCCTGGGCTGCCAAGCCTCCACCCTCTGCCCGTGAAGAGCCTTTGTCAGCCTCTGTTGTCTGTCTGAATTTTCACGCCTGCCCCTCGGACCTTTCCTGTTTCTTCCCCTAGAGTTCCTCCCCACCGAGGCTGTGATGTCTGCCATGGGGAACAGCTCCAGAGAGTTTCACAGAGTACCCCTGCTCAGCAGTAGGCCTGAGGAGGGCTGGGATTAGAAAGAGGCTCAAGGCCAGATCTCCCCCTCTCCCTTCCGTGTGTGTGTGTGTGTGTGTGTGTGTGTGTGTGTGTGTGTGTGTGTATGTATATGTATATGTGTGAGTATGTGTATATGTATGTGAGTGTATGTGTATATGGGTGTGTGAGTATAGGTGTATGAGTGTGTGTGTGTATGTGTGTGAGTGAATGTATGTGTGTATGAGTGTGTGTGTGAGTGTGTGTGTGAATGTGTGTGAGTATGAATGTGCGTGTGAGTGTATGTGTATGTGTGGTGTGTATATGTGTGTGTATGTGTGGTGTTTGGTGTGTGTGAGTGTGTGTGTGCATGTGTGTGTGTGTGAGTGTGTGTGTGGTGTGTGTGAATGTGTGTGAGTATGAGTGTGTGTGTGAGTGTATGTGGTGTGTGTGTGTGTGTGTGTGTGTGTGTGTGTGTGTGTGTGTGTAGAGAAGGTGGATGAAGACAGGCTAGACATGGGGAATATGGTCTAAGACAGTTCTTGGAAAAGGAACACACCATTCACACCCTGGAGGTGACTGCAGAGACACATGCAGCCCTCCAGACTGCAAGTTGAGTCACCAGGTCACCTTGTGGCCCACGTAGTGACAGAGCCATACATCCAGCACGGGTGACCTCAGTGGATTCTCTTGCCACTGCTATGATCCCCCAGGAGACTTGGCCCACCGTGGGAAGGCCACCTGGTAACCTGCATAGGCAGCCTTGTGGGCCTGTGAAAAAGAGGGGTCTAGAGCCAAGAGGCCTTAAGCTGAGGTGTGAGCCAGTGTGACCCCACTTTCCAGTGTGTTTCCCGAGTGCTGGGTCAAGTTGGGAGACAGGCGGATGAAACCTGTCTGGAGCATGAGAGTTGTAGTAGCCACTACAACTACGGGTAGACTCTTAAGGAAAAAAGGATTAAAAACAGAGACACCAAATTAGCTCTTGTGCAAGCAAGGGACATGCGTACACACCTCTGTTAGGCCTGAGAGAACTCTCTGTTGTGGTAAATATTAAAAGCTGGTGACCTCTTATCCTGCGCTAGTGCGGGCACCCGTGGGGCCACATGGCACTGCGGGGTATCTTTATCTCAGTGGCTCCATGCTGTCCCCAAGTACTCTTTGACCCAGGCGGTCTGTGGGCTGTTCTAGCATGGCATCTTGCCACAACGGTCTCTAGTGTTAGTTCTGGCACCCATGGGGCCACATGGAATGAACCATAATTTATCTCTGGTTAGTATCTCTCCTAGCGGCTCTCTGCTAGCCTCGAACTCTCTGGTTCCAGCTACCCGGTAAAATCAGGGCTCTAGAAATCCAGCATGGGCTGGCTTATCACAGCTCCCTGCCACGGACTCTGCCCACACTCCCAACAACCCAGTGACATCACGGCTCAATAAACTGTAATTTATCAATCAGATTTATGTGTTACGTTCTCAATCCACAATACATCCTCACAATGAACTCACAACCAATTGATAAGGATCTAAACCGTCCACCTAGATGAGATAAATTTGCCTACAGAAATCCATCCCAGCCTCCTTGGCAATTCAAGACCACCCGGATCTGGGTCATCCTTCTCCGTCTCCATCTTGATTCTCTTCCTCCTCTCCCTCCTCTCCCACCTTAAAAAAGCTTTTTTTTTTTTTTTTAACTGTCCAATCATGGCCTTGACCTAACTTGTGCCAGCCCTCACCTGCGTAATGACATCATCCTACAATTCTCCAAGGGCTTTTAGCACGGGAAGGCAACATTGTTTCCTGGGGCAAGAGTGCTGGGTGGCAGAAACCACAGCTCAGAGCCAACTGCTTTGCTGGAGAGACCTGAAGAGCTGTGGGGCTCCACAGAAGGTGAGTAGAAGCTGGGCCTCAGGGCCCATTTCTCCTGGAAGCCATTAGGCTGCTGACTGCTGGCTAGACCTCTTGGTCCCCTTCTCTTGGGAGCTGTGGGACCGCTGGTCACTGACCAGGCCTCTCCTGGACTTGTTCTACATGTGAGAAACACGGGGCAGGAGGACCATAAACTTCACACACTGCCGGTCAGACCTCTCCTCAGAGAGGCTAACTTCATTTTCACTTCTCAGCAAGGTCTCTGTTGGCCATGTGAACTGTGGTGACTCTTCCGGGGTCACACAGCTGGGCTCTGGGCAGAGAGAACACGGCAACTCAACACTGTTTGTGAGGCGAGAAACAGTGCTGGTCTCCAGTGGACCAGTGATAGCATAGTGTGTTCTGACCTTGTCTAGGATGCTGCTGGAGCCTAGGGAGAAAGGTGTGGCTGCCCTCCCCTCCTCTTGGAGAACAGTGGACAGCCTCATCAAGAAAGGAGAAGCGGTCCAGCTGGGTCTTGCAGTGATATAGGAGTTCACTAGCCAGAGCGAGAATGAGGCAGCTTATGGGGAGAGATATGGAGATGCAGAGGTGTCGGGAACAGGGAATGGTTCGCCAAGTCGTGGTGGCGGGAAAGGTTGGAGAGAACGGGAAGAAAGCCAGTCATGGCATGGAGTCGGGGTTTCTGTTGCTGCGATGAAACCCCATGATCAAGAGCAGCTTAGGCACTAGAGGGGTTGTGCCACCATGGCTTACAAGAGGGAAGTCAGGGCAGGAGCGCAAGGCAGGAACCGGAGGCAGGAACTGAAGCAGAGACCACAGAGGAGTGCGGATTCCTGGTTCCTTCCCCGTGGCCCTCATTCTGCTCAACCTGGATGTCTCTCATTCAACTCAGGACCAACTGTCCGGGCGTGACACAATCCCTACCACATCAATTGCTAATTAAGAAAAGGCACCCTCAGCTTACTCACGGGCCAACCTGGTGGGGGCTTTCTCAACTGATGCTCTTTCTTCCCCTCTAGCCTGTGTCAAGTTGACATAACCTGGTTAGCACAGACCCCAAGGGGCCTGCCTGCCTTGGATTTCAGTGCAGAAGCAGTGTGGTGCCACAGACAGCTGCACGGGGTGTCACATGGTCCTTCTTGTATTGTTGTAATGGCGGTGTGTGGGGCTGGGCTCTCACACAGCACAGATGGGCCTGACTGGAGGAGCTGGCCATGGGGGCTCACGTGGCAATTCCAGGGTGTAATCCCGGGGCAGGCACTTGAACCCACTCCCTCCAGGCAGATGCTAACATGTCTCTTTTACAGAGGAGTAAACTGAGGCTGGGTGGGTGAACTTACCTCCCACTGGTCTTGCTGTGCTCCATTGAGTGGCTTCTATGTAATGCCCCACCCCGGGGCCTTTAATGCCCGCAAACCTGAGAGAACCAGGCATGTTGAAAAAGACAGGAACCACCCAGCCCACCACCATTCCTTTAGGGGAAGGCCTGTCTCCAGTGATGCCTGGGCCAGACAGACAGGTGCACATCCTGCTGTGCACCCTGTCTCTGGGAACCTGGCTGTCATTTAGTGCCAAGAGGGAGCAGCCTGGGGTCAGGAGGCTGGCCGAGAGAGTAGCAGCTAGGCCTGTTATTTACTTACAGCATGTAACATAGTTGCAGCCCTGGACACATAGTATTTACAGTGTTTGATTGGCTTTAGCTTTTGCCTGTCCAGGAGCATTTACTGGGATGTGTGCAGTGCCCCTGGGGACAACCCACGTGCTGGCATCAGATTCCATGTGGCAGCCCTGCCACCTGAAAAGGGATGTTGACACCTGGTGTCCAGGGGGCATCTTTAGGGGACAGTCAAGGTGAATACAGCCTACTGATCGTGCCCTACATCTTCTGCATGAATGGGTGCAATGTCACAAGGTTGGTGACAACCGTCACAGCGTGACCAGTACAATGATGCTGTTAAAGGTAGCCGCTGGAACTGACCTTTATTGAGTGAGTACCTCTTGTGGGTCTCAGTATCAGACCTTTGTCCCTGCTTTCCCTGAGTGTTCAGAGTAGCTTTGTAAGGTCAGACTCTCAGTGAGAAATGACCAGGATGGCAGCAGGGACAGTGCTAAAGTGATCCCTCTGGGGACACCACAAGGCAGCTTCTGCTGCTCCATTGGAAGAGGACCAGCCAGTAATGAGCCAGGGATCATACCCCTTTCCTTCCCGCCTTCTTTTCTCCCCGTGCTTCTTCCTCCTTCTCTTCTCTTCTCTTCTCTTCTCTTCTCTTCTCTTCTCTTCTCTTCTCTTCTCTTCTCTTCTCTTCTCTTCTCTTCCCTTCCCTTCCCTTCCCTTCCCTTCCCTTCCCCTCCCCTCCCCTCCCCTCCCCTCCTCTCCTCTCCTCTCCTCTCCTCCTCCCCTCAGTTCCCCTTTCCTCTCTTCCTTCTTCCTTCCCTTCTCCCCCCCTCTTTTCGTCCCTCACCCCACCCGTCCATCTTTTCCTCTCCCTGTCCTGTCCTTTGTGTGGTTGTGCAGAGAAGCAGGGACCACTGACAGCCGAGCTCTCACACCCACCTCTATCCCCCAAGCCCAGCCAGCAACCAGGAGGCAGATTGGCTGCACCTGGCCTGATAAATTAGACATAGGGCTGAAGTGGAAGTCAAATCCTGGAGACAAAGCTGGAATGCACAGCCCGTGTCGGGGGTAGCGCCCTCAAGGCAGCGGACCTTGGGGTGGCAGAGCAATCAAGGCTTTTTTAACCCCCCCCCTTTATGTGGGAGGCAGAGATTCGCTTAGCCAGGGGGCTGTGGGGGAGGGGTGGGGCACGTGTCTGCTGCTGCCCGAGGGAGGTGATCAATGCCAGGTATTGATTTGCATCCCTCCAGCGCAGCGATCGGAACACAATGGGATGAGGCAGGGGAGGGGCCGGCAACAGCTTAGGAAGCCTTTCATGTTTTGGGTCTGAAGGCTGTAGGCTTTGTCAGATGGGTGCTAGTGAGTATTGATCTGTATTAGAAATGATAATGAATTGATCAGACTGGCTGGGAGGCTTTAACCGCTTCGGTGCTTGTGCTTGAAGCCAGTTAAGATGAGGCGTGAACTGACTACCGGTCTCCCGCTCTTACATGGGCCTTCTGTACCCAGTCTGCAGTTTCCAGACGTATGTCTCTGTGTGTGTGTCTGTGTGTCTCAGTGTGTGTGTCTGTGTCCATGTCTCTGTTTCTCTGTCTGTCTCTGTGAATGTGTGTGTGTCATGTCTCTGTGTCTCTGTCTCTGTATGCTTCTGTGTCTCTGTCTCTCTGTGTCTCTGTCTCTCTGTGTCTCTGTCTCTCTGTGTCTCTCTCTGTGTCTCTGTCTTTCTGTGTCTCTGTCTCTGTCTCTCTGTCTCTGTCTCTCTGTCTCTCTGTCTCTGTCTGTCTGTCTGTCTGTCTGTCTGTCTGTCTCTCTCTCTCTCTCTCTCTCTCTCTCTCTCTTCTCTCTGTGGAGAAGGGGGTTGGGAACCATACAGAGCAGAGAGCTCAGATAGGAACTATGTGACTAAGGTCACCAGGGTCAGAACCAACAGGCCTGTCCAGCCTTTGGGAGATCTGGCCTTCATCTCCTTGTCCTCCTATATGGAAGGTGAGCTCTTATACAACAGGAAGGCGTCAAGTTGTGGGGGAGGGACTGGCTGTCTCTCTAGAACTCTGGGACTTGATATTGTCCTAAGACCTGGGCTCTTTGCTGAAGGAGCTCTGTGGAGTTACCAAGACCTTCAAGAACTCACTTCCTTCTGTAAAATGGGATGCTTCTGGACCCAGAGGCCTGTAGGTCTGATTTAGCTGGCCCTAGCCTTCGCCTGGGCAGCATGGTAGAGCTGGCACTGGTGATGCGGGTGCAGGAGAGGTGGCAGACTGACCAACGCAGCTATCACCCAAGCACAGATCCAAAACTTTGAATTGGCCTACCCCAACACCTACCCCAACATCTACCCCAACGTCTACCCCAACATCAACTCAACATCTACCCCAACATCTACCCCAACATCTACCCCAGCATCTACCCCAACATCTACCCCAACAACTACCCCAACATCTACCCCAACACCAAACCCAACATCCATCTACCCCAACATCTACCCCAACATCAACTCAACATCTACCCCAACATCTACCCCAACACCTAACCCAACATCTACCACAACACCTACCCCAACACCTACCCCAACACCTATCCCAACACCTACCCCAACACCTACCCCAACACCTAACCCAACACCTATCCCAACACCTACCCCAACATCTACCCCAACACCTACCCCAACATCTACCCCAACATCTACCCCAACATCTACCCCAATATCTACCCCAACATCTACCCCAACATCTATCCCAACACCTACCCCAACACCTACCCCAACATTTACCTCAACACCTACCCCAACACCTACCCCAACACCTACCCCAACATCTACCCCAACACCTACCCCAACATCTACCCCAACACCTACCCCATCTATGAACCGCTGGAGTGCGTGGAGGGGCTGGTCCTATACAAACAAAGCCGCAGGATCCCCATGACACATGGTGTTGGTTGTGCCAACCTTAGACACAAGCAGCCATTTCTGGGTGAGTGACTGCCAGGGTGTAAGTGTGGGTGTGTAGGGGATGTGTGATGTCCCGAGTCGATGTTTGACATGGGCACAGCATTGTGTCAAGGACCAATGCTACAGCCCCACTGCAGTGCCAAATCCTTTCCCTGGCGAGGCTCAGAGGGATGGCAATGCCTCCCTCAGGTTCCAGAGCAAATGCTAACAGTGTGAGCAGAAAATGTCCCCACAGGTTCTCCACCCACCGCCATCTTTACTGCCTGAAGACTGTTCTCCTCCAGAGACTGCACCTACTGAGATTAGCTAAGCCTGACTCCTTGTTCCACTGTGTGTAGTAACCCTGCCTCCTTTTTGTGTGTATAGAATGATCACGCAGCCCTGTTCTACTGCCACATAGTAAAGCCTCGTGCTGTGGCTTTTCAGCATCAGAGACCCTAGACCACAGGATCCCAGATTTTCTGTGTCCATGTGACTGTTGTTTTTCTAGTGCTTGCCCTTACTCCACTACCTCATCTTTCTTAGTCAGGGTTCAGGCGCCCAAGCCGCTGCGAGGACAGTGTTCTGGTCCCCGAGCCTCTGCGAGGACAGGGTTCTGGGTCCCCAAGCCTCCCCGAGGACAGGGTTTGGGGCCTCAAGCTGCTGCAAAGCTGAGGCAGGAATGGAGAAGCTAGGACTCAGGGGCTTCCACTTTAAGCAGAAAAAACCAAATAACAGAACGAAGTCCACTTTCCTCATTTTTAGTGCTTATTTTATTGTTAAGATACAATGCACATGAGGAATTGCACCTAAATCATTAATGTGCAGTACGCCCAGGAGTGATAAAGCCCGCATCTATGAGGCCGGCGCTCAAATCACTTACATCAGGCGAGGTTTTTCTAGAGGAGCAGAACCAGTAGGGTGTATGTCTGTACTGTTGGAGTGGACTTATTAGAGCGGCGTACACACCAGGGGCTGGGGAGCACAGTAGTGGCTGTGGGTTTGTGGGAAGGTTGAGAACCGGTAGCTGCACGGGGTACAAAGCCTGGTGCCTCGGCAGTCCTGATCCAGGGCTAAAGACTGAGGGTCTCTGGAGAGTCGGCTCACAGTAGAAGGCCCAAGATGTTAGTAGAAAGCAGCAGCAGCAGCAGCAGCAGCAGCAGCAGCAGCAGCAGCAGCAGCAGCAGCAGCAGTAGCAGCAGCAGCAGCAGTAGACAGTCACACAGGAAGAAGATCTGAAGGCACGCATGTGTATGCTGCTCTTTCCTCAGACCTCTGTATGTCTAAGCTGCCTGATGGAAAGCACCGTTCGCTCTGAGGGCAGAGTAACCCCTCAGGTTAAGGAATTCCACAAGTGTGTCTCCTGGGTGATCCTATACCCCGGTCAAGTTGATGCTCAAGATGGACCACTACACCACTCCAGCCCCAGTCCCTTCTGGTTGATTCATTTCTCTTGAGTCCATCACTCAGCCTCCCCCCACCCCCCAGCACTGGCTTTGAGCAGTCCTGTATGTGTAAGCATTGGTCTGCTGGAATTAAGCTGACTACAGTCACCTCTCTTGTTCCTTTTACTGGCTTTTTGTCATGGTGCTCAGCCAACCTTCTAGCTGTGTCTTCCAGGCCACTGGCTTGGATGACGTCTGGGTTGGCCGTGATCTCCAGTGATCTTCCATGGGCTTGCCCAGCCGCATGGTGATATATTACGCAAAGACAGCACAGTTTATCTGTCCCTTCCACAGCTGATAATGCTGGGACATTCTCTAGTCCAGGGTGGTGTCACCAGGCCTTCTCTGAACACACACATGAGGGATCACAGTTGAATCTGTGTCACAGCTTCCAAGGTCCCTTCTTAGGAGCCCAGTTACTGGACCATTAGGGGTCTGTGTCTTTACTCCTTTTAGATAATGCCAGTCTAGTGGTGTTTTGCGGGGTGGGGGTTTGTCTTAGGGTTTTACTGCTGTGAACAGATACCATGACCAAGGCAACTCATAAAGGACAGCATTTAATGGGGGCTGGCTTACAGGTTCAGAGGTTCAGTCCATTATCATCAAGGCGGGAACATGGAACATCCAGGCAGGCATGGAGCAGGAGGAGCTGAGAGTTCTACATCTTCATCTGAAGGCTCTAGAATAAAACTGGCTTCCAGGCAGCTAGGATGAGAGTCTTAAAGCCCACACTCACAGTGACACACCTCCAACAAGGCCACATCCCCAAATAGTGCCACGCCCTGGGCCAAGCATATTCAAACGATGACAGGGGTGTTGTTTTGTTTTTCATAGCGGCTTTAGCAAATGTTTACAGAAGAAAGGAGGAGGAAGCACAGAGCTCCTGTTTGCCTGTGGACCTGCTATCAGATGGAGTCGCTAACTCTATTTCCTGTGGCTCACAAAGGGCTTGACTCTTTGTCTGTAGCAGTCTACGGGTTTAACAAATGCACTCTGTATCACACAGGATGTGCCCCACAGCCCTGAAAGATTACGCGGTCCACCCTGTTTGCTCTTCGGCATCAGAAATTAATTAATGACTAAAACTTTACATTAATTCATGCCATCGTGCCCATGTGAAGGCCAGAGGATGGCTTGCAGAAGTCGGTTCTGATTTCTTACTGTGTGGGCTCCAGTCAGCCAGCCCAGGTGGTCAGGCTTAGCAGGCACCGTCGCAGGGCAAGACAGTGCAGACGCTCCTCCATCTTGTGTTCTTCTGAGGCTATTCTGGGTTTGACTAGAATCTGATCTCCTTGACGGAGAATCCCACGGAAGAATACCCAACTCTATTTTAGGAACCAAAGGTCAGGGCGTCCTAGCTAACTTAGCTTCTGTTAAAACTGCAGATTTGTGCGGAACCCCTCCAGCTAACCGCTTATTTTAGCTTCTGTTAAAACCGCTTACTTTTGCAGAGCGCCGCCCCCTGCAGCTGTAGGGAGAGACGCCAGGATGCAGTTTCTGCCTTTAAAAGCCCTGTGTTCCAGACACGCAGGGATATACCAGGGTCCTGAAACACTTGGATGTGGTCCTCGTTGGCTGAAATAAAGACTTTCAATGGACTCGACGGTGTGTCTGAGAGGTGTTCTCTGGTGAGCGCCCCATTTCAGCCTGGATGCATCTTCCTGATGCACCAGAATTCAGGCCTTTTGCCAACTCGATGGGCGATGGGCGTGTCGGAGAAGGTCATCGTGGGTTTCTTGTGTGTTACCTTGACTCGGAGTGAGGTTGGATGCGTTATATGTCTGGCGTGTGCATCTCTCCTTGGTGATGTCTGGGGAATGACCTTCAGGAGCCATGCTTCGAGGTCTGAATGGTGTTCATTACGTACCTAACAAGCAAATGCAAAACAACATAGAGAGAAGGAGCTGATGGCGAAACACATTGAACCTGCACTCACAGAATCCAGCAGGGACGGACCAGGAAAACAGCCGTGCTGCCGTTCTGGCCAGGGGAGGGACGTCTCTCTGTGGCTGAGTTTCTGGCTTCTCCTTCCCACTGCAGACAGTTTTGCTCCACAGGATAAAGAGAAGTGACCCCCGCTGCAGATGGGTCACTTTCTAGCTGTTTCAGAGGCACAATGTTTTTCCTCTTGAGCAGTTTGGTGCCCTTTCCTCCCTGACTGACACAGACTTAGGCGGGGAAGTCCGTGCCTGGAGAAGAGGCCTCGGAGGACTAAGAAACATACTTAGGTCTGAGATGGGGATGCCAAATCCACATCCAGAGCGAGCTTTTGAGAGAGCTCAAAGAGCAGGTAGCAGTTTACCAAGATAATGCACATCATAGCTCATTGGAGCCACCACCGTCATCGTCGTCGTCGTCGTCGTCATCATCATCACCATCATCGCCGTCATCCCCATTGTTATTATTTTAAGCTTATGTGTGTGTACTGACTGCGCCGTGTGCTTCCTCCATCCCAGGTCTTTGCTGGCTGGGCCTTCACCACTCTATGGCATTTTTTACACGTATAATGGGGACTTCCTGGGAACAGAGCTCTCTTCCATTGACGCTGCTGAATTCATTGACCTTTTCCTTTTTAGTGACTTATTTAAAAACCCACCCCCCACCGGGGTCATGGTGTCCGCCCAGCTCTGGTCTTCCAGCATCTCTGTACCTTGCCTGCTGCATAGCTCCTTGAATGATCGGCTGGTGGAGGTGTGAGCTGAGCCTGCCCCCCAGGGATAGTCAGTGGTTATTGTTGAAAGGAGGGTGTGTGCCCTGGGTGTCGGCTGCCACAGTCACAGAGGGAGGGGCTACAGTTTCCAAGTCTCTGCCTGTCTCATGTCAGCGTCACCTTCCAAATGGCTTTAAAATAAGGTCTCAGTCCGCATTGTCCCCACTATGCATCTTTGCGATGCTGAGGCCTGAGGCGCCAAGTGATTCCTTGGATAATTAAGGATTGGTTTATTCAGCTCCCTGTTGACACAGGGACAAGCCCCCGTGGGATTTTTGTTGGAAGTGTCTCGAACTGAAGCAACCTGGGGAGAAAGAGCATCCCCCCCCAACATCCTGTCTTCTAATATGTGACCACATTGACGGGGGACGGCACAGATACGGTCTCACAATGTAGCCCAGGCTGGCCTTGAACTCGATGTGTGGATCAGATTGGCTTGACCTTGGGATGATCCTCCTGCTTCTACCTTCTGAGTGCTGGGACCCCAAGTGTGCACCACCACACCTTGTTTGTGTGACCCAGGACCTCGTGTTTGATAGGTGAACATTCTACCCGCCGTGCTGCACCTCCGCTCCAACCTCAGACATTTCTACTTGATTCATTTTCAAGTCTTCTCTGACACATTTTATAGGTTCTCAGTCTCCTGCAGATACTTTTGAATGTTTTATCCTTTAAATTTAGTGAGTATCATGATTATATTTTGTCTATTGGGGTCTCCCAAATCTTTTCATTGTACATCTGTTCCTACTGTCCTTCCTTTCTTTCTCTTTCTTCCTTCCTTCCTTCCTTTCATTTTTCTTCCTCCTCTCCCTCCTCCTCCTTCGTCTTTCCTGGTTCTCAATTAAAGAATTTGTTTTCTCTGTGTGTGGTTATCTGTCCACGCTAGACATTGTTTTTGACAAAGTACTTGTTAGAATGATCTGGGCTTAAGGGTGACAATATCTGCCTTGGTGACCTCTGTGTCAGTATGACCACATGCCTGAGAAAAGCAGCTTAAGGGGACGAATTATCAATTTTGGCTCACCGTTGGAGAGTTCAGCCCAGGGCAGCAGAACACGGCAGCGGTGAAGGAAGTGTTCATCTCACAGAGAAAGGAAGCAGCGAGATGGGGAGATCCACCTCCTCTGGCCTACTTCCTTCTTAGGCTTCCAGGAGCACAAATACGTCACCTAGAGGATCAACCCTCTGTTTGAGTTATGGAAGGGACACTACACCCAACACATACACAGAATTTCTTCCTAGAACTCGTGGTGGGTTGCTTTTTTCCCCAGGCATCTGGGGCCTAGATCCAGGCTGTCCCTGTGTAGAACACGGACAAGCGAAGTTCAGACCAGGAAGTTTCCATGTAGGCTGCTATTGTTGGTACAGGGACTGGTTTGCTTCTGACATATAATGAGGGATCTATCCTCTGGGCAAATGCCCGAGCTTCTAGTGTGTCACAAGCCAGCACTGGAGAGAGACGCCAACAGCAGCTCCTGGGAGCTGTGAGCTCCAGCCATGAGGTTTCAGCCTTACCTGCCAAGTACATGGTCTGATGAGTGGGACAGTCGTTGGCCAGGCACAAGGAGCCCTGGGTGTTGGGTTTCTCTTAGGCTGTGGCTCCCCTGAGTTCTGGGCCTAGCATCAAAGTCAGACTTGTTTCTTAGTGTGTTAAAGCTGGTTGGCGCTCTGGGTCCAGCTTTGGTGGCAGTCTCCTGTGGCCTCCTGGTCCGCCATCCTGCATAAACCCACACACCTGTCCTATTTCCTGCTGTGACTACACAGCCTACATAGCAGTAAAAGCTGATGGCATAGAAAAGAAAAGGGGGGAGTCGTCCTCGAGCGTGCTGCTTCCCGATGAGTGCTCTGTTCCTGTTGGGGGATTCCCCCTCCGCCTTACTTTTTTATATAAACCTGATAGCCAGTGCTATGAACCAAGTGGGCACAGCGTGGCCACAGACACCAGACCGTCGCTCTGGTTCACAGTTTTGAGAAGTAGCTCAGCCTCTCTGAACCTCCAAACTCCATCTGTCAAAGGACCCGAGCCCCACTTTCCCCAGCTGCCGAGGGGAGCTGAGTGAGCTCAGAGTTGCCTCTAGGTTTCGAGGCTCCTCCGGGCACTGCAGATGCAGCTGCGCCCATCGCCCATCGTAAAGGACAGTCCCGCAATCCCGGGTTCCAGGGGTCCGGCCAGCTGTCAGCCTCTTTGGAATCTAGGTTTATGGGGAGCCCGGGCCTCATAAATGTCAAAGAATGCATTCTCGGCAGCCCAGGAATTGGAAAATGTCTCTCTGAGGGGAGCATTCCTTCCACCCCGTGCAGCTGCTTGGCTGCCGATTTTATCCTTGGGCCATAATTAGTCCTCTCCCCTGCTCCTGGATTCTTGCTTGGGCCAGAAACATGTGTGGCCCCCCCAGCGCTGTGGTTCCCTGAGTCTATGCCCTTCAGCTTCTCCAAGGCCACAGCAGGTGAGAGAAAGGGGTTGGGGGGGGGACATCGGGAGAGCAGCTGGGAGGGGGAGGGCCAGCTTTGTGTGATCTGGAAACAGCAGACTCTGTGGGGCTTGGGGGGAGGGGCATTTGAGCTGCTTCTCCAGGTCCTCTCTGCTGACTTGGGATGATCACCCAAGGGTAGGAGGAGTGAGGTGAGGAGAGCACAGAGTTCCCATAGTCCCATGCCCTGGGCTTTCTATTCAGTCCAGAAGAGAGGGTCACTGAGAAGCGTGTCCCTGGTGACCGAGGATGCCTTCCGGGTCACAGGGATGCGGCATGGTATGGCCCTCTTTGTGGTCACATGAGGCATAGAGGACACACATTATCAGGAGGCTGAGGGGTGTGTGTGTGTGTGTGTGTGTGTGTGTGTGTGTGTGTGAAGAAACAATGCCAAGGGGACACTGACCCTAATCTCAGCACCAGGCAAGTGAGGGGCATTGTCCACTGTGTTCTGGAATGCAGGCTCCAAGGTGGGCCCAGGAGAGTGTGTCACCAGATTTCCTCCTCGTTCCCCTAGGTCCCCTCCTTCCCTTAGCTGACAATGGCTATGGATGAAGAATGCCTCATAGTCTCCCATACACAGCCTTTCCTAGTCTGGGTTGCCAGACAGAGTCACTCTGGACATAGCAACAGTGTGGGCAGCAGTCATAGTCACAGCTGATTGCAGAGTCGGTTCTGAGCACGGCCACATGGCTCAGAGGTGGCCCCAGCTATGCAGAGGCAGCAGGTGGAATGTTGGACAATGGGCCATCTCTGTTCTCTTCACTACTCAGTGAGTGTGGGTACTTGTGATGAAGGCCGCCTTCCTGGGCTTGTTCCTGTTTGCGGCTCACATCCGGTCACACGACAGGGCACAAGGAGACATGGCCGCTCTAGGTACCCAACTAAGCCGACAGCGCCTGCAGAAATCTGTGGCTGTTTGTGTTCTGACAGGGGTCTGCGTGCCACCCGTCGGCCGGGTATGAGTGTGAGCTGAGTGTGAATGTTCCAGAAATGGGCAGATGTCCGAGGGAGGATCAGTTCTGGGACTCTGGGAACTGCGGACTGAGGCTGCACAGCCCAGTAGAGCTCAGGTCACTGGTAAGGTCTCATCCTCAACGGGACCTAGGTGTGGCCACTTCCTGTATCTCTCTCTGGCTCTGGGGCTGTGTGTCTAGGGGATGAGAGACCCCAGTCCTTACTGTGCCCCTGATTCCCAGCCCTAAGCCCAGGTAGGAGAAACTGGCTGGAGAGAAGAGAAAGGTAGGGGAAGTGCTCTGTGGGGGCCTGAGGGATGGCAGGTTGGAGAATTTGGGAGTGAGAGTGGCAAGGGGCTCAGGTGCCCAAAAAGAAGTAGGAAAAGGGTTCTCAGACTAGGGGCAGCCCAAGCCCCTGGGCTGGGCAGGGCAAGGGTAGGAGGTGTGAGGAGGATTCATCTGGGCTCCCAGCTGCATGGGAGAGGGCTTTCCCAGCCACACAGCTCTTCTTGAGAGTGGGGAGGAGAGTGGGGCGTCTCAACAGCCTGATTTGCAAATGTAATTCATTCCTTTGTGGAAACCCCACCCCTCTTAAAAGCCTTCAAGGGAGAGGACAGCACAAGGCAGCAGGCAGCGTGAGGCAGGGAGAATCGATAGCCACTTTCTCTTCTTAGGTTGGTGTTGTCTGAAGCTCAGTGGCCCTGCTGTGAAATTTGGCCATCGTTAAAATCTACTGATCAGACAGGCACTGGATGCAGCCCCCCTCTGAGGACCTGAGGCTGGGTCTGAGGGTATAGAGGACTTCATGGCTCAGACCCCAAGCTGGTTAAGCCTATGATGTAAGCAGGAGCAGCCAGGCCCTTCCTGGGGACAAAGCTGGGGAGGTAGTGGTTAAGGGGTGTTGATACCTGGGAGCGCTCATTCCCCGGTTCTCCAGCAGTGAGGAGAGTCGTCCACTGGCATTGCCCCTGGAGATACTCACTCCACCTAGCAAATGGAACCCGCAGTATTTGTGGCAGGCACACTGGCAGAAAGTGGGACAAGGTCCCATTCTGGTGGGGACCTGGGGACTCCTGGAGACACCAGCTGCAAAAGCTTTGCACCGTCCTTGGCTGTCAGCTCTCAGAGGACCCAGGAGAGTGGAGCCCTTTGGGGACTGGTGACCAGGTCTGTGTTCCTCTTATGAGTTGGATGGGAAACCTGTGCCAGGGTCCTGGGTGTCCACTGGGCAAAGGCGGCATAGCTCAGTTCCATGTGAGGATCTACAGACCATGGACACACATGATGATGTTTCTTTTCTCACAGTCCTGAGACCTGATGTCTGAGGCCAAGGCTTGGCTGTCTCCTTCTGAGGCTTTTCTTGCTTTCTCTGCCCTCTCACGGCCACCCCCTGAATGTGTCCCAATCCTCTTGTAAGGATACCAGGGACAATGGACCGGGCTTACCATGGTTCTCTGGTTAACCATGACCACTCTTTAAAGGTTCCAAGTTTAGGCACACCGTGAAGGCAGGTAGGGCCGTAGTGCAGTCATCTTGGGGGACTTGATTCAACCCTCAAAGGCAAGAAGTCAGATGGGTGAAGCACTGGTGTTTCTGCAGGTTTGTGGGTTGGGGCCTGACTAAGCTGGCCCGGCAGCATGCCTGGGAGGTCTACTTCTGCCTCCAGCCCCACAAAGTTCTGTGACTATGAAGGGCTGCCCAATAGTTGCCCCAAAGACCTCTGATGTTCTACCAATTGTTCCCCAGAGGGCTTCTGATATCCACTCCCACCTCCAGCTGTCATTGTCACCTCAGCTAATGGAGCCCTGGGTTGGAATCCAGCTCCAGAGCCTCAGGCTGAGTCTGGACCCTGTTATAGGGGACACAAGCCATGCTCTATGACATAGCTGAGGTTGACCTCGTGGAGAAAGGCTAGGGACCAAGTCTCTTACTATATAGAGACTACCCTTAAATTCTGTGACTCTAGAGAACCCTGACCTTGCCAGCAGGTAGGAGAAGCAAAGAAAATGAATTCATGACTAAATGGCTCTCCTGTCACCAGCAAAGGGGCAGACCAGACGGGGACCTTGTCCCAACAGCAAGTTAACTAGATGTAAAAGTGTGTTTTGCTAAAGCTACTTTCTCTCCTAAGCAAAGACAAATCGCCCATGTGCTCAGCTCAAGAGGCTGTTTTAGGGATTTGTGTTCACAGGCGCTCCCCCTGGAGGGGCCAGAGAGCTGGAGGTGAGGCTCACCATGGGGTCTGCTCCTCAGGGCTCCTGCCCTAACCAGGCAGCTTTAGGGGAGTGATGGAAGGTGCTGGAAGTGGGACAAGCTCTTTGTCGTACTTGCCTGACATCTCATAGGACCCCAGTGGAAGAACGGTTACTTGAACTTTCAAAGGGGAAACTGAGGCTCAGAGGTGGGAAGGCAACTCCCAGACATGATGACCATCATGGCAGAGGTAGAGTTGGGTGTGGTTCGTTTGGCTTTCCATGGAGGAGGCTGTGGTCATGGATTTAGTGGGTAGAGCACCCCGGGCAGGGATGGAAGGACCAGGATCTGTGGTAGCAGAAAGAGATTAGACGTGGGATAGTTAGAGCCTGTGGGGGAGGCCAGGACTGTTAGAGTCTGCAGGTGGTGGCCAGGGTAGGCAATGGGGTGATCTCTCTCTTCCTAAAATCTCCATGTTGGCATAGGGGTCTGTGTCCTGTGTGGTCCCACAGAGGTGTAGGGTGCTCTTTAAGGGAGGATGGCTGAGGGATCTGGGGGTAACAGTGTGGAAGGGCAGAGATCGAGGGGTGGGGGCAGGCTGGAATTCTGCATTAGGAGGATGCTGTGGGGGAGGGGAGGGGAGATGTGGACGGAGGGCCCCCTCTGAGGTCCTGAGGGCCGGTGGTTCAGAATACTCCAGAATTCACCTACTGACCGGGACCTGGCCGGGGAGAGGCCAGCAGCAGTGTGCCTGGACTGGCTCGGTGGTCCATGTCTCTCCAGCTACTCTCAGAGTTGACCTGGTATTCAGGCTCCTTGGTTAACCCATTGTTCACTGCATTCCTCGCTGCTGCCTTGCTCCCCCCACCCCCTTCCTAGCCACCACTCCTGTCTTTCTCTAATTAATGCTGGCCCCAACCCCAACACCTTAGAGCTGACTCAATTATCGCCCTCACAGCAGGCCTGTCTCTCATGTCGGTCCTGACCTCAATTTGCAGACAGCCCTTTGTCTGGCCTGTTGGCTGCCCATAAGATGTTAAGCCCAGTTGGGGAAGGGAGGATGCCAGCGTGCCTCTGAATAGCACAGTGTGACTCTAACGTCTCTGCTTGGTGCAAATAGAGTGTGCCCTGAACACAGAATTCCAGCTCTGGAGAAACCAGAAGGTCCTTTGGGAGCCAGTCCCAGGCTCTGGGACTGCCTGGGGGGTTCTCTCTGGCTCCGGGAGTAGTGATGTAGATGCCCACCCATGCAAAATTTACTGCCCCTGCTGGACCATGCTCTGATGCATTGCCAGTGGCTGGCTCACACAGCTATTGGCCCGGGCTGGGCTGGGCTGGTCATGGGAGACCTGGGCACCAGCCCCGCCTGCCATTCCACAGCAACAGAGAGGGAGGTGGGTGGGAGCTCTGCACATCCGGGAACTGGTGAGGCTTTGTCTCCAATATAAAACCGATCTCCAGCCCCATGGCTCCTCCCGCCTTGAGTTCAGGAGGGGCTCGAGGCTAACCTGCTTACGGTGGCTTTCAGGGTCACCCACCTGCACTCACCCCAGCGCTGCCACCTACCAGTGGATATAAATTGGCAAGTGTAATGTCTTCTGCAGGGAGCGTAGCTCAATGGGAGTGTTCACTCCACACGCAACAGGCTATGGGTTCTACCCACAGCACAGCACGGTAGTGGGAGAGAATGTCTCTGAGCCCCAGAGTTTCTGTCACGGGCGAGCCAGTAGACAAAATGTCTTCCGAAGCCCAGGCTGTTCCTTCCCACCTCTTACAGCCCTCGGTACAGGCTATGACTCCTGAGCTCTTCTCAGCCACAGCCCCAGCTGCTTCTGCCGGTTTTTGCCAGCTCGGACCTGTCCCTCTGCTGTGGGCTCTCCTGCTCCACTCCCGAGGCCCCTTCACATTTGACACCGTGACCTCTCGATGCAGCAGGTGACCTGGACTCTGGGTCCCCAAGCTTGGCATTCAGTGGGACAACTGGAGTGGAAGGTCCCCCTCACAGGTGGCAGACAGTGGTGGAAGGACAGCTGCCCCAGCCCTGCTCTGTCCATCAGGGCTGTCACCTGTGCAGAGCCCCTCAGGCCAGTGCTTCAAGGGAGGCTGAGATCTGACACCATGTGGAAGGCTGCCTGAAAGCTCCTTGTGTTTTAAACCAGGACACCAAGGCGGGGAAGGGGGGAGGGGAGGGGACACTGAGGCAGGACACTGAGGAAGATGGAGTGCAGGGGTGAGGGAGGCAGCAGTGATGTGGTGTCAGAGACTCCTCAAACAACGAAGAGCCATCTTTGGGATTGTGAACACGCATGTGTGGAAATCCATGCTGGGTCCATGCTAGGCCTCACTGCTAGGCTCAGTGACCTGAGGAGTCGGGCCTGGCCACGGTGGCTGGAACCCCTCAAGTGGTGGGGGCCTGTCTGTCACAGAGCTCACACAGAGGCAATTTCAGCCTTAATCCCCACAGCCGCATGCAGAGGAGGAAACACCGTGGCCATCTGTGGTGGGGAGAGGGGTGGGTAGGGCTGTGCTTGCACATCTCAGCCCTAGCTTATCAGGCTGGGGCCTGTGGGACCCAGAACAGCCCCTTCTGGGGGTGTGCGTGTGGATCCAGACACAGTCCTCACTCTGGAAAGCACTTGAATGCTGTGTTTCCGTGTGTGTGTGTGTGTCTGTGTGTGTGTGTGTGTGTGTGTGTGTGTGTGTGTCTGTGTGTGTGTGTGTCTGTGTGTGTGTCTGTGTGTGTGTGTGTGTGTGTGTGTGTCTGTGTCTGTGTCTGTGTGTGTCTGTGTGTGTGTGTGTGTGTCTGTGTCTGTGTCTCTGTGTGTCTGTGTGTGTCTGTGTGTGTCTGTGTGTGTCTGTGTGTGTCTGTGTGTGTGGTGTAGATATCTGTGTTAGCTCTGTGCAAGGGTCTGTGTGCGTGAGTGTCAGTGTGTGGATCTATGTCATATGCCTGTGCATGTGTCCGCTAGCTCTATGTACAGGGTCTATGGGTGATCATGGGAGTTAGAGCGTTATCCTGTGTGCTTGTGCGAGTCAGTGTATGTGATCTGTTCCTGTCTCTGTGTGTCTGAGGGCCTGTGAGAATCAGTGTGTCTCTGTCTCCAAGGGTGTGTCTGTGTGTCAGTGTATGTCTATATGCGTCGGTCTATGTGTGTGTGTGTCTCTCTGTGTGTGTGTGTATGTGTGTGTGTGTGTGTGTGTGATGAATGGTGATTGTGTACATAGCTCCTGTGTGTGCCCCCATGTGAGGCGTCACTCATCTGTCCCTGTGTGTCTTGGGAATGTGGGAGCAGCTTCGGGGGGCTGTCAGTGGTCAGCAGGGCCACTGGCCAGCCTCAGGCTGTCATGTTGTTTCTGTGGGTGTGAGGTGAGGGGTCAGCGAGCTTAAAACTGGAGGCTCCAGGGAGAAAACCACCCTCAATGACATAGGAGGGAACCCCTGGCTGAGTCAAGGCGGGGAGACAGAGGAAGGCAGGAAATCATGATCGTGAGGCTCAGTGGTTGGGCTGTTTTCAAATCATCTGAAGTCAAAATCAGTCATGGAGGAAAGGGTGCTAGGAGACTCTATGCTGCCCCTACCCCCAGGAGTGTGCCTCAGCTCACCCCTCTGGAGTACGGGTGTTAAACACTAGCTTTGGGTAATCTTTGCTTCTACCTACTGTGGGAGCATGGGGCTTGGAGAGGACGCATACCCTGAGTCTGCGAGTCCAAGGACGTTCAAGATTCCCTTCCCATCTGCAAGTGTTTCAGACTTTCTGAACAGTGATGCCTGACCCTGACCTTGTCCAGACCATGCCTAGCAGGTTACCAGCCGGTTGCTCACAGTGAAACACACAGTTCACGTCAACCGCAACGTTAAGTGCCCTCACCATGCTGCAGGGTCGTGGCCACCCCCACCCCTGAAACTCCTTCGTCAGAACCGCTCCATCCTGTTAAACACTAATGCTCCCTTTCCCTCCCCTGCCCCAGAGATGTGTGTCCTTCTGACTTTCCTGTGGCTTTGACAGCCCAGGAACCTCACAGCGGTCGCTATCCCACCGCATTTCACCAGCTCCATTTTCCCAAGGTACCCCTGGGTTACAGGGCTGTAGTGTCCTGTTACTTCACCGTGGGCTGGACTTGACCACTAGGCAGTCCTGCCTAGTCAGGTTCCTGCCATCGCCTGCTTGTCTCCTGTGGGTGGTTTTGCCGTGAATGTGTCTTTCAGACACCATTTTCAGTTCTGTGGACATGTGGCTGCCCTTCAGTTGCGTCCCCCACTTCACCTTCAGTACTGGACACAGGTCACACCGTGTCACATTCCCTCCAGCAGGATGTAAGGGCTGTGGTCCCTCACACCCTATGGCATTCTAGCGGGTGTGAAGTGACATCATTTCATTATGCTTTTGGGTGTGTCTGACCCTATAGCTGGAGACACCATGCACCTTCTCGTGGTCGTTTTGACAATCAGTGTGGGGTTGACCACACATAGGCAGAGTGACGCTCGACAGAGGCAGCGTAGGATGCAGAGGGGGAGGTGCCCCGGCCATAGCAGTGTGCCTATGAAGTGCCATCATCTAACTTGAAGGGGGACAAGTGAAGTCACCCGTGTACGCTGTAAACCGCAAAGCCACTGGTAAGTCACAAAATATCTACAGCCAATCAGCGTTGAGTTAGTGCAAAAAAGGCAGAGAAAGATCAAAGGGAGAATTGACTTTCAAGAGACACGTCCCCCCCATAACCACAGAGCGTCCGTTTCTTTCCTGGCATACACAGAACACCAATACAGACGATATTCTAGGTTATTAAAGAAATCCGAAGACATACAGAGTTCTCAGGCAGGCAAAATAGGCTTTAACTGGGAGAGCACCAGAAAGGTTCATCCTGCAGTGACAACTGCGATGGCTAATCTTGGCTGTCAACTTCTTGGTTCCTAATTGGTGGAGGAGGGACTGACCCACTCTGGACAGCGCCACTCCTGGGCAGGAGGCCCTGGGTTGTATTAGTCTCTGGTTTTCTGTCCCTCTTTCCCTGCCTCGAATTCTGCCTTAGCCTCCCTGGATGATGATGGACCGTAAGCTGTACGATGAAGTAAACCATTTCCTTTTCAACGTGCTTTGGGTCATGGTGTTTGCTCACAGCGACAGCAATCAAACTAGGACAGTAATTTATAGACCAAAGAAAGAATCAAAGTTAGAAAGCAGTTTAAACAGAATCAAAAGGAAAATACCAAATCTGTGGGTTTATCTATAGCACCGTACCTGAGTATTTTAAATCAATGACCACAGTTTGCACCTCGAGATGCAGAAATCAGAAGAAACCGACTTAAACGAAAGGCAATAGGAGCGGGGGGCGTGGCTTCCTGAGTCCCTGGAGCCAAAGGAGTGGGCAGGGGCGTGGCTTTCTGAGTCCCTGGAGCCAAAGGAGTGGGCAGGGGCGTGGCTTCCTGAGTCCCTGGAGCCAAAGGAGCGGGCAGGGGCGTGGCTTTCTGAGTCCCTGGAGCCAAAGGAGCGGGCAGGGGCGTGGCTTCCTGAGTCTGAGTCCCCAAAGCCAGTTAGTTCTTCCAGATAATCAATCAGACAAGGCATTACAGGAGTTGCCTTCTGACTACACCGATTCAGGAAAAGTGGCTCTGTGGCAACAAGTTTAGCTACTCAGAGAAAACGTCTGCATTCCTTGAAAGACCGGCGTTTTCCAGGCACACGGAAGCCTGGTTCAGACTTGTGGCCCTGAAACTTCCTGGGAAGGAAGCTTCAGGCTCAGTGCTTCCCGAGGATCGCACCAGATATCAAGGAAGAAAAAAAGCTACCACCCAGGCACGATCTTCAGATGGCATCAAATACAGAAACATTTCAACATTGTCTGTCAACGGGGAAATAAGAACTAAAGTTACCACAGGAAAGCTCACAGCCATCAGCAAAGCTAACAGAGAGGACCCAGGGGAGCGGGAGGGTTCAGGCCACTGGTGGGTATGTATCATGGTCCAGCCCTTGGAAAATAGCCTGGCTGTTTCCTAATTTATCACATACCCACCTCCCATGGGGGTCCACTCATTCTGTACAAGGAGAAACAAAGGCACATGCTAGGCCAGCCAGTTTTTTGTTGCTGTGATCAAATGCCTGGGAAAAACAAGTTGAAGGGAAGAGGTTTTAGTCTGTGATGGACTGACTTTGTAGCTTTTAGGTCCATGGTAAGGCAGAAAACATCACAGCACACACACACACACACACACACACACACACACACACACAGAGAGAGAGAGAGAGAGAGAGAGAGAGATAGAGACAGACAGACAGACAGACAGACAGAGACAGACAGAGACAGAGAGACAGACAGAGACAGAGTGACAGACAGAGACAGACAGAGAGACTGAGAAGAAGGGATAGAACAAGGTGCTTCCGGTGGGCTTGTAAGGTTGGAAGTGAGTCTTAACTGGTGGGACACCACCCCAAGTGAAACCAGAGAATGGAGTTTCATGCAAACCCAAGAGGTTTATTTTCCATCGCGTTGGGGTCGACCCTCAATCAGCCCCTCGTGGCGAGTGACTAGAAGGCAACTCCGAATGGCTAAAAAAACAGTTTTTATACTTTTAGGGGTACAAGTTACATCAGCAAGGTTATAGTTTAAAGTTACTGGCTAAGCACATTGATCTTTGAATCTCTTGATTAGCAAGCATATGACATGCATTCGAACTCTATCTGGGACCAGAGGGTCAGGTGGCCATCAGTCAGTACATTCTGCGGCTTTCCAAGAATGTTCCTGCTCCTCCTGAGAACAGTGGGTGGAAAATAGAACTAGCCTTGACTAGAGACGGGAGGCTGGTACTTGGCCTAGACTTCACCCAAGGCAGGAAGCTGGTACTTGGCCTAGCCTTGACCTAAGGCGGTGGGTGTAAGGCTGCAAAGCCCCTAGAGTCCTTTAGGTTGGTACCCAGTGTCTTACTCCCTCCACCCAGGCCCCACTTCTGTAAGTTCCCATCACCTTACAACAATGCCACTGAACTGTCATAAGTCAATCACTTCTACAGATCCCCAACTCTGGACACACTGTTCAGAACTAAGCTTCCCATAGAGGAGCCTTTGGGGGTAGGGGGCCATGACCACAGAAGAGCATCTGAATGCTTGCAGCAGCCCTTGTCTACAAAGAGCACAGATGTGGCTGACTCAATAGCTCTGTGAATAGGTATAGGGTGATGTGTCTACCCCTCAGGTCTTCCTCAGCAGCAGAAGGTAATGGACACATCGTCACAGGGACAAGTGGCAAATGGCCCCACATAAGAGAAGCTTGACACAAGGAAGATAATTTATGATTCTATAAAATAATTGATATAAACTTCTAGAAAATGCACACTAATCGGAAGTGACAGGACATAGATTTTAGATTTCCTGAGCTACCTGGAGTCTGGGGCAAAGAGGAGGAGAGGGGAGGGGACAGATGACTCCTCTGTGCACCGGGCACATTCTTGCCTTCCCTGTTGCACTGGGCATATATAAATGTCCCAGTTTGTTTTCTTTTGCTGTGATGAACAGCAGGACCAAAAGAGACTTGGTGAGGAAAAAAATCTGTTTGGGTTAAACTTCCAGTTCACAATCCATCACAGAGGCAAGCCAGGCCAGGAACTTAAGCAGAGCCCACAGAAGAAGGCTGCTCATGGGATCACGCTCAGCTAGCTTTGGAAATACAGGCCAGGTCTGCCTAGGGAATGACACTGCCCGCAGTGGGCGAGACCTTCCTATGTCCGTCAGCAATCAGGAAAGTGCCTCACAGACACGTACACAGTTCAATCTGATCTGGGCAGTTCCTTAACTGAGGTTCTCTCTTCTCAGGTGACTGTAGTTTGGGTGAAATTGATGATTACAAACTAACCGGGGCAATGGGTATGTTAAGAACCATGTGCTTCAAGTGCGCGCAGTTTACTCCACGGTGATAAAGCTAATGACCGGAAGGGTAAAGCTCTAGTTCTTTATTTAGTCAAATAGCAAATGCTCATTGGCCACGGCAAGCCTGCTGCACAGCACAGGTGGCCAACGTGCGTACCTATGGACGGTGTTAGTCTAGAGGAAGAACACGCCACAGATACCTTGCCGTGGGTGAACATCCTGAGAACACCAGCAAAGGGGATGTGAAGACCTCGACAGATGCTGGTACTGCTGACCATAGCTGTGTCCATACCACCTTGGGTGACCCCGGTGGGAAAAGATCCTTCCCATCTCCGTGACAGCCAAGGCAGAGGTGCTGGTAACCCCCAAGCAGGCCCCCAAGTGTCAAGTGGATGCTGTTGAGAGGTCTACGCTGCTGTGAGTTAAAGCCATGGGGATGGAGAACCTCTGTGGGGCTGGGAGAGGTGGGTACGGTTGCTCCAGAGTCTGGCTTGGGCAGTATGGACCAGGAGGCAGGTGTTGATCTGTTGACACCCTTGGTCCTGTGCCCCTGTGGGGCTGTAGGGAGGGGTTTCTGGGATCACCTGGCAAGTGAGTCAGACTGGCTTATGGAGAACGGAAACAGATGTCAGGGTCAAGGGGAGCTGCCCTGAGGAGCACTCAAGGCCCCCAGTGCCAATTGATCTCCCATCCTTTCCTCCCTCTTGGCCACATCTTAGGACATTAATACATAGGGGAAAGTGGCTGAGCCCTGGGCAGAGGCTCTAAGGAACTGGGTTCTTGTGTCCCATCAGTCCCCTCAAGGGTGACCAGCTCTAGGGGTCAAGCAGTAGTGCAGGACCAATCATCACTTAGCCACTGGACCTCGGCAGGGGGCAGCTGAGGTGACTGATAAAGCCTGTCCCAGCCCCACAGGGGAGGAATGCAGCTAACCTGTGGGCTGGTCTGTGGCTGAGGACACAAAGACACTAGGCTTATCCTGGGCGTGGACACCCAGGCAGGAGAAGTCTCCTTTGGGCCTCACCTGTGGGCGAACATTTCCTGAGCCCTGGGAGTCAGACACAGGGGTAGCAGGATTTGCCCGGGGGTGGTGGAGCTCTGTGTCTGGTGTGTCAGCCTGGGTACACAGAGAGGCTGATGACATTTCTCCCAAGCCGGTGGCCTGGCCTTGGTTGTCCTCTGCTTGGAAGGATGAGGTGTTTTCTCCTTCTTCTGTGCTATCTGTCCCCTGGGCGAAATTGAGCAAACCCATAAAAGCCAATGACTCTGATTGCCGAGGACGACGCGAGGCCCGAATGGCATCGTGACGCGCGCTGCCAAGTTGATAAAAATGTAATAAGTTCCAACACGAGAGTTCTTTGCTGACAGGTGTGGCGTGGCCATGTGTAACTACGCTCACGATTAATCGACTTTCTGTGGCGGTCATTTAGGGCCATTACTTATGAATCTTGGCATGGAGTGACCAGAAGCTGTGGAAGGGAAGGTGGGGTGAGGTGCCCCTCCCTGGGCAGGAGGGGTGGCCTAGGGTGTATCTTGGCAGGGCCTGGCGGTCCCCAGCAGAGCACGCCGTGCCGGGTCCTCATGGGCGCAGCTGCGGTGCGGTGGGATCATCCCCCTTTGTGATTGGAAATGATTGTATTTGTGGTTTGCACAGAAATTCTGCAACATATTGATTTTTCAATTACGTTGGGAAGAAAACAAGAACGAGATGGAAGGATTGTGCTCACTCCGGAGTGGCTGAGCAGAGCCGGCTGCGGCATTTACAGCCGTAACTAACCCCAGGCAGCCCGGGAGACCTGGCCTCAGACAGGGACCTTGAGCAGGTCACCATCCAGGGCCTCACAATCTCACACACGCCATTAGACGTACAGCCTTTGTGCTTCTGGGGAAACTGAGCCACGCTGGGGAAGGGCCTTGCCCATGTGGAGCAGAAATGAATCAGAGCTCAGGACTCAAGGCTGGTGTTCTGGTCTGGGTTAGGATCTGATCAGGAAAAGCTAGGGCCTGAGGATCTGGCAGAGCATCCAGAGCCTGCAAGGGCAGTCAGTCAGTGTAGCCCAGGTTAGGACCGAAGGCTCAGCAAGTCTGCCTCCTCCATGGCCCCCTGTTCCCTGGTCCTGTGTTGGGGCTACTGTGACCTCATCTCTACCCACTTCTGACATTTCAGCCTTGACCAATGTCTCCCCTTCTTTGGGGTCCTTTGGGCCCCTCTATTCCTGCTCCTCCTTTGCATTGTCATCTCCCTTGGGTGGGTCTGGTGAGTCTCTACTTTCCAACAGGTTGAAGACGAGGTTTCAAAGCAAAGCCAGCTGCCCGCCGGAGGGTGAGGACAGGGTGACGGGTGGGAACTATAAAGCTGGAATGATGATGGGCTCTGTGACCGGGTTCCAGAGTCCTGGGTGTTTGACCAGAGTGGAGGCTATGGTTGCCTGTGCTACCCCATCCTTGCCACCTCCCCCTGCCCAAGACATGGCTCCCTGAGCCTTCCAGGTGTTGTGAAGCTACCAGAACCAGGCTAAGCCGACTTGAGAACTGGGGTGCAAGGGGGATCCTGGTAAGCTAAGCCTTGAGCCAGAGGGCCAACTCACCAGGGTGGTGCCCCACAGGGTCGCTGGAGGGAGCAGCTGGGGGTTGGGGACAGTCCTAGTTGCAGGTGGCGCTGCCACCAAGCTGCTGGCAAAACAAATGCTTCTCTGAGGCTCAACCTAGGCCGGACTTTAATTGGAAAAATCACGTCCTTATCTGCTCAGAATGGAAGGCTCTGCTCCCTCGAAGGCATGTAGAGCACGGTAGCAGTTACAGTCCCCGGTGGTTTTTCTTCTTTAAAGAAGTGGAACGTGTGCAAAATGAATCACACACTCATTAGAACAGCTGTGGCAAAGGAGTTCTGGGTATCAGGCGACGTGGGTGATGCTTCCCGAGCCAGGTGTCCTGCTGCACGAGACGACCATGAGACACCTCGGTGCCAGCGACAGTGGAGAGTGTGTGGCATCAGGCAGAAGGGGATCAGGGCCACCCACTCCAGTCGCTGCTCATCTGGCTTCCAGTGAGATGGTTTAGGTGACCTACCCTCCCTCCCACTTGAGGGCAGAGCTCCCCTTCCCCTTACAAGAAGGCTGACCTTCTGAAGCAACACAGGGAGGTCTGGGGACCTAGTGGACCTGACCCTTCTTCCCAGCGTTGGGCCGGGTGCAGCTCAAGGCAGGAGGCTGCTGTACCTCCCTGGAGACAACTGTCCTTATATGATCCAGAGCCCAGATGCTGGCTTGCATTCCTCTAGCACACCCATGCTGTGGGGTGATCTTTTCTCCTGCCCCGGGAGTTTCCAGCACCAGGCCAGAGGGAAAGAGAGCAGAAAGGTCTGGGCCCCTTGTTCCTAGAAGGCCTCAGGGTGAGATCCAACTGGGAAACTTACACTCATCCACCTGCAAGGTTAACAGCAGAGAGGGCGCTCTGGGCTTCCAGGGGGCTGGGGAGGACAATGGGCAGGAAGGAAGAGGCTTTCTAAAGAGCAGGACGGAGGGCTTTTCTTCTTTGACATAGGACTTGGCTCCCCAGTATCATAGAAGTAAAGAAAGCCAAGGACCAGCCAGGCAGGAAGCTAGGCTGGAATACAAGCCGTGATGTTTGGTGGGAATGGGATGGGGGAGAGTGAGCCTCTAGTTCACAGAGGTAAACAAGCCCGGAGATGGGTGGCTATCTAAGGTCTCACGGCTGTTTGGAGGTGTACTGGGACAAAGTGGGTCGTGGATTGGTCCCACCCCACGTCATCCCTGAGAAGGAGCTGCGCTAAAATGGCCTCCCGCAGGAACACTGCCTCTGTTGCTAGACCGTGGGTCCGGCAGAGGACAGGCACGGAGCACGGGCCCCAGACCATGGTTCACCCAGCGTGGTCCCGCACATCCACTGAGCTCGTAAATAATCTCACAGGTAAAGGATCTAATTTTCTCTCATTCGTCCTGTGTTCTTGCTGCCTCGTAAATCACAGCCATTTATGACTCTCTCTTCGGCACTTTTGCGATGGCCGATAATGGTTGAGTAAGTGGCAGAGAGGATGAATTCTGCAGCAGATTTTAAACAAACGTGCACGTTGGAGCCATAAATAACCTTAAGCAGTACTGGGGGGGAGGCGTTCCTCCCGCAGGCCACCCCAGAAGCACAGCGGCAGCCCTGGGGTGGGGGGCGGGTTCTGCTTCCTTCAGAAGGGTCCCTTTAAAGAGTGGGACTTGTAGCTTTTTAGTTGTAGAGGATCCCACCGAAGCCAACGTGCTCACGTGTTTACATATGTGTGAATAAGGTTATACATGTGTGTTCACATGTGTGCATGTACGTACCATGTGAGCCTGTGGACTCCCCAGCCCAGCTTAGATGTGCACCCCCCAGACAGTTGCTCTTTGGGTCTTGGGGTACCTTTCTGCAGGATGGGTACAATGTCGGCGGGGGGTGGGGTGGGGTGGTTCTCAGCCTATATCGATCCAAAGTCTGTTCTTCAAGGACTGTGGCTCTGCTGCCTTGACCTAGAACCCCCAGATCACTCAGTCCAATAGTGCCCAATACCTGCTCTAGCTGAGGAAGGTGGCGTGAAGAATTCTGTGGCCGGAGCAGAGGTCCTGAGTTCTGAGTCCTGGAAGAGGCTGGACTGGAGGCCTGTGGGTGTCTCCTATTGGGCTACCAGCCTAGAGCGCACATGGTAGGTCTGGTGCCACCTCTGTTCTCACAAGGTATTGGGTGGCTTCTCCCATTTCTAAGGTATCCTTCCAAAACCTCTTTCCCTCCCCAGGCTGTCTCCTGGTCCTCTAGCAGCTGTAAACACACGCTCACACACATCGGAACACGCACATGTGTGTAGTATATAGACATGTAGAGGATTAGTAGATGGGCACACACATGTGTGCTTCCATACCGGGCAGCTTCGTAGATGCCGCCTGGGCCCTCTGAACCCACAGGCCCTGGGACCCCTGAGTCCCCCATTGTTTGTTCTTTGCCAGGACTGCTTTGCCAGCAGTGGGCTTGGGCAGCCCCTCGTGCAGCCATAAACGTAATTGATATTCTCAGCATTTCGGGGGAAAAAATACGAGTATTAAAGATATACAGTACACCTCATAAAATTCTCTCATATTTCTTCTTTATGGTAGGTTCTAAAATTGGCAAAATAAATTCCCTAAAACCCATTACACTTAGTGCAGAGTGCGTTTTGGAGGCAGAAGGCGCAGGGCTGGGGCCTCGGGCTCCTTGCATAGAGGAGTGCGGTTCCAGCCTGGCTACCGGGCCCTTTTCCCCGACACTGGATTAAATGGGAGCAGTAATTGCCTCGTTCACAGCCTCTGAGCACGGCCCAGTGCCCAGCAAGCTTAATCTCCATGCTGGGACCTTCTGTCTTTCTCCAAGTAAAGAAAATGCTCTTGACTCCCACACTGATTCTGTCTGGCTCTAGGGCTGCACATCCCCGGGAGCAGCACCATATAATTATGTGGGCTCCCTTCCCCACAGGTGCATGCATGCATTGGAGCCTGGTGTCCAGGTGGGCGGTGACCATCAAAGCCGGCTGTCTGTGATCCCCGGTGCTAGCCTAGCTCTTTCCTATAGCTGAGCGAACTGCCCACCTCAGTTTCCTTACAACTCCCTCTTAGTTTAATTCAGATTGAAATTCATAACCCGTGATTATAGATGCCTCAATTCACTCTTTATTATTTTTTCCTCTTTCATAAGATTCACTTCCAAACAGCAGAAGGCCACGTTTTACCCTGTAATGTTTAAAACCAATTTTATTGAGGAATAGTTTACAGGCCATAAAATACATGCTTTTTTAACAAGGCAAACTTGGGCCAGAGGTAGGGTGGTGCAGTAAAGCTAATGCTGTCTTGAGTTCAATCCCAGAACCCCCATGGTGGATGGAGAGAGCTGACTCCTAAAAGGTGCCCTCTGACCTCCACATATGCATGGACAAGTGTGCACACACACTAGTTATAAATAAGTAAATTGTAAACTCTGTTTTACAGATCGTTTTAGGTTTCCAGAGTTTCGAAGAATTCAAGACAGTATTGACACTTCTCATAGACTCCCGTAACTTGCATCTCATGTTGTTATGATACGTCTGATATTAATGTTTCTGAAGACCTTGACAGCTTTGGGGAGAACTGTTAGGTGGCGTGTAAGCCACCTCCGACCCCCCTGGCAATGCCTGCTGTTTCCTCCCTGGTCAGAAGGAAGCTGTGGGTATTGGAGCAGCCATAACATCGTGCTGTTGCTCCAGCCACACCAGCTCTGGTTCCTATGGGCTTTCTGTCTGGCTCCTGTGTTCTCTGGCTCTCCCAGCCTTTGTGCATATTCCTCTTTCTTGGCGATATAGGAAGCTCTGGGCCCATCTCATGCATTTCCTGCTTTGATTTCTCCACTGATCCCTGAAATGGAAACACTGTGCTGGGGCAAACACGTGAAGGAGAGTTTTCCTGAAGTGGACACGGGTGGAAGGCTGAGGCACACTTGTGAAGGAACATTGTGCTGAAGCAGACACAGGAGAGGGGATGTTCTGCTAAAGCAAGCACGTGAAAGGACACATGGTGAAAGACTCTTTGCTAACAACACGCACGCATTGGCCCGCCTTACGTTTAATAGTTGAGCTGCACTTATCAGGACTCCGTAGAGAGAAACCAGCCGAAATCTTCTGGTGGTGACTTTGTCTGATTGGAAGAGTGACCTCAGCTGAGGCAAGCCCCTTGGAGGACAAAATAGGACTCGACGGACAGTGACGGAGACAGAGCTTGGCTTGCTGGTACAGCTAGATGTGCAACGCTGTGGGTCTCACATCTTCCCTTCACTGAGTGAGGCCCAGCTGAGAACTCCTCCTGGTGTCCCTCGTCCCTCTGGGTCTCTCCTGCTGACTTGTGCCCAGGCTGAGGCCTGGCTGTCTCTGCTGGGCAGGGCCACCGCTGCTGATTCCTGTTTGCTATCCTGACTCTGCTGAACTGGGCTGCTGGTGCATCCGTGAAGTGTTTGTGAGTGGATCAAGCCGCTGCTGACCTGGAACTGGACTGCCGATTTCCAGATGACACAGACTGGAGTTACTCTGTAGATCTTTTTCAAACAGGTCCACTCCCTGTGACAACTGCACAGCCCCTGCAGAACAACAGCAGCATAGTTTGATCTTTCCGCTTGACCTGGGGACAGGTTTCCCTCAGTTGGGCATTTGTTGACCTTTCTCTGAGTTGTACAGCTCTCGTCACACAGATTGCAGCTCCTGTGCAGGCTTCGGCATTTAGGCATTTCACATTAGGGGTTGGTGTTGGAACTAGCATTTTGTTTTTACTCCAGATTCCAGTGGTTTGTTGCTGGTGAGCAGAAAGCATTGGACTTTTTTTTTTTTTTTTGGTTCTTTTTTTTCCGGAGCTGGGGACCGAACCCAGGGCCTTGCGCTTCCTAGGCAAGCACTCTACCACTGAGCTAAATCCCCAACCCCAGCATTGGACTTTTATATGTGAACCAGGCGTCTTGCAACCTTGCTGTACTCATTTATTCCAGGAGACAGATTCATTCATTCATTCATTCATTCATTCACTCACTCACTCACTCACTCAATTCATAAGTCGATTTCAAATGTGGAGATTTTTTTTTTTTTTTTTTGGTTCTTTTTTTTTTCGGAGCTGGGGACCGAACCCAGGGCCTTGCGCTTCCTAGGTAAGCACTCTACCGCTGAGCTAAATCCCCAGCCCCCAAATGTGGAGATTTTATCTGGAATAAATCTCGCTTGGTATCTAATGACGTTTCCATTTGCTAATTTCCTGGTGGGTTTTGCACCTCCGCACCTTTCTTGTGATGTCCTTACCTGGCTTTGGTATCAGAACATCCGTAGTCTTTCAAGGTAAGGTAGGGAGTGTCTGTGTCTCTATCGTGTGAGAGATTGTCGAGACCGCAGCTATCCCTTACATAATTCTTAGGACTCCCTGGGAGGGTGGGCCTGGAGCTGCTGTCTTCTGAAGGTGGTCGCTGGTTGTCCCAGTTGTAAAAGCAGACCTTGCATTGCTGGGACAAGAACTGGGAGAAACAGTCTGAAGAAAGAAGGATTTAATTTTGGCTCAGAGCTCTAAGGTTTCAGTCCATAGCTGGCTCCTTTGCTCTGTGTGTGTGTGTGTGTGTGTGTGTGTGTGTGTGTGTGTGTGTGTGTGACATGTGATGCGAGTGTGTGACATGCATGTGATATGTGTGGTTGGTGTGGATGTGATATGTGATGTATGTGTGATATGTGTGTGTGTGTGGTGGTGGGAATGTGATGTGTGTGTGTGAAATATGTGTGTGTGGTGTGTGTATGTGGTATGTTTGTGTGTGAGATGTTTGTGTGGCGGGTGTGTGATGTGTGTGTGTATGAAATATGTGTGTACGGTGTGTGTATGTGGTATGTGTATGTGTGAGATGTGTGTGTGTATGTGGTATGTTTGTGTGTGTGTGTGGTATGTGTGTATGATATATGTGTATGTGGGTGTGATGTGTGCATGTGTGAAATATGTGTGTGTGGTGTGTGTGTGAAATATGTGGTTTGTGTGTGTGTGTGTGGTGTGTATGTGGTATGTGTGGGGGGAGTATTTGTGTGTGTGTGTGTATATGGTATGTGTGGGGGAGTGTGTGTGTGTGTGTGTGTGTGTGTATGTGGTATTTGTGTATGAGTGTGTTGCTGGTGATGTATGCCTATCCTGACACAGGTGCTCTACCAGGGATATCTATGCTTAACCACATTCAGATTTTAAACCTATCAATAGATTAATCTACTCCCTTCCCCTCCTCTCCCTTCCCTTTCTTCACAATCTAGTTGTCTCTAGAAGACCTGATTTACCAAACTGATCCTCAAGACAAACCCACACAGCCCATTTAGTTACTCCTCCTTGTGGAGTTTTGTACCGTTTCCTCTTAAAATTTTAAATCTGTAGGAGCAGAGTTGCCGGCTGGCTGTACTTTATCAGTGTTCTCGTTTCTGGACAGGCATGGCTTCCGGCTCTCATTTCTGATGTACGTCTCAGCCTCGCTGGCGTTCTCTCACTTTGATAGACCCTTTCAAAGAACAAGCTTTGGGTTTTATTGATTTTTTTTTCCCTAATGCTTCCCCCACCCCCTTTAAGTTCAGTGATTTCTGCTCTAATTTTTTTCCCTTTTTATCTTCCTTCTCCCTATCATCTTAAATTGTTCTCTCTCTGGTTTCCTGAGATGGCGGCCCGGGCTACTTACTTTGGAACTTTCCTCTTATCTATCATGTGTCTTAATGCTGTAAATGGCTGTCGAGTGGAGCGGCCACTGCAAGCCAGCCGGTCTAAGTTGGACGCTCATCTACTTCTCTTGAGACTTTGCCTCTGACGTGAGCTGCTTAATCTCCAGACATTTGAGGAATTTCCGGCTCTCTCTGGCCGAGTTCCAGGTTCACCGCACAGGGATAAGAACATGTGTGGTGTGTATCTGTTCCCTGGCATGATCTGTAGGCCTGTGAGGGGCCCACGCTGGTGATTGCTCCCTGTGAACTTGAGAGGAATTCATTCTCTGCCGTGCTGGATGTCGTATTCTGGAAACACCCATGCATGGGTCAAGCTGACAGACAATGCTTCCTATGCCCATGGATGATGACTCTGACTGGAGCAGAGGGCTCATTGCTTCTCAACCGCTCCGCCAGCTTTTGCTTACAAACTCTGAGCTCGTTTAGAAAGATGGGGATGGGTCAGCTAAGGCACAGACTGGAGATGGGCTAACGAGTATGGTGTGTGGTCCACCCAGGGCTGTGTGGTCCCCTAGCTGACAGGGAAACTGATTGCTTCAGTGAAACTGCCTATGGAGTATATTCATTCTCTCCAAGTCCCCGTTCCCCACATCATGGGGCTTGACTCCTTCTTCTCTTAGATGCTTGATCTAGCCTTGGGTCAAGCCTTTTGAGGATGGCGTAAGTAATGGCAAAACCTTGGGGAGATGGGCTTTCTCCATGAGCATGGAGCGGCCTGGGGGACCGTGCGGCCTGCAGGGTACTGCGCTCACAATGTCTGCAGGCTAAAACAACGCAACCCAAGTGGGGAGGCCAAGTGTCACAGGCCAGATCTTGAGGCTGCTGAGGCCACATGGCAACCTGACACCTCCGGAGTGCTGTGGGAACTGGGACCTAGAACGGGGCCACTTTCGTGAATAAGCCCCCAAATCTGTGTCACGGGCAGGGCAGAGTGAAGAAGCTGCGATCAGGTATCAGCAGCCATGCTTCTGCGTGGCAGAGAGGCACTGAGTAAACCCATCCTTCGAGATCCCCTGGGAGGCTGTGCTTTGTGGCCACGTCACCAGTGTAAGCTGTTGGAAACATTAGGTAAGGCGCTACCAGCAGAGATGAGCCCGGGTACCAGTTGCGTGGTTTGAAACGGCCCAGAGAGACGGATCTTACACGTAAGGAAAACAAAAACCCACTGGTCAACAATGGCTGACGGGAGGCGCGCCCGTTAGACCGGAGTCAAGGGAGAGCATCATGAAGGGAGGTTACCATCGCACCATGGTGCTGTGTCTTGAAGCTCCTCTTGCCAGGTACAATTCTGCTGAGAGACAGCCTGGACGTATGGCCGCCCCAGGATGTCTAAGCACGACCGCAAAAGTGGCCATGGATGGACACAGGAGGCTGGGAAGAAGCAGCGGAGAGGACGTAGCTAAGGTCAAGAGTTGAATGTCAAACTGGAATCAAGAGTGGCTTGAAGGTCCTCGGTTTACAGTGACATGGTGAGGTTTGAACTTCCAAGAGGAAGAGAGAGAGGCTTGGGGCAGGAATAGACTTTCCTCCACTAGAGACATGGCTGAAAGGGACGATGCTCCCAGGGGGCAGAGCTTAGAGCTGAGAGGGCAGACCCTGTGCATCCCAGGGAGCAGCGGTGAATCAGGCGGGCGAGTCCCCGTTCTTGCTAGCTCGGACACTCTCGGCTTTGATGGTGAAAGTCTCGCTTCCAAGTACCAGGGAAGCCAGGGTGGATGGTTCTACAGGACGAAGGCTGGGGGACCCAGAGATGTCACCTGTAGACCGTAGGGTTGAGCGAAGAGGTGGCTGCTGGACACTTGTCCCCTTGCTTTCTTCAAGAGGGAGGGAGTTTGTCCATCTACCGTGTCCCTGCCCCTCTGAGGCTCCAGTGACTTTCAGCTTTCCAGTCTCCAGATCTTTCATCAGAACTTGGAGTTTTAGTTGGATATGGGGGCCCATGCTCCCCACTTGGGAGGCTGAGGCAGGAGGATGGTAAGGAGGGCGAGGAGCCAACCCGGAAGGCAGAGCGAGACTGTCTCATGGAACGAATGAAAAGGAGAAGGAATCTGGGCCCTGAGCTGGGTGCCATGCTGGGGGAAGAGGATGGGTGTGGAGCCACACTCTAAGGCTGTCCCACGTGTCTGCCTGTGAGACGCTGTGTGCTCCAAGTCACTGAGTTACTGGCATGTGTGTCACCACAGCAGAATGTGCATCAGCGATACCCTTGTACCCTCTCTTCCTTCCCGTTTCCCCTCCCTCGGTCCCTCTGTCATTCCCTCCTCTCCCTCCCTCCCCCCCTCAGTCCCTCCCCCCCCTCTTTCCCTTCCTCCCTCCCAGCCTCTCCCTCCCTCCCTCCACCTCCCTCTGTACCTCTCTCCCTCCCTCATTCTCCCTCCCTCCCTTCCTCCCTCCTTAAGTCCCTCTCTCTCTCCTTTTCTTTATTTTTTTTTCTCTTTCTTTTGCTTTTCAGAGACAGGATGTGACTATGTTGAACCTAAGAAAGATCCTCTCGCCTGGGACTCCCCGGTGCTGGTGCACAGGACTCCCCGGTGCTGGTGCACAGGACTCCCCGGTGCTGGTGCACAGGACTCCCCGGTGCTGGTGCACAGGACTCCCCGGTGCTGGTGCACAGGACTCCCCGGTGCTGGTGCACAGGACTCCCCGGTGCTGGTGCACAGGACTTCCCGGTGCTGGTGGAATCTGCTGGTGCACAGGACTCCCCGGTGCTGGTGCACAGGACTTCCCGGTGCTGGTGCACAGGACTTCCCGGTGCTGGTGTATAGGACTTCCCGGTGCTGGTGCACAGGACTTCCGGGTTCTGGTGTACAGGACTCCCGGGTGCTGGTGCACAGGAGTTCCCGGTGCTGGTGTACAGGACTCCCCGGTGCTGGTGCACAGGACTCCCCGGTGCTGGTGCACAGGACTTCCCGGTGCTGGTGCACAGGACTCCCCGGTGCTGGTGCACAGGACTCCCCGGTGCTGGTGCACAGGACTCCCCGGTGCTGGTGCACAGGACTCCCCGGTGCTCCCCGGTGCTGGTGCACAGGACTCCCCGGTGCTGGTGCACAGGACTCCCCGGTGCTGGTGCACAGGACTCCCCGGTGCTGGTGCACAGGACTCCCCGGTGCTGGTGCACAGGACTTCCCGGTGCTGGTGCACAGGACTCCCCGGTGCTGGTGCACAGGACTCCCCGGTGCTGGTGCACAGGACTCCCCGGTGCTGGTGCACAGGACTCCCCGGTGCTGGTGCACAGGACTCCCCGGTGCTGGTGCACAGGACTCCCCGGTGCTGGTGCACAGGACTCCCGTGCTGGTGCACAGGACTCCCGTGTGCTGGTGCACAGGACTCCCCGTGCTGGTGCACAGGACTCCCCCGTGCTGGTGCACAGGACTTCCCGGTGCTGGTGTACAGGACTTCCCGGTGCTGGTGCACAGGACTTCCCGGTGCTGGTGCACAGGACTTCCCGGTGCTGGTGCACAGGACTCCCCGGTGCTGGTTTACAGGACTCCCCGGTGCTGGTTTACAGGACTTCCTGGTGCTGGTGTACAGCATTACACACAACTCCACTGCATTCTCCAGCAGAGACTTCCTCCTGCTCAGGCCATTGGTGAGGACACAGGCTCTCTCTGGCTCGCCCCAACCTGCTCTGGGCTCCTAGCAGATCTCTCCCTTATTGTAATGGGCTCACATGTGGATGTAGAAGCTGGGAGAGACCCTATCCAAGCTGGCCTGGAGTCTGACCTGGTTGGAGGTAGTATGTTCCAGACATATCAGCCCCAGCCCCAGCACCCCTGAGTGGCTGCTCTTACACTGAAACTCCTTTGGCCTCAGTGAGTTGCTTAAAGCCTCTGGAGGGATTTCGACTTGAATATGCATGTCTTAAAGCACTTTGCAAAATGGAGGCCCTCTCGCGTGTTATTCCAATCCTCTAGCTATCAGGGAAATTGGGGTGTTGTATAGATTAAGGAGAAATTACTTGAGGAGATGTCGGTAGAAGCTTGAATGCTTATCTGTACAAATAAATTCAGTGCAATCCACAATTAAGCAGCATTTGACATTTAAAAAATATTTGATCCATGTTTTGGCTTCCAGAGCGGCTTCGGGGGAACGGCAATGTGCAAATTACATTCAAATCAGGGTTAAATATAGTTCTCAGAGAAAGATTGTATGATTTCAATTGCCTAATTATTTGGGGGAAAATCTGTTCTTCAATAATTAAGAGATGAGGATGCCTGGCTTACTGATGCAGAACTGGGTGTTTCTGCCACGGTGCCCGAAGGTGCTGTGCTGGGTGGGGAGGTGGGGCCTAGCAGGAGGTGACCCTGGGCGGGGGGGAAAAGGACCCAATCTGGCCCTAGGCAGCTTGTCCAGGTCCGCGACCAGGCAGAACAGCCACGCGCTGGAGTGGACCGGGATGGGAGCGGCAGCTTAGGTGCTGAGCCAGAGGGGCTGGCAGCCATGCCAAGCAGCAACCGGAGCCAGCTCTGCCTGGCATGGCTCACCGGCATATGTGAGCACCCAGGCTACGGCCAGACACAGCAGGGCGGGGGAATCTGGCAGTGTCGACAGCCCACCATCGGTTAATTAGGTGATATTTCTTAAAAGTCATGTAGAGGAGGGGCATGCATGGCTGTGTGCCTTCAGGGAGGAGTCCCAACCAAAGCGGCCCCTCCCCTCCAGAGCGGGAAGACGGGGGCCGGTCCAGTGCCGGCAGCTCCCACCTCACATAAGCTGGACGTAGGCCTGCAACCTCAGGTTGTGTAGGCAGTTCGTAAAACGGGCAGAATCACACATTATACAAACCCACATGGGAGACCAGTGTCAGCACAGACCATGAGACGTTAAGAGTCAGGACCCAGAGCAGACACCTGGCTCTACATCAGTGCTGTGTGACCTTGGATAGGTGACTCAACCTCTCTGAGCCTTATTCCTGTTCCGGGAAAACGGGACAGTCCCGGCAGCTACATTCCAGACGGTTTTGGGATTAATTGCATCCTATTAGTGGATGCTGTTTATGTATGGAGGTGTGAGCTTCGGTGGTGTCTGGCATGCAGCAGGTGCTCCACTCTGATGTCTCGCAAATATTTACCGTGCACCTGTGAAGCGCAGGCTTCGGTCCAGGTGCTGGAGTTCCCAGGAAACAAATGAGGTGGGAGGGTCCTGCTCGGCATGGAATTAGGCAGGCAGAGCAAGATGTGACTTCCAGCCAGTGTAGGTAGGGAAAGTCCGGGGCAGGGGGAACTGGGGTGAAGGCTGGCTGGGGTGTGTGAATAATGGCACCATTCGAGAGTGGAGCCTTTGCCCTGCTCTAGAACTGCAGTTGGTGGGCAGAGGTGGCCCTTTGGGGTAGGGGCCCAGAGTCCTGAAGCACCTGACATCCCTGTCTGGGATCACAGGATTGGTTGGATGGGAGCAGGATGCTGGGTAGGGAATCAGCCGAGGGCTGGGAGGTGAGGGAGGGGATGCACAGAGGCCTGCCTGTGAGGCTTGACTGCCTGACTCTGTGCCCTGGGGGCAGGCTCTGAACCTCAGTGCTCAAATAATGCGTGTTGTGTGCTGGTAACTAGCTGGCCAGAGCCAGCAGCAGGGTGGCCCTGGCAGGGTCTGAGTCTTCCAGTTCCAGATGGTCCTTACTCCAGAAAACCTCTCCGGAGGGACTCAAGGCAGCGAGCTAAGTTGTGTCGTACCTGGTCAACTTCCCTGGACCTCAGGATGAGGTCTACAGAGGGAGGGGCTATAACACTTCAAGGGCTGGCAGCACTGGGCAGACCTACTTGCCTCTATGTCTGTGGGTGGCCAGATCTGTACCGGAGACCAGCCTTCCTGCAGCACTCGAGCGAGATGGTCTGTGGGTCTTCTGGAGCCCGTGTGGGTCTTGATGGGACAGTCCGCTGCAGCCATAGCTTGAGGGACAACAACAAAGGACGTTATGGGGCAGGAAGTCACTACCCAGGGCTCTATTACCCCAGAGTAGGAACACTGTTGGAGAGGAATGTGGGTCTGGTAGGCCCAGCAAGGGTTTTTATTACATGTGCAGGGGGCTGGCTCCCCAGGGCAGACCACTCACTCAGAATCCTGAGTCCCAGAGCCTCTCTATCTGACTCCCGGTGTGGGGCAGGAGGCAGCACTGGTGCCAGGCTCTGGGACTGTGGGAAAGGGATCTGGAGGTAACCTTGGCCTCTGGCCCTACCCAGCCTCCTAGCATTCACAGAAGAGGAGGGAGGTGTGCCAGCTGGCCCGCGCTGCATCCCTGTCTCAGCACGGTGAACGGGCCTGTCTTATAAAACCTGTGGAGGTAATTGAATCTGGGCAGAGTCCTTGACGGAGCCGTTAAATGCAGGAGCCGATGAAGCTTACGTTTATGGGCTCTTGTCCTCAAGGCCTCTCCAGAGGGGCCAGGCTTGAGTTTCTTCTATAGGCCTCTTAGGGGCAGGTTGGGGGCAGGGACTCCCACCCCTGACCAGCCACAGGGATGGGCCCAAGAGTTGTGGTCTCTGGGTTTCCGGCAGCATTGGCCTCTCAGTCTGGCTGGCCAGCCTGAGCTCCAGGGGGACTGGCCCCTCTGAAGGTGGTCCAGGGATTGTTCTCGCTCCTGGCTTGGGTGCCCGGCCCTGTGCTACTGTGGAGCGGAGTCTATGCCGATTCTGCTCTGGACTGCTGAGGGGAGGAGACAATGAACACTGTCCTTCTAGAACACTGTGTTCCAGCAAGGCCCCAGGAAGATGGCCCAGGCCTCGGGAGTGGTTGTCTGAGGGAGAAGAGACGGTCAAAGATGCTGTTTCAGCCAAGAGGTGTGGAGGTCAGAACATCTGCTGGAACAGAAGGCTGGAGAGCGACGGTCGCTGGGGTGGCTTGGCACACCTGTGGCTGCACCCAGGGAGGAATGACCTCAGGAAAGACTGTCCCCCACCGTCCAGGTACCTGGAGGACAGGTCACTCAGCATCCACCCTCCTAACTGTGCCCTTCTGAAGGTGGCATTGCCTCCCATCAGGGCTGGTGAGGGCGTGGCCGCTCAGCACACCTGGTGCGGACGAGGGGGGCGGACTGGTGAATTATTTAGAATTGCCAAAGGTGTCGAGTTAGCAGCTAATTAAAAAAAGCTATCCTCTGTGCAACACTATAAAAGAATCATAAAATTCCAATCTCATTTGTTCCGCTCAGCTTCCTTGGGTGCAGAATGCCCCATAAAAGACCGAGACGTGCCCACAGTCTGCAGTGTGCTTCTGAGTGGCCGCTCTGCCCGGGTGTTTCATAGAACAGGGCAGAAGGAGAACTTCCGGCCCAGCGAGAGGGCCAGGAGATGGCCAGGCTGGGGTGCATGGGGGATATTACTTGTTGGGGTCATATGCCCCAGGAGACCAATGACGCTGGGCAGTGGTGGGCACTAAACCACTTTAGATCGAGCACCAGACTTCTGGTAGAAGGCGGTGTTGCCAACTAGCCCACAGATGCTGGGTCCACAGGGATGCCATGTGCCCTGTTGGGTTGTGTCAGAGCCTCTCTGCTGCATTGTCTTGGGTGTAAGTGAGGCACATGGCAGGGGGGCTGTGTTTCTCCCTCCTTAAATGAGAGAGGCTGTGAAAGCCGGTGGCCCCATGGCTCCTTAGCCCTACGGACCCCAGGGTGCCTTGCTGCAGGTGAAGAGGCTGAGCTGAGAGTGACACCTGATCCCACCTAGGGTTCTGACAGGTCAGGACTTCATGTTTTTAAATGTCAGCCACTCTTACTTTAGCCTCAACCCAGACCAGAGGGAAGGCATTAGACCTCCACTCTTTGACTTGGGAACAGAGGGGCCAGACTCGGAAAGGAGGGCATATTGCTGCTCCTGGTGCAGTGCTGATCTAAAAGGGGCAACTACAGGCCCAGGTGAGCTGTCTGTCTGTGAGCTCTACCTGATCCCTACACGTAGGGCAGTATGTGTGGGCCCTCTGGCCACGGCAGCTGTGGACTCAAAGTTCCACCACCACCCCACTGCCCTCTGTGTGTGTGCCTGCGCTTGTCTGTGTGTATGTGTGTGTGTGTGTGTGTGTGTGTGTGTGTGTGTGTGTGTATGTGTGTGTGCACATGTGTGCATGAATCATCGAGCCAGGCAGAGAGGCAGACCCCCTAAAGTTGGCAGGCATGTCCACCACGTCAAGGCCTTCTCAGAGGGCCTCTTGTCCCTGTGACCACCAAATATGGCTAAGCACCCTCAGGTGGCCTGTTCAGCAAATGAATCCCAACTTGAGCCTTGGGCCAGGTTAGCAGTTCTGGTAGCATCAGAAGTTTCAAGCCGCGTTCCCTGAAACGAGACAGCTAGCATGTCTCCTGACTCCTTCCCTATTGGTTGGAGCCCTTAGCTCCCTTTCCCTCAGTTTCCTCACCTATGCAATGGGTTTGCTGTGGTGGCTGTCTTGTTTTTAAAACTCCGTTCATCTGTGACGCTGGTGCTGACGAGGGCGACGATGCTGCTGACGAGGACGAGGACGATGCTGTATACGAGAGTATACATGAGTAGCTATGTCTGCCACAGTGCATGTGTGGAATGGACTCTCTCCTCTCACCTTCCTGTGGCTTCTGTAGCTTGAACTCATGTTGACGGGCTTGCACAGCAACGTTCCCATACCTGTTGACACATCTCAGCAGCCTAGCAGTGGTGGTGGTTGCAGAGGTGCATGGCTCCCTAACGTGCACCCAGCACAGTGCAGTCACAGAGCGCCTGGCTCTGGGTGCATTCAGTCTCCAGCTCTGAAGGGCGTCAGCTATCACGAACAGATGGAGTGCAGATGCCCAGAGGTGAAGCAGAGGGCAGGACTGTTTATCCTGAGGAACAGGACCTGGGTCTGCAGTCTGCCACTCTGCTCCAGGAAGTGAGACCTGTCCCCACCCCCTGACCGCTGGCACTCATTCAAAGTCATCAGAGCTGAGGTCATAGTCTCCCATCGCAGGAGTCTGGAGAGTGGGCAGGCCCTTAATGAGGTCCCTTCTGGGAAGCCTGTGGCCACCTTGGAGGGTCTGGCCATCCTGGGTCAATGAGGCCCAGCTTTAACCCTTATCTTACCTGAGTGCCTGGAGTCTGCTGTATTCACATGGAGGGCAGGGCTGTGGTATCTGACCCTTATATGAGTGTAACTCAGTGAGCCCTCCCTCCCACGATCATGGTAACGGACCCCATTATGTGAAGTCACTTGTGATGATCAAGATGTAAATTGTGTGACATATCCAAAGCACAGAGCTTGACATCAGTGAGTCACCTGCCTTGTGTGACAAAACTCTTTCTGGACAGATGTAACACACGTCTACTCACTCCAGATCGGACCAAAGAACAGCTACCACTGATGTCCGACATGGTTAGCCAATGAGTTTTATAAGGGTTACTTACAGGAATATGGGTGAGGGGTCACTTAAGGGAGCAGAAAGACTCAGAGACAGCTGTGTCACCAATGCTCACCCCAGCATGGGTGAAACCCACAAGGCTGGGAACCAGGAGCACGGTGCACAGTCTGCTGCAGGCAGATCAACAGGTTGGAGAGTGATCTTTCCAGGGGCCTCAGTTGGTCTAAACCTCTTCCAGGTCGATGGTCTTGTCTCAAGATTCTTCCTTGAACTTGGCTCCATTGGGTCTTAGAGGAACTCACAGCTTTTATTGCTTTCTCTGTCAGGGAGGGGCCTGGTGAAACTGGTCGGTTTCAGGGACTTCCTGAAGCTAATTTGAGTTGTTTACCTTCATGTTTAAGGAGCTCCCTGCAGGATGGAATGTTTCAATCTTGAAAGAGGCTTTTACACAACCTGGAAGACTCAGAAGTCTGACTGGGCACCGTGCAGGATGCTCTTAGATCTAGGAGCCAAAGCAGGACCAGGAGCTGTGGCCAGAGACCTGGTGCTTACATAGACTCCACAGACCGGAGGCAAGGTGCCTGTGTAAATGGATCAGTTAATGGAGTGCAGGCTGAGACGGAAATGAGAGGAGATGGGCAGTTAATGTCTGCGTGTGGGTAAGAGTGGGCATGATGGGGTGAGTGTTGACATCAGGCTCCGGTCTCTGTCATGTGGTGGCCTGTGCGTGTGGTTGGGAAAGTTCACCAGACAATGGCAGCTCTTTGCCTCCAGATGAAGGATACCAAATGATTCTCCACTCTCCATTTTTAAAAAATGTGCACATAACCCGTGAAACCACGAAAGAGCCACATTTGGGGAAACAACTCCTCTCGTCATTCTCCAGCAGTAGTGGCCGCTTGGACTCTGGTGTGGCGTGAGATGCGTTGGAACCTGAGTGGACTCAGTGGCTTGGAAAGGACAAGAGGAGGTGATTATGGACAAAGAGTGCTTAAGGCTTGATGCTGGGGTGAGCAGACAGCCAGGATTAAGGTGCTAGAGTCTGGAGGGGGCAGCTTCCTGGCTCAGAGAACGTTTTAAAAGTCAAAACAATTCTCTATCTCTGTCTGTCTCTCCTCTGTCTCTGTCTTTCTGTCTCTTTCTCTCTCTCTGTGTGTGTGTGTATGTATGTGTACGTGTACACGTACCCATGTGTATGAGTGTGCCTGCATATGTCTGTCTGTACCACATGGTGTTTGTGGAAGTCAGAGGCAGCTTGTGGGAGATGTGAGTTCTAACTCAGGTTGTCAGGATATGTAGCCATCTCCAAGCCATCTCACCAATCACAGAGACCACTTTTCAATATGTGACCTCGTGGTGGCAGAGAGAGGGGGGGGGGACCCAGTTTTCCTCACAACAAGATGGAAGCTAAACAAAGGCAGCTCAAGCTGGGTTATCTACCTTGCAACATGCATGTACTACGCATGTGCACACGCATGCACATGGAACCTCCTGGAAGGGCACACATGAACTACTTGAAGGCAGTGAAGGTGTAGGTTGAAGAAGAGAAAATGAGACTTCCCCTTTGTGGTTTGAATCTTTATAATAGGTTATTAAAAAAAAAACAAATCATCGGCATCATCTAAAAACACGTTGCACACCATAAAGGGCGAGAAAGGAGGCACTAGTACAGAATCTGGGCATTGTGGCGTGGACTCCTCCTTCCACGCACCCCCACCTATGACATTCATGGGGTCTTCCCCCTTATTATCTGCCCCTCACACCGATCCTTTCTGCGACTGCTCAGAGGAGGCTGTGGACAACCAGAGGCCCTGCCAATAGGACAGCAGAGAATTCTAGAGCCAGGGTTCCATCCCTGAGACAGCCAGCTTCCTGTTATAGATGCATGCCGCCAAGCCTGGTTTTTTATGGGGATGCTTGGGAATCTGAGCTTCATGCTTGCACAGCGAGCACTCTACCCACTGAGGCATCTCCTCCGCCCTCCCTCCCACCTGTGTACTAGCGCCAGCTGCTGATACATTGTGTTCACTGGAGGCTTCACAAGCAGATCCTGGGGCTGCTTGCTTCTCTTCAAGACTGTGAGGTGAGGCCCTGGCTTCTGGCTGCCTCTGTGACTACAAGGGGGGATGCTAGGCCCAGTTCTAAGGTCTCCTCTTCCTCTACCTCTGTGTGGTACCCTCCAGTGCCTGACACAGGCTAAGTGTCAGGCAGGCAGCTTGGGCCCACTGGGTGAGAGGAGTGGGTAGATTTGGGGATGAGACTCAGAACCCTTATCGGTTCCTACTGACAGCATCCTTTTGTGCATCTCGAGAGCTGCCTGGGGACAGACAACTTCCACCTGTTACAACTCAATTGTGCCTGTTAAGTCACCAAGAATGTCCCTGTTATTTTGGGAGCCAGTTGTTGCCGCCAGGCACAGTATAGTGCCAGAGCTATGTGCGTGCGTGCGTGCGTGCGTGCGTGCGTGCGTGCGTGCGTGCGTGCGTGCGTGCGTGCGTGTGTGTGTGTGTGTGTGTACTGACTGGTGAGCATCAAAGGGAGTCTACCAGCCTCCCTCACCCTGCTGCCAGGGGGCTTTCTTTGTTGAGGTGGACTGAAGGTGAGGGACAGCTTTGGAAGGCCAGGGAAGGCCTTACCCTGGCCTGGGATCCAACGGTCTGGGGCTCCAGCCCAGCCATGCCAGGGAAACTCAGCTCCTCTTGTGCCTGTGGATTTGGAATCACAGCTGTTTGCTTCTGGAAGCTTCTCTGTTGGGACTGGGCTTGGTCCAGCCTGCCTGGAATGCAAGAGCCTGTGTCACCTCCCTGAGCCAGCAGCTGTCCCCTCAACTAGACAGTAGTGCTGTGGCTCTGAATCCAGGGAACCAGCGTCTCTGAGGCCTTCCTTAGAAATCCTCTGTCCCCAGCATCCACTGGCAAAGCTACGTCTGGAATCTCTGTGAGAAGACACTCTGCCTACAACAGACCTCAAACAAGTAGCTACAAGCCGCCCCAGCTCCACCACTCTATGAAAGCTTTTGGCAACATGCAGAGGTTGTGGGGGGTTTCCTGACTCAGAATTTTCCCTTCCGTGTATCATAAAATCCCACCCAGCCACCTGAGTCGCAGCCATTGTCCCTGCTGGGGAGTTCTTTGGCCAGGGAAGCAGCATCGTCTCCCTGCGGTGTGGATGCATTCCGGGCTAGCCCCAGATGTCAGGGTCTGAGTTTCAGGCGTTAGGGTGCCAGCAACCTTGGCTAGTAGCAGCTACCCCTGATGCTTCTTGGATTGGCCGTTTCCAATCAGCATCTCGGTGCACAGCACGCACACATGTGAATCACTTTGGTTATCTGTTTAAGTCCCGCACAAACACTGATGCTTCTGTGTTCTTCACATGAGTTCCCAAGTGGCCTTGCATGGTCTTGCTAATGGCTTTACCTTCCTCCACACCTCGTCCTTGAACACCCTTGCTCTCCCAGCTCAGGGTTGAGGTGATGACCCAGAGTAATGGTATTGTCATCAACATTCGAGGAACAGGCCAGTGGAGGGTATCCACTGCCATTAACGATGAACGAGCATGTTGGACTGGACCTCGGTTCTCTGGCCAGGTGTGAGGGGCTCATTTCCATAGCCCGTGTCTCAGACAGGACCACCTCTCCCTGGTCGTGACCCCCTAGGAAGCCACAGGGAAATTCTGGAGCCCAGATCATGTCTGAGGGAGCAGAGGCAGTGCAGAAGGGCTGGCTGATTGGTGAGGTTTGGTAGGTGGGAGTAAAGTACAGACAGAGAAGGGGGTCAGCTTCAGAAGGGCAGAGCTGGGAAACCTGACGTTCCCCCCTGATGGGGATTTCATAGAGGCAGGATGGAGCAGTGGTTGGATGGAATGCACCTGCACACCATGATGGGCTTGAGTCCGGTTTCTTGTGTCCTAATGGCCTCCCAGGATAAGAACAGTGTCATGGTCAGGTCCGGTGACTGGAGTGCTGGTTATTTAGAAACTTCTCAGTAAGTTGTTATCCTTCAGGGAGGGACAGGTGTCCAAAACACAGTCGAGGTCTAGGAATGCAGGCTCTCAGAGGCCTGAGAAGACCTGGCCTTGACTTGCTTGTCTGGCTTTCAGTCCTCTTCCTGCCCTGCTCTCTCCTGGAAAGCGAATCCAGACACTGAGAAGACCACTTCCTCTCCAAATGGGTAGTGCCTGGCCATGAGGCCCTGCACGGGAAGGGTGAGGGGAGCCCTGCATCTGAGCTTAGGGGTGCTGTGAGAGGAGCTGGTATGTGTGTCTCAGCCTTGCCTTCTGCCCTCCTGGCTGTTTCCATGGCAGGACTTGGAGGATGCGTGGGATAGCCTGGGGTAACAGGGCACTAGGCTGTGAAGAACTGTTTGGGGCATTAGAGGAAACTGAGGCAGGTGGAGGGTGGATGGTGTCTGCCCTCAGCCAGTATGGACCTGACCGTTTCCATGGCAGGACTTGGAGGATGTGTGGGATAGCCTGGGGTAACAGGGCACTAAGCTGTGGAACTGTTTGGAGCGTAAGAAAAAACTGAAGCAGGTGGAGGTGTGGAGGGTGGATGGTGTCCACTCTGAATAAGAGTTTCCTTTCCCCATAAGGACATCATCCACACCACTGTGGAGGTGGGGGACAGGGGCAGGTTGTGGGTGGCACACACATTTGCACCCTTCTCTGGCTTCTAAGGAGTTCCTGGATCCCCAGATGGGCCTGGGAGGAAGAGGAGTTGGTAAGCTCAGAGGGGGAGTCATTTGTGGCCTGTGCCTATCTGCCCATAGCCACTGAAAGAGTGTTGCAGTAAATATTAAAAAAGGATAACCTTTTATCCTGCACTGGTGCTGGCACCTTAGGGCCACATGGCACTGAGGGGTATTTTATCTCAGCAGCTCCATGCTGCCCCCACGTACTCTCGGACCCAGGCGGTCCTCGAGCCAGCTGTTCTAGCGTGGCACCTTGGTACGCGCTGGTCCCTAGAGTTAGTTCCAGCACCAGAAGGCCATATGGTACTAACCTAAAACCAGGGCTTTAGAAGTCCGGCAGCGGCTGGCCTATCGCGGCTCCCTGCTACGGATTCCACCCCAACTACCTGGTGAACTCAGGACTCAGTAAATTGTAACTTAACAGTTACAGTTTATATGTTAAATTCTCAATCCACAACACATCCACACAATAAACTCACAACCAATTGATAAGGATGTCAATTGCCCATCTAGATAAGGTAAATTTGCCTACAGAAACCCATCCCTTAAATACACATAACTACCCAGGGCCATTCAAGACCACAGGGATCTGGGTTGTCCTTCTCTATCTCCATCTTGATTTCTTTCCTTCCCCTCCTCTCCTGCCTTACAAAAACTTTGTCCCTGCCTTGCTTTTTTTTACTGTCCAATCATGGCCTTGACCTGACTTGTGCCAGCCCTCACCTGTATGTAGGTATCAACCTACGAAAGAGAATGGGTGACGCTGAATGGATTCGAACCCTTGGCCCCCGAGTTTCAGACAGGGTCTCGGGGCCGGCTGGTCCACTAGAGAAGCCTTGGAATGAGCTAAGGCAGGAAAGTCCGAGTGGATGGAACGAGAGTTGTTGGGAGAGGGCCTGCAAGCTTAGCTGACTCCTTCCTTCTCTTCTGCAGAGAGCACCCCGTTATGCCTCAGTGGCGTATCTTCCTATCTTGGAGGCTCTCTCTTGGAGCTGAGACAGGGCAGGAAACGGTTAAAGCTGAGAGTCCCTTCCAGGGCTGCGGTCAGGGGAAGGAAAAAAAAAAAAAACCAACCCAAAACCGATATTCTGCAGTTCCACGTCATGCTAATTCCATTTCCAGGGCATTTAATCTCATTTGCCCGATGACTAATCCCTGGCCTTGCGTGAATTAACATGTGGCCCCTTCTCCAAGGGAAACGGGACCCTTTCAACGGAGACATAGCGTCATCCTGCCCTGCTGCCTGGCTGGCAGGCAAGGCTCCTGGCTAGACAGTTGAGGGCAGTCACCAGGGCCTGACCCCTGGGTGAGCAAGAAGGACTTGCATGGTATTTCTTCTGCCTTTAGCACTCTCCAGAAGTACAAGTTGCCCTTCTCCTTCACACGCTAGGGTGGGGCAACTTTGTCTCCCGTCTAGAGACAAAGGCTCTGTTACGAGGTGCTTCAAGGCAGGAGCAGGCCACTGGTGGAGCAGTTCACAGATGCTTTACGGATAGCAGGCATCTCTGGTGCTGGCAAGGCTGATCATCTGGGCCACCCAGCAGGGGCTTCAGCATGGCCAAAGAGGCTGAAGAGGGCCAAAGAGAAGCTGGAGACAGTCACATGGGTGGGGGAACTGCTCTAGCTTAGGGCTTTGTCTACACTCCTTCCTCATCTCCTAGCCTGTGAGGACCCCTGCCTGACTCTGTGCTTTTAGTGACCACTGGAGAGACCCTACCTGCTGGGTTCCTGCTGGGAACAACAACTCTTGTTCCGTCTGCTGGGCTGGTGGGGGAGCTAAGCTGTTTCTGAGAACTAACCCTGGCATCCAGGAGAGGCTGGGCTACAGCTGTACCTTGCAGAATCTCAGGAAAATCCCATTCCTGTGGGATTCCAGGCTGTGGGAACCCCAGGGGAATAAGGAGATCCCTGGGTGCTGGAAGGTAGAAACGGGTGCCCCGCCCTTGAGGTTGTTTCGACCTTGCAGTCAGACTCAGCACGGATCTTGGTCAGGTGAAGTGAGAGGTTCTATGGAGCCCAGAGCTGGGTCCGACTGAATGTTCCTCTGCCACCCTGCAGGGATAGACAAGGCATTCTCCATGTCCCTCTCTGCCCTTGGGCCTGGCACTTAATGCGATAAGCCTTTCCTTCAAACCTAAACCTTTAGGGGCCCAGAGGTGATAGTACTTAAACCTTGAAGCTGGGGCTCTGGGGTGGAACCGTGGCTAGAGCCGTGGCTTCCTGTCTCCTCGCCACCCACCTCCCTCTGGGACATCCAAGTTTTCAACTTCTGCTAGCTGCTTTAACACTCCAGGCTGAGCCCAGCTGAATTTCTGGGGCTTTGGGGGAGGGTCTGAATCTATGCGAGGTATGTAGGTCTCTCAGGAAGGTCTGCAAGAAAGGTCTGAATAGAACGTGGAGGGTCAGAGTGTGCACAGACAGGGCATGGACTCTTGGGTTGCCTGGCAGAGATGTGAGGCTACCAGGAGTGTAAGTCACTTGTTCTCCATCCTTTAAAGCCTGGAAGTTCATGGGTCACCTGAGCCTATGGTTGTTGGCGCACGCAGGTTCTAAGGAGCAGCCACTACGCCCAGACCCCACAAACCACCTCTAGAAGGAACTCTCTGAAGAGACCTTTGGGGTTGGCAAATCCACAGACTCAGAGGATGCTCTTGGCTGGACTCATAACCCGGGTCTGGAAGCGAACCTTTGGCGTTTCCCAGTCAGGCAGGATGTCTCCCGGGATGTCGCAGACCACACCCACAGGTGCACTGCTCAGGGAGGCTCATCAGACCAGAGGTGAGGCCAGAGGACCACAGTTGGAAGTGCATCTGGTGCTGGGTGAGGTGGGAAGGCGTCCGTCAGTCTCGTTCCTCCTCACCACAGGGCTGTGGTGCCCAGTAGCAGCAGCACCCCAGAAATCATGGGTGCTAAAGGTTCCTGGCTTGCACCCTGCCGTGGAACTCCTTGGGCAGGTGTCAGGAAGAGGGCCCGAGGGCCTCTTGGAGGGCATTGGCTTTGCCTAGCTCTAGTGGTCTGCACCGCGCCAGTAGGGTCTGGCTGGACTGGAGGGCAGGGCCGTGCTCCTGTTACTACATTATCTCATTTGCAAACGATAAATGTCTACAAGCAGAGCTCTTGTCAGGCTCCCCTTCCTGGGACGCAAATGTAGCTTTTGTCTGCCTCTGCCCTTCGTTAAAACAACCACAGCGCCAGGCAGATAAACAAGACGATTAGATGTAAATGATGTCATCTCCCTCCGTTCATTCGCATTAATGAGAAGCCCAGGCCCCAGCCAGGGCGCTGGCAGAAGCTACAGGCTCCCGAATCCTATTAAAAAAGCGACCATGAGGCAGTGCTGACCTTTGCTCTGAATGGCTGACCCAGCACCCAAAAGCGGGTGGGACAGCTGGGTTTGACAGGGGTTGCATTTGAATTGTGAATATTTATCATCTTCCCATAATGAATGGCCCCTTGGTACTGCAAGGGAACGTGGAGATGGAGACTGATGCGGACAGGGTCGTCCTCCACCCCACCCCAAGCTACTGTCTCCAGGCCTCAGGTGACACCCAAGGCAAAGCCAGGGAGTGGAGTGAGTTGAGAAGGTGCCTAGGATGCAGGGAGCAGTGCTTGCTCCAGATATGGTGACCGAAGCAAACTGTCCCACCGGCGAAGACGCATTGTCAGAGCCCAGAGCCCCTGGGATCTGCTGGATCCTTGAGCCCAGACCTATGGTAGCGTCCAGAGGAGTCCAGAGGGCTTCTGAGCTAGGCATGTCCTGCCTTACCTGTAAATGCATCATGTCAGGGACTACCACTGGTGTGGGGCGTCTGCTCTGGGGAGGTCAGGTCCCTGCAGCTGATGTCCTTGATTGCCCTTTGGTGTCACCGGCACAGGCTACACATAAGCTGGTATGGGGAAGACCCCAGGAGGTCTGTGTCAAAGGAAAGATTGAACCCAGGATCTCTGTGTGACATCGCACTGATGGATACAGTCTTCATGAACCCATGGAGCTTCCCGAAACTGACGGGAGCTGCTGCCCCTCCCCTAATTATCCACTGGAGGAAAGTAAAGACTCTAACCCCACATGACTCAATCGGTTGTTCGGTTTCGTAGCCATGTGACCTCGGATGCGACGCCTCACTTCTCGGAGCGTCTGCCTGCTCACTTGTGAGGTAGGGCCCTGGCAGCACACCCCTTCCCCGGGTCAGTGAGCGGGTCACAGGGACAGGAGAGTCGGGATGGTGTCTGGCAGGCTCGCAGCGGGGGCTCCCATTATTTCGTTATTGCAGACGAATGGGCAGTTTCAATAATTCTGACATTTAACGCACGGTCTGCTCAGAGTTCCCGGACTCCAGATGCTCAGGCAGAAATTGGCGAATCCATGGCCGTGGAGGAAGATACGGATGCTGGGTCTCCAGAAGCATCGTGCAGTCCTGCACTGTGCGGCTGGCTTCTTGTCTTTCCCAACCCTGGAGGCCTCTGTCTACCCTACAGGCCTTACCCCTCCAGGCAGGCCAACTCTTTCACATAGGAATTGGGGCGACAAAATAACCCAGCCTATAACCCCCAGAGAGCACAAACCTACGGGCTGACAGGAATGGAAGGAAAGGGAGTCACTAGGTAGGGAGCACTGGTGCTCTCCTGGGGCTCACACTGTATCCGCTCTGAGCTGGGGGACCATTTGGGTTGCTCAGCTGGAGGCCAAGACAGCTAAGACAGCTCTGGCCAAGGCCTAGTGCTAGCCAACTAAGGGTGGCGCTTAGACTGGGAGGCTGGAAGAGTGCTCATCGGTGGTTCAGGGGAGATGACACTGGAGGCAAACCCCATCCCCAAGACCTGTGCCTGGCTCCTGAGTAGCCCCACTTACTCCTCACACACCTATTCCTCTTGACCTCACCCTAACATTTACAGTCTGCCAGCTCCCACCAGGGGCCTCTTCAACACTGGCCCTGACTCTTAGAGAAGGGAGCCTTATGCTCTCTCCGAGGAGAGTCAGGTTAGCCTGTGGGAAACCATCCTGTTTCTTCCCACCCCTCTTCCCTGCTGTCCCTGGGTGGGAGGCATCACCAGCCTCCACTCCGACCTTGAAACCAGACTTTGAGCTGATTTTTTTTTCCCTGTAAGGACATTGACTTATCCTCACCTTCATCAACCTCCTCTAACCTTTCCCTCTACCTTTTGATGCCCTTTCCCACTTGTGATAGAGACCACCGGGCTCTTCCTGACATTGAGACAGCCCTGAATCTCACCGGGAGGTAATGAGTCCCTCCCTTTTTGGATGTTGAAGAAGAGGCCTCCCACACTCGTTCAGTAAGGTTTGCCAGGCTCTCATTCTTTAGGACCTCACCAGGCTCCCATCTTTATGTTCCTCATGCCCTGAACTTGCATCATCACGCAGATCCCTCGCAAGGACAGATGCCTCCGGTCCCACCCACTGTCTCACCGTCCACTATACCTGCCCTTTGCAGCATGGTTTGCAGGAAACTCTCTACAGAGTCCTCTAGACCCTGACACTGTCCTGCAGTCCCCACTCCTCCCACTCCCGTAGTGTATTGCCCACCAGCCGTGGTGCTTGGACTATAGCTCCCCGCATTTCCATGCACTGCAATGCTGGGTCCCGCCAAGAACAGCTAGTCTTGTACAGGGTTTAGCAGAGGCTAAAACCTCTATATCAGTTAGGGTTTTCTGGAGAATCAGTCAGAGAGGGTGTGCATGTGCGTGCGTGTGTTCACGTGTTTGTATGTGTGTTTATGACAAGGACTTGTCTCTTGGGGCTACAGAGGCTAAGAGGTCCTACATCCTGCAACTGGCCAGCTAGAGGCTAAGGACTCTGGTAGGTCTGCTTAGACCCAACCAAATGCCAAGGCAGTGGGGGACACCATCACCCCAGGTCAGCAAGCAGAGGTGCCACTGTCCCTCCTTGACTCTTCTGTCTTTTTTGCCTACGATGGGGTGGGCGTGTGGGAGTCTGCTCTACTCTGTAGATTTGAATGTATAGATTCAAATGTTCGCTTCATCTAGAAATGGCCTTGCAGACACACCGGTGTGACATTTGATATTTCAATGGATGCCCTACATTCCGTTCAACTGATGCGAAATTTCCCCGCAAGTCTCTGAGATTCATAGCTTTGTGGACCTTGTGGTTGGGTGGGAAGGAGGGCGCTCCCACACTGCGACCTGTGCTTCGAGGTCACACAGACCCTGAGGCCAACGTCACTCCTTCCTTTGGACCTGACCCTTCGTGCCTGGGATGCTGAGAGAGTTCCCCTGTTCCGCTGTACCCATTATGAAGTGCCTGTGACTGACTGTGGCCTCAGTGGGTTTCCACTGTGACACCTCCCTTGTCTCCATTGTAAACACAAACGCCGGGCAGATCCAGTCAGGGCCTGGTAGTGCACAGTGCAGCTGCTGGTTTGTGGCATCTAACCGGCTAGGGTGCTCTGACGCCCTCTGTGTCCTCCTGCCAAAGCCACTTGCTGGCTGATTTCCCCACTGTTACCCAGCAGGCTCCTCAGCTCCTGGCATCGCAGACCCCAGATGAAATGACACCTCCCCACAGGGTCTACTTTGTTTTCTATTGCCGCGAAAAACACCAGGACCTCGGAAGAAAACCTCAGAAGAAAAGAGTTTATTTCATCTTATCGTCCTTAGGGACAACACCGTCCCCAAAATCTCTTGTCTTAGTTTCCCTGTCAAAGGCAGGCAGGTGCACGGTTTGATCTGTAGACTGAAACCGGCTGTTTAAGTCACTGAAGGTTTCTGTACCTGCATGGAGGTCTTGGGTTCCCTCAAATGGCCCGTGGGCAGAGCTTATATCTTAAGGTACAACATCTGAAGGGCAGGGTTGCTTCTGCTGTGATTTACAGCCTCTGAAGGGGGTGCTTGGAACAATGTGGAGTCTGGGTCAAGACAGACCGAGTTCCAGATGTGCCAAGGGGCTCAGGAGGAAGGTTCAGGAGGGTGAGAGGGCAGAGAGATGCGACCTAAGGGTCTCTCAGGAACTCCAAGGATATAACTAACTTCAAGGCACCCAGAAGGGAGGATCTCAGTTCAGAGCGGTCCGACTCAGAAGCCAAGGCGTTTTGGATGGGGCCTTGAGTCTCTCTGGGACTCCAGTAACTTGGGGCAGCCCTCCACAGAGGCACCACCATCACAGAGCCAACAAGAGCTAGCTCAGAGGATGGGAATGGCCCAGGAGAAGGTGGACACTGCCCTCCTAGGCCAGGTTGGTGCCAGCAGCGGGGATGTGGGGCTGACATGGGATTGGTCAGGTTTCTGTAATCCTGTCGGTTCCCTGGCAACAGAGATGGCCTTCCTGAGGTACTTCTGTGGGTCTCCTCTCCCTCGGTGCCACCCTGTCCATCCTGGTCTCAGCTCATGATCCCTTCTGGGAGTGTTTAAGAGCATGACTGCCCAGGGCCTTCTACTTAGCATGCAGGCCTTGGGATAGGCAAGTGGCTTAATAGAGCTGGAGTTAGTTGTGGAGATTGGCATGGAGCAGGCCTAGGCCCGCCCATCTGGGATCCTTGGGTACACCAACGACCCTCCACTTACTCTGCTGTGACATGGGCTGTGATCAGGGTCCTGAGTATAAGGCACAGTCCCTAGCCGAGACCTGAGGTTGGAGTGGAGCTGGGTCATGTGTAGGATGAACTCTGGGCATGGAGGCTGGCAATCCCTCTCCTCATAAGGTGCTGAGCTCCTGGGTGCAGAGCATGGTGGGCCAGGTGCTCAAACTTCCCTGGGCACTAACTGAGCAGAGTGCTGGCCTGGTGACCTCTTGTTTCCATAGTTTGTTGGCAGAACCCTCTGTCTCCCTCAATCCCGCCTTGGGTATCAGGGCTGGGCTTGTTTGTACAGCAGGGGCTGGAGGAGTGAGCTGCAGAGATAAGCTGAAGTAGCCGCCAATCACCCTAGAGATCAGGAGTGAGACGCTCAAGGGCACGAAGATGGGCGTGCTGCACCGTAACGGGAGTGAGGGGAAGAGGACGGACAGACAGGGTAGCCGCTGAAGCTGAAGAGTGTCGTCTCCCGTTCTCCCCAAGGCCTGGTTTCTGCAACCATTGAGTGGCCCTAAGGCTCTGGTTAGGGCAAAGTGGCAGGGTGGGGTGCACTCACTGATCACCTCAGGGCCCATCTTGCTGCTTACCCAGAGGAAGCAGCAGCTGATTAGCCCACAGCTCCAAATCCTGGACAAGAGATCAGGTCCCGGGGCCTGTGGGTCAGCTGATGGCCTCCTGGATACCTGTGTGGTGGTGACACAAATAGGCACCCTGAGGAAGAGGCAGAATCTGTCACCACTAATTGGTAATTCCGTAAATTAGATCGAAAGGCTGATGCTGGGAGCGCTGGGTGAACACTCAAATAATTGCACTGTTCTCACCAGAGGAATGCCGTCTTCTCTCTACCAGGCGGAAGGCTTCCTCCTGCCCATGCTTGCTTTTGCGGGGCATGACTGATTAAGCAAGGTTGGAGGACTGGAATCCTACAGGTACCCAGGCTTCCTTGATGCCCACATGTCCCTGAAGGGCCAGCCATGATCACCTAGCTCTGCCTCCTGGGTTCCTTGTCACCCTCACACCCTACTGATGTCTGCCTCCGTGGAAGTCACCTGCTTCCTGAGGTAGCATTCCCGTGCTGCATTTGTGGGAAAGGTAAATGAAGTTCACTGCCTTTACTGTCAAAGGTTAAGTGAGACAAAGACAATTCCGTCTTTAGAGAGATCGGTAGGGGCTGTAGAGACACTGCCCTTGCAAAGGACCCAAGCTCAGTTCCTAGCATCCATATCAGACAGCCCACGGCGGTCTGTGACTCCAACTCCGGGGGGATCCGATGCCTCTGGCTCCACGGAGCACTCACGCATGCGCACACACAGACACACACACACACACACACAAAGTACACATATATTCACTCATGCATACACATGCAGCCACACAGTACACACATACTCACTCAGGCATGCACATATACATACACATGTATACACACATACACATGCACATATACATACACATATAGGAACACATATATACATAAATATTCATACATGCATACATATATACACACAGGTATACTACCCATCTCTCTACACAAACATACATGTACACACATATACATAATACAATACCCCCGCATATACATGTACACACACATACACATACCCACATACATACACATACACACCAATGCATGTAGATGCAGACATACTATCCACAGGTGCATACAGAGACATGTACACGCATACACACGTACATACACATACACACATACTATCCACATGTACATAACACATACATGCATGCACACACATAGATATAATTAAAAATAAACAATAAATCTTAAGTGAAACTGGTAAAGATGCCAACTGGCAAAAGTCTCTTCCTCGGTCGACATTTTCCTGAGGGCAGCGTGCGTGCCCAAGACTGCATCCTGTTCCCAGAGCTGCACTTTGACTACCAACGGCTCCACTCTAGCCGTAGTAAGTTTATCCAGTCACAGGAGAATGTGAGGCCACGGCTGCACTACTCAGAGGGAGGAACAGGAAACTGCCACTTTTTAGGAATGAAGAAACCCAGTGGTACCCTCCTCAACGTACCACACACCCACCCTTCCACAAGCACAGCCTTACGCCGAAGTACAACGTGTAGCCTTGCCAAAATACTTTAAATTGTGCGGTCATTTTCTTGAGACCCCAGATACGATTCTGACTTATTAGTCCTGCCTGCTCCATGCTTTTGAAGGCCCACTTACATGGATACCCTGTGTATCAGGGTGGTCTCCATCCTACCCTGATTCTAAGGGGGAAATTGACTCCTGATAGGTAGGTGAGCATCTTGGAAGTGACCATACTTGTGGGGGCATCAGCTTCCACAGCTCCAGTGTCTGTGATGCCCATCCTGCCTGGGCTCAGGCAGCCTCCCTGGGGAGGGTCATCTCTGAGCACAGCAGGGGCTGCTCAGGTCACACAGCACCTCAGCAGGCAGACTTATCCCCCTTATAATTCCTTACTTGTGTATGTACACATATGCATGTGTATGGGTGCACATGTGCCACAATGTGTGGAAAGTTCAGAGACAACCTGTGAGGCTCAGTTCTATCCTTCACGGTGTGGGTTCTGGCTTGGCGGCAAACACCCCTACCCACTGGGCCGTCTCACTGGCCCAGACGACTGTTCAATCGAAATTGAGATTGTTATGTAGTTTTAATTTTTTACCTGTTAACACTGTGAATCCGTGTTCTATAAAGCCAGGAGGCACCAACTGACTTGGGGTGGTGTACCCCTAAATGGAGGTGACCTTGGGACCGAGATGCGGATGGAAGATGCTCTAGGCAGTGCCGATTGTCACAAAAGCCCTGCGGCAAGGAGTGTTCCCAAACACCAAAGGCAACAGAGAGGTCAGTGAGGGTAAGAGGGGATCCTGAACTGAAAGGAGCCGGTCACTTTACAGTCCAGCCTGTGCATCAAGAAAGGACATCCCGAAGGAAGCAGAAACCATCAAACGCAGTACAAAACCGGAACACGGCCAACTAATATCCCTCATGAACACGGGCGCAAAAGGCTTAACAAAACAGGAGGAATAGAAGTTGACAACATGTAACTGAACACTGTGATCAAACGACTTTCTCCCAGGGCTATCAGGATCATCTGACAAGCAGAGACCGTTCCGTTGCCACCCACCACGTTAACAGCTAAGGGAAAAAAAAACACACAGTCCCGTAAGTCCACAAAGAAAAAAATCATCTGGTGAAATTCAGTAACGAACAACGGAGGGGAGCATCCTCCCTCCCTCACGCAAGCTGCAAAACCAGTGGAGAAACCGAACTCAGCATTTATATTGGCCGCTCTTCTCTGCTGTGGCGAAATAAATACTTGACAAGGAGCAACTTGAATGTGGAGAGGGTTATTCAGCTCACATTCTTAGAGATAGGGTCTGACGTGTCAGGGAAGTCATAGCCACAGGTGGGTCCATAGCACAGGGGACAGGTGGTGGCCACTTATTTCTGCCTCCATGGACGGAGACGTGGTCACCAGGGAACTCTGTTGTTCAGTCACTTTTCTCCTCTCTTCCTTTTACTCAGCCCAGGACCCCAGTGCTCCCACTCTCAGCTCAGGTCTTCTCGTTCCTGTCAGTTCCCTGGAATGCCGTCACGGACATGCCTGTGGGTGTGCCTCATTAAAACCCTCGGGGTTTATTAACCCACTCAGATAGACCGTCAATATTAACTCATGCAAAGGGCGAGTAATTGACACAGAATGTCACCATCAGGGACAAGAGAGGGGCTTGCTTTTGTCATGCTTACTAACAGTGTCTTAAACTCCAATCAGTGCAGTAAGAGGGGAAAAGGAAATCAAAAGGGGCCATTTGTCTGAAAGAAGAACCAGGATTATTCTTAGTTTCAGGAGCCAAGGTTGTCTACAGGAGAAACCTCAAGAAGCCTATAAAACCCTAGGAACTAATGCAGCAACCCGGCAAGCTTTTGGCACTCAAGACAAACATTCAAGCGTCTGCTGCCTCTCTCCTGGTGAGGAAGATCCATAGATGCTGAATGAAAGCAAGGTACGGCACACCAACACTCAGCGATGAAAAGTACAAAGCAGTGGGACACACAGAACTGTGCTGGCCCATCACACAGTGCTCAAAGAAATGGAGGCTCCAAGGACCATGTTCACGGACGGGAGACTTAGACACTGTTCTTCCTGAAGTGATCATCAGCTCTAAACGTTGTTTGTACAGAAAAGAAAAAAAAAATCCCCTGGCAAGGTAACTATGCAGTTTGTGTGCAAAGCTCAAGGAACTGGAATGTCTGGGATGATTTTAGACAAAAAATGAAGGAGTCATTGCCACTTCAGGATGCAACAACCCATTAGTTATCAGTCATCGTCTTGTGGTACTGGCTGAGGACACACACAGGGACACAGGACACAGGTACAGGCTGAGGATAACACATGATGCTACTTTGAATGTGCAACAGAACATTCACAAGTGTGGCCATCTTTGTGACATAGAAGAAGAGTAGCCCAGTGGAGGAGACAGGGCCCCTTGAAAGGCACTGGGCAGTTGGACGTGATACCCACAGGCAAAGCCTTGACCCCAGGTTCATACCTCAGGCAAAAAGTTGGTCAAAACGGACCATTTACTCAAGTTCGATGTTAAAACTAAATAAACAAAAACAAAAAACAACACACACACACACACACACACACACACACACACACACACACACACACAAATGGTTCCAGGCAACAGGATAAAATCTTTGGCCAAGGGAGTCCATGAGACCCCCTGAACTTAAACCTTTAAATGTTTGCTTTGTGAAAGGCCCTGCTCTAAAGGGACGAGAGGAAACCTACAGAGTGGGAGACGACATTCGGAACCACAGACCTTCAGAAGGACTTGTGTACACAGAGTACTCAGCACTCTGTAGACACCAAACCAGACAAGGTGGGGGAATGTGTGAAAGCCACAGAGAGAGGGGGGGGAGGGAGAGGGAGAGGGAGAGGGGGAGAAAGGAAGGGGGAGGGGGAGAGGGAGAGAAGGAGAGAGAGGTCACTGCAAGGGAATGTACAAATGTATCAGACGGCCCACGTAAAGAGGTGTCTATACCTCATGTTGAAAAAAAGATGCTAAGGACTGGGTTTATGGAGGTGTAGCTGGTCCAGCCTCTCTGCAAAACAGTGTGCTAGGACACAACTATCCCAGAACACAGCAAGTACATTCCTGGTCATACACCCAGGTAGATGAAGAAGCCCCCGTGTTCACACATGTTCATGTACACAGTCTGCCCACCATGACACCAAACTAGTCAGGCTAGATGTCTTTCACGGGTATGGCTAGGTAAATGACAGTGCATCCATGCTGTCTGCTTACAGCTAGACTGTCCCCTGCTAATATGTCCTCCATGTTAGTGCATCTGATGTTGTGATGTCACTTTGACCTTTCCCTGTGGTTTGTAAGGTCGGGGTGTTCAGTGCACCTTTGACGGACAGCAGGCTTATGGGAGCTGTGTGTGCAGAGGAATAACTCAGCAGTAAGGAGTGAGCTTTCCCATCCAAACAAGCCACCCAATGCAGCTGATCGCAGAGCCAATCCTCAGGGGCTGACACTGCCCCTCTGTGTTTCTGAAGCTGGCTGTCGAGTGGAAAGACTGGTAGTTACCACTTCTAGTTATGGGGGTTAAAGAGGGGAAGGTGGGTGGGGCTAGAGAGTTGTTTCCTGAGAGCTCTGGACATGGGATCTCAATATTATTCTTCCGACGTCTTAGGAATCTCAATTTGTCACGCAATAACACGCAACGAGAACAACCAGAAAGAAACAACACTGCTGTGGGCCCTGACAGCCGTAGCTGGCTTCTCTGCCTTGTTCTCCCTGCTTCCTTTCTTGGTCCCTATGGGACACTGTGATGGGTGGAGCGTCTGTAGGGGGAAAAAAGAGCAAGGAACTGGGACTCTGATCATGGAAGAAGTGTGCTCATAGGTCAAGACGGCCTCTTTTCAGAACACATCAGAAGAAACAGGGTGCTGGGGACCCTGAGAGCAGGCGTGAACTCTCTCTAGGTCAGTCCTCTACCCACATTTTCTGTATCAGGGTTCAGCCTTGACCTTGCCCCTGACCTGCTCCTGCCCAGGTCTGAGCAGGTCCCAGATCCATCCCCTCCACCTCCTGGGACTGTAGCAACCGTCCTAGCTTCATCCCAGCTGAGATGTGTGGGCAGCCATGCAGACCTCAGTCCCACACAAGATTTCCCAGGCATACTAGGACCATCCTGAGGAAGTCATCCTCTGGGAAAAGAAGAGAGGAAGAAGAGCCGGGGTTATCTGCTGCCACTTGGTAAGGCTTCTGAAGCCTGGAGACAGAGCCCCGCACAGTCTCTTCCTCCATGTCTGATAGTGCAGAGGGGTGAGGCAGCGAGCCCTACCCCAGAGCACAAAGGGATCAGAGGATAAAAAGCATGCGGGTCATTGATGCTGGTCTTCAGGGTTTGTGGCCCTTGGATCTGAGGACTCATTTCCAGTTCCTGTTCCATCTCCAGCGTTTTAAAAACGTGCATGTGTGTGTGCATGCTAGCAAAGCAAACACTTTCCTGATTGTGTCATTGGCTCAGACCCCTTACCTGGCCGGCCTTTTATTGCCCTACAGGACGTTTGTGGGGTCACTTGGGCAAAGGGACCACATGCACGGCCAGCATGTCCGAGTCGCCACTGGTCATTCTGATTTCCTCAGATGCTATCTATCCCAACTGGCCTGGCCACTGGGGTCTGCCTGCCCTTCGATGGCTCGGTCATGCTACAGCGCCCGCCTGAGGGTTTTAATTGGAATGCCCTATCAAGGGCTTAAATTAAAAATCAAATACTCAGAGCACCAGTGCTTCTTAGATGACTAAAATTAAAACCTAATTGAATTTTCCTAGGGAAAAATATCTTGTGGAAATTTAATTACGGAAGCAAAAGACAAGGTTTTTAAAAATAGATATATATGGTTTTTAATTCATGGTTATTTGCAAAGCAAATTAAAAAAAATGCTCTCTGCCTCTGAGGAGGTTGGCTACAGACAAAGGAGCTTAGGGACGTCTGGGAGTGTACAGAGCTGGTGGAGGGGCTCAGACAGCTGGCCTGGCCCATGGCCCCACACCCAAGGATGGGCCTCTCACATGGGGTGGGGTGGCTGCCTCTGGCCTGGGACACAGTGAGGAGTCAGAGGTAGGAGCTTGACATGTGCTGTGTGAGTGTGTACCTGTCTGCATGTGTGCATGTATGTGTAAATACACATGCACAACACGGGCATCATCTTAATTCCCAGCTGACGTTTGGGGACAGGGTCTCTCACCACGCCTGAAGCTTTCTCATTCAGCCCGGCTGTTTGGCCAGGGAGTCCCAGCCATCCTCCTGCCTCCGTTTCCCTGGCGCTGGGATCGCAGACCTGTGCTGTTGTGTTAGGGTTTGTGGGTGCGAGTGTTCCTCATGGCTTTGCAGCAGAGGATTTGCACGCCGAGCTGTGTCACCCACAAACCCTTGCTTTAAACTAGATGGAGGGTGGTGTCTCATCTCTGGACCATACACCCCTCCAAGTGGGAATGGAATGAACCTGGATTCTTACAACGTAGAGCCTGTCCCCTACCTGGAGTCACGTCCACCTGGGGATGGTTCTTTCTTCTATGTGGAGAGAATGTTCTAGAAAGGTAAAATTCTATACCATGTAGCAGCCCATCATGCTTCTCATTGGAGAGTCCAGTCACGGGCAGGATGGACCAGGTCATCAGGGCTACAGTGCATGGTTGTCCACAGTGTGGCCACTTTGAAAATACAGGATGGCCTGCTTGCCCCTAGTTTACCCTTGACGTTAAGATGACTGAGGCCCAGGATCTGGGTTAGGGTTGTTAAGTTTATGGTTAGGGGTATGGCAGGACTGGGACTATAGGGAGCTTTCTGGGGAGCTCTGGGTAAGGCCTGGATGGCTCTTCTGGGCACTGGTGGTTGGAATAGGACCGAGGGAACTAGCTCCCACCCAGGGGAAAATTAGGATGTGTTTAAAGTGCCCTGATCCAAAGAAGAGCCCTGACCAGCCCTCTTCGAGCACTCTCTTCTGCTTCTATAGCCAATGCTGCTTTCCTCAATGCCTCTTCAAGGGTGAGCCCTGTCTGCTGGTACCCAGCTGTGAAGCCGGTCTTCTGGACGCTGGCCCTTATCTGAGGACTCCTAGTGCCCGCTAGGCTTCCCCTTCCTGCTCCTTGCTCTGTGTGGAGCAGAAGGAAGAGGAAGGCAGAAGAGGGGAGGGGAGAGGTGGGCTAGCTCTGCAAACTGTTCTGTTCCAGTCTATTCAAGGGTCCACTGCAGCAGGCCTGAGAGTCCTGCCCTGTCCCTGGGGATGCCCAAGGACAGCCTGTCCTTTCAGAGCCACATGGCTAGTTCAGTGCTCATAGCCTGTAGAGATGGTTTCAAGGTCAGAGGAGGAGGGGAGGTGGGCTTCAAGGTCAGTAATAGAGATACCCAGGTAAGGAGAGCCTAGAGGTGTGGGGGCAGGGAGCTATGGGAGGAATGTGCCCCTTCCCTCCTCTCTCTGGATGTTTTCTTTTAGCTGGAAATCTAGCTAATTCTGACAGGCACAGGGCCATGAGGTCTGAGTCTTAGTCTCTTGTCTTCCTTCTGGGACAGGTGGGTGGATTCAAGCACCCTGGACCCTGTCCTACATTGGTGAGGCTGCAGAGGAAACAGAGCTATTCTGCCCTGGGGTGCTTGAGGAAGCTCCCCCTGCCCCAGGACATGAAGCTGTCTGCTAAAGGGACTCCATGGTTTGGTGAAGGGACCCAGCTGACATGGTAGCCAGAGGGACCCTGATTCTTTATGGTTCTCTCTCAATGGGGCAAACTGTGACAATAGGACAACAGGACAAGCTCAGACAGCTTGCTATGGCCCATGAGGAACGAGTTTTAGTAATAATGAAAAGTGAGGCACTCCACAATTTCTTGGGGACTCTGGGATACACCAGTGCCCCATTATGTAACTGTGGGGTCATGCAGCCTGGTGGGACATTGGGAATGGAGAGGCAGAGTCAGGCTAGAGAGCACTCAGACCTTGCTTTTGCAGGCTGTGTGACCGTGGGCAAGTTGCAACACTGTCCTGTGCACCCCTGATGCCTCACTTGCCAGGGGTTTGTGGAGAGAGGGGAGAGGGAGCTATGGAGACACCTGAGCCCAGACAGGTAAGTGCTAGCAAGGCACAACGTGACTGAAAGTCCTCCAAAACTCACACTACATTTAATTGCCGATGGGTCGGGGACCTTTAAGAAGTGACTAAGAGTTCTCATAAACAGAGAAATGCTGGTATCTGGTTTTCTCTGTGTGGGCTCTTGATCGAGCACAGGTGAGATCACCCCTGCCTTCCCTCCCCAGAGTTCTGTGCCTGACCACCGGATATGGTCTTCTGCTGTGGGCTTACAGCTTCAGACGGTGACCCAGGACCTGCTTCTGTTGGTCATTTTGCAGACCACAGGACTCTACGGCAGTCACAGAAGACAGGCTGAAGTAGGTAAGGTTCACTCATCTTTCAGAGTGGGGAAATTTGATGTGGGAGGAAGGGCCTGGCCGTGTGTGATGTCGGAGCTCTGGATGTGGGACATGTGTTCACGCTCCAGGATACAAACCTACAGGGAGCCCTTTGCTGGGCCCTGAGTGTTGGGGAGTCAGAGATGTTCTACTGCACCTTCACTTTTGGGCTCTGCCCCCTACCAGGGTTGCAGTAAGCTTGGCTGGAGTACCTTCCTGCTGGGAGCAGAGAACCCCAAGGAAGGACATCACAGTGGCAGAGCTCAGGGCGTCCCCCACATCTCCTATTGGGGCTCTGTAGCTGAGACACAAAGAAGAATGCCTTTGTGAGTCTTCTTTGGGGTTCAGGTGGGAGGGACAGGGCTCGCCTGGGTTTCTTGGGTCTAAAATGGACGCTGTGAAACCAGGTGAGAGGGCAGATCAGAGAAGTCCTGGTCTCTACGTTAGCTCATCTTCACCTCCCTTGTGCCCCGATTCTCTTGCTGCTTAGGAAGGTGGCCCGAGCTTCCTGGCTGTCTGAGAAGAGTTGTCATAGATTACAACATGAATACTCTCTGGGCTGGGATCCTACTCCTTTCCGTTTCTCTAGCTTGCGGGGATGGGGAGGTGGTGGTGGGGTGGGGTATCATTCTAGGCTGTAAATCAGAAGACGCCTGTGTGGCTGCAAGAGATCGTGCTCCCCTTCTTTTGACCCCTTTAGAAGCATCTGTGGCCTATGTCTCTGTTGATCCCGAGAGGTGTCAACACGGAGGCCCAGTTAAGCGGGCTGCCTGAGGGTCCAGGGTGCACCTCTCCCATATCCCGGGACCCTTTGCCAAGGCCCCGCCTGAACTCCTGGATCAATCGTCAGTGAACCAAGAGCTTGTGCTGCATGGGGGTGGGGGCTGCTAGTGACAGTGCCCTGTCAGGTGGCCCACCACAGCTCCTGAGCCATCCCGTCCCTTTGTCCTCCAGCACTGAGCACACGCATGCCTCCTCCACCCCATCTACTGCTCCAGGACCTGGACCTACCTCACTGCCACTCTCAGTCCTGCTGGCTAAGGTTGGTGCGAACATTTCTTTGGCTGAGTTGCTTTCTAGGATGCCAAACGAGTCTGCTTTCCAGGGGAGGCCAGCACAGTGCCAAGGCCTCTGGGTAAATCGGGATTCAGCTAAGAAGTGAGCCAAGATCCGGATGCTGCATGGTATTTTTCTTCTCCCAACGTATGAGGCACACTGTGAACATCTCTCCAGTCTGGGTGGCATCCTTGGCCTTCTGAGGGCCTTCTGTGCCCCTCTCTCAGTGACTTGGGCTTCTTTCACAGTGGTGCTGGGTAGCTGGTGTAGTGGCTGCTGCCCCAGAAGGACTTTGTTTTGTATTTGGGCTTAAGGAAAGGTCAACTGGGGTGGATGCCTTCCCATAGGGGACACCAAGAAACTGGCCTTTCCCTTCTGTGCACTCAGAGTGCCACATGCCTGCAGCACCAAGCTGCAGAAGGGACCAGCCCACTGTGGCTGGTACCACCCTAGGCAGGTGAGCCTAGGCTGTGTAAAAAAGGTAGCCCCTGGTAAACCTAGAAGTAAGCCAGGAAGCAGAATTCCTCCATTGGTTACTGTTTCGAGCTTCTGCCTTTGCTTCCTCTGCGATAAAATGTAACTTCTAAACTAAAAGAAATACATTATCACAGCAAAGAGAAACATTCACTTAGGACTGTGTGCAAAACCCCAGAGACCAAGAGGAGAACCCAGGGCCTGCTTATAGACCCCAGGATTTGCAGAGGAAGCCTACCTCGGTTGGCCACTCTGGTAAGAAATACTCCAACTCTGTCCCGTCCTGTGGCATAGCCACCTCTGTTTTGGTGAGGGGTGCTGTTTATTTCCTGAGGCTGTGTGAACCAGAAGACAGTGAAAATCTGTTCCCCCAACTCGGCTCCTGCTCCTGCCTCAGGTCATAAACCAGGGCTGAAGCAGACCTGGAGCTGCCTAGAATCCTCTCTGGATCCTTGATGTTCCTTGGGAAGCACCTCCTTCCCCATGCTTCCCAAGCTGGCCATCCAGCTGCAGGCCTGTGGACCCCTGGTTCTCCATCCTTCCCAGCTGGTGGTCAGGTGAGGAAACATGGCAGTGCTTTCTTGGCAGCGGGGTTCTGGGGGAGTGGGGAGGGCGTTGGGAGAGAACCCCTGAGCTCAGCCCATTCCCATCTTTGTCCCCCTCCTCTTGAGAGCTGCCTGTGTCTTTCAGAATTCATCAGGCTCTGGAACGTTAAAGTTCAGGGAGAAAAAAAAAGGGATTTTAAATTAGTGAGAGCTTTTTACAAGGGACGTTTGTCAAGGATAATCTTTAATTGCAAATAAAAAGATATGGGAGGTGGTGCTGGGGGGATCTGAAGGCCAGCCCTGTGGAGGTCAACCTGCCTGGACCTGCTTTAACAGGAGAAGGGTGGAGATGTGGGGCAGACCTCAGTCCCACTCCCACACTTCCTTTTTCTGTATGTCTAGGAGCTACCCCTCAGCCTCCCACAGATCCCAGACCACCACTGCCCAGACCACAGCTAAATCCTTAGGAACGGAGAGCTGGAGCATGGGAGGCAAGTCCTGCAGGCAGGAGGGTGTGTTCAGAGAAGGGAGGTGAGAACTGGGGAGCTCCCCAGGTTCACCCGATGAAAAGCGGAGGGAAGGGTCCCTTCTCTGAGAATGTTTAGCTGTGGCTGGGATGGAAGGGGATGAGGAGGTAGGGGAAGATACGCTGCAGCCCGCATGATGCAGAGGGCTCCGGTGGTCAGAGGCTGGTCACATTGAGCCCCCCACTGCCAGGAGCATACAAGCAGAAGTTTCCATTAGTGGATGGCTTCCTTTTCCCACTCCTCCCTTACAGAGGCGGAAAGGCCCCAGGCAGCCTGGACAGGCAGAAGACCTGTTGATGCATGAGGTTTCCGTCCCAGGGGTCTGCACCGTCAGGCCTGTCGATGGGCTTCCGTATTTTTGCAGAGCTTGTGGTAGAGATAATGACACCTCTTAAAATGTGGTAATTAAAATCCTGTCTGCACACAGCGATAAATCCGCACGGCACAATGCGCCTGTAGCAATGACCTTGGGGATGGGGCTTTCTGGTGTGTCTGTCTTCATCAATATCGTGTCTCATGGCACCGGCCACATGGAGTGTAGGCTCCGTGTCTTCTGGAGCCCTCTCAGCCAAGGTTCTGTGACCCAGTTGGGCACCGCCTCGCCCCCATCAAGTCTGGGCTCTCCGGCTTCCCCTGCTGATCTGTCTGGTTGTCTCCCTAAAGTCTCATAGGGGGCAGGGAAGCTTGTCAGAGGAGTTGCGGGGCGATCGCTCCAGTGGTCTGAACTCATTTTGGGGACAGGTAAGGAGCAATGGTGTACGGTCCTAGCCCCTTGTCACGATGGTATCCCAACGTCACCATGATGCCATGGCTCAGTAGGCTCTGCCTGAACAACCAGCCTGCAGGACCCTCCCTTCCTGTTGGGGAAACTGAGGCTTGGCGAGGAAGAACAGCGTCCTGTGCCCCCTCTCGTAAGCTTGCTTGATGATAAGGAGTCGGGCAGGATGAGGGAGTCTGGCCAGTAGGAGGGACACTAGGGGCCCTGGCAGGTGAAGGCTGGCTCTGCAGGAGCCACATCCTCCAGCATTTTGTAGATAGTTTCATTCAGGCAAGATCTTCATGGTACACACTGCCCGGGAAGCTCACGGGGAGCCAGCACCATAGAGCAGTTCGTGTCTTTTTGTCTTTTTTTTTTTTTTTTTGGTCACCCTGAAGAGCAGTCACTTCTAACCCTGAGGACAGGGTTGGCAGCCACCAACCATTCCAGGCCCCAGGGACTCTGCTAATCGGGACTTCGTTCAGGTGGATGGGCTTTGTGCTGTGTGACCCTGAGGACCCTGTGTTTCTGAGTTCCCTCACAGTCAATCTAGCTCTTTCTACAACAGAGCAGCTCATCTTTCTTGTTCACCAAGCCTGTCCAGACCCAGCCGTCACACCGTTTGGCTGCTTCTGTGGACATTTCTGCATGTGGGTGGGTGAGCTTCTGAGTGCCTAGTTACCTGGCCTATGCAATGCCCCTAGCCCTTGCGCTTCATCTCAGGAGGAATTCCCTCAGAGGCATCCCCAGACTCCTGGGAATCCATCTCTTCTGCAAGTGTGGCCCTCCACGGAGTCTCCGAATCAGTCTGGGTGCCCTCAGGCCCTCCATGGTCTCTTGGATAGAGACTGTGTCTGAAAGCCCTTGCGAAGCACCCTCCCCCTGCCCCCACCCCCGCCCCCGCCTCTTGTGTGCTCCCTCTCTGCAGTGAGCACGAGGCCTTTTAAGTGGTTTAAGAAAGCACGGAGGCTTAATGTATTACAGGAGTATAATTGTATTTTTATTGCTCATTACATTCCGAGTTAATTACATAGCAACTGAGTTTGTGCTGTGCAACATTGCCTGAGCCAGCCTGTGCGTCCCTGGGCTCAGGTGGGCTTTAGCCTAGACGCTTTGGGCTTGGGTAGCATCAGAACCAGTACTCAATCCCAGAGCCATCTTGGTCTGCATGAAGGGAACCCCAGGTATGGAAGGGGAAACGCTCTGGGGGGCAGCCTTGACTTCCAGGCCCACTTTTCATGCCACATCTCCTGGAGGGCTCTGCCTTTGTAAAATCTGGCCTTGCGGGGCTGGGGATTTAGCTCAGCGGTAGAGCGCTTACCTAGGAAGCGCAAGGCCCTGGGTTCGGTCCCCAGCTCCGAAAAAAAAGAACCAAAAAAAAAAAAAAAAAAATCTGGCCTTGCCTTGCCCTTGAGGGCCTACCCGCTCGAGCCTCAGTTTCTCTTCTGGGATGTATTTTAGGTGTTTTCAGGAGCAGGACAGAGTACCTGCAGTTTGACTGAGGAAATCAGGTGTCACACGGATTCCAAGACTGGGGACAGAAAGACAGAAAGACTGTTAGGATATACCCCTGCGTGAGGAGTAGTTCTGTTATCCCAGGATCCTAGATGCCAGCCGTCCGTGGAGTCATCTGGCAGTGGCTACCCGAGGTCTCGTTTTACTCCTGAGAATCTTGGTGTCCAAGGGCCACAGCCCTCCAGCAGATGCACCATCTGCTTCATGTCTTGTGGGCCGCTGTGCAGGGTGGGCTCCCCCACTGGGACTGACCCTTCCAGAAGCTCCTCGTTCTGAACACGGCAGTGGAAGCAGATGAAGCACACCCCCAGCCACCAATCAGAAGATAGCAGCAGTGTCCTTAGAGGCTGCCGCCACCATTGGTCCTGATGATAGGTGGAGGAATCTGAAATCTTTATTCAGGGGGAACTGTGATTCCCTGGCAGCCATGAAAGACCCAGAGATCAGGGGAGTGGGGAATCACTCAAGTTCTACAGGTGAGCTGCTGCCCAGACAGCACTCCTGCTAGCTTCTTCTCCTCAGGGATGTACCCAGCTCAGTCTGCTTTATTTTACCTGTAAATGCTCCTTCTAACTCCCTCTTCCTCTTAATCTCCAAGAGAGGACAGCTCTCCCAGCTCTGCGCTCTCTCTCTCTCTCTCTCTCTCTCTCTCTCTCTCTCTCTCTCTCTCTCCTTCCCCCTCCCTCCCTCTCCCTCTCTCCCTCTCTTGGTCTCTGTCTCTCTGTCTCTGTCTCTCTCAATCTCTGTCTCTGTCTCTTTCTCTCTCGTGTGTGTGTGTGTGTGTGTGTGTGTGTGTAACACACATGCATACAGGATCACACAAGCCTATCTAGATGTGTGCATATCCCTCTCTGTCTCTGTGTCTCTGTGTCTCTCTGTGTCTCTGTGTCTCTCTGTGTCTCTGTGTCTCTCTGTGTCTCTGTGTCTCTGTGTCTCTCTGTCTCTGTGTCTCTGTCTCTGTGTGTCTCTGTCTCTCTGTCTCTGTCTCTGTCTCTCTGTCTCTGTATCTCTCTGTCTCTGTGTCTCTGTCTCTGTCTCTGTGTCTCTGTGTCTCTGTCTCTGTGTCTCTGTGTCTCTGTGTCTCTCTGTCTCTATCTCTGTCTCTCTCTCTCTGTAGCACTCATGCATACAGGATCACACAAGCCTATCTAGATGTGTGCATATCCCTCTCTGTCTCTGTGTCTCTGTGTCTCTCTGTGTCTCTGTGTCTCTCTGTGTCTCTGTGTCTCTCTGTCTCTGTCTCTGTCTCTGTTTCTCTCTCTGTAGCACACACACATACAGGATCACACAAGCCTATCTAGATGTGTGCATGTCCCTCTCTGTCTCTGTCTCTGTCTGTCCCTCTGTTTCTCTATCTCTGTCTCTCTGTTTCTCTATCTCTCTGTCTCTGTCTCTCTGCCTCTGTCTCTCTGTCTCTCTGTCTCTCTGTCTCTGTCTATGTCTGTCTGTCTGTCTGTCTCTCTCTTTCTGTGTGTCTGTGTGTGTGTATAGCACACACGCATACAGGCTCACACAAGCCTATCTAGATGTGTGCATGTCCCTCTCTGTTTCTGTCTCTGTCTGTCCCTCTGTTTCTCTATCTCTGTCTCTCTGTTTCTCTATCTCTCTGTCTCTGTCTCTCTGCCTCTGCCTCTCTGCCTCTCTGTCTCTCTGTCTCTGTCTCTGTCTGTCTGTCTGTCTGTCTGTCTGTCTCTCTCTCTCTCTCTCTCTCTGTGTGTGTATATACAGGCTCACACAAGCCTATCTAGATGTGTGCACACCGGTATGTAGCAGAAATCTGTCAATGATTCTCACCACTCCTGTCATCTGGAATAGTGGGAGGACCCCACCCCCACCCCGCCCCCATTCCTCACCCTTCCTGAGTGTCCGACTCACAGTGGAGACACATTCTTCTATGACCAGACGAAGCTCATCAGCACCCTGAACCCCAGAGCCTGGAGCTGCCTGCCTGGAGCAGGTTCTCAAACCCAAGGTGGAGCATGCGCCCAGGGCTACTGAGCCCCAGCAGTCACTGCTTTTCTATGCTTAAGGTCCTGCGGTGGCTCCAGGGCTGCGGGCGGTTTTGTCTTACTGAGAGCATTTCTGTGATTCATTTCAGTGGCCTGTTGTCCAGTGAGCATGTGTTCTCTGTCCCATCACCAACTGGCCCTGGGAGAACTGCCCTCCTGCCCTGGGCTGCACTGCCCTCCTGCCCTGGCCCTGGTCTTTGGTGGCCAAGGTCACATATGAGTTCTAAGTCACAGGAGACCTGAACGTTTCACCATGGAGGCTTATGAAATGGTAGACTTCAGGACCTACCTTGTACCTTCCGAAGAAACCTGTGCACTTGGAGGCAGCCATACAGGTTCCTTTGAGTCCTTAGTGCACACCTCGAGGTGATTCATGGCCACCAAGAAGCTTGGTGTGCCAGCACAGCCACCACAGGGTCTCTACGCCTCACTCACTCCAGATGTGCACTTGTCTGGAGGAGTGCTGGAACCATCGGATGTCACCACATCCTGCCATGTGCTTTGCTCCGAGGGACTGCTTGTCCTGCCTTTTGGCTGTGTGTGTGTGTGTGTGTGTGTGTGTGTGTGTGTGTGTGTGTGTGTGTGTGTCCTGCCATTCGGCTCTGTGTGCCCAGAGCTTGCCCTTTGATCTGGTTAGGTTCAGGCTGAGGATCTTAGAGTATATACCTAGATATGCCAGCTTGGCCAGTCCATCCTTTGCCCCAGTTCTCCCTTCCATGGTGTTCAGTTGGTGAGTGCACGCAGGGCATCAGCCTGGCTACACTTTGTGACATTTCCCACAGGCTTTTCACTTGTTGAGGGGGACACTTCCCACCTTCCGACACACTGACATCATTCTGTGTCACTTAACCCTAGGGACATATAAGAAATGTGTCTGTGGACGATGGTGCTGCTGGGATGTGCCGGCATGGACCACGGTGGCTATGACATCACCCAATGATGTCACGTTATATCGGGAGGTGTTGAGGCCTGTGGCTGACTGAAACTGTCTATAGAGTGTGGCTGTGTCTGGGTACCTGAAACTGGCTGACCCTGAGGTACAGCCGAGTTCCTTCTAACAGATTCAGAGTACTTCCAAAGGGGCCTTTGGAAAGCAGAGGCTGGGAAGGAGGTGAAGGAACTTTGGAGGTAAGAAAAGAGTAACTCTAGTACAGGAACAAAAATGGCAAGACTACCATCTATGTAACTTGAAAAAAATTGTGCATATGCATATATGTGCATTCATGTATACATCACATATTTGTATATGCATACTATATACACATCACATACATGTATACATCATATATATGAACACACACTATATTTACACACACACACACACACACACACACACACACACACACACACACACACACGTCAGACGGAAGAGTAGAGGTGTCAGTCAGCTTGTCCTGCTGCAGATGGTCCGCGAGGAGAGAGGCCATGGGAAAGGACCATGCAGTTCATATATCAGACTTGCTCATCCAGAAAATGAAACTGTCTCAGACCCAGTCCCCAACTAAGCGAGTCCTGAATCCAGAGATCGACTCACACGTGTCAGACCCCTTAGGACTTTTCAAAAGATTGAACCCCTGCCCGATTGTTCAGCCAAAGGGGATTGTGAGACTGCTGAGAATTTTGTCCCGCCATGGTCTCGCAAAGGGGCCAAGAAGCACCCCAAAACGGGAACATCACCCCATAGAGGAGAGTCCGTCTCCATGGAGAAGTATTCTTTCCCTTGGGATGGGACAACATGGTGGTGCTTCAGTGTCACAATGGACAGTGACCATGCATCCACTTCCTGTATTGGAGGGTGTGCTGTGAGGGCTCTCTTGTTCCCCTTGTGTGTATTGGGGTGCTGACTCTGCTCCCCCACTCATGTCCATCCCATGAGCTTCTAACCAGCTCCAGTTTTGCATCCTCCAGATCACTGAGGCCATCATAGAATAGCACGGCCGTTCAGACAAGCTTCTTCCACTGAGGGGCATGGGCCTGAGTTCCTGCCGTGACTCCCCATGCTTGTGGGCGCTCACCTCTTTTTATCATTGATCAACATTCCCTTGTCTTGATGTGCCCAGGTGTGATTATCATCTGCTGACTGGATGGGTATTTTACTTGCTTCTCAGCTTTGCCCGGTCTGAATTAAGCGTCCGTAATGGGCGGGCTTTTGGTGTATGGCTATGCCATTTGGAACATAGCTGCTGGGCTTACAGATGAACGTCCTTGGCTATGTAAGCATCCGAGAAAGTGAGGTGCACACCAGCGCTTGCCTCTCTCTGCTTCCTGACTGTGGGTGACTAGATACCTCAAGCCTTTCTTTCCATGATGGACCCCACCTTTGAACTGTAAGCCCTTTGAACCGTGAGCCCTTTGAACTGTGAGCCCTTTGAACCGTGAGCCCTTCCTTTCTTCCCCTGAGTTGCTTTGGTTAGGGCCACAGAAATGAGGAACGCGACGAGCAGACTCACTTGCTGTCATCCTAAGATATCTGTTCAGAGCTTAGGCTGAACTCCGCGTCTTATTGTTCAATCCGGGACGTGTTTGTATATTCTGGATGCCAGTCTTTTGTCAGCTTCGCGTTCTGCAAAGATTTTTCTCCCCATCTGTGACTTTCCTTTCTCCTCACAGCGTCTATAACAGAGCAGAAGTTTAATGATTTAGTTTCGTTCGTAATTACTTGAAATATTTACAAGATTTTGAACTCGAACCACAAAGAAGGCCACATCCAGACATTTGGAGCAGCCAGGCTTCCTCCCTGCCCCCTCCCTCCTCTTCCGTTCTCTTGGGTTTGGTTTCTCCTTTCCTAAATAAGATGCTGGGCTCTACGACGTCTCCCCACTTGGCTTTCCGGCTTTGGGTTTAGCCCCAAGAGTCAGACAGGAGCTGGAGGAACTCTGGCTGGCCACTCCGCCCGGGCGAGCTGCCCACAGGAGGGTGCCCGGGTTTGGCAGGGCTCTGTACAGACTCAGAGCAGGCAGCAGTTGGAGAGGGCACTGCATTTTCAACCTATGATTTTGAGCCCTCTTTCTGGGCTCACCGTTGGCATCGTCCCAGTGCCTGTGCCCGTGTCTAAGTGAGCCAGCCAGGGAGATGACACGTGGACCTCTCGGCGGCTTCCATTAACATTCCTTTCATGTCCAGGAAGCCTACTTTCTCCACTTGTGTCTTGGGGCCATTTGCATTTTGGTTTCATAAAGTCTGTTCGTGTCGGTGGCACAGCAGATGTTCAGACCCCACAGCGATGTGAAGACTGGGAGTCGCGGGCCAGCTGCTCTCCGCCCCACCTCCGGCATCCTAGAAAAGCCAGGAAGAGTCTAAAGAGGGGATGTGTGTGAAGGCTTGCAACGGCCACCACCGGTGGCTCTACCCGCCCTCCTGGAGGGGACCCGGGAGGATGGCTGGGGACAAAGCTGACTCCTAAGCTGACATTTCCTTGGGCCCACTGTTAATTTGAAAGGCCTGGGCCATCAAGCTTACAGTGTGAGCTGGCTGGGGAGGTCCAGCCATTTTGGGCCCCGTGCAACTCACCTGCATTAAGTGGGCTCAGCTCCCTGCTCCTGGCCGTATCCCAAGATCATGCAGGCATCCAGCTCAGGGTGGCCTGGCAGCTGAAGCCTCGAAGCCAGTAGGGATGGCAGGAATGGTGGCTCCTGGTGGCTGGCCCTGCACTGGCAGAGCCTCCTGTCAGTAGACCCTGAGGGCGATACTCTTTGCTGTCTAATGAGCTTGTCGCAGCTCCCTCCACCTGGCTGCCCTAGTGTGGTTGCTTCCCCGGCAACTCTGGCACTTACCCCTCAGTCCCCAACACCCCAGGCTCGGTGGAGCGCGGCCCCTGGAAACCTCTTCTCACTTAAAAACACTGGTTCAGCTGGCATTGCAGGGGACCCCCTCACCTGCCCCATGTGAGCTGAAGGAGCTGGCATGGAGCTGACTGGACCATGAAAGCCACATGGTGCTCTTCCTGGAGTCTATTTTCTGGGAGGGAGGGAGTTTTCCTTCCCTTCCCTCAGCTCTGTGAGGACACTGGGCTTCAGTGGGTGGGACTGTGGGCAGGAGGCAGAGGTGGTACAGAAGGGCCAGGGCTCTTTTCCTGAGTTCTGAGTGAGCGGCGTGTAGCCGCTGAGGCCAGCCCAGGGGAGGAGATGGCCACCAAGTAGTTTACCACCACCTTTGTAGCACTTAAACCGGTACATGGCCCGGGTAGCTTCTAACTGCTGTGGAGATCCACCATGGAGTATGCCATAAGTGGGGAAGATCCCCCTAAAGGAAGAGGACACCCTCAAGCTTCATCCTCCTGAACAGGAAGCTCCCATTCTCTCCAACTGAGCTGCACGCAGACTGGCGATCTCCACCAGGCCATCCATTCATCCTTGTCCCCCTCTTGGCTCTCCATGGCTTGAAGTGTAGACTGTCTGTCCTTCCACAATCAGACATCACAGCAGGGAAAGTGGTGCACTGGCTGGTTTTGTGTGTCAGCCTGACCCAAGCTGGAGTTATCACAGAGGAAGGAGCCTCTCCTGAGGAAATGCCTCCATGAGACCCAGCTGTAAGGCATTTTCTCAATTAGTGATCAAGTGGGGAGGACCCAGCCCATTGTGGGTGGTGCCATCCCTGGGCTGGTGGTCCTGGGTTCTATGAGAGCAAGCTGAGCAAGCCAGGGGGAGCAAGCCAGTAAGTAACACCCCTCCATGGCCTCTGCATCAGCTCCTGCTTCCTGCCCTGCTTGAGTTCCAGTCCTGACTTCCTTTGGTGATGAACAGCAATGTGGAAGTGTAAGCTGAATAAACCCTTTCCTCCCCAACTTGCTTCATGGTCCTGATGTTCTGTGCAGGAATAGAAACCCTGACTGAGACAAGTGGGTCATGACTGTATCACATGGTATTCTAAAATGACAACCTCTGTGCTTCTCTAAGGGAAGACTCAGCCAGCCTTGTGAATCGTCATCTCTCCCATGGCTCCCCTTCCACACAGGCGCCTCATGCAGGAGCTGGGTGCACGCAGGTGGCAGACATATCTCCGTGTCTGACTAGGTCCTTGAGTCTTCCCATCTGATTCTTTTCTCTGAAGAACTTCTCTCGTGGGCTCATTCATGGCTGTCCCTGTGGCCTCGCCCTGTGGCCTCTTCCCACAGCCTCCATGGACCTTCTAAAGGCCTCTGCCATGGGTGTCCTCATGAGTTCCCTAGTAGTCTCTCAGACGCACTTCTTCCAAGGTAGGAGATGCTTATCTCCCGAAAGTTCTGGCCTGAGCCGGACCCATTGTCATCTCTGCCTCAACCACTCAGACCTCAGGGGTAGAGAGACAAGTTCCACCTCCCTGTGGGAACGGCAGGGTGTTTGCAGCATTCTTTAAGAGTCACGGGTCTCCCGCTAATCGAGGGTGCGCGCCCTGCACGCCGGAGTACGGCCCCCTCTTCGGCTGAGCACTGCTGACTCCTTCAAGAATGATAATGAGGTGTTTGGGGGCTTTAGAGTGGAATCACAGAGCTTTGGAGGCCTTTGATGCAAAACCACCAAGAAACCTGAATACCTCGTTAGGGGGAAGAACCGTGCTTTCTCTTTGAGCTTACCCACTCATTTCATTGTGAAGGCACAGGTAGTTCGCACCAACCATTCAGGGCTTAAGTCTCGGGGAGGTGCACAGGGCCACCAGGGGAGAGCTGAACTTAACCAGGGCTTGTGGTCGGTCAGTCAGGTTTTACCTTGTCCCACCATGTTTTAATCCTCCTTTTACATTCCCAAGCTGGGCTCCATTTGAACACGGGCGGGAAGCTCGTCATGCACTGATCGTTGGCTGGTGTTGGCAGGCAGAGGTGGAGCGGGCTACCATGCAGGGACTCCCTGGGCGAGCAAGGGGACGGTCCTGCCTAACAGAGAGGCTTCTGTCTTCTGGGCTAGCAAAAGGGCTCTCCAGGGATCTTCACGGGTGGCCCAGCCTGTCCACCCTCCTCAGTGCCCCTGGTGCAGATGATGACAGGCCAGGTCAGTCAACAGTTACATTGCCTGCAACACCATTATCTCCCGGGCCAGCGGCGCCGTCTCTGCCGTGTAATTGGACCATTCAGAAGTAAATTATTTGCAGCTGGAAACAAGACACTGCCTTTTAACTCGGGCATTATAAGGTCAGGACTGGAGACATCTCAGGGAAAAGCATTTATTGAAAAGTGATGGGAAAATGAAATTTAAAATTCAAAGTCGCCGTGGGCAGGGGGATGGTGAGGGACGTGGGTGGGGTGTGGGGGGATGTGGGCGGTGTGGAGCCTGGTCAGGGGATTGATTTGCATCTTTATTTTGCTGATGTTGGAGATCACTGCGTGAAGTGACTGCATCTGCTTCTGGTCAGGAATGGGTATGGGAACACTGAGGAAGGCTCATCCGGAGCTGCGGGATAGAGGAGGCCTTGCTTGCACTGGACAGGCTACCCAAGACTGTCACAGGCTCTCGCTCTGCTTCCTCGTCTGTCCATCCAGATAGGGCTGATCAATTTCCTCATTTCCACCCTTCTCGGTATGAACAGTCACCATATCCATTGGCACGCACTTCCCAGATCTGTCTCTCTGAGCTACCTGCTTCTTGACTTACAAGTCCATACTGGGGCCGTACCAGCACACAGGCTCGCTCCGGTTTGGCACCCCTGGATGTCCCTGTCTCTCCCACCCCACCCCACCCCCACCTCCACCTCCACCCGGAGCTGAGGGCTGAACTCAGGGCCTTGCCCTTGCTAGGCAAGAGCTCTACCACTGAGCCTGTCTTAAACACTCCTCTCTGACCCTCTGTGACCCTCTCTGACCCACACCATGGGTGCCAGCTGGGACATACACACCTGTGTGGCTGGGTCGGGGCTTCTCCAGGCCTTTCCAGGCCACACTCTTGAGCTGTTTGATTTCCATCAGAGGAAACATTCAGGTTTCTCCAGGGACCTTCCCAACATCATCCTTCTGCCAGGCAGTGTGTACAGATGGAGCAGGGCTCAGGCCTACCTGGCTGGGTCCCTGGGCTCCAAGGCACCCTAGGCCATGTCACTCAGCCCCCACTCTAGTACCCCTGGCTTATCTTTCCCTCCCCCTGTCTGGGCACAGAGCCTAGCCAGGAGTGGGACCCAAGGAAACAGGGAAGTCTTGGAGATAGAACCACCAACAATCATTGTTGCAGCAGAGAGACCATGGGTGTGACACTGGGACACAAAGCAAGCTGGGGACAGTTCTCAAGTGCAGGGACTGCCAGCTCCCTTTAAACTCCCAGGCCCTCGGGTATCCACTCCCCTGCCTTCAGGATGTAAGCCACTGCCTGCCACCTGTCCAGACCTCAGGCAGGGCTCAGGTGCTCTGCCTGAGCAGAGGGAGGGACAGAGATTGGTGGGCAAGAGGCATGGGAGAGGAGGAGCTTGGCCTCAGGGGATGGCCTAGGGGACCAGAGACAAGAACCAGCTGTGTTCTAGACTTTGGTGACCCTCTGTTTCCTGATTCAAGGGACGTAGAGAGGGACCCACCATCACTGGCCAGCCAGCAGCTTGTGTGTTCCTCATGCCACCTGCGTAATCATCTAGAACATAGAAGAAAGGGTCCCTGTGGGCTGGACTCTTTCCCCAGAAAGCACAGTGTGCAGTGCCAAGAGAGCCACATGCAGTCACAGGACATGGTTTCCCCTGCTGATCCGTGAGGACACTTGCTTCCCCTGAAGATAAGACCCAGTCTATGTGCTGTTTCTTTTCAGGGGAGGCGTCCCATTCCTAACCGGGATTAGGATCATACTGTTGCTGTATGCAAGAGAGGATTCCAGGTGATCGCGGGTTCAGTGCACATCTCTGCGTATGTCAAAGTCAGAAGACTAGCATAGGGCAGTGGTGGGGCATTTCAGCATCAGAAACCCTTTGGCCTATCTCTTTTCTTGATTCTGCGTGGCTTTTCTTCCTGTCGCAAAAGTTTGGTCCAAAATGTCTGCCAGTACACTCGTCATTCTATATTCTAAAATGTATGGACATAAAAGAGCAGAAAGGACATCCACTCCATCCCAAAAGAACACTTCCTACACACACACACACACACACACACACACACACACACACACACACACACAACATACACACCACACACACCACACACCACACATACAACACACACCACACACACACACACCCACACAACATACAAACCAAAAAAACAAACACACCACACCACACATATCATACACATCACACACACCACTCACTACACACATCACATACATCACACATACCACACACACATCACACATACCACACACAAAACCACACACACACCACATCACACCACACACCACATACACACACACACACACACACACACCACACACACACACACCACACACATATCACACAAACACATCACACATACACACACACTACACCACACACATCACACATCCTCACACATACCACCCCCTCCCCCCCACACACACACTCTTGTGTTTCACTGCCAGAGGTTTGGCCAAAGATATCTACCCCACACACAGGGCTGGGGGATGTGGCCTCCATCCTGAAGCAGCCTGGGGGCCTAGCCAGCCTGGGCGAAGACTCCTGGCTGGCCTCACGGTTTGCAGGAGACTGTGCCATGTGAGACACGGCCAAGGCACAGAAGAGACTGAGGAGCCTGAAGGTGGAGGTAGGAGACAGCATATTCTAGGAGGGAAACTGGGCTCACTGGTCACCTGTGTGTGACACCTTTGCTAAAGGTGATCTTCAGCTTTTGAGAATAGCTGTAACTCTAACTGCTGTGACTATGAATGTCTGTTCCTCCACCCACCTCATCCTTTCCTGGGATTGGCCTGAGTGTGTGTGTGTGTGTGTGTGTGTGTGTGTGTGTGTGTGTGTGTGTGTGTGTGTTGTTGTGTGTTTTTGTGTGTGTTTGTGTGTGTGTGTGTGTGTTTGTGTTGGTGGTTTTGTGTGTGTTTGTATGGGTGTTTGTGTGTGTATGTGTGTGTGTGGTGTGTGTGTGTGTGTGTGTGTGTGTGTGTGTGTGTGTGTGGTGTGTGGTGTGTGTGTGTGTGTGTGTGTGTGTGTGTGTGTGTGTGTGGTGTGGTGTGTGTGTGTGTGTGTGTGTGTGTGTATGTGTGTGTGTGTGTGTGTGTGTGTGTGTGTGTGTGTGTGTGTGTGTGTGTGTGGGGTGTGTGTGTGTGTGGGGGGTGTGTGTGTGTGTGTATGTGTGTGTGTGCTGTGTGTGGGTGTGGTGTGTGTGTGGTGTGTATGTGTTGTGTGTGGTATGTGTGTGGTATGTGTGTGTGTGAAATGTATTGTGGTGTGTGTGGTGTATGTGGTGTGTGTATGGTGTGGTGTGTGTATGTGGTGTGTGTGTGTGTGGTGTGTGGTGTGTGTGTGATGTGTGTGATGTATGGTGTGTGTGTGGTGTGTGTGTGTGTATGTGTGATAAGTGTGGTATATTGTGTGGTGTGTGTGTGTATCTGTGGTGTGTGTTTGCTTGTATGTGTGCTCAGGCGTGTGTGACCACCAGGCTTACACGGCAGTTGCCTTTACTGTTGAATCTCCTTGGTGGCCTTTGTTGTTTCATTTTCAATTAAGAAGTAAATATAGTTTAACATAGTCCTGTCTAGTAAAGTATATATATTACTGAAAATAAGTATGTTTTAAAAAAATCACAATTCACAAGCACCGAAAGTGCTGTAATGAGACAGAATTACCCGTGGGTCTTCCCTGGGCTCCTCCACTCTCCTTTCCAGAATCAATGTTCTGTAGTTTTTAAAATATTTTATTTTGGGCATTCACACATCCACACAGTTATAGCAGCTTTTTCTATATGGCTACCTTCTAAATTAAGAAGACATAACTTAAAAATTCCCCATTATAGTAGAACGAAAATGTCGTGTTTATATTCTTTGTTTCCTCTGTGTTTTCTCAACGCGGGTACATTACATTTATTTATGAATAACTTTTCCATGTTTACTCCTCATCTACACTTCATTCACAACCCAATCCAACAGTGTAGTCCAGTTGTGTTTCCTTTTTGCCTTTTGTGTTTCCTGAAGTTAGCAATTGCCTTGCTTTTTGACCCCTCGCCCCCACTTGATGCTTACTCCTCCAGTGCCTTTCATGGTAGCCTCTCTTCCTCACCGGTCTCTGCGGACTTTCTTCTCTTCTGGCGTGAGCTGCCTATTTCCTTCACTCTGGGTCCCTCTGCCCACTCTTCTCACCAACAGGGTCTCTGTTGTCTCTGTGTCTCCTTCAGTCTTTTTCTTTGTTGACTGGCTCTTTGCTTAGAGGGAGCTTTCCTGTGGCTTTCTAAAAATAAAAGGTGGGTCGCCAACAGGAGACTGGTGATGGCCGCCTTGGTCTGCTGGTTCCTGGGAGGCGGCTTCCAGCTCAGCCCAAGCATCTCCCCTCACCACCGTGCAGGTGGATGTATTTCCTCCCGTGAAGGATCCCGTACCTTCCTCATCTACTTCCTAATCTTACGGAACATTTCCAAAGCTAATTAGGGAGGGGCACACGGGAGGCAATTATCTTTGAGAAATGCGTATTTGAAAATAATTTTGTCTCACTTTCATGTTGCCGAGTAACCCTTATCCAAAGTGCTTGGGACCAGAAGCGCTAGGTTCAGATCTTCTTTGATTTGCATAACATTTGCATAGAAGTTACAGGTTAAGCATCTGCAACATGAAAACCTTTTTAAATGTTGTATTAGTGTTCAAAATGTTTCCTATTTGGGAGCATTCTGAATTTTATCTTTTCAGAGCAGGGATGCTCAGGGTACAGTTCAATTTAACATAGCCCTGTCTAGTAAATTATATAGTACGGAACACAAGTATATTTTAAAAATCGAAATTCACAAGTACTAAAAGTGTTGTAATGAAATATAATCACGTGCCGGTCTTTCCCAGGCTTGTTCAGGCTTGGGAGTGCCGAGGAGGGTTGGAAATCAGTTTACTTTAGAGTGGAGAAGTCCTCTCCGGTATTCTCCTGTCTCAGAGTCACCACCTTCTGAGGCAGAGGCTTTTCTGTGAGTGTGAGAACTGTTCCCACGTGAACTCCCAAGCTACTGAACACACCAGCAGCCTTTCCCTTCCGTGTGCCGTGCTCCGTGGTGAGCACAGACCATAGTTTATTTGACCATCGTAGGGCGATTTCCTGGCTTACAGAAGGTTTAGGGCTATGAGATAAAACTGTAGTAAACCGTAGTGTATAAATTGGGATGTGGAGTTAGCTTCTAATTTGGAGTAGGGAGTGTGTGAACGGCCAAGAATAAAATTGCTGGGTCACATGGAACATAAATTTACTCACCCCTCGAAACCACCGGTAATTTTCTGGAGTGATCAGACAATTTGCACTTCTTCCCAGCCCCTGGCCCAGAGTCTGTAAGTGGGACTTAGATTTCTTGGTCCCGTGGTGATGTGGCCTCACTCACGGCTGTTCTGTCCTGCGTTCCATGCCACTCTGTAGCCAGCTCTGTCACCACCTCCCCTCCCTAGTCCTAGAGACACCTGGGGCTGCCAGCTCCTTCCTGTTGAATATTCTTGGGAACAAATCAGGCGTGTTCGCAGTTTTTCCTTCCTGGCTCAGGATTTGTCTTTCTCAAGTCTGCTCAGGCAGATTCCCCGATCTGTTTCTCCTCGGCTTCCAAAATCCTGTGTTTGTTTTCTCTGTTTCCTGTTTGTTGTTTACGGCTTGGTCTGTTGTGGATAATGCATCTTCTTCCCCGCTCCATTCTGCTCTCCCAAGGCTCCATTGCTTTTAGAAAACCTGGCTCTTGTCATTAGGGCGGGAGTTTGGAGGGAGGTGGTGTACATTTGCTCAGGCTACGTCAGAACTCCCTGGCTGGCACCTCTGTACCTGAGAGCCCCTACCTCTCTTGTGAAGGGCCTTCTCGGGTTTCTGCACCCTTCCCTAGCAGGCGCCTTTGTCTTCTGAAATGATGTATTCTTTTGTATATCCACGTGCTTGTCCCTGTCAGCTGTGTTCTTTCAAGCTGTGGTTTTGCTTTTCACAATTTAAACAGTTTCCTTTCTGAACGGAATGTCTTAGTTTCGATGAAGTTACCTTCGCTACAATCTTTCCTTTACGGTTAGCTCCTTTCTGGCCTTCCTGGGCTTTTGCTGTCCTTTGGTTCTGTAGTAAATATTTCATTGGAATTGGAGGTTTCTACCCCACCTTTGATCGTTCAGTTCCCAGATAAAGGACACACAACTTTTATATATATATATATATATATATATATATATATATATATTTTTTTTTTTTTGGTTTTTTTTTTTGGAGCTGGGGACCGAACCCAGGGCCTTGCGCTTCCTAGGCAAGCACTCTACCTCTGAGCTAAACCCCCAACCCCAACTTTTATATTTTTAATAAGACTTTAATGTACTAAAGCTGGGCAGGTTATCTGCCCTCTGAGCTGTTAGAATCTATGTCCTCATCAATAACCCTGAATTATAACTTGCCATGTTCCGTCTGGGCTGCTCTTAACTCCAGCCGGCCAGCCCTCACGGCCATGTTCTCATGACTCATCTAACCCATGGCGTCTTCTCCTCCCTCCACCTTCTCTCTTCTCTCCCTCGTAGTCTCCCCTCAGACCCCAAGCCCGGGAACCTATCTCTCTTCTGCCCAGCCATAGGCACACAGCATCTTTATTTAACCAATAGTTTTAAGTTAAGGAGCAAGGTCACATAGCATTACTTGATGTTTGTGTGGATTTTCTCTTCCTTGGGGGCAGTCAGGTCTTGAGGGCCAGCCTTTGGAATTACAATGCAACAGAGCAAACCGCATCTGTTCGCTTTTCTGTTTTGAAACTTTGTGTTTTTAAGACAGGGTCGGTCTATGTAGGGCTGTGCTGGAATTCACTCTGTAGAATGAGCTGGCCTCTAACTCAGAGATGGGCCTGCCCCTGCCTCCTGAGTGCTGGGACCAAAGGCCTGTGCCAGCAAACCAGGTTACTTCCTTAGCTTGTGGTTTTGTTTATGTGTTCAATCTCTTAGAATTGACTTCTAAGTTTGGGGTTCGTTTTTGCTATTTCTTACTGAAGGCATCTTATTACAAAATCCTATCTGTTCTGTTTATTTCATCACCAGTTCCACATTCAGTTCCTGCAGACAGATTCTTTCTGTGTCACACAACCTCACTTTCCAATCTGAATGGGGTGGCATGGGGCCCAGATCATGCTTCTTCTCTAAGACTCTCTTGGCTAATATCAAGCCTTTGACCTTATACATAAACAAAAATCCACTTAATAATCTCCCTGGAAAGAATTTTTGTTTGTTTTTTAACTTCTTTATTAAGTTTTTAGATCACTTTCAGAAAAACGAACACTATGAAATACACGTTACATTTCTTTTACTAATATTCACTTTAGTTTTGAAATGTGTGTAGGTGTCTGTGGGTATGTGAAAGGATGTGTAGATGCCCGTGGCGACCACAAGAGGGAGTCAGATTGCCTGGAGCTGGACTTAGAGGTGGCTGTGGGCTGCCTTAACCCCTCTTTCCAGCCCAGCACACTATGGCCTGGTTCTTCCTTTATTTGGGTTTTATTTAATGTCTTTCAGTAAAGGCTTTAAAAAATAACTTTCCCATAAAATAATCACACATTTATTGTTGGTTTTAGTCCTAAATATTTAGTACTCTCGGTTGTTTTTGTGAACAGCATAATTTCCAACTGTGGTTGCTGTGAAGATGTGCAACTGGACTGCAGATGCTGATTTTGCATGTTGCAGACTGAGTAAGCTCTTGCATTGGTTCTAACGATGTGCTGTTTTCGTCTACTTAAATGAACCTATCAGGAGAGGACACTGACAGTGTGTCCCCAACCTCTACACCATGCCCCTCTCCCACATGATTATTTATCTCCTTGCTTTACTGAACCAGGTGGGAACTTTGGTTAATTTCTTATTTTGTAAATAAACACATCAAAATGCACCAGCGAGCACTGCCTGGGTGTATTTGGGCTGCTGTGGACTTGGACCTTCATAAACAACATAAATGCACTGTTTATTAATATCTAGAGGTTGGAGGGTGCGAAGGTTCTGAGTCTGATAAGGCCAGTTCTTCATAAGTGGCACTGTGTCCTCACCTAGAGGAAGCAAGGAGTCCCTCTGGCCTTTTAAAATGGTGCTAATCACGCCTTAAGACCCCATCCCTTGAGACCATTGAACTGGGCATGGCATTGTAACCAGTGAGCTTTGGTGGCACAAATATTCAGATCAAAGCAATCATGAAAAGAATAGAAATGCTCATTGTATCATCCAGATAAGTGGAAAAGGGGATGCATGCGACGGACAACGTGAACTCATAGAAAGGCCAGGAAGGAGGAGAAAACAAAAAGAACAAGATGCAAATTCCAAAGCTGGGGACTCTCTGTCTGTCTGTCTCTGTTTCTGTCTCTGTTTCTGTCTCTGTCTCTGTCTCTCTCTGTCTCTCTCTCTCTGTCTCTCTGTCTCTCTCTCTCTCTTACACACACACACACACACACACACGCACGCATGCACACACGCACACACACACACACACACACACACACACACACACACACACACACCCCGGGCCACGTCCTTGAAGTTGCCTGCAGCGCCACCTCTGGGCTGGAGGAGTGCATGGCAGCCTAGCTCTGGGCCCTAGAGCCACCTGCTCAGGTCTGGGATTCCCAAGGGCACGAGTGGCAGCAGCCTCACCACCTGGGTTCAGGCCTGGAAGGTCCGCCTGACTACAGAGGACCCTGCCAAGAATTCCGAGAGGTGCAGGCCCCCCAGTCGTAAAGCAACGAAATGCTATAAAAAAAAAAAGGAGTTTAATCGTGCACACGAGGCCAACATTGCCGTTAATTTATCGCTCTGCAAAATTAAAGCTGTTCTGGGTTTTGCCATCACTCACGGAGCGTGGAGTTATTTATTGGACACTGTCAGAGCTGAGGAGATCCGGAATTCAGGTCAGGGAAAGTCAAGTTTTACAAAGGCCTGTCTGAGTCCCCAGGGGCTAGATGGCTCGAGATGACATTCCTGGTTTTCATTGATGAACCAGGACGGAGACAATTACTGTGCTCACTTCCCTGATGAGAAAACCTAGGCTCTGGGGAGTTTGGGGGAACACGTGGCATGCTGAGACTTAGAGAACTCCATTGAGGAGATCTTGTGCTGTTAGGTGCGGAGGAGGTGTGAAGAAACCCACCCTGGTGGGTGGGTCCAGGGTAAGGAAGCAGCCGTTAGACCTCAGGACATGAGGAAACATGGTGGTTCGGAATGCATCCCGGTTGTAGGACTGGTGGACACAGCCTTCCCGGCAGCCTAGGCAGCTGCTTGCAGGGGCTGGGGGTGAAAGCGGGGGCTGGGCAATCCTCTGGGCTCTAATTAGCCAGGTAATAAGGCTGTGTGTGTCAACATGCTGGGGCAACAGGCTGACTGTTCAGCAGCTGCCTAGGGTGGGGAGCTGGGCGAGGCCCATTGACTCGCCAATGGGCCGTGGAGCCCCAATGCTCCTATCCGCGGGGCTGGCGGCGGAGGCTAGCAGAGTAGGGACAGGAGGGGCACATGGTCCTCGCTAGCCCTCAGACTACCCTTCCACCTGAAGGTCCTCTGTCACTGGGACTCATTACAGTTGCTAGGCAACTGCCAGATACCAAGGTACCTCATGGCTGCAGTGGGAATCTTTGTCCACGAGTCCAGCACACTCGGCACTACTGTGCCTGGGCAAGTAACAGAGGGTCACTGGGAGCCACGTGGCCATTGCTTTTCCAAATCTCATTCCTGCACCAGCCAGCCACAAACCAGGATCCCTCTGTACAGGCAGGAGATGCTGCATGGCCTCAGGGAGCAGGAAGGAGAGAGAGAGATGCAAGGCCTTGTGCCCGAGGGCTGCTGTGTGGCTTCCTGGTCCTGGCCTCTCTCTCGCTCTCTGGAATGTCTTGGATCTCAGGGTCACACTTCCTGTCCCTCTGAAGTGTGGTATGCTGGAAGGCCGCTTGCTTTGGGGGTGGGGCTGGGGGTGAGGTGGACTGGGGGTGGAGCTGGGATAGGGGTGGGGCTGGGGCGGGGGCGGGGTTGGGGGTGGGAGAGAGCCCAGCAAAAGCCCTATTATTGACCCCCTACATGAGGCTCCACCCTCAGCCCGCTCTCCTTTTTCTTGGGGTTCCTTAAGCTGGCTTTGGCTAGATAAGACTCCATTCTCCAACTCTCCCTCAGGCACGTCCTCTATGAATCTGAGGTAGCGCCCTCTCTACCCCTGGCACCTTCCTGCTCCTGCCCACAGATTTGCATGCTCCCAGCTTCTATCTCAATTTCTGCAGAATGCTCTGACCTATCCTGCCCAGGCTCTACACCAAGGTACCACCAAGACACCCCATACAGAGAGCCTAGATTCTACCTGGGACTCACAAAGTGGACTGAGCCACACGGGGACAGAATCATCGCTCTGGATCTGTGAGCTAGGGGTACCTCAGAGAAGGCTGGGAAGACCTTGATATTAGGGTGAAAATCCCAGAATGCACCCGTCTCTGGTTCTTGGAGTCTGCTTGGACTCCTTAGTCCGGAACCTCCTTCTCCACCCTCCTACCTCTCTATGTCCAAGTCTTCAGCTCCCTTTGTCAGCAGATTGTCACCTAGCATGTGCCGCCTGTTCACTAACAGTCTAGTGAATTTCAAAGACCAAGCAGGGAGACCCTTCCTTAATATCACCAAAAGCACACATCACAACCAGCAAAGCTGAGGAAGCCATGCTCTGTGTGTTTATCCACAGAAAGCCATCTTCACAGCCAAACCGGTGACTACCGACTTGCCCTCTGCCCTCCATTTCTGTCGGTGCCAGGAACCTGAGCTACAGAGACTCACACTCAATACATCGCCAGAGTTAGGAACCAGTTTCCCTCTGTGCTGTGGCTCTGGACAGTCCCACCCTCTTTAACTGTAGCTTTGTACCCATGGTCCTTCTCCCCACTCCCAGCCCTCTCCTTCCTCTAATTCTGTGTATAAACTCAATTCTCACATCTAGGAGAGATCCTGAAGTATTCTTGATTCTTTGTCTGGTTTATTGCAGTTAGCATCATGCTCTTCCGGTTCACTCACAGCGCCCTTCCGGTCCACTCAAAGTGCCCTTCCGGTCCACTCACAGCCTTGCAAAGGAGGACCTCGTCTTTTTATTTTTTTAAAGGCTGAATAATAGTCCATCACTGGCGTATATACCACAGTTTCCTCATCCACTCCGCTATGGATAGGTTGGTTCCTAGTGTGGGTTCTCTTCCACATGCTGACTGCATTTCCGTCAGATATAACAGGGAGTGGAATTGCTACATTATGTAGCAGTTCTGTTACTCGTTTGGAGAAGACTACAATACCATGGTGATCCGCAGGTGAGGAACACTGGTCCTTACTTCTTTCATAATAAGAGTGTTGGAGTCTCAGAGTGGTGAAACTGTGGTCGAGCATTTTATGACTTTGCAAAGTCTGTTGTGAACAGGATGCCTGCCTGACTCAGAACACAGAAAATCTTCAACCCTGGACCCATGGCATTTCCTCCCTGTACAAAAATAGCCTTACCCATTCCTCAGAACTTAGATTTGCCTCTGTCACATCATACCTTTGCTCAAAATCTCTGCATGGCTCTGTCCATTTTTAAATATTTATTATTTGTTTGTTTGATTATTTATTATTTATTTAATATACATGAAGGCTTTGTCATCACAGATACCAGAAGAAGGCATCAGACATTATGAGCCACCACGTGGTTGCTGGGACTTGAACTCAGACCTCTGGAAGAGCAGTCAGTGCTCTTAACTGCTGAGCCATCTCTCCAGCCCCCATCCCTAGGTTTTAAACCTTGTTTAACATTGAAGCTTTTCAGGAGCATGACCTTGCAGGCAAGTGTGACTGTAGTTTTCCACTTTAACTTCCAGTTTGGGTGTGTGTGTTGGGGGATGGGTAAATTAACTGGCTTTCCCTGGGTCTGCTGGCTTTCCTGGGGGTCTGCTGCTTTCTGTTCATTTTTAGCGGAATTGAAGCTAACTCCAGGCATCTTTGAAAAGGAGCCTTCAGATTCTATTTGTAACACCTTGTCCTAGCTGGCTCTTACTATATTCAGACTTGGTGGCAGGGCCCTTCTAACAAGCAATGTCCCCATGTGGTTGGGGCTGTCACTGCCCTCCCTGACTGCTGACAGTGCTCAGCATTTTCTTGTGTACTTATTGGCATTCATCTGTCTTTTGAAATCTGCCCTTTTGGGTCCTTTGCCCACTTTTTTTCAGTAAATTTTGTGTCTCCTTCCTGTTGTATTGACCGTATTTATTTTGGTCTTAACTGATGTCTGGCTTTCAACTCCGCTCTCCAGGCCTGTTCAGAAGGCTCAGCCGGTGAAGTCACTCGCTGCCTACCTTGAGCTTGTTTGCTAGGACACACAGAGGACAGAAGGACTGACCTCCCACGTCGTGACCAGTCTTGCAACACACACACACACACACACACACACGCACGCATGCACACACACACACACACGCACACAAATGCATACGTCCAATGTAAGGAGTCCTCCCTCTGAATCCACAATGGCCTCTTCATCCTGTGGCTGTTTCCTGAGGGGTGCAGGAGCCTTTTGTCCTGATGCTCCTCACTCACTTGTAACTGTGTGTTACCTCAGTCTCACACCTGCAAAGCCACGCCCCAGGCTGCCTCCTGAGGCTCTCTTCTATGAGTTTCATCGGTTCCAGTCTCACGTTTGTCACCTTCTGAGTTTATCTGGGCGCACGGTGTGATGACACAGGCCGGATGCACGTGTTACAGTGGTAGCTCACTTCCGGGCACCCAGTCACACTCTCTGTCATCACTGAGCTTTGCACCTAAGGGATGAGTTAACCTACAGATGGTGGTTAAGTTCCTCCTTTTATTTCCCTGGGGATTTTGTGGGCTGGACATTTGGAAAGGCTCATGGGGAGGGCTTCTGACCCCATGTGGCATCTGCTGTGGCCACCATGTCCCAAGGTGGTAGCTCTGCTCATGCTGGGGGCCTTGGACTGGTGGTCTCTCCTCACTACCCAGCATGCCTAGCTGCTCTCCTTGGGTCAAGGGATCAGACATCTTCCACAGGATCTGCCCCTCAGGGCTGCTGTCTCTGGTGACCCAAACAAAAGCCACATGCTTCTCCGAACCTGGCCTCAGAACTTCCAGATGTCTTTCCTACCCTTAAAGTCAAACAAGTTACTACCCAAGGGCAGTGTAGACCTGGCAAGGAAGGGATCCAACTCTACACCCAGAGAAGTAAGGTGTTTGCTCCACCCTGGATCTGCCACACTCCTGGTTTAGTAAACCAGGTCCCAACTTCCTGGCTTCTCAGATGTCTGGGCCGAAGACTCTCACCCCTGCCCCAGACCTGGTTCAATTTGAACTGTCAACCTAATTAAATTAAATTAAAAAACACTTAAGGGATTAGATAGACACACCTTTGGGTGTGTCTGTGAGGGTGTCCCCTGGGGGCATTAATTAAAGGAGGAAGACATCCGTGACAGGATGGCCTTATATGCGTGGCCAGGTTCCAAACTGCACAACAGAAGAAAAGGAGGGATCCAGCGGAATGCCGGCATGCACGACTCTGCTTCTGGACTGTGGACTCAAAATGGCTGCCTCTTGCTCCTGCTGACTGACTCTTCAGCAGGGGCTGGCATGTCCCCTCCACCTACGGCAAGCCTGTCTTCCTTGAGTTGTTCTTGTCAGATAGATTGCTACAACAAGGAAAGCAGCTAACACAACCCAGGAGGAGAGTGGGAGTTAGGACTTCCAAGCCTATATCAAGGTCAGCAGTTGGTTCTCGGGTAGACTCTCTTATCTGAGCAGACTCTTCCCATGAGTCTCCCTGCCTAGCGTGCGCCTGCTCCGCTGCTCCTTCCTGGCCTTGTTGCCCCTACAGCCTTCCCTCTCTCAAGCTTCCTGTCTACACATGAAGAAAAGAGCCCTGCCTATCTAACAGTTAACTTCACGTGGCATGGCAGTGTCAGCCTACACTAATGGGGAGGGAAGGCCAGAGCCAACGGGGAGGACCAGACCGAACGGTTTGATGGTGGTGGTTTTGCCAGTACAGACGCTTAGAGGAGAGGAGGGTGGGAATGGGACCCTAGGGTGGGGTATAGGTGCGGGCAAGTGCCCAGCATCGTTATCTGGGGCTGGCCACCTTTGCAATCCCACTGTTTACTCATAGGCAGGACAGAACCACCTCTTTGAGTTGTCGGAACACAGGATGCATGTCCTAAATCTGCATGTCTTGCTTGTGGGAGGTCCTGGGCTACCCATCTTACGGCCACGTGGCAGAACTCGGTGCTTCCTACAGGCTCTGGGCTAGAAGAGCAGATGTCAGAGGAGCCCAAGGAGCACGCTCACACCAGAAGAGCCCAAGGCGCATGCTCAGGCCAGAGGAGCACAAGGAGCATGCTCAATCTGCATCCTTCCGCAGGGTAGCCTGAGACCCAGCTTGGTTCTGAAAGAAGAGGGAGGGGACACCGTGGCTCTGCTGAGAGGGAATCGGCGCACTCAGCACAGGACACGGGTCAGGCCAGCAGAGGGGATCTGCAAGGTCTGTGAACTGCTGTAAAAGTGACTGTCCCAGCTCTACGTGGACCGTTAAGTCATGTGGAACTCCTAGGATCCTGGCCCCATGGGAAGCCATGCCACACTTCCCATTCTCCAGCAGCCCCAGTGGGTTCTCTCAGTGGACAGCAGCAGTGTGGGTGGGTAGAATGGCCTAGGCCCTCAGGTGCTCATTGGCCTTCAGTGAGTCCAGAGTCTGCTGGGGCGCAGCCGGGGACACCGCTGTGCATGGTAATGACACCGGCTGGCTCTCGTGGAAAGACGTGACATTGAGTACCCAGGAAATTCATTATTGCTGCACACTGAATGTCAAATGAATCCGTAATGGCGGTAGAGCTGAGTTAAAATATTGTCCGTGTTTCAAATGACTTGGATTATAGAAAACCCACGTGGGTGAGAGGAGGGCTGGCGGTACCCGCAGACAGACACGTATCAGGGATAGTTGGCTGGTGGGAAAGGAAGGCACGAAGGGAGGCAACAGGTGTTGACTGGGCAGGCTCGCTCCGGGCGGGACTCACTCCAGGCACAGCTCAGAGCTCAGCCCTTAGCTCGGCTAGGGTCTGACTTTCAGCCTCTTCCACTCACGATGTCTACATACGTGATGACCCTCTACGCCTGATTCAGGGGGTCCACAGGCATGGGAGGTGCCTGAGATGATGGCCCACCTACATCCTGCAAGACTCAGGATCTCCTCCCAGACACTGGAATGCAACCTTGATGCTGAGGGCCCCTCCACTGGCCAGCTCCGGGCACTTCCGCCTCCCAGTGTGCCTCAGCCCTCACTCTGGTGGTGTGGAGTCCTCGCAGAACCCAGACAACACCAGAAGCAGAGCTGGGAGAGGAGAGGGGCAGGACTGTCTTGAAGGTTATGCCTGTGCCTAGTCTGGCCTGTGCCATCCTGTCTGTGTCTTCTGAAGTGTATTGCTTCCTGATCCTGCTGCAGATGCAGCCATTGTTGTCTCTGTGGCTTCTGCAGCTGGGCCACCCAAGTCCCCTGAACCATGAGTGAGAGCAAGCGTCTCCTCCCTTACACTATTCCGCTAGGTATTTGGATGACCAATGCAGGACCAATCCTCTTCCATCACACTATGTAGCCGGAGCTGAGACAAGGGCCAGTGGCCCCTCGTTCTCAGTTCCCCGGGCAGGCTGGCTGCTTTGTGGTCCCTGTAACCTGCATATATATCACCTGTAGGTGGCCTTCCATCCTCCAGTCTTGAGGATACATGAATGAGGAATATGATGGTTTGTATTTGCTTGGGCTAAGGAGTGGTGCTACTAGGAGGTGTGGCCTTGTTGGAGTGGGTGTGGCCTGGTTGGAGTGGGTGTGGCCTTGTTGGAGTGGGTGTGTCACCGTGGGCATGGGCTTAAGACTCTCATCCTAGCTGCCTAGAAGCCTGTATTCTGCAGACAGCCTTCAGATAAAGATGTAGAACTCTCAGCTCCTCCTGCACCATGCCTGCCTGGATGCTGTCATGCTCCTGCCTTGATGATAATGGACTGAACCTCTGAACCTGTAAGCCAGCCCCAATTAAATGTCATCCTTTATAAGACTTGCCTTGGTCATGGTGTCTGTTCACTGCAGTAAAACCCTGACTGAGACAGTGTGTCACCTCCCCCATGAAGATCAGCTGAGGAAAAACTTCTCGCTTGCTTTCTTCCATTTCCAAGGAGAGAAAGACAGAGAAGGGAAGAGGGAGGGGGGGGGGAGAGGACAATGGAGCGGAGAGAGACAGAGACACGGACATGGAGACACAGAGACAGAAACAGAGAGAGACCTGCAGGTTTGTGTTGCATAGATGAGGCCTAGATTCATGGACACTCTTCCCCAGATGCTCTAGTCACAGAGGACAGCATCCTGACATTCTCATCAAACGCTCTGAGCCCCTTTCCTCTGTGCCGTGTCCTCCCCTCTTAGGGGGACCTCCCATATTGGTTAGGAGTGTTTGGAAGCCTGATAAGGCCTTGGAGATGTTTCTGGGTCAGCCAGCCATGGCGACATCCACATGGGAAGACAGGTTTCCAGCTCCGTCCCTGTGTTTAGAGGACCCATGCTCTCTGTGTGGCCCTTCAAGGAGGAGGGGGGATAGCCTTTCTGTCTGAGACCTCCATGGATCTGGGGGTGGCGTTCTTTATTTCCTTCCTTCCTGTTCCTTGTTCCTGTCTTCAGCTCCTCAGAGAGCATTGCCTGGGGACTGGCGTGGTGGGAGGACCTCCCCTTTCACAGGAACTGGAGAGATGAAAGGATGGGCTGCAGACTTTCCCTTTTCTCCCCCCTTGATGTCCACGGTGCCCTTCAGCAATCCCACACAGCTAGTGTGGCCATCTTCCCCCTTCCCACTACTCTGAATCAGTCAGGCCCTGCTGGGGAGGGACTGGGCCGGCTAGCTGGGACAGTGACAGGGACCAGGACGTAGATTCTTGAATATTTACTGAGTGCTGGGGAAATTGTTCCGAGAGTGACCGGTCTGCAGAGGACATGCGAGGCTGCTCTCAGGACAAAGGCCACATGAACAGCATGAGAAATGAGCAGCAGGAGATGTCCCTCTACAGGCAGAGCACTTGAGCCAAAGCCTGGACCCTGGGCTCTTACTGCCCCTCCTCCACTGTCCTGGTGGCTCCTGGGGATCTGTCCAGACCCCAGAACCTGGTAAATCCAGCTGACTTCTGAACAGAGCAGTTCCACTTTCCAGGGATGACACCTTCCTAACTCCAGTGGCCCAAAGTAACCAGACACATGGCTGTCCCTAGAACATTTCTCCCAGCTCCCTGGAAGCCCCCACCCTACTTCAGACTCTCATCTCCAGGGTCACTCTCCTGCACCAGTCCCATGTAACACAGCAAGCAAAACCCAGTCTGCCGGCTATGAGTGGAGATGTCATGGGAGACAGACACAGAAGATAGCCTTATGATGATTTTGGCCACACTAGGCCATTCCAGACACATACTGTAAGCACAGAACTGGCCTTGGTGCCCCTCAGGTTGAAAGGCTGTGACCGTGAAATCCACGGTCATAGGCTATACTGTCAAGTGTTCAGTGTCTGGACCGAACAAGGACACAACCTCTGCTCAGGTCACAAGGAACAACCAGGGGCCACCTCAGGTCACTTAGGAAATGCTGCCTAACTCGGGATTCGTCTCCTCACGTGTGAAAGGTGCCACAGTTCCACTGATGTCATAGAGAGCCACCCGGGTGGTGCTAGCCTGGTCTGTCCCTACAGAAGCATTCATTTCCAGATCATTTCCAGCCAGAGCAAGGGCCGAGTGTTATGACTTCATCCCACAGACCATCAGGTCCCTATTCCTACTAGCCTCTGTCACAAGGGTCATTACAAGCCCCACTTTGTGGGAGAGCAGAACTCTGTCCCATGGGGAGAGGCTGGGGGCCCTCCTGGGTCGCCATCCTGACCGCACCCCTTTACACTTGAACAACCTCGAGTTGGTGAAGTAGCTGTCCCTTGCTTCCCTTTTCCCGCCCACACATGATAAAACAGTCCGCTGTCCTCATTCAACCAGTGGACCAAAAAATACTTAAAAAAAAAATTTACATCTGCACTGAACACAGGATTTTCCCTGTCATTATTCCCTGGAGAACGCAGCATAACAACCACTTACACAGCAGTTAGCTGCATTAGGCCCTGTTAGAAATCCAGACACGATGTAATTGGGAGGGAGAGGGCTCAGCAGATGCTCCACTGGCACTTTATGCCAGGGACTAGAGCATCTGAGGATTTGAATGTCTGCAGGGGTCCCTGAGCTGGCTCTCACCTCCGTATAAAGGACACCTGTGCCCACAGCCCCTAGCTTGGACGGTAAAGAGGGCAATGCTGTGTAACAGCCAGGAAGCTCTTGCAGAAGAGCCCGCCCTCACTCACAGGCCCTGGCTGATCCTTGCTTCCTCCCATTGCCTACAGCAGGTGGGACTCAGTGGGCATCCTCCCAGTGACAGCTTAGATGTCACCTCTTCTGGGAGACTTCCTGGATTCCGCCTGGGTCACAGCTCTGCCCTCCTTATCATCCCTGAGACTAGGAGGCTCTGGTGACTCCTCCCCTCCCTCACCGCTGCCCAGATTTCCTCAGTTTTGTGGCTGCTGAGACTCTGGACAGCAGGGACCAGGGAGGCATCTCCATAGGACACGAATCCCTGACTCTGACCCCGAAGGCAAGTACCACTTTAAAATATCTACTATTCATGTTATGTATATGGATGTTTTATCTGCAGGTATGTCTGTGTACACAGTGCCCAAGGAGATTAGAAGAGGGGGTTGGATCCCCTGGGACTGGAGTTATAGATTGTTGGTTGTGAGCAGCTGCGTGGGAGGCAGGAATCAAACTTGGGTCCCCTGGAGTGAGTAACCATCTTAGCTGCCCAGCCACCTCACCAGCCCAGCAAGTTGTCGCCTTGGAGACTGATTGAGGGTCCTGGAGCAATCTATGTGATGAAGCCACTCCAAGGTGCCAAACTGTACAATGTGTGTGTTTCCTGGAACAAGGCCAGGTGAGATCTAGTGACAAGGACTCAACTGGAGATACCCGGAAGTTCACAAAACAAACAGTCTCTTAGCGAGAGAAGACACAGGGAGGAGCTGGAATTTTGAAATAATGATGATCAAGTGCTTAGTAGTAGAACTTGCTGGGTTAGCCGAAAATGGCACGTGAGGAAAATTCAATCGGTTTAAATAGTTCAATTAGAAAGGAAAGGGGCCTGAGGATTAATGTGCTAAGCATCTAGCTCAATAAACTGAGAAGAGGGGACCAAGGAGATAGGAAGGAGGTCAAAACAAGCTCAGACATTGAAATGGAACGAATTGCTGAACAAATTTATCCTGGGGATGGCCGGCACAGGGACAGGAACGTTAACTGCCTTTTGCAGATTACTGTGTATCTCAAAATTGCCAAGAAAATAGATTTGAGACATTCTCCCACAATGCACCAGGGTGGAGGCAGCATGCCATTTAGCTTGGTTGACTTTTCCTGCAACAGATACACCAATCAAAATACCACGATGTCTTCCACGTGTGTGCGCCATTTTTGTTTGTAAACCATGGTAAAGTGCTTGCTAAGAAACCCTTGAGGCCAGAGTTCAGATTCTAGAATCCACCCAAGGTTATGTGGACATGGGGGTGTTGTTGTAAATATATAAAAATAAAAAAAATTGGTGTCTTTTACCCCCACTAGGTCCTGCACTGTGGTGCCCCAAGATATCTGCTAGATATCTTGGCGGAAACACATCCCAACTTCGCCTCGGCGGCCCAGTGTCTCCAGCTGCCGCACACGTTCCTATACTCAAACCCTCACATAAAAGAACACACAACACAATAATCTTAGATCCAATTGATAAGCTATAATTGCCCACTTAAACATACAAAGCCCGGTACCAACCATCCCTTAGGAACATTGGTAACAACCTGTAAATACACAGAGTGAGAACAGCCTCCACTGTCCTGCTACAGCTTCTCCCCTTCTCTCTTCCTCCTGTCTTTTCCTTTCTGTTCTACTCTCCTCTTCCTTCAAACTTCTCTCCCACCCATCCTTCTTTCTCCAATGACAGGCCTCCTTCTATCCAGTACCTGCCCCTCACCTGTACTTTACAAATTCAATGGGGAGAAGATTCTGGTGAAGTCACCTGATTCCTGAGTAGTGACTAGGAAGCTGTCCTTGGGGCAGTGGAATTAGCATCAAAATAGAGATAACTTCAGGGCAAACCACAACGCGGGGGCCTTCCTGTAATTTCAGAGTTTGGAAGACAGAGACGGGAGTAAGCTGGCTGACCACACCTGTGAGCTCTGGGGTCCAGACAGTGGTGACCTTGCTTCAGTGGATAAGGTAGAGGACACCCGAGGAAGATGCCTGAAATCAACCTCGGGCTCCCACAAACGTGTCCACGCCCAACCCCGTACTCAAACAAGCATGCAGTACACTCCACACGCACGTGCACTTGGAAACGCAAAGAAAACGTGGGAAGACACACACAGGTGGTAGCAGTGAGAAAGTGTTAAGCTTATTGACATAAAACATAAGACGAGAAACATAAATCAGTATCATGAACATCCTCCATTAATAAATGTGGAACATTTGATGAAACAGGCAATATGCTGGTGACATTTCTCATTGGTGTAATAAAATACCCAGCAAAGGGAACGAGAGGAAGGGTTTGTTTGCCCTCTCGGTTTGAGGGTAGATCGCTGCCACAGGGGTCCGGGATGGCTGGCCTGCGACTGTCAAGAAGCAGAGAGAGATGAATGCTGGCTCTTAGCTCTGTCCCTCAGCTCTTTTATTAGCTCTGGTGTCCCAGCGATGTAAGGGCGTCCTCCACAGTCAGGGTGAGCCTTCCCACCTCTCTGGACACCCAGGGTTTATACCCAGGGCGATTCTAAATCCAGCAAGGCTGATAATGAAGAGTGACCATCACAGGCAGTTTATAGAAAAACACATTAATCCTTATTCAACATGATAACACGGAGACATAGAAACCCTGGAAATCCTTACTTGATTGTCAAGAAACTGACTTTATTGTAGACTCTTGCCTCAGAACAAGCCCGAGTAGTTTTATTCAGAACTTTGACTGGGGGTGGGGAGACGGCTCGGTCTGTGAAGTGCTTCCTCTACAAGCCTGAAATCCTATTGTGACCCCCAAGAACCCACATAAGAAGCCAAGCGTGATAGCACGTTTGCGGTCACAGCACTAGGGAGGTAGAAAGATTAGTAGTTTGTTGGCCAGCTAGCTCAACCTGATCAGTGCGTTCCAGTTCCCAGTGAGAGGCTTTGTCTTCAAAGGAGGATGGGCGGGGAAGGGGAGGAGGAAGGCAGGGAGAGGGGGAGGGGAAGGGGAGGAGGGAAATAGGAGAAGCAGAGGATAGGTTTGGGGTGTCAGTTCAGTGGATAAAGCGCTATCTGTGCAAACAGGACCCGAGTTTAGATCCCCAGCAACTATGTCAAAAGCCAGGCATGGGGGTTGGGGATTTAGCTCAGTGGTAGAGCGCTTGCCCTAGCAAGCCAAGGCCCTGGGTTCTGGTCCCCAGCTCCAAAAAAAAAAAAAAAAAAAAAAAAAAAAAAGCCAGGCATGGTGGTGTGGCCTGAATACCAGGGCGGGGAAGTGAGATAGGCAGGGCCCAGAGGTTTAATGGACAGCCAGTCTAGCCAATCAGTGAGTTCCAGACTCAGACACTCTGACTCAAAAATATGATGTTGAGTGACAGAGGGAGACAAGCTCTGGTCTCCGCTCATGGAAGTGTACCCCACCCACGTGCACGTACATGCACTCTTGTGCGCGTGCACATGCACACACAAAGGTGATGGCTCCTGAGGAATGACATCACTTCTGTTCTCCATCCATACACATGTGCACACACGTGCACACATGCAGCACACACTCACATGGTCACCTGCACACACAAGAACACAAACACACCAAAACAGGACGGAGAAAGCTTAGCACTTAAGAGAAGTGTGTAAAGTACTATACAGTCTTGGCGAAGAGTGGGGTCAGGTGAGTGTTGTGTGAGCCCAGATCCAGTAGCAATGTCTGAGAGGTGGGCCTACCAACTGGGCCTAGGGGCCGGGCTTCTGTGCTGCCAGCTCAGATAAGCACTGATTCGTCAGCCAACTAGAAAGCTGGACAGTGGAATGGTCCAGTGGAATGGTGTGTTGTGATGCCCACACAGGTAGCCTTCCCATGCCATGGAAATGCTCAGAAACTTGGAGATTCAGAGAATTGACAGTACCCATTCCTCTCTCCTGAGGAAGCCCAGTGACAGAGATCAACAGCAGACACTCTAGGAAGGGCGTGGGGGTGGGCATGCAACCAAGGGACAAAGATCTCAAAACTGCTTCCAAGCCCACAAAGGAAAAAAAAAATTCGTCTTTGCAAAATGCATGCCTGTTTTTTATTCACTCTCCCTCTTTCTTACAAGCATACCCATTCCACAGATTCCTACCACTCCTGTCTGGGCCAGAGCCATGTTCCAGATACTGAGGCAGAGCAGACAGTCTAGAATTACCTGAGAAAGGAGTCTGGCATGAAGGCCTGCCCAGATCATGTTAGCCTGTGAGGATGTCTTTGATGATTGTTTTGAGTATTAATTGATGTGGATGGGCCTAGCCCACTATGGGCAGCACTATTCCCTAGGAGAGGGTTGGTTCTAAACTATAGAACATAGCAGGAGAATGAGGTAAGAGAAAGCAGGCTCCATGGGTATTTCCCCCTCTCTCTGCTCTTGATTGTAGACATGATGTGACTGACCAGCTGCTTGAGTTCCCACCTTGGCCTTTCTGTGGATGATAAACTGTAACTGAAGCTAAAACACACGCTTCCCTCCGCTATGTTGGTTTTTGCTTGTTCGTTTGGTCAGGATATTTGTTACAGCAACTGAAATGAAGCTGGAGAACCCCTCATGGAAGGAGTCTAAAACTCCTGGAAACATCTGGACCCTCTTCCCATTGCTGAACAGAAATAGGGAAGAAACAGGGGGCTTCAGCCCCAGCTCCAAACCAACCGGGGTTCTGCAGATCCAATGCCAGCTGATCAGCCCAAGGTTAAGCTGTATGGGCCAATTGCTAGCTTGTTCTGTAGACTATTACCATGAGATACCTGGGGTGGAAGGAACTGTGGGCCTGGTCCTCAGGTCTTTTAGATACCCCGGGCCCATCTCACCCTGACTCACAAGCCTATTGGTAACAGCCTGTTCCTGAGGAGACTCTAATCCTCCTGCCTGTCCCAGGGCTCCATGGTCATGCTTCCTCCCAACAGCAGGCGTTTGCAAGGCAGGCCTGGGAGTTTTGAGTGCCAGACCTGGGACCCTCTGAGCAGCTTCAAAGGAGCCTCAAGTGCTCACATCGAGGAACCCCTCCCAGAGAGACTCAAGGTGAGCCAGCACCCTCAGGAGATAAACGGAGTTCGGAGGCCCAGCAGCCGCTCCCAGCCAGCGAGTGAGTATAAATCTCTCTGACAAACGGTCTCTCTCGGAAGCTGGGAACAAAGGCCGGCCAGTGCGCTGATCCACCCCAAAGGCAGTGCAGACAGCCTGGACCCTGGAAAGCCAATCGCGCCAAAATTGATGGCCTGCTCAGAACGTCTCATTTATTACCAAGATGTGATAGAGACCCAGGCAGACATGACCGGGACAAGCTGCGTCCACACCAGGAGGGGAGGTCAGATGGCTACTGCCTTAACCTCTCAGAGCTCTGTTTCCCCTTCACTGCACAGCCTTCGCCCCAAGGACAAATGGGGTCGGTCCCACCTGATGAATGCCTTTCTGTAGTCAGCGCCTTCCTTTCAGAGCAGTCTCGTGTTACTAACCAGCCTTCCAGGTCCTGAGACATCCCTCGGCATGGGCGTCTCCTTCTATTAAATACCTGTCCCCAGAGCACCAAGCCCGGCTCTCTCCTGAGCCCACTTTTGTACCTTCCACACAAGCCCCTTCCTTTCTTGGTCTCTAAAGACTTTGATTTCTCTGTGTACCAAGTCAGAACAAGGTGTCAACCCCAAATACCCCATTGGCCAGCGAGTAGGTCCAGGAAACAGAGAGGGTCAGGGTCCACTGAAGCTGTCCCCTCCCAGTTGTAGAGGGCTGTTGGCATCAAAGATGGAGGGGTGGGGGGGATTCAGAAGTCTCTAGGTGAAAAGCCATGCCCTTTGCGAAAGCAAATGTACACAGTGTGCACCGTCCATAGACCGGGGCTGGAGGGCGTAATGACATTCAGGAGCCAAATGCATCTTAGCCAGGAGTCATATACAAGACATCCTTGTATGTGAATGTGAGCGTGCACGTGACTGGAAAGGGTGCTGGGGTCTGGGGACAGGGGGGCAGCGGTATATACAGAGGGTCACAGTGCTCGACTTCCTACGGCAGTCTCTTCTCTGAGGGTGACAGGAGCTTCAACCCAAAGAACAGAAGGTCCTGAAACTCTGTGGGACACTTCCTTCCCCTCCTGGGGAAGCCTGCCCTGCTACTAGGCAACCCTGTGTGGAGACTCAAGGACAGGATGGCTAGGACTTGAGGCACTGGCCAAGGTTGATGCATAGCTCTTGGCCCTGCTGAACCTTTGTGTCACAACAGCCATACCTCGGTAAACAGTGTCCTAAGAGATGTGGCTTGGCTAAGACACACCCATTTTCCTGAATCACAGGGCTTGGAGGCAATGTCTGCTTCCCCCTGCTGAGTTTGGGTTGGCCTGCCACACAGCCGTAGTCACCAGTGAGTGCCAGGCTGAGGGCTGCCTCCACTTGAGGCAACGGGACACACTTGAGGTCCTTGGTCCCTGGCAGAGGAGACCGGTTTCTCATTTGCTCTGTGCCTTGCCCTGACTGTTTGACAACTGGAGGCCCCTCTGTCACTGAGCTTCTGCCTCCCTTTGGGAATGAAGGACTGGGGCTGTGTGGTCCCTCGGCCATTGGCTTCGGGATCTGTACTCAACCCCATCCAAACCTCCTCACAGCCCTGGCCCAGGGTATGCAGAGACAGCGCTGTGGATGCAGAGCCCCCACCAGTAGGACCTTGTATAAGATTCTCTCCTCTAGGGTGGCTCGCAGGGCCAGCAAAGCCATCCACATGTAAACACGATTATCCAGATTGCCTGCTCACTAATGGACCAGAGGCTATGCTCAGTTCTCAGTTCTGAAACATATTCCCATCCTCTTCTATCTGGCATTGGAGGTTAAATTCCAGGCACACATGTTCTAGGCCAGTGCACACTGAGCTCCTGAGCCTTCACTGGTCTCCTTTGGCCCAAAGCTTCATTCCAAAGGAGTAGGACTCTGTTTTCCCAGAAGGGATCTGTGTGAGGCCTTAAGCCCCAGCTGTTCTAGAAGCCCCAGCTGTTCTAGAAGCCCCAGCTGTTCTAGAAGCCCCAGCTGTTCTAGAAAACCTATCTGTTCTAGAAGCCCTAGCTGTTCTAGAAGCCCCAGTTGTTCTAGAAGCTCCAGCTGTTCTAGAAACCCCAGCCGTTCTAGAAGCCCCAGCTGTTCTAGAAGCCCCAGCTGCTCTAGAAGACCCAGCTATTCTAGAAGACCCAGCTAACTCTTCTAGAACCCCAGCTGTTCTAGAACCCCAACTGTTCTAGAAGACCCAGCTATTCTAGAAAACCTATCTGTTCTAGAAGCCCTATCTGTTCTAGAAGCCCCAGCTGTTCTAGAAGTCCCATCTGTTCTAGAAACCCCAACTGTTCTAGAAGCCCCAGCTGTTCTAGAAGCCCCAGCTGTTCTAGAAGTCCTAGCTGTTCTAGAAGTCCTAGCTATTCTAGAAGACCCAGGCGTTAGTACTGGTGCCATCAACTCAGCCTCTGTCCGGGTAGGAGTCCCACGGTCTCCTGGGAATCTTGGCTGACTGGGACCATTTGACGACCTGCCTGCCACCTGCCATCATCTCTTGAGGGCAAAGGTTCTTGGTTCCTGTGGTGAGGGTGGTGGCAATGGTCTCTCTCTGTATCTGTCTGCTTTCCTCCTGAAGGGCTCGGCGGGGTCTGATTGGCAAGATAAACTCACCACAAGGACATGAAGAGAAGCAGTTTCTCAGGGACACTTTGACGTGCAGTGAGGAGGATTCTGGTGATGGGAGGAACCACTGCATGGCTTGGCCAAGCTGGTGGCCAGTGTATGACAGGCAGGACAGCTAACTCTGTAATGCTCCACCATAGGACATCACAGGGAAAAGGCTTGGAGGCCCCGGGTAATGGCTTCTAATGGACACAGCATCAATCCTTCATGCTAGCCCAGGCTCTTTTGATGGCGTCTATCACAGCTGCAAACCAGCAGTGAATTTAAGCAAAATTCCAAGTTAAATGACTTGTGATAAAATTATTAGATGCGTAACAACTGTAAGCTGAAGTCTGGCCAATGAGAGGCACTTAATTATTTTTTAGCAGAAATATCAACAGCGTCAGAGTTAACCACCAAGCTACTTAACGCAACTCCCACCAATTTCGCAGATCATTATTCGCTCAGTTAACGGTGGAGTTAATTGATGGAGGCCCGTCAAGCTGCTCTGGGGAGGGGGAGAGCCGAGGATGAAGTCCCAGATGGAGAAAGAGAGGAAATCGCAAGGAACCTGAGGGTGTTGCTCGGGAAAACACATGGTGTGGAAGCCAAGTTAGCAGTGGGGTAGGAGTAGGAGGTGAGGACTCCAGAGACCACGCCCCCGGTGGGTGATCCCTTCACTTGGTGATGCTGGCTCACCAAGCCCTGTCCTGCCTCCCTCACAGACTATTTTGGCTACAGGAGCCCTTCCGTGTGGTTTTCCTGCTCCTCACACTGTCCATGAGGTAGTTCAAGATGCCTGGAGACAGTTAAAGTACAGGGAGAGAGGCTGTGATGTAGACAGTGTCATTGAATCCCAGGAATCTGAGCCCCCCAGAATCCAGGGGGCTTGGGTGACGGACCCTTGACCTATACTAAGGACCATACAAGTGGAGTGAAATATAACATACCCAAGCCTCTAATCCCCACACCACTGGGTGGGATCTTGTAGGAGAGGGGCACCTGTGGGTATGTGGTTGAGTCAAGGACCCCTGGTTTCCTCCCAAGGTGGTACCTAGCGGACCAGTCAGAGCTTAAGGTCCCAGCTAGGGGATTTTTTGTGTTCTCCTGGTAATAGCCCAAGGGCATGTGGTTGTGGTGTCAAGTCTTTCAGGTCACAAACCCGTTCTCCTCCCAGGGGAGTCTTTCCTCCCTGACTGCCGGAGGAGGCCTAAACTTGCCAAGTGTTCCTGGTCTCCCTCCAGGGCCAATGCTGAACTCCAGAGTACTGGTGGCCTTTCCCAAGGTCTGCGTGTCCGGGTCTAGGCAGCCCACACGGGCTCCCTCGCGATGACGTGCAGCTTGTGCAAAGCCTGCGCCCCGCCGCCCGCCTGATGTTATTTTTATTTATATACCTGAATACAGCCGAGCATCTGCTTCCCTGAGACTCATCAGTCACCAGGCTTAATTAAAATAATGCCGTGCATCTAACGCAGCGTGGATCACCAAAGCAAATGTTTGTTTTGCTACGTCGATTAAGGCTTCCCCGGGAACCAGCAGCGTCAGACAGTGAAGCCGCATGCGCATGCGTGCGAGTCCGACCTGGCCCCTCTCTGGGATGCAGGGATGAGGGAATACGGGGGTGGGGTGGCGGGGGCATCTCCAACAGCTCGTGGGCAGGGACATGGGAGTAGGGTGGGCGGGGCTGTTGGGTGTCTCTCCTTCCTGGTGTCTGTCTCGCCCGCCGGCTAAGATTCTCAAGACAGCTGTCTGTTTAGGGGTGTCTTCTGTGTTCCCAAGCAGAGACAGTGTTTCCTCAAGGGACTGCTAGATAGATGTCTCCAAGACAAAATGCTCATAGTCCCGAGAGGGTCCCATGGAGGTCAGTACGGAGGGGATCTCCATTAGCTGAGGGTCTGAGGTACACTGCGCTCTAACTTAAAATCACCGTGTCTCTAAAGGCTTCAAGACAGTGAGTGCCCGGACCAGGCCTCATGTGTTCCCAGTTGGTCTTTTCTGCTCCTAGAGGTGCCTGTACTCTGGGGCCTGGCATCTTCCCCATTTTCAAAGCCAGCTCTGCAGGTCTGTCCTCCGATAGCTCCTGCCCGTGTCCTCTGGACTCTAACCCCCCCCCCCCCGCCTCCTCTTTCCTGGGATACTGTGACCACATCCAGGACTACCCCTGTTTCAGGGCCCTCGACCTTTCTGTTGCTGCCTTAGGTTCCAGACCCACAGGCTGATTAGGGCGTAGACAGCAGTGGGGACACTGGCCTCAGAGCCTTGTACTTGATATGCAAAAGACCCGGGCTGGTAGAGAAGAAATTGCTTTCCTAAGTATGCAGTAGGGCCAGGGTGTCTGCCTTGGAGAGGACAAAGTGGGATAGCGAGGATGTGGATTTGGCTTAGACTGGCCAGGAGGGTTCGCTGGTTACAGACCTGTGTGGCCAATGTCCCCTAGGGGTGTCTAGAAGTAGAGGGATGAGGCAGTCAAGGCTAGACAATGATCATCTTATCTGCCAGTAGACATGGACACGGAATCCAGAGGAGCCCTGTGGGGCTGGAAATACAGGACACAGGACTGAAGCTGTGTCAGCTCGGAGAGTACAGTGTGGGGCAATGCAGAGCTGAGCCTCCTCTGTGTGAGCCAGACCTTGGGCAAGGCAAAGCATGGTGTCTGTGCTTGAAGGTGACATGCAAAGTCAAGACAATGACCACAGGGCTGTGACCACAGAGCCATGATGGGATCCTGGAGTTGGAGAGGCTTGTAAGGTACCAGGTATCTACAGCAGAGAGGCTCCTGTCTGTCCCAGTAAATGTATGCCATCGTGGGAAGGTCGCACAGGGACACACGGGCCGTGAGCTGTCATGTGCACAGAGCCCTCTTAGAGCTAGGCACATGCTCAGCCAGCACCCGGGCACCAGAGATAGCGTGTGGGACCCCAGAGCCGAGGCCCTGGGGCTGTTGTCTGATTCGACAGGTTCTGGGGACCTCAGAGGCACTGAGCCCCTCTGTCTGGGAGGCACCGCAAAGGAGGGCCCAGGTGACATGGCTCACTTCAGCATCAACCTACCTAGGAGACGCATCTGTTCTCTGTGAGAGCGTTTCCAGAGAGACTTAGCTGAGAGGGAAGACCCTCTCAGAAGGTAAGCAGCACCATCTGTGGGCTGGGATCCTGTGGATACAGAGGAGAAGGGAGCTGAGCTGAGCACCAGCGGTCATCTCTCTCTGCTTCCCGACCACAGACCCACGTGGTCAGCTGTCTCACGCTGTGCCTGCCATGCCTTCTCCACAATAACGGACCGTTTCCTCCAAACACAGGCAAAAACAAACACTTCCCGATGTAAGTTGCTTTTGTCCTGTATTTTATCACAGGAACTAGGAAAGTAACCTTGATGCATCAGGTCTTGCCCCACACACCATCTGCATGGACACTAGTAATGTCACCTCCTCCAGGAAGCCTCCCAGGCCTCCCCAGGCCAGTCAGTAAGTGACCCTCCTGTCCTCTCTACCTGTGTGGCCTTCTCTCTCCCAGATACTCATATTTCTGCCCCCCCACCCCACCCCCAGTCCTCAGAATCTGCCTGGCAATGACGTAATGAGAGTTGGTTGCTAGGCAACCTGCCTCAGCTCAGTCAAGAGAAATCTGCTCTGGTTTGAAGGGCCCCTGCCGATTTCTTAAAATATCAGCTCTTAGCACACATCTCATCCCAGAGCAGAGAGAATACAGTGCTGGCAACCTCCCCCTCCACCAAACCCCCCAGGCCTCCCTTCCCCAACCATGCTGGCTTTCTGAGAGCTGATCATGTGAGACTAACCTCCTTGTCTCTCCTTGTCACGGTCCTTAGCCTATAGCAGAGGGACCTGTGATTGCTGTGACTTCAGCAGGCATTGGCAGAGTCTGCCGCGTGGTTCTCGAGGATGAAATGGTTAGTGCATCCCAGATGATCTGCTAAGTGAATGCTGCCTGTTGTATATAATTATAGACAAAGGCCTTAGCTAATGGCCCCGTGTAACCCTGCGGGGAGGTCTGCGGCGCCACGGGGGACTGACATCAGTCCTGCATTGTCTGATACTCTTATCAATGATGTAGACAGGAGAGGAGAGGCCTGCCTGTCAAGATGGGGCCGAAACAAAGGCTAGGAAGAGCAGGCTACGCTCAGGGTCCTCCTGATGCGGAAATGGCTCAAAACGGAGCAGGCTGGGGGTGGGGGAAACTGAATGGGATTTGGTAGCGCTGTCCGAATGGGAGCGCTCATCAATCCGATGCTAGCCCAGAGGCACAGTGAGGCCAAAAAACAAACAGAGACATCAGGCTCCTTGACGCTCCCACCTGACAAAAGACACGCGCTTAGAAGGAAAAGGAAAAAAAGAGAGAGAGAGAGAGAGAGAGAGAGAGAGAGAGAGAGAGAGAGAGAGAGAGAACTTGAACGCAGTCTTTAAAACAGAGGTGAAGCAAATCAATCAAAAACAGGCAGAAATATGGGTGCTGGAACTTCAGCGCCTCAGGGCCCCCACAGGTCGAGAGAGAGAGAGAGAGAGAGAGAGAGAGAGAGAGAGAGAGAGAGAGAACAATGTTGTTGGTTGTCAGGAGGACACAGGTTGTGATCACCCTGTGTGACCTGACCTCTGCAATGAGTAGCCAAAGGAAAAGGGGAGAATATGTAATCTGACAGCAGAGACATGAGTGTCCCAAGTCAACTCCTCTGTGTGGTTAGGCCGAGTTTGTTCAAGATGAGCAGACCTGCTCTGCGCTCCCACCCCTGGGTCTCCTCCTCCTCCTCACAGAGCGCCACACGTCGGGTGTCTAAGACATGTGTGTTCAAAAGCCGTTAGAGCTGCCTTCAGGGAGTTGCAAGCCAGAGATACTCCGTGCCTGAGGACCGTGGGTGGACATGCCTCGGCTGTCCTTGAGGAAGATACTCACTGCTGCGTGTAGTTTCCAGCACGGAATGCTGAAAAGAACAGAAAGACCCGAGGAAGCCACAGGCGAGGGGCAGACTGCCCTGTGCGCTCTGATACAGAACAGCCCAGGCTGGGGTAATCTGGCCACCCTCTGGGGTTGGGGCGCGCGTGGGGCTTCTGGGGTGCCGGAGATGCTCACGTTTGTCCTGAGCGCTGGCGGCAGCTGTTCGTCTGTGTAAAGCCAGCCTTGCTTCCGGGGTGCGCATCTGTGAGGATGTGTCGCCCCTCAATGCAGCATTTAGCCGATGTGCGTATGAGCAGAAGTGAAACAGCTGTATGTTTTTGTTTTGCGTTTCAGGGGCAGAGAGTGGACCTGGGGCCGTGAGCATGCTAAGCACGCACCCATGCGGCTGGGCTACGGCTTCTGTTCTCTCCTCGTGTGACTTTTTACAATCTTAAGATAAGGATCTCACTAAACTGCCCAGGCTGGCCTTGAACTTGTAGTCCTCCTGCTTCGGCCCCCAGAACACTAAGGTTACAGACATGTACCACTATAAGTGGCCTTGACAGTTGTCTTGATCGTGAGAGAACGGGTGTGGACTTCCCTTTGTTCTGAAAAGCCACATACCTCGGTAGAAGACATGAACCTTTTGCATGGTGGACCGCAGGCCGGAGGTTGTGATTCCTGACAGAGGGAGGCAAGGAGACAAGAGAGACAAGCCCTGAGAAGTCTTCTGGAGGCATGACCCACAGTGTGCCGCAGGATGGAGAGGCCTGGTTAGGGGTGGTCGTAAGGGGCCCAGAACTTAGCGTTAAGACTCAAAGAGGAGAATCCAGGAACAATTCCTGATGTCCATACAGGGTGCCCTGGCGTCTGCTGCTGATTAACTTGTAAGGGCATGAGGTGGAATGCTGTGGGGTCATGCCGAGGGCAAAGAGGAAGCGAAAGGCTGGAAGACGTGGTGCTGGGACACTTAGCTGGAGGGAACCTCTTGTGTGGCCGTATTCAGCAGCACCACCCTTACTGACTCGGGGCCAGGCTGCGTGGCTTGCACAGTAGAAATGAGTTTCTTGTGGTTTGGAGCCTGGAAGGCCCAGGTTAGGCTGTCAGCAAGCCCAGGTTCTTTTGAGGGTCCTCTTTCTGGCATGCAGGTGGCTGCCTCCTCCCTGTGCCTTCAGTGGAAAGGGACAGGGATGGGGGTAGACAGGGAAAGGAGAGAAAGGGGAAAGAATAGGAGAAAGAAAGACAGGAAGAGAGAGGGGGGCATCTGGGAGAACAGAGAGTCTTATCAAATTAGAGCCTCCCTTGTCACCTCATTTGACCCCAGAGACCCTGTCTCCAGATTGTCACGTGGGGGTCAGGGCTTCAGCAAATTAACTTTGGAAGGGACACCGTGCGGTGCCTGCCAATACCATGTGGGAAATCAATCGGAAGAGGGACAGCTCTGGTAGAAGACACACTAGTCCCAGAATAAAGACCACCTTAAGTACTAACGACCATGACAACAATTCCCCAGGATTTGGATTCTTGGAGCAGCCAAGCTAACTCACATCAGACAAACCTTTCCACAGGCGCTGAGAGCACTGGGCAGAGGCAAGAGAGCACTCCCTGGTGGCCCTGGATAGAAGCCTAGTGCTGGCAGGTTCTGAGGACAGCACAGGGGCAGACCCTGGGTGCATCAAGCAGGGTGGCACACAACCATGTCAATGAAAACTGTGAGGTCTTTCCCTGCTTGGAAATGAGAACAGAGCTTAAGGGCCCTTAGCTACCAACAGAAGAAAGGGAGTGAGGGGGGTCAGGGAGAGGGAGGGAGGGAGGGAGGAGGGAGGGAGGAGGGAGGGAGGGGGGAGGAGGGAGGGAGAAAGGAGAGAGAAAAGGAAGGGAAAGGAAGTAGGAGGAAGGGAGAGGAAGGAGGAAGAAGGAAGGAAGGGGGAGGGGAAGGCAGGCAGGCTAGAAGAGAGCCAATCTAAGATGGCGTGTCTGTGTCATCTTCTGGTTCCCCACAGTCCAGTACAGCTGGAAGTGACATGGAGACCTGAGCTGCCACCAAGGAGGAGGGCAGGGAAGTCTAAAACACAGCAGAGTCAGACACGGTCTCTCAAAACTGAACTTGACCTGAATTTGACAAACACTGGTGTATAGGGGGTTTGCCTGGTTGCAGATGGTCTCACCAGAGAGGCACAGGTCCCGGGTGATCATGGTTTCTTTCCGAAGTTCAGAGTTGTCCTCTGCCCCCACCTTGCTTTGGGAATAGGTGTACGGGATCCTGGTAGGCAGGTCGGGGCTCGGGAGTCTGCTTCCTTTCTACAGCCACACAGGGATCAGACAGACCCTTTCTCTAGAACCCTGCTTATACTGCCTTTCTCTGGACTGAGCTCCGAGACTCGCATTTGGCTCCTTTTGTCCTTAGGGCTCTGCACTGGGCTCCCCTGCTCCTTTGCTCCAGGATCAGGGCCTTCCTCAGCAGAGAGGGCTGAGGGGGAACAGTGCTAGACATCAAAGCTAGTGGGCCACGTATAGGAGAGGCATGCACAGTGTGTGTGTGTGTGTGTGTGTGTGTGTGTGTGTGTGTGTGTGTGTGTGTGTGTGTGTGTGGAGGGGGAGTTCCTCTTCACAGCTGCCCACGTAGGCCTGCCTGTGGTCCCCACCCAGCCCTTGAATATGGATTTGTGCCTCAGGACAGGGGACACAGGCTCGGCCTTAATTAGACGTGATGAGTGTGTGTGTGCCTGGAATCAGCATCAAAGGGGACGGCCGCCCACCGCCCCTTCCCTCTCCCCTTCCAAGGACAGCATCTGCTTCCTCCCTCCCAGAGCAGGCCGGCTCTGACAGCAGGCCCAGGAGTCCCCTCTATTTAATTAGGACGGAAGTTCCCTCAACCCTGGGAAAGGATTTAATTTCAATATTTCCTTTGCTGGGCTGGGATCCTCCTGTCCCTCCACACCAAGGGCCTTTCATGGCGGCTTGGCCCAGCCCCTCCCCTCTCAGTGGTGCAAAAGCCTGTCCTGGAGAACAACCAGGAGGAACCAAGGGCTGGGGTGTGGGGGTGCTGCAGCTCTGAAGAGAAACCCACCCTTCACCCCACCCACCCCTACCCCTCCCTGCAGCCTATCTCTGAGCAGCAGGGCCTTAGGGCCTGTGGCCAAGCACAGCTTCTCTGTGCTCTCTGATTGACTGGGAGGAACAAGGAACTCACTGATTGCTGACCGCTGACCCTAGACTTGAATCTCTGGATCATCCTCAAACGTCCTTCGTGCTTTAGCCTGGACTATTCTGTCCCTGGTGTGCGCACACGCGTGTGGGTAAGCACGTGTGCAAGCAGAGATGTACATATGCACCCGAGTGTGCCATTGGCAGCTGTAAGCAGGCATACCACACGTGTGCACACCTGCTTGGTGAGTGTGTGTACACTTGTGTGCATGTGATCGCAGGAGCACACTTGTGCATGTCTGTGTGTCTGGGAACCCAGACAACCGGGCTTAGCCTGGTTCCTGTCATTTCTCTTTAAATCGCTGGATGCTCTGATCTTTGGCTTAACCTCGTGGGGTCAGCATCAACCTGACCACAAGACGGGCGCTGGACACCCGCCGGGCAAACACACAAATGCTCGAAGGACAGACTTCTGACTCAGCCCGTGAGGAAAGGAAGATCAGGATCTGACGACAGTACCCTGGCCTGCCCCAGACTCAGTTTCCCCATGTGTATGAACAGCCCCAATAGAAAGTTTTGCTGTGTCCCTGGAGAGTCCTTTCCTACCAGGCTCTGACCAGCTGTGCTCCCCTCTAGCCCATCCTTTGTGCAGGACAAAGATCGGCTGAGACCTGGCTCTCAGCCCAAGTGGCCCTCAGCCCTTCGGAGGCCGTTAATGAGAGGTGTCAGCCAGTAGCTCTTCACGAGAGCCCCGCTGCCCTGAGCAATTTCTTAAAAGAAGAATTCTAACCTCGAGGAGTCCTTTGAACACGTCGTGAATGAGCAATGAACACAGCCGGGGCGGCTTCTCAGAATTACCGCGGGCTGCAGATTCGTGAAAAGAGAGATTGATTTCCATTTGGTCTCCTGAATACATTTCCCGTGTTCTCCAGGTGTTTGTCATGCCGTGTACTAAAGGTGAGGTGGGATCCTTCGCTAACAAATTATGGTCATTGGTATTCTCCCTCCCTCTTCCATCCCCCCCGGCCCAAGAATTTATGCATTTTCCAGACAAAACGTGCTTCCACGGACAGCGCTGGCATCGTCTTCACGGCAGTCAAGTATCGATGGTATTGATTGCGCTGTCCCCGCATACACAGGCGGATGGATGCCCACAGCCCCCGAGTGATGTGCAGCTCCTTGTGGGGACCTGGCCCCGACCTTCAGCTTTCTCTGCTGCTCCTAGCTCACTGTACCCAGCCCCAAGCCCATCCCAAGACCAACCACTCGGGTATCGTCCAGTATGTCTGCCTCAGGCTGGTTCCTTATCTAACCCCCTCCCTACCACTCACTACACATTCGGGAGAACTGCTGACCAGATGGCCTAGGCCTGTATAAGGCGTTGGCCGTGTAGACATTTGATGTGTACATGGACGAGTTAGCGAGTGTATGAATGAATGGGTGTGTACTCTGGTGGAGAATGAGGAACGACACAGGTAGCCTCAGTTCTCTGGAGATGGCCATTGGATTGGAATCTGGGTCTTAGATTCCTCCAGGACCCCCCAGACACTGGCCAGTTAGAAGCCGGAGTTGCCCCACCCCTATGCACCCCAGAGGAAGCACCGTGACACTCCTGGAGCCAGGCTGATCAAAGCCACCTACACAACAGCACAACAGCACCCTGCGGCCTCAGGGCTCGGGAGGCAAATTTACAAGGAACTTCCTGAATTGCTTTCTTTTCTGTTTTATGAAATACCTCTCTAAATGTCTGCATATAGCTCTCTTGAGGGATGGAGGGAGAAAAATAGCAATTAAAGTCTTGTCATCAGACTTGTTCAGGCCGTTAAGTCGTTCAATCTTGCATAAAAAATCGGCGCATGTACTTGACGTGGGCGGGAGCACCTGGCGAGGCCGGGAATGTAAATCACGGCCTAACGATCTGCATGCAGCCTGCTGGAGGCAGCCTGGGCCCTGCCGCCAGGTCAGGATCGCCCCTCGGTTCAGATGGCATGGGGCCCTCTACTTTCAGGGTCCCCAGCAGAGGTTGGTGAAGCTGCTCCTGGCATGTGGCAGTGCTAGGCCCTGACTGTCCCCCGACTGTCTGTCCATCCCCAGCTGTGCCCAGAACTGGAATCACACACAGAAACGGCTCACTGCACCCGCTACTCAGACAGATGTGGCCGGCTCCCGGACAGAATCACCGTGGCTCTGGGGTCGTGCAGAACTGCCTGCCAGCCACCTGGAGCCCCGATGGCTGGACATTTGTTGAGCTCAGGCTGGGCACCCATGGGAAAAAGAGCAGGAGGCGGTGCTGGCCAGTGACGTTACCCGAACCTGGCCTTTGAGCTGGAGCGTAGATGACACCACAAGATGAGGGCGCACGGCTCCGTAAGATGCACTTTCAGCCGCCCCCACACCCCAGCAGGAGTCCTTAGCTACTCTCTCTAAGTCTGGATGCCAGGCCTGTTCTTCAGGGAATACCCTCGTTTTATGGCTTCTCGGGAGAAAGATAGCTCAGGCTGTAGAGACTCATTCCCCTCTGCGAGAGGGTCGTTTATTTTGACACATGTGGTTTAGTTTCAATTATTTATCATAACACTAGAGAAGGCCATGATAAAAGCCCCGAAGTGTGTTTAACTGCGGCTTCCGAGAGGGCGACAGGTGCAGCAGGCGCCTGGGGAGGGGAGGTAGCCCGGTTCTGGAAGGGGAGGGTGTGGGCAGCGCGCCTGGCCCCTGGGGAGTCCTCAGGGCTGGAAGCGCAGTGACTGTGGAGATGCTGTGTGCTGTGGGGCTCACAAGTAACATCTTGTTCCAATCCTGTCTGAAGGGTGATTGGAAGCGGAGCCTCTGATGTGCTGGGATGGAGCGTTTACACACGCACGCACACACACACACACACACACACACACACACACACACACACACACACACATGCACACACGCACGCGCACACACACCCCGCCCCACTTGAGCAGTATCAGCTGCCACCACCGTAGCGGAGGAAAGGAGCGTTTGGAAAATTCCCAGGGCTGGCCTGATTTCTCTATCCTCAGACCATGCACGCCTGTCCATCCGTCCACCCATCTGTCTCCACCTGTGACACGGTTTGCAGCACAGACTCTGCTTCGGTTTCTTGGGGTCTGGAGCAAATGACTGCAGCTGGGCATCTGCTGGGTCTCGTCCACATGAGATTACCTTAGGACTTTGAGATCGCCCGGCGTAGCCATGATGACTCTCTCTGATGGACAGCTGAGGGCCCTGGCAAGCTGATGAGCCAAGGGCTGGGACCTGGAGGAAAGAGGACTTACCTGAGACGGACAGATGGCAGGTGGACAGATGGCAGAACCAGCCAGTCTAGGTGCTCCCTACTACAAGGGAGGGAACCGAGGCTCCACAGAGCGCAAGGATTGGCCATGGCATGCAGCGAGGACCCCGGTCTAGGAAGCAAGCTATTCGGGCTTCCTCTGATCTGGGCACAGGCTGGGGCTCCAGGAGTACCCCCTTTCCTCAGACAATAGTGTCCACTCCAAAGCAAGCCAAGAGCGGTGCTTCCACAGACCATCCTTTAAGGCAAACCTGGATCCATCCCGGGGGAGGCTGCACCGTGCTTTGATTAAAATGTGAAGGAAATGGTCACAGGGTTGGCGCCTGGTTCCGGTTTGGGATTCCGCACTATTCTCTGTGTACCTCAGCCCAGCATTTATTTACACCACTGGAGTGTGAATTCTATGAATAAATTTTATTATCTCGGGGCTTTGTGATGACAAAAAAAAACCAGGAGTGCCACTGAACGGTGAGGCGCCCGGGCCTCCTCATTATGCCCAGCAGGGCCGGGGGGAGGGGCCTCCAGGGAGCTTCATTTAGATTTTAATTAAACTGACTTTCTCCAAACAATTTGCAATAAATTAGTGCCAACCAGGGCTCACAACATCTAGGTGTAAGGCGCACTGGCTCTCACGTGGGGTCACAGCATGAGCTTTGCCTTGCTTGATCGTCTGTGAGTTCCCAGTGTCCTCATCGGCCTGGCCCCTGCTGCAGTATAAATGACTGGGGAATTGAGGGAAGACAGCTATGGACCCTGGGTTTCAAGCCTGGCCCGATCCCAGCTCAGCCTGGTCATCTTAGACCAAAATGGCCAGAGAAGAGACGACCCCATGCTCAGTGCCATCCAAGCCCGTTCTCCCGAGGAGCAGCAGGGGCGCCCCTGAGAACTCTAATTTTGCTCTCATTCAGCATCTCCAGTTCTCCATGTGGGACCAAGGATGGGGTTGGGACCACCTTACGGTGGGTTCTGAAGACAGACGGAGCACACACCTGGCTCAGGTGGGTCTCGGAGCCTCTGACTCTCGCCCTCAGCACCTCAGCTCTAGGGAGGAGGATGGGACTGTGGTCCTGGAAGAGGATCATAAGCCTGACGTCCCTGTCAGCCCCACTATGCAAAGGGACAGCAAAGAAAATACCTAGTCTGGGCCCGGCTCCTCAGGGCTGGCCCTCCGGCCTTACTTTGTTTTCCCAGGGCTTAGTCTGACTGAACTGGTCACCTGATAGTCTCTGTGCAGGCCATAGCCCAAGCAAGGTGACAGAGTTTGGATTTCAGCCCATGCTTTCCTGGGCTGTGAGCCATCAGCTGTAAGCTCTCTGTCACCTGCTGTGACCGAGGTCCAGGGTCTGGGCAGTGGCTGGGTCATCTAGTATCATCAGGAATGATATCCGCCTCGTAAGACAGGGTTCTGAGCCCAGTTATACGAGCCACTGTGCTCTGTAGGGGCCTCAGAGCCAGCCTTTTAGAAAGCCCCAGAGGCCAGGCTTTTACTGGGGCACATACAGGTCCAGGCTGTCCTTGGGACACTTGACCTATGTGGTAGGTGACCGAAAGGCACCGACCCATGGCATGTGGTATTGAGTGGTCACCTTCCTCTATGCTGATGGAGTCATGTAGGACCTCAGCAGACAGAGCCAGGGTCCCTTGTCTGTGTTTCTGGTGTTCTGAGAACAATCCTGAGGGTGTCAGTTATGAGCTGCCCGTCTGGGTTCCATGCGTCCAGGCCGAATGCAGAATCCAGCACGTGAGCCTGTAGCCCCCACTTGGGAGCATGGCCTCCTCACCCGTGTGCGTCAAGGAACGTGGTCTGCTGGGAAGACCCACCTGGGGGTGAAGGATGCATCCTGGACAGCGTCTGGAGTTGCCTCGAGCTCCCAGAGTCACCCATGTGGGCCAGAAAGAAGCTGAGGATGTGGGCAGCCGTGACTTCAACACAGCACACTCGAAAGTAACTGAAGGGGACGGGGGAGCAGCCAAGGCACCCAGCGTCTACCCAGCGGGGGTTGTCCCTGTCCTTGCTGGAGCATCTGCTCCTACAGCTGGCCGCCCACCACCCAGTGCCATCCGGTGCCGCCGCCATCCGGTGCCGCCGTATCTCAAGGCAATAACGTTTCATGACAGTTTTGCTTGTGTGCAGTCACAGCCCATTGGCTTTATGGAAACAACTCTCGGAGTTTACTTCCCAGGCAAGGGGAAGGATGGCTGTTCGCAGGCACCTGGAGGGACCGCCTTGGTGGTCTGAATGTAAAGTAGGGAGGTCTACCCACCCAGCAAGCACCTGTCTGCTTCCGTTGCTGTCGCCGGGGGCAGGACGATCAAGGCCTTCTCATTTCATGTGGAGCTAATGGGGGTTCACAGACGCCCCCCTTGCCCTGCATGCTTGTTGGTGTGGGGTAAGGGTGCTGCTTGTTGGGTAGGGAGAGCATCTTCCTGGAGTGACCTTGTTGGCCTCAGAGTAATAAGAGAAAGCATCCACCGGCACGAGGAAGGACTACGGCCAGGGGTCTGGCTGTTCTCCTCCCTGTCCCTCCCCCAGTCCTGCTTCTGTTATCTGCTTGGGGACCAGAGCTGGTGTCCGTTAGGTGGGGAGGGTGGAGAGGACTGAGGAGAACCTCGGAGTCAAGTGAAGATCATTCACTCTGGGTGCATCCCACCTCCCCGTGGCGGGCCTGGAAACCTTCCACAGCCGCACCGCTGGCCCTGCCCGCCATGCTGCCCGGCCCAGCCCAGCTGAGAGCACAGACTCAATTGTGTCTGGAGTTGCGACATCATTAATAGAGTCCACACCCTACCTGTCTCCAGGCGCGGCAGGACGTTGGTGCCAACACTTGGGTTCCAGGGAGATTCTTCTCGTCACCGGCAGCTTCACACGAAGTGGCTCCCAGGCCTGTAAGGCACGGCTGGGCCCTGCGCCACCTCTGTCAGGCATTCTTCCCTCTGTGGGAAAATCCCAGCTCCTTGGCTGCCTGTGCCACACCCTCTGCCTTCTCCTGCTCTTGTCTCAACCTTGCAATGAGGCACATAGGAAGTATCGACTGCCCTGGCCAGCTCCCTCAGCCTGGTCTCCATGTCCAGCTCAGTCAGCCAGAGAACCAAGTGGAACCAGAGCCTGCGGGCCAAAGCACAGCCAGAGCCAAGAGGACACTTCTATGTGGGGAAACTGAGGCACAGAGGGATGTGGGGGAAACTGAGGCACGGGAGGGGGGTGGGAAGACACTGATAGCAGCCTAACAAGAATCATGGGCTGGGCCGGGCAGCATGGTAGGGCTGAGTTGGGGTCCCTCCAGCTGTGCTCATGGTCCCCTGTGCCTCTGCCTCACTTAACCAACTGGGCACAGTCTGACACATGCTAGAAACACCTCCTGGAGATGTGCCACAAGCAGTTGTTACTTCAAGCGTCATTTCAGTGCTCCCATGGGATGTGTGTGCACGCGTGTGTGTACGTGTGTGTGTGTCCTCTGTATAGACAAAGTGTGAGAGCAGACCAAGAAAGAGAATGTGGAAATCCCAGGGGGTCAGGAACCCTTGACTGCTGAGCCTATGGCATATCCAGGATCGGGCATCCTCCCAGAACCCCTGACCCATCTTCCCTATGTGCGTGCATGGAAGTATGTGCATGTATCTACATACACATACATTTATGTAAACACATGTGTGTGCATGCAGAAGTGTGTGTGCATATACATAGGTATGCATACATTTGTGTATACTCATGTGTGTGCATGCAGAAGTGTATGCGTATGTATCTATGTATGCATACATTTGTGCAAACACGTGTGTGTGTGTGTGTGTGTGTGTGTGTGTGTGTGTGTGTGTGTGTGTGCACCTCAGGCTCTAGGCCAGTCATTCAGACTCCAGGTGAAGACAGCAGTTACCGCTCAGCTGTTTGACATTGCAAAGAAGTTGGTGGCAGTCATGGGGTGGAAGGCTCTGTCATCCAGGAACAACCAGCCTTATCTGGTCCCAACTAGGCAGGTAGGCTTGAGTCACAGGTGGCTTCCCAGTTCTGCTGCTGTGACCTGAGCCCTGCCCTGCCCTGCTAATACCTAGCCTTGGTGCTGGTTGAGCAGAAGCTTCTGAAGGAGACTTAGAAACACAGCATCAGAAGCTCTGAAATCCTCTGGAACGTTCTACATCCCAGGTCCCCACTGGCGTCAGGAAGTGGTTCCCAGGCTAAAGCAACGAGCAAAAGCGGCCGCTCTACACCGGACAAAGATAATTTAACCGTTCCTGTCATCTAGTGGAAACAATGGGGGCTACTATCTACATCCCGGAACAAGCTGGAAAGGGCCTGCCAGGTAACGTTTGAGCAGTGGTACAGAAATTATGTAACCTGCGGTCTGAGATCGTCAAGGGACAGCATCTTTGGACTGGGGCTGGGGACTGTGATGGGGGAGACTCTACATGAATTTCACCTCAGAGGTATGAAGACGGTTGTGGTAAACATCTGGGGCATCAGGGCAGTTCCTCTGCATCCTTAGAGACAGGAAAGGGATGCTTTGGGTTGGAGGAACCGAACCACTCGGATTTTATTTTCGATCAGAGTGAGGAGAAGCTGGGCACAGGGTATCTTCTCTACTTGTTGAGGTCACTCTGGCTGCTGGGTGAAAAGCGTCGCACTAATGCCTGACTCTAGGAGTGAAGCCCTGAAGATAGGTTAAAGGTAAGCTCATCAGGTACCGGGAGGGACAAGACACAGGACAGACACTGGTCCCAGTGTGGGCAACAGTGCAGTGTGGCTGTTAGGCATCTTGGGTGGACAGTCCACACAGGTGCTTCGTGGCCAGGCATAGTGCCAGCATAGAGATCAAGGCCAGAAATAGAGAAGCAAAGGCAAATGGCTACTCAGAAGCTGCCCTGGACTTCGGCAGAAAGACAGACATCGCCCAAGGCTTGCAGTGGAAGTGGGGTGAGGCTCGAGGGGCATGGAACAAACAATAGAACGAAGAAAAGATAAGAAAACAAAGGTGGAGGTGCAGTGTCCTCCCAGAGAATAAAGGGCTAACTCATGTAAGGGGAAAGGCTGGAGAGACGGCTCAGTGGGTAAGAGCACTGACTGCTCTTCCAGAGGTCCTGAGTTCAATTCCCAGCAACCACATGGTGGCTCGCAACCATCTGTAACTGCAGTTCCAGGGACCTGACCTCGAGGCCTGGCCACAAGGTATCCATGGCTCACTGACATGCATGCAAGCCAAAGACCCCTCATGTGCAACATTAATTTTTCAAAAATCAGGGTAGGGGTTGGGGATTTAGCTCAGTGGTAGAGAGCTTGCCTAGCAAGTGCAAGGCCCTGGGTTCGGTCCCCAGCTCTGAAAAAAAAGAAAAAAAATCAGGGTAAAATGTACCCTGAGTCTAGCAGCGGGTGCTAGGACAGCCCCAGGGGTTGCTGGGAAAGACCTGCAGACACACAGAGTCTTAGAACTGGTGCAACCCTAGGCAGCAGGAAGGGAAGCCCACGCTGTAGATCCTTCACCCTATAACCAGGCACCAAGAGTGGACACCGTACCTCAGGGAAAGAATGAACCAGCCAGAGTTCCAAACAGAATAAAACTGTCGTTCAAGTCCAGCCACAGAAAGCATCTTCCAAATTACTCAGGACCCCAGGTACCGTTATCAACCTGAGCAATACAGAATGAGTTTCAGTCAGCTCTGCGGCGCTCAGGGTGAGGTCCAGGGGTAGCGGATAGCAGCCAGAGCTGCAGAGCCTAAGAGGACTGTATGCCACTACAGTGTGACACCATCATGGTGGAGTGAGATTGTCTCCCAATGAGGCTTCCTGCCAGTGCCACCCAGCAGTGTGCTCCCTCCTCTGGGGTCCTCTGGATCCCTGACTTATTTAGACAACAGGGAGCCCAGGAATCTGCACGTTCCGCTGTGCATCTCAAGGAGCCAAATCTGTTCTCTGTCTCTTGTAGGTAAACCATGAAGTAAAGTGTCCCACTTGAGCTTCCATCCCATAATGACAGACCGATAGGGACTGTCCCTCCTCCCATTCCTCCCTGCGGAGAAGAGGATTCCCACAAAATACAGGCATCATGTCGTTGGCTGAACACACCTTGAAGGACCAGGTCTGACATCTTCAACTCTGTTATTCAGCAAGGGTCTCAAGGTCTTTCTCTAATTCCAGTTGATGTGCAGGATCAACACGGAAAGCTGGGTGTGCTCACATAGTAGGCCCGCATAGTAGTGGTGATGAGAAATACTTGCTTTAGCAGGTCAGTGGAACCCCCAGCACAGCAGGGCTGGTGGGGTGGTGTAATGCTGGTGACATTGGCTGTAAGTGACCCAGGACAAAGATCCCATGCCTGCATGACCTCCATGCTGCAGTCAACCTGTCAATCAATCACCATGTCACTTTCTGGCCACGGGAGATTTTTTTTTTTGCTTGCTATTGTCCCTATTCTGCTGTGGGCATCTCTGTGCATCTCCCAGACAACAGGGGAGCAGGTTGAGGCCTCACGTTGTGGGTCACAGTGTGGTCATGTGTCAGCCTCTCTGACTTACAAACTCAGCTGTCACGGAGCCACCCCCTTTCCAAGAACTTGGTCTGGAGATAATTAACTCTGATGACCTGGAAGACACAGTGCAGGTGGTGGCAAGGGTTCCCTCGGGAGAAGTTGCCGCCCGTGAATGTCACCATGGGATAAATGTCATTCATAGGCATAGACACAAAGCAAGTCACCGAAGATCCACCACAGGAAATCCCCCGGTTGACAGTTTTTGAGGACGTTCAGATTCAGTATAGAGTGAGACAGAGCTAGGAGGCTAAAAATAGTCTATTCAGTCAGTTAGTCGAGTGCCTGACATCTTACAATCTGTCATGTGCTCCCGACATCCCAGGTAATCACAGGGGCCCCCCTGGGGAGCTCTGCCCAGGTACTCATGGGGGCTCCATGCAGAGGAAGCAAGTTGGAACCATTCTTCAGAGGAAAGAGAGCAAATGGGGAGCAGAATCATCTGCTTGGGGTCTAGACAGACATGAGCCCTAACCAGTCAGCTGCAGAACCCCAGTGCTCATCCCGCAGATAGCTAAGGTCAGAGGTCTATACTGGGAGCCTTGGGTCTAACTGGGACCTAGAGGTGTAGATCTGGGATTGGCAACTGGACTGGGGGAAGGTGGTGACCCACATGGCAGCAGGTCAGGTAATCAGATCAGAGAGGACAGGCAGATGGGGACATTCGAGCAATGCCAGCATCAATGAGTTGAGGGAGTGGATGGCTAGGGGGCAGGGGCAAAGTAGTTCTGCGTTCCCAACAAGACAGAGAGGGGCAGGATCCAAACCCAGTATGGGTCACACTCCAGAAACACGAGTGTTGTCAGGAAGGGACTTGGTTTTGTTTTTTTTACAGGTACCAAGGACTTGAGTGCATTTCTGATTGACTTGAGGTTAAAGGCAGAAGAGAAAGGGGTGGGAATTAGAGATGAGGCAGCCACAGAGCCCAGCTGCACTCAGTCGCACCAGGAGGGCAGAACGAGGTCACATGTGGAACCAGAGTCCGGATCATGTGCTGTCTAAAAGAGACACTTTCATAAATTCCGATGTGCGGCGAAGGAACAAAGACTGACGTAGACGCAGAGGAAACGACCAGAGAGCCGCCAGAGCTAATCTCAGTCAAAACGGCTCACAGCACAAATCATGTATGTTGATAGAGGTATCAGACCTAGCACAGCCGTGACAAGCTTAAACCTGTATGTGCGCAGCCTCTGACACAAATGCACACAGAAAAACTGTTAGACACACAAGGAGACCTAACGGACACAGCTGCAATAGAAGTTCAGCCAAGCATTGTTAATACGTGGTGAGGGAGGAAGTGTATGAAATCAGGAAGGACGTCAGAGTGTGGGCCCTATAGAATGGAGAGCCTATAAGTGCTTTCCAGGACACATTTATCTCTAGTCTTAAAATGCTGCCTGTTTCCCCGCACATCCAAGGAACAAATCAAAAGTCAATCTCCTTCATCAGGGAAATGCAATTCTTAAATAAACGAGCCCTTGTCCCACTACCAGATTAGCCACAGGAAGAGTGTTCTAACTGACACACGGGGTGACAGAGTGGAGGGTATGGATTTCAGACCCTGGCCCCCCCATAGGACCCACTCTCTTGTTCTTAACAGTAAAACCAGTGAGCAGCTGTGACTGTGTCATCCATCCTCTTGTAGATGGCCCTGTGCATACCCACTAGGCTTTCCTTTCCCTCTGTTCCTGTGACCTCAGGGTACTGGAGAGACATGCTATGGGCATGCCATGGTCATGCTATGGACATGCTGGATATGCCATGGACATGCTGGACATGCCATTGACATGCTATGGACATGCTATGGACATGCTGGACATGCCATCGACATGCTATGGACATGCCATGGACATGCTGGACATGCCATCGACATGCTATGGACATGCCATGGACGCGCTGGACATGTCATGGACATGCTATGGACATGCCATGGACATGCTGGACATGCCATCGACATGCTATGGACATGCCATGGACACGCTGGACATGTCATGGACATGCCATGGACATGCTGGACATGCCATCGACATGCTATGGACATGCAACCTGTCATGGTGATATGAAGTGGACTAATGAGTGTCCTGCTGCCATGACTTGGAGTTCAGGAGACCATGGCACACCCAGTCCTCAGTGACCTGTACAGAGGACACCTTAGTAGTCCCTATATGACTTTCAGTAGTGAGTGTGTGAGCCTGCAGACACCCTCACAGCCTCTGGTTTCCTTTGAGCAGCTCCTGATGAGAGCAACAGGGAGAACGAGACAGGCTAGACTCAGGGCCAGAGGCTCCAGATGCCAGCCAAGGGAGATCTGAGAGGTTTGCGTGCACTCTGTAGGCATTTCTTTATGGCCTGCCTAGAGCTCTAGGCTGAGGCTCCTGTCTAAGGATCAGAGCAGACAAGAGGAAAGCTTTCACCATGGTCCAGACCGCAGACAGGATCGGCCTGAGTCACATAAGCAACAGGTTCCTCCCGGCTGTTTCTCAGGCTCTTAAACTTCACAGTATGGAGGATACGTATAGCCTCAGACCTCTGAATTGCAGAGTAGGACCCACCGGAATCATAGCCTTGCTGAAAAGATGTCAGTGCAGGCCCTGGAAGACCTCCTCCCCTCTCCCCAGCTCACATCGGAACTTGTACGGAGCCAGTCTGCAAGCCCTTCTTGGACCTGGTGGTCACCCCGTTCTTGTACCATCAGAGGTGGGGCCACATCTCCTGGCAGGGACAAAGCGGATAACTTCTGCAGGGTTTGGTTATACATCGCATCCAGCTGCCAATAACAACCACGCCAGGGTGCCAAGAGACACATGGCCGGGCCAGAAAGGAAGCACGGGGAAGAGGGTCAGCAGTGACTCGCACTTGGAACTCTCCCACGAGGATCCTAAAATAGCCAGCAAGGAAAGAGAGGCAAAGGTGAGAAAACGCAGAGGGAAAAACCATTTACCAAAGAAGTGGAATCTATAAAAAAAAAATTCGAAGTGGAAATTATAAAGTAAGAGAACCAGCCATATAGGCTCGGTAGCCCACACACCTGCAGTCTCAGCCCGAGGGAGGCTGGAGTTCGAAGCCAGCTTGAGCTGCATAGGGAGGCCTTGCCACAAAAGACAGGAAAGGGATGAAAAGGGAGGGAGAGAGCGAAGGAGGGGAGGAGGGAAAATAAAAGCAGCAAATAGGTTTAACTGCGTTATTTAGGATTTCAAGCTTTGACACATAGAAACTACGCATCTCTCTAGAACATCCTGTGAGTTTCTTATATATGTGCACATTGTGTGAGGTACAAATCTGCATACACACATATATATATTTTTATCTCCTCTAAAGTTCACTGCTTCTCTGTGGCAGAAACATTCAAAACCATTCACTCTGGGTTTGGGGGACACATGTAGGACCTTGTTGCTATGTGTTGTCTGTGCTGTGCAATCCCAGAACTTATTTTTTGGCTTAACTGTGACTTCTCACCCCCCGGTCAACCTCCTCCCCAACCACCCTGCTGCCCCACCCCCTGCCCCGGCCACATGCACCCCTCTCTGCTCTCCAGCCTCCGGGAACTCCTCAATTTCTATGACATCATGAGACGGGCTTTTAAGTGTCCTGTACGGGTGAGATCATGCAGGGTTTGTCTCTCAACGCCTTCATTTGACACAATGACCTGTAGCTCCATCCACATTGCGCAGACGACAGGATCTCGCCCTTTCTCTGTGGCTGCATAGCATCCCATTCTATGTGCTACGTTTTCTTCCTCTGTTCATGAGCTGACGGACATTGCTAGGCTAACGTGAGCCACAAACACAGTGATGCAGGTGTCTGATGTGCTGCCTTCCTTCGGATGGATACCCACTGCAGGGTTGCTGGATCACACGCTGTTCGGATGCTAATTTTTCAAGCTATCTCCTTCCTTGTTGTCATCGTGGTTGTGCTAACTCACAGGTCCACCTAGGGCGTGCAAGCACTCCCCTTCCCCACACCTTTGCTGTCACTTCTCAATTTTTGCCTTTCCGGTGACAGTCATCCTAACCCGTGGGCGGGGCTAGATCATTGTAGTTTTGGTTTGTGTTTCCCTAATATTTTTTTAAACCATTATTTTTTAAAAATTTTAATTTATTCTTCTATGTTATGAGTACAGCGTTGCTGCCTTCAGACACACCAGAAGAGGGCATCAGGTCCCATCACAGATGGTTGTGAGCCACTATGTGGTTGCTGGGAATTGAACTCAGGACCTTTGGAAGAGTGGTCAGTGCTCTTAACCACTGAGCCATCTCTCCAGCCTCAGTGTTTCCCTAATATTGAATAAATGTATTTTTTTTTCAGGTACCTGGTGGTCACCCATTTGGACTATTGCCCATTTTCAAGTTGGTTTTTATTGCTATTATGTTATTTTACTCCTCTCATGTTCTGGTATTAATCATCAGCAGCTGTGATTGGCACTTTCTTCCTGTTTGCAGGATGGCCTTTTCAAATGGTTGGTCGTTTCCTTTGTGGTACGGAGTCTTTGTAATTCGACGTGATCCTGATTGTCTACTTGCTATGCTTTTGGGGTCCCCATCAGAGAGACATTGCCTGAACTAACGTCGTGACATTTTCTCCTAGTAATTCCACAGTTCCAGACGAGGAAGGTTCAGCATATACCAATCAACAAATACAGTGCACCCCATCTACCGAAGGGATGATAAATGTCATGATGCTCTCCACAGACAAGGATGAGGAGGCCTCTATGGAATGCAGCATCAGCACAAAGTAGACTTAGGAGAAACGTGCCTAGGGACAATAAAAGCTAGACCTCGCAAGCCTGTGTCTGCTGTCACGCAGAGCACGGCAAGCTGGGAGCTAGAACCTGACAAGGTCTCCAGGCCACACTTATTCCATGACAATGAAAGTCCTGTGAGATAGAAATGAAGAGAGCCAAACCAGAGAGGATGAGTAATGTTGTTAATCCTCAAAGATGACGGAGTGACCGCATGTGTAAAGAATCCCTTGAAGACAGCACTCAAGATGATCACAACCAAAAAACCCCAGCAAAGCCACAGTGCACAGACCCAGCCTGATGGTGGCTCTTCCACCTGCCAGCAGTGACCTATCTAAAAAAGAACTCGACAAAATAAAAATCACTTTTAATTGCTATGTCAGTAGTAAAGCAATTAGGAAGAAGTTAGTTAACGGAGTGAATGATTTTTACAGCCGAAAGCATAAAGCAAGGGGACAGGAGTGGAACAGCCCACGGAGGAAAGGGAAATACTCCATTCCCAGGCTACGAGACTCAGTGCTGCTAAAACATGCACACTGTCCCAGGGGATCAATGCAATAGTCCCCGTAACAATGCCCAAAGAACTCTTCTCAGAACTAGAAGAAACAATCCCCAACTGTGTATGGACCCACCACCACCACAGAACCAGACAAAACCCTAACAGCTCCCCCAGAAAGCACAAAGAATAGGGCAGGAGACAGTTCACCTGACTTTAGACTGTAGTACAAAGTTCTAGCCATCAAACAGCATGGCATTAGCTTGAAAAAAAAAAGAAGGAAATTTGGACATTGGAACGTATCAGACGGTCTAGAAGGAACCACACAAATGTGCTAAGACTGGGGGCAGGTAGGCTTTTCAACAAATGCTGCTGAGAAAGTGGGATGTTTGTGGTGTACAAAAGGATGAAATCAGACCCAAACCTCACCGGCTACAGAGATCAGCCCCAAATGAGGTGGGACCTGAGCAAACATTGCTTTAGATACAGTAGCACTATGGGCTAAAGACTGAGGATAGACAAACAAGATCAGAACCAAAGAGCATAAGGGAGCAGAACAGGGTGGCTTACCAGGGAACACCCTACCACGTGGGCGGGTGTAACTGCAGCCCAGCAAGGGGGAAAGAGAGAAAGTGCTGAAGCTGTGTTTGAGAACTAACTATTAAGAACTTCTAAAACCAAGAGAAGGCACGGCTTACAGATGTGGGAAGATCTGCAAGCCCGAGCAGGATTGAAACAAAGGAAACCACACCCGGTTACCTTCTGGAAAAACCCACTGGAAACCAAAGGAGGGCGAGCTTAGTGGTAGACTGCGGGCTTTGCCATGAACCCCTACATCGGGTAGGGAGCTGTAAAAAAGATGCAAGGAAATGATACATTGTTACCTTTCCAAAGCTAAAACAAGACTGAAAGCTGAACTCTCGCTGAGTGGGAAGGAAGCAAGCTGCAAGCTATCAGGACGACAGTCTAAAGAGCGGAAATAAAAAAGCTTGCCTGTCTGAATTCCCCATCAGCGGAGCCCCTGCAGGCAAAGCACTCTCCAGAATTCACCACCATGGGCTCACACTCATGAAATCCTAAAAGCAGTTCTTCCAACAGGAGGCAGTAATCCCCAGCAGAAATAGGAGATGTCCCCAGAAGCGAGGGGCACCGGGAAGGTGCATCTGTCAAGAGAGACAGGCCTTGCCTGTGTGTCACACAACAATGGAGGAGGCTGGTGAGACCAATCTGTTACATTTAGGTGCAACGTGGCCATGAGGAAGGAGGGCGTGGGGTGAATGGAGTTAACTGTTGGGACACTGTGGCAGCCTTGGAAACTGGCCAGGTCTATGTTCACACTGAGCTGCCGCACATTAGCCAAGGGTGAGTGCTGAGAGCGCCCGGATAACCACCACCCCAAACCACGATAGTGTTAGAGCTAGCAAGTTAGGACAGGGAGAGTGGGAAGGCAAAAGGACTTCATTAATCTCCAAGAAGCCAGGAGGCGAGAGGAAACGGAACATGAATCAGGGGAGTCAAACAGAAGGCAGATGCGAGATGACAGTTAAGACCAAAACCTTCAGAAACGATGCTGCCTGCAGCCGGCTCATGGCCCAGGGAGGAGGCTAATAAAGTTGGACGGAATGAGAGAAATAAAAGCCAAGTGTAAGGCGCTTAAAGGATGCTTCCCGAGTCTAAAGGCATCAAAACAGGCTGAAGGAAAAGTAAGGGAGGGGACGGTAGAACGCATGACCGCGAACCAGGCAGAGCGGGCAACAGTCAGTCGAGGTCAGGTGGGTGGGCACGGGTGTGTGCCACGCCGTCCGAGCTTTGAGAGGCTGCCCCAGCCCCCAAGAGAGCACCAGTAATGGGAAGGATGTGGAAACAGAAGCGGAGGAGACAGAAAGAAGGGAGAAGCCCCGCTCACACAGGGAGGCTAACTTGCCTCTCGGTGGCTGATGTCGCGAGCAAGCTCATCCGTGAGGAGGCAGAATCCGCAATGTCGCAGCTGACAGCCTGACCTAATTGACAAGTGATACAGACCACTGCACCCGGCTCGGCATCCTTTCCGCATGCGGGAGGCCGCCAGAGCCAGGTGCCACCTCATGAAGCTGGTCCCCCCCCACCCCCCGGCTCTGATGTGGTCTCCGCCCGTATCAGAGTTAAGCTACGCACAGTAACAAAAATAGAACTAGAAGAGGCCTGGCTGCTTGGAAGTTATGCCTGGATCCCGTGAATCGAGTCGCAGAAGAAAATGCAAAAGAACACAATCCCTCTGATACCCCAGGACAAGGAGGGAAGTCAAGTCTGGGAGGGATGATGTCTACAGTGGAGAGGACATCGACAGCCCAAGCTCTCGGGTGTTGAGGCTGGGAGAGGCGGAAGCTGCTGAAACACATGGAATGAGACAAAACTAGGAATGGGGGACGGAGCTGAAGGTGTGTGAGGGAGACCTGCTGCTTCTTTAAAAGTGTTCATAAAATATCTGTGTCCTAACTGTGATCTCGGTGGGGAAACGCAGATAAATGATCTCAGAGACTTTTTTTTTTTCTTTTTACGAAGGCATTAGAAAGATGAGGACACGCTTCATAACTTTAATAAACTTGGTGACCTAAACAGGCAGATTCCCCTCTGCCTAAAGCCAGAGCTTATCAAAATCGACAGGCAACTACCTTAATGTTTTTTAAATAGTGTCTGTTATTAAAGTGATTTCCACCGATAAAACTCAAATCTCGGTTATATTAGTGCGTTTCCCCAGTTGCTAATAAATGATTTATGCAAACACCCCTAGAGCAGAGAGAACTGTACTGGTCCTGGCTCATGCTGTAAGACCAGCTCCACCCTGATCCTCGGCTGCCCACAGACACTGGGAAAAAGGAGAATAAAAAAACCCACCTTTAAGAACATTATAGGAAAATACTGGCAGGCAGAGCCCTGTGATACATAGACATCGCGATACACGGAGGTGTGAGGGGTTATCCTAAGAACACAGAGCTCGTGGATGGGATCAAACCCCAGGATATACCTCATGAGGTCATTGTCACAACTGCAGGACTGTACAGATTTGCTGATTAGCGGGAGCAACCAACAGTTGGGAAAACGTCTTTCACAGGACCTCAAACGGTTGCGGTGGGGCCAGAGAGGTGGCTGGGCTGGCACAGTGCTTGCCTCACAAGTGCAAGGATCTGAATCTGATTCATTAAAACCCACATAAAAAAGTCAGCTGTAGACGGGGCGTGATTGTCACCCAGCCTAGGCAGGCAGGGACAGACAGATCCCTAGGGCACACAGGAAGTCAGCCTGGAGTACTTTGCAGGCTCCCGGCCAGTGAGAGACTCTGTCTCTAAGAAAAAGCTGACAACTTGAGGACAATACCGAAAACCGTTCTTTGGTCTTCACATGCATGTGCACACATGCGCACATGAGTGCACACACAGATACGAATCGTGAGAAGACATTGGAAGCGCAGAGCAGTCACCGTAGGACTAGGAAGGGGGCAGGGCGTGCAGGGGCCATATTCACTCCCGTTCAGCAGTGTGATTTCCCAGTAAATGCATTCAGGCCCAAACAACACGGGAACATATAGGAGAGAAACCATACAGTGACCATTATGGAGATGCCCTGGTGAATCAGCGGCAAAACCATGGCCTGACTCAAACCCTCCAGCCAGAAACACATTTAGCGGCAGCAGCACCTGTAGCCTTAGGCATTGGGACGGCAACTGGAGGATGAACAGGGTAAACTGACTGTTTGCAAAGGCTCTGGAAATACGAACACCTAGGAATAAACATGGGAACAGGAGGGGCAAGCTCTACACTCAAAATGATAGCATAGTTATAAAAAAAAAAAAGCCACAAAAACAGACTCTGCAGCATGGCGAGACGACAGTCTGGATGGACCACTCTCCTGAACAGCTTCCTCTGTGTGGGCGTGATCGTTAATCCTGACCAACACAGAGAAAGGAGCCTCCCTTGAGAAAATGTCTCCATGAGATCCAGCGGTAAAGCATTTTCTCAATTAGTGATCAAGGGTGAGAGAACCCATTGTGGGTGGCGCCATCCCTGGGCTGGTGGTCTTGAGTTCTATAAGAAAGCAGGCTGAGCAAGCCAGGGGAAGCAAGCCAGTAAGCAGCACCCCTCCATGGTCTCTGCATCAGCTCCTGCCTCCAGGTTCCTGCCCTGCTTGAGTTCCAGTCCTGACTTCCTTTGGTGATGAACAGCAGTGTGGAAGTGTAAGCTGAATAAACCCTTTCCTCCCCAACTTGCTTCTTGGTCATGATATTTTGTGCAGGAGTAGAAACCCTGATTAAGACACTCAAGTTCTTGGTGGTGGCCCCTTTCAGAATTTCCTTCTCCCCTACCTTCATTGCCCTGTGACTCCCCGTTGACCTGCAGAGCTCCTCTCTACCAGGGACTCAACAACCACCATACTAGGCTAGGAATGAGACTGGACAACAGCGACCAAAAGTGCTCAACCACAAAGAGGAGACCAGAGAGCTACACCAAGAAACACTCCACATATCGTTACTCCAGTGCTCAGATTCAGGTACAAAAACACAGACTTAAAGGACCAAGACAATACTCCTCCAGAGGCCAGCAACCCTACTCTAGTACGCCCAGAGGAGAGTAATTTGGCCAAAGCACATGACGAGGACTTTAAAACAGCAACTATGGGTACATTCAAGGACATTAACGAGGATATGAATAAAGGCCTTAATGAAGACTGTGGGAAAAAAACAGCTAAATTAAATAATGAAAACAATTCACAACATTAAAGTGGAATTAACGAAGAAATAGAATCACTAAAGCAAACCAAAACTGAGAAACAAATTTGGAAATGAAAACCTCGGGGTGTGAAACAAAGACCTTAGCCTCACAAACAGTGAAAGACCTCAGAGGGTAGCCTCACAGACAGAGTGAAAGACCTCAGAAGTAAGCTTCCCCAACAGAGTGAAAGACATGGGAGAGAGAATTTGGGGTGTTGAAAACAAGGTAGAAGAAGAAATGGGGATATGAGTTAAAGGCAATGTTAAATCTAAAAATTCCAACCACAAAACGTCAAGGACATCTGGAATCCCGTAACAAGACCAATATCTACAAATAATAGCCCAGAGTAAGGAGAAGAAACTTAGACAAGGCAGAGAAACTATTTCTAACAATGTCGCGAAGTAAATGTCCCCAGTCTAAAGGAGAAGGTACCTATAAAATTGCAAGAAGCACGCAGAGCACCAAATAGACAGGATTAGAAAAGAAAGGCTCCGTGACATATAATAATCAAAACCCTAAATGTATAGGACAAATTAATAAAGCAGCAAGAGAAAAAGACCAAGTCACATATAAAGGCAGACTCTTTAGATTAACACTCAGCTCGTCAATGGAGACTCTAAAATGCAGAAGAGCCTGTGTGGACATTCTACAAACTCTTCAAGACCAGAGATGCCAGTCCAGGTCACAATTCCTAGCAAACTGTCACAATAGAGGGCAAATGGAAAACACTCCATGACAAAAACAAATGTAAGCACTGTCCAGCTCTACAGAAGGTACTAGAAAATGAGCTTCAGTTTGAAGAGGTTAACCACACCCAAGAGGACACAAGTAATTGATAATTCTAGAACAGTTGGTCAAAAGAGGAGGCGGGGTATAAATCCAAACCAAACCCAAACCAAGACGTGACCTGATTCCTTCCTGACCACCATGGATTACAGCTGGGCACTAACAACAGCAGAAATGACAGGAAGTACACAAACTCACGGAAAGTGAGCAGCTCACTACTGAGTGAACATGAAGTCGAGAAAGAAATCCTGGAGGATGCCCAATTCTCAGTTCTAAGAGGCAAGTTCTTAAGAGCCTACAGAAGACAACGTGGAGAACTAGCTCCTGTTAATTAATAACTTAGTGACACCTGAAAATGGAAAAAAAAACAAGGAGAAAACAGAGAAAGATGAAAAAGAAATAACCGAACTCAAGGTTGAAATCAGTGAAAAAGATACAACAACAGAAACGGAGAATCAAAGAAACAGAAGAGGTGGTTCTTTGAGAAAATCAAGGTTGACAAAGCCCGAGACAAGTCAATCAAGAGACAGAGAAAAAGCCAAGTTAGTCAGACATCTTAAATGGAGAGAAACTCTAAGCGTTTTAACTAACATAAGGAAAAAGACAAGGGTGCCCACTCTCTCCATACCTATTTGGTCTGTACTTGAAGACATAGCTAGAGCAATGAGACAACTGAAGAAGCAAACGGGGAGAAGGAAGTCAAAGTATCTGTATTTGGAGATGATATGATAGTATACACAGTTGACCTAAAAAATCCCCTAGGAAACTACTACAGCTGGAAGGCACTCTCAACAAAGTAGCAGGATACTGATTCAATGTTAACACACACACAAAAGAACAGTAGCCTCCCAGTATACAAAGGAGAAACAGACTAAGAAAGAAATCGGAACAGTACCTTTCACAATAACTTCAAAAAAAAAAAAAAAAAAAGATCTTGGGATAACTCTAGCAAAGCAAGTGAACAAAAAAAATTATTTTTTGAGAAAGAAGAAAGAAGTTGAGGAAGACAACCAGAAGATGGAAAGATTTCCCACAGTCTTGGATTTGTTGGGTTGGCACTGTGAAAAATTGACATCCCATCAAAAGCAATCTAATGCAATCCCCACAAAAAAATTCCAACGTAATTCTTCACAGAAACTGGAAATATCAACTTCAGCTTTAGGAGGGAGCACGGAAAGCTCAGGATTGCCGAGACGATCCTAACTAATGAAAGAGCTGCTCGGAGTATGTGAGATGGTGAATCGCACATCTCAAGCCTCACCACAGAGCTGCAGAACTAAAGCCAGCATGACATGGGCATGAACACAGACGCGCTGATTGATGGGACAGAGTCGAAGATACAGAAATAAATCAGCACACCTATGGGTACCAGATTCCTGACAGGGAAACCGAAAATACACAGTGGAGAAAAGACAGCATCGTCCACAAATGGTGCTGGCTAAACTGAATGAGTTGTCCACAAAAGAATGAAATTAAATCCACGTCCATCATCCTTCACAAAAACTCAACTCAAAATGGAGCAAGGACCTTAACACGGGACCAGGTACCCTGAAAAAGTGGGGAATAGTCTGGAGTTCGTTGTCACAGGATAGGACTTTCTGAACAGGACGCTGTCAGCACAGCCACTAAGATCAACAACTAGCACGTGTGACCTCAGGAAGCTGGGAAGCTTCTCTGTGACAAGAGAAAGCGAGAAGGTCTTTATCAATGACACACCCAACTGAAGGTTAATGTCTAGAATATAAGGAGAAATAATAAGCCAAACACTGAGAAAATGAACAACCCAATTCAAAATACGGTGCCGAACTTAACAGAGTTCTCAATAGGTAAAACGCAATTGGCTTAGGAACACTTTTAAGACATTCAACATCCTTAGCCATCAGGGAAATGAAAATGAAAACTACTTTGAGATTCCATCTTACCCCAGCCGGAATGCCAAGACCCATAAAACAAACGACAGCACGGGCTGGAGGGGATGCAGGGAAGGGGAACGGTTATCACTGCTGGTGGGAGAGAAAACTGGTGTAGCCACAGAGAGATGAGTGTGGATGCACCTCAGGAAGCTGGGACTCCGTCTACGTCAATATCCAGGAGCACCACTCTTGAGCACACACCCAAAGGACTCTTCACGATGCCACGGCGACACTTGCCTATCCATGTTCTTGGCTGCTCTATTCATAACAGCCAGGAATTGAAAGCAGCCTAAATGGCCATCCGCAGATGAACGGACAAGGAAGATGTTGCATGTTTGGATGCTATTCAAATGTTAACGAAATGGATAGAGCTAGAAACAATCATGGTGACCAAGGTAACCCAGACCCAAAGGGGAAATAATGGACATTTTCTCTCATCTGTGGCTGTTAGCGTTAGATATGTGTGTTTCAAAAAGAAGGACCACAGAGGATAGTAACTAGTAAGGTACAAGGGGAAAGGAGAGAATCTTAGAATAAAGTACTATACAGACATAAAAGGGAATATATATATATTATATATATTAAGTATATATAATTTTAATTTAATTTAAATCGAACCACAACATAATGGAGAAGAATATCCCAGCTAGTTATCTTATGGCCAGAAATGGCTTACATCTTATTGAGTCATTAGCCAAAGGGGTTCCATAGCCCCCACCCTCAAGCATCATGGGTATTGGCCACCCTATACAAGGTGACGGTTAAGGTATCCTAGATTAGACAATCAGTAAGACACGGTTTAACTTATGTCACCCAACATGGAGAAATCAAGCTTGTTCTTCATGAATAGTTCTTCTATGAACTAGAAGCCTCTCCCCTAACTGAGTAGCGTTTATGGTACTGGAAGGCACTACACACGCTACAAAAGGACACATCTGTAAACCCCGTGACCCACAACAGTGACCTGCCTACGAGATATACTGGTTCGATGGTGGCACAAACATTATGGGAGTGTCTTAGTGAGGGTTTTACTGCTGTGAACAGACACCATGACCAAGGCAACTCTCACAAGGACAACATTTAATGGGGGCTGGCTCAGGTTCAGAGGTTCAGTCCATGATCATCAAGGCGGGATCATGGCGGCCAGGCAGGCATGGAGCAGGAGGAGCTGAGAGTTCCACATCTTCATTGGAAGGCAAACAGAAGACTGGCTCCCCTGCAGCTAAGTTGAGGGTCTCAAAGCCCACCCCCACAGTGACACACCTACTCCAACAGGGTCACACCTACTCCAACAAGGCCACACCTACTCCAACAAGGCCACACCTACTCCAACAAGGCCACACCTACTCCAACAAGGCCACACCTCTAATCGTGCCACTCCCTTGGCAGAGCATATGCAAACCATCACAAGGGAGTAACCAAAACCTTTTTAAAGAGTGGATTTAAGGTCCACTCCATGAGACTGAAAATAAGACCAAGAACTAAAGTAGCCTGGGATGAGATGAGATAGGTCATGGGCCGAGGGGAAAACAGTATTGTCATTCAGTTAAAGGAACAGAGCAATACAATGGCTTAGTATCATTCTGCTCCCTCTACAAATCAGTGCCGCCCCCAGCCACCATCACAGAAGCTTCTTCCTTCAGCAGATGGGAAATAGCACAGCGCTCTACAACCCGACAGTGTGTAGAGAGTAAAGGCCTTTGAAGCACTCAGCCATAAACGGACGTCTCTATCAACCCCCTCAGGCTCGGGGATCTATGGGGAGGAGTTGGAAGACTGTAAGAACCAGAAGCAGTGAATGTCTCCAAGGGAACGGCGTCTTCCAGACACACGGGGACTGAGGCACATGTGAACGTGGAGACTATGACAGCGGATACAAGACCGCACCGCTTCCAAACAGACAACTGGTAACCAAGAATTTGCAGTGGTATCTGCTAAAAAAGGGAAAATCGCTTTTCTCGAGTGGAGAGTTACTGGGTTTATCAACCACACTCCAAAGCGGGCCCAGGTCTAGAAAAGTCACGTGACAGACGGGGGACTTCTGGGTGCTTTTTGTTCTGTTTAGGGGTAATTGTCTTACGGATTTTTTTGTTTTCTTAGTTTGTCTGTTTCAGTTTTGTGGGTTTTTTGTTTGTTTTGGGTGTTTTTTTTTTAAGAAAGAGAAAGAACATGGAATTGGGTGAGTAGGGAGCTGGGGGAGGATCTTGGGGGAGAGGCGAGAACATGATTCAAAATACATTCTATAAAATATTTTTAATTAAATTTCACAAAATCAATTCTAGATGATTGGCAGGTCTAGCCCTAAGTGGACATGCAAACAAATGAAAAATTAGAGGAAAGCAGAATGCTCCAGAGTAGGCAGATACTTACTGGATGAAAAATGCAGGATCATTAACCACGGACATCCAATAATGGAGCCACGTTCAAATGAGCATTCCTGGCCATGTAAAGACTTCATTAATACAGGGCACAAGTGGAGGGAGAGTGACTTAGCACTTAGGTTCAGAATGTGTCAGAACCGCCGCAGGCCATCAGGAGGGCAGATAATCCCAGGGGAAAGTGGGGGGAAGCAGGCCTTCCGAGAACACCGTGTCTATCTCGTTTGGGGTCACTACGGCTATGATGAAAAAGAACCATGACCAAAAGAACACTGGGGATGAAAGGGTTTATCTGGCTTACACGTCTACATTGTTCATCACTGGAAGAAGTCAGAACAAGAACTCAAACAGGGTTGGAACCTGGAGGCAGAAGTTGATGCAGAAGCCATGGAGGAGTTCTTTATTGGCTTTCTTATAGAACCACGACCACCAGCCTAGGAATGGGCTGGGCCCTCCTCCATTGGTCACTAATTAAGAAACTATCCTCCAATTTGCCTAGGGTCTCCAATCTTATGGAGACATTTTCTCAATCGAGTTCCTTCCTCTCTGATGACTCTAGCTCGTGACAAGCTGACATAAAACTAGCCAGTAAAGCGTCCAAGTGGACAATAAATGCAAGAAAGGGTGCCATATTCCATCAGAGGTAAGGGAATGAAGATTATTGGAGTACCCGTACACAAGGCAATCTTAGCACAATACCCATCAGAATCACCAAATGGAACACACCTGTGGCCGGCATGCAAGTTGGTATAAAACTGAGAAAATGTTTGTCAGGAACTACTCACAGCTCACACAGCGCTTACGCTCTGAGGTGTAGACCTAACAGAAATGGAAGCAGGGATACCGGAGGAGCACTGTGTACAGCACCAAAGTAAACGCCTGCCTGGGGTAGCATGAGCCTGTAATTTGTGGAACACCCACACTGCGAGTGCTGCAGATCCAGACAAGGATGGGCTACAAACGAACACACAGAACACAGTCGAATCTTTAAAGCTCTGAATGAAACGCCCTCCTCCCCACACCGCCTCAACCCGAGAGAGTCGGTGTGGCCGCTTCCCTTGCTAGAGTTTAAGGTGACATACCCAGGGACTCTGGGACTGAAGTCAGGCCCGGGTCTGCGTCTTGCCCTGGAGGGGGCGTAGTGACCAGTGGAGGGAGGGTAAGAGAGGCAGTATGGTTGACACCTGATTCTCATTTCCTGAATACTCTGTGACTTTCATGTTTGTGGTTTTGTTTGCTTTTCCATGTATAGGGTGTATGTCAGAAAGAGTTAAAGAGGAAAGCCCAGAGGACGAAGACAGGAAGACCTATGTAAGAATGCTCAGGACCCATTGCTCACAGACAAAAAACAAAGAAAACCGAACTGTCCACAAGTAGGGGGAATGAATCAATTACCATTTATTAAAGCCACAGGACGCTGGTAGATACTGGGAAGAGTAACACAGAAGCGAGGACATGGGAAGGGTAGTCGTGTAAGCAGCGTTTGTGAACAAATACGCCGGGCTGCACTGACGTTCACAAGGTGGCTCAACTGTGGACAAGACAAAACGGCGTGTCTCTGTGCCAGCGTGCAGAACAGTGTCCCAAAGAGAGCACCCTCCATGCGGGATGTCTGAGGGTGGGTGTCCCTTCCGAAATCTGTATGCCAGAACTCAGTAATGTGATCACATTCAGACGCAGGCCTTTGGGCAGAGACAGGCCCGAGGGCTCAGTCTCTGTGAGTTGGGTTGGTATTCGTGTACCCAGGCGGGGCGTGAGCTCCCACAGCAGCGAGTCAACACAGGTGGGACCTGCTGGTGTCTTAGACTCCGAACCTTCACAACGGTGAGCAGGCAACATGTCTCTGTTGATGAGAGATTACCTCGTGTAAGTTCAGCTAGAGGCGTGATTCTCCTCTCACGAGGAGACTGGAGCTTGGAATGGGGTCAGGAGAAGTGTGGGTTTACATATGCTCGTGCTTGTTTGGGTAATTAAAGTAGTATTTCAAATGGTGGCAGATTTCAGGCAAATGAATGTAAACATTACACATAATAATTTTAATATGTACAGAGAGATAAATTTGTACAGATGCCTTTCATCTCGAAGGAACAAAGTTATACATTATTAACAAAGGTCTAAGTTAAGGATCCTTCCCAACTGGTAATTAAAAAGTATTCCTACCAACGTGCGAGGGAAACGGAAAGAGAAATAATATTTAAACTCTCGACTATTAGAAAAATCACGGAAATAAAGGAACAAGTTTCTCCAGATTGCTCCTTGGAGATGAAACACTGTCTTCAAAGGCGTTCATCATCAAACACCGGGGGGAAGAAAGCCACGGTCTTCAAGTCAATAAGGGTTTTAAAATGCAGTTCTAAAGAAGTCCAGAGGAGAGCAGATAACAGAAGTTATTAAATTAGGAAAAAACAAAACCGAGGCCTGATAAATAAATCGGGAGCTAAGTGTATGGAGGAGCCCAGCAGCGTTCCGGCCCGGGCTGATCCAGGGACTACATGAAACAGCCATTAAACAAAATGCTAAATTGCGTAAGACACGAGGAAGGCGATTTAGGAAATGAGCAAGGAATTACTTGCATGGTTGTATGCTAATAAATCTGAATAAAAGCACATAAATTGTACAAGTTGGCATCCCAAAAAACTGAACAGCATGAAGAGACACTCATTGCTGGAAAATAAATTCTTTTTTAAGTAGAAAAGAATTACCTCTCAAAGAGTTTCTGGACTCAGGCTCTCTCTGTTGAGCACTGGAAACGCGGAAGGACGAGCCCTTGAGAAATGATGTTCGAACTCTGCTGGTTTCATTTTATTTTATTTTATTTTATTTTATTTTATTTTATTTTATTTTATTTTATGAGACAGGAGTGGTAGCCCAGGCTGGTCCTGAGCTTGCTATAGACCCAACAATGGTCTTTAGCTGCTAGTCCTCCTGCTTCTAGCCCCCTCCCCCAGTGCTAGGCTTGCAAGAACACAGTGTCGCATCCAGTTTGACACGGGGGGGGGGTCAAGTCGAGGGCCTTATGCGCGCTCAACAAATGCTCTTTGGACTGAGCTGTGTTCCATTCTCTGAATACAGTTTAATATTTTTTTTTAACTTGGGAAATTGGCTAGTTAATATTGTAAGAGAAAGGAAACTCTGAAAGCAAAAGCTGACCATGTATGGTGACTCACTGTGCGTTCCTCAAACAGGAGCGACAGACATTGTGAAAGGGGGGGAAAAAAAAGGCTTCACTGCCCCAGTCAGCTTGCACAGCTTACAAAGGGATCCAAGGGACTCAGCATCGTCCTGACTCCAAGACCCAAAGATGTCGCATGATGATGTGCCCTGTGAGTTTAGTAAGAGGGTCCCAGTCTGCAGGGCTCCCAACCCGGTTTGTCTGAACAGAGAATTTCTACCGGGAAGCATTTCTGGGAGGGAGGCCTTAGGGAACAGGCCCTGGCAAATTCTGCTATAGAACATTCAAATGCATGCAAATCCCAGCCAGAAACACCAGCGATTAAACCCAGCTGTGTGTTCGGTTAGGGTAAGTGTGGCAAAGGAGAAGTAGGATAAGGTTACTGAAAAGAGGGAAGTGATTTATGTAATGCACTGTGCTCCTTTACAGCACAGAACTTCAATAGGTCCTAACCTAGCATCTGCATAGGTTGCACATTACGAAGGACGTTAAAAAGATCGTTTCTAATAAGACGCTTAGACTCTTGGTAAAGGCTCTTTAATGCCTTGGAGCACGGATCACGTAACCCTGGAGCAACAGCCGAGAGACAGAAAGAGTGAAGCGGATACTGGAGCTAAATCCAGTGTTGGGACAGAGTTTAAAGTTCACGTGTAGAAAACACTGATCCACTTAGGAGACACAGGGGAGGCCTCACTGTCAGAAGTGATGCTAGGCAGAAACCACAACAGTTTGAGGACCACAGAGGGGGAGCCATCCTGAAGATGGCCAGGGTATTTTAAGGACAGAAAGAAACATGACGACAACAACAACAGTGGCTCATGCGTTAAAAGAAGAAAGAAACCGTAGCCTGAATGACTAGATGGATGGAAATCTCCACAGGGAAGTGAAAAATACACACACACACACACACACACACACACACACCACACACACACACACACATACACATACACACACATATGCACACACCACACACACATGCACACACACACCACACACACACACACATACACACACCACACACACATACACACACACACATACACATACACACACACACCACACACACATGCACACACACACCACACACACATGCATGCACATACACACACATACACACACCACACACACATACACACATACACACACACACACACACACTTATACACACACATACACAGACACACACACACACACACACACAACACACACACACAAACCACACACACACACACACAAACACACACACACAAACACATATACACACACGCACATACATGCACATACACACACATATGCACACACCACACACACATGCACACACACACACACACACATGCACATACACACACACATACACACACCACACACACATACATGCACATACACACACTTATACACACATACACACATACACACACAAACACATACACACACGCACATACACACATGCACACACATACACACACAAACACATATACACACAAACACATATACACACACTCACATACACACACATACACACACATACACACCACACACACAAAATGGAGACGCAAGAGGTGAATGACACAGTACCTGAGATCATTCTTCACTTGGGTGTGCACCAGAACGGAGAACATGAAAGTCCACAAAGTCGGGTTTGTAAGAACAATCTAGTTGATTTGGTGACTGGAGCACGTGACAGGTGGAGCAGTGCGTTCTGATGAAGAAGCAGTTTATATCCAAGAGTGTGTGTCCCTCACTTTCTTGTTGCTGTGACAAAATGACCCACATCAGAAAATGAGTCTAATTTGCATCATGGTTTGAGGGTCTGGTCCATGATGGTAAGGCAGGTGCAGCAGGAGGTGACTGTCACAGTCCATCTGCAGCCAGGAAGCAGAGGGAGACAGACACTAATGCTCAGCGTATTCAGTGTGAGACCTAGCCCATGGAAAGATGATACTGCAAAGTGTGTCTTCTCTATGACGTTCAACCTTTCTGGAAACAGCCTCCTGAACACATCTAAAGTGTTTCCATGGGTACCTAAATCCTGAACAGTGACAATCAAGATTCACCACCACAGAAGATGAAGCCAGAATTGTGCAAAATGATGGCTTTTGTTTTTAATGATAAAAATTCCTGGACCTGATGCAAAATCAACAAAGACTCTTGAATCCTACAGAATTTCAAGCATGACAAAACCCAAGAAAACACACAAGTGGGTATTGCTAACTACAAAACACCAAAACAACAAACAACAACAAGACAAAACAAAACAAAAAAGAACAAAAAACATTAAGAGCCTATTCTGAGACCAGGTAGGGAGGACAGAAGGCACAAGGAGCTGATCAGTGCTGGGAAGCAAAGGTGTCTGAAACAATAGATCAACATCTTCAAGGGCTGAAGAAAGGAGAAACCTCTCCAGGATTTTATATCCAGCAGAACTATCCATCAGAATAGAGGAAAAAATCAAGATACTTTCAGGAAAATGAGCCTACATGCTTCTTCCTTGGCAGGCAGGCATGCATCATACACACAGGAGGGCCTCCTGATTGACAGGAAATACTCCAAAGTATATCTAATATATATTTTTATAGTTTTCTTGTGTGTGTATATGTGTGCATGTGTGTGTACATGTATGTGTGCATGTGTGTGAGTGTGTGTGCCTGTGTGTATATGATGCATGCATGTATCTAGTATGTGTGTGCATGAGTGTGTATATATGTGTGTGTGTTTGTATATGTATGTGTGTATGCGATGTGTGTGCATGTGTGTGTGTATGAGATGTATGTGTCCGTGTGCATGCTTGTATATGTGTATATGTATATGATGTGTGTACATGTGTGTATGTGTGTATATGATGTGAGCATGTATGTGCATGAGTATGTGTATGTGTGTGAGTGTATATGGTTCTGTGCCTTTGTGTACATGTGAGTGCTTATGTATGTGTGTGTGTTTGGTGTGTGTGTGTGTTTGTGGTGTGTGCATGATTATGGGTACGCATGTGATCCAGTGCGTGTGTGGAGCTCAGAAGAAAACCTTGGGCACTGGTCCATGCCTTCCACCTTGTCTGAGGAGAGTCATTTTATTTTCACTTCTGTAGACAGCATAGGCTAGCTGCCCTGTGGGCTTCTGGGAATTCTCTCCTCTCTACCTCCCATCTCACTGCAGGAGCACTTGGATTACAGATGCATGTTACCACACCCTGCTGTTAGAAGGGTCCACAACCTCATACTTATGTAGCAAGCACTTTACCCACCGAGCCCTCTCCCAGCCCCAGATAGCAAAGAATTAATAGGATCAGAATTGACTAAAGGACACAGACTGGGGAGTGCTGGCTGACATACACACTCACATGCACCGTCTCACATAGCGTGAAGAAATTACGCCGATAGGGAAGATCAAGTTAACTATAAAGAAGGCAAGAGGAGAGCATGGGAACATGAAGGAGATGACGAAGTAGAATACAGACTTCAAAACAGTGAGCTAAGTCAGGGAACCTTCAGAGCAACACTGGGGGTGCAAGGGTGAGCATCCTCATTAAAGTTGAAAATGGTCAGATGGATATTTTTTGTGGTGATGGGGATGGAGCTTTGCTGAGCAGACACAATTCCACTGAGCCAGACCTCCCCACACATGCAGTTTAATAATTATATTTATAATCACAAGCATCCAAGAAAAGCCTAATGTGTTTCTTCGGTTGAGTTCTATCCAGCAGCAGGCGTGTGCACACTCTTCACAAAACAGGGTGGGCGCTTCTACTTTCCATGTTGGCAAAACCCAGTAAGGACACTGTAACCGCTGCTTTTCTGTGTTGTCATAAGACATTCTGGCCAAAAGCAAGAGTGGAGAAAATGGTATATTTGGCTTGTACTTCCAGGTCAGGACTTACTGAGAGAAGTCAGGGCAGGGACGCAAGCTGGTTCCTGAATCAGAAGCCACAGAGGAATGCTGCTTGCTAGCTCGCTCACAGGTTCATGCTCAGCTAACTTTTCTTGTACAGCCCATGACCACTTGCCTAGGATATGGTGCTGCCCACAGTGGGCTGGGCTCCCTGACATCAATGAATACAATCAAGAGAATCCCTCACAAGCACGATAAAGACAGTTACTCAATCAAGACTCCATTTAAAAGTTATTCTAGGGTGTTCCAAGTTGACAGTTAATGTCAGACACCAGCCAACCACCCAAGGAATAACAAAACCCAGGTCAGAAAGTGAGCTGGGAACCAGCAGTCATCTGTGCCTCTACCGCCTGCCTGTGGATACAATGTAGCCAGCCAACTCAGACTCCTGATGCCATGCCTTCTGCATCCTGATGGACTGTAACTCTCAAGCCCAAACAAACCCCTCCTCTCTTAAGTGGCTTTTGCCAGGCACTTTGTCACACTACAGAGAAAGGTAACAGATAGAGAACATTTGACAAAAATCAGTATACATCAAGGCTCAAACAAAAACCAAATAGACAAACAACCTCTCCACAGGCTGCAAACAGTAGAGGGCATCTAGCAATAACAGACATCATCCTTATGGTAGACAAGCAAACGACCTGCCCCTGGGGCCTACCAGTGCTGGGGACTGTGGGAGAGTCAAGATGGGGAAAGGAACCAAAGACTTACAGCTTAGCTAGATAGATGTAAGATGCCCCTATTCACAGCTGTGGGATCTTCCTTCTCCTTTCTTAGCATAGATGAATTGTAGATCCATACATTAGTATTTGTTTTTATTTTATGTGTATGACTGTTTTGATTGCATTGTGTATATGGGCACCATATTCGTGAAGCACTCAAGGAGGCCAGAAGAGGGCATCGGACTTGGAACTTGAGATACAGATGTTGTGAGCTGCCCTGTGTGTGCTGGGAATCAAATACAAGTCCTCTGCAAGAGCAGCCAGTGTTCACCACTGAGTCACCTCTGCAGTCCCGCATTCGGAAATTACTAGCTATGTGTGTGACGAACATGACCATATTATGAACCCCATTCCCCTCTGTCAGATATGACTTTTAATGTAGAAACTCTTAAGGGATCTATGAAACAATTACTGGAAGTCAGGAGTGGGTTTCATGAGATGCTGAATTCGACATCAATGCAGAAGATTCAGCTTTTCACCGTGTTGGGGGAACAACAGAAACATGAAAGTCTACAAACAACTATGATAACATTGAAAATTAAATGTTAGGAATATATGAAGAGCTATCCTGGATTCATTAAATTAAATTAAAGGACGTTTTATTGTTTCGAATGTCATTATGAGAGGACTTGAAGATGTAAATAAACAGAGAGGTATCAAGGAAGACAAGGTTGGCATGGCAACAGATCAACACTGTTACAGAGCTGGTGCCGGTGAGGAGTCAATTCTTCACTAATTGAACTTCGGATTCAATGTCACTTAATCAAAGTTGCAGGACGTGTCTGTGTAGAAACTTTCAGGTTAGTCTTAAATTTTATCTGGAAATACAAAGAATCCAAGGTAGGAGAAGCAAAGAATTCTGAAAGAGAATAGAGTTGGAGGAAATCATCCAGTACGGAGTCCAACCCGGAGCTCTGGCATCCAGCATGGGATGTTTAGGTTTAAGCCTAGGCGCTGCTGAATGGGGCAGAATCACAGTTCAGAAATAGAGCCATACTCGTGCCTCAGTCGGTCTTGAGACAGACGCCCCTGCTTCTTGCTGTGAGTGGGAAACCCATCAGATCACCAGCAATGCTGAGACAAATGTGGAGTGAGGACAAGCCTGCGGTGTTCTGAGATGGGTTTTCTATGAAAACCTACGAGCTAATGACGTAGAGTTTCCATGGAGGGGAAATAAGTGTTGGGGACACAGGAACAAATGTCTGTTCACCCCAGGTAGGACATTGGCAACAGACCAAAGAAATAATCACACCCAGGTCTAGCTTAGTGAGCCATGAGTTGCCTGGGATAATTGGAGCATGGGTGACTTGGAGGCATTTGCATCACCAAAGTGGGTGAAAACTCAAAAATCTGCATCTGGGGCTTTCTGCACACATCAGATGCAAGTGGCTTCCTGAAGAGTCTACTTAGCAAGTGCTTGCTGATTTGTAACTAGGGAGGGGTCTGGTGAAGCTTCTAAGTTTCAGGAACTTCCTGAGCCTCCTAAGTTTTGTTTACTTCCTGAATCCCACGAGTCTCTTTTCTCCCTCCAGAAGAGAATGTTTCAATTGAGAAAATAGTTACAGAAAGGGAGATTTAATTTTATTTTCCTGTGTATATGTGTGTGATTTTCCTGTGTATATGTGTGTGAAATGCCTGTGTGTGTGTGTGTGTGTGTGTGTGTGTGTGTGTGTGTGTGTGTGTGTGTGTGTGTGTTGGCCCATGGTTTCTGTTTGGTGTCTTTTTCAATCACTATATTGATTGAACTTCTTTACTCTAAATAGTCTAGCTAACCAGCTTGCTTGGGCACTCCTGCCTCTGCCTACTGAGGACAGGGCTTACAGGAAACCCTCACATCTACTCAGTTTCCATGTGGGTTCTGGGGATCTGAATTCTAGAACTTGTGCTTATAAGGGGAAGGGCTTTGTCCACCACATCTCCCCATCTCCCTAGCTCAGGAGCAGCGTCTTCATCTGGGACAGGGAAAGACTTCTTAAAGAGAAAAGCAAACGAAGGAACGAAAACCCTCTTCTAGTCTTCAGAAGACACAGTTGAGGAAGTGCCCACAGCCCACAGACCTCATTGTCAGAAGAACAAAGACCTACAAATCAGGAGCAAAGGGACAAGGGACAACGAACAGACATAATACTGTCTGACAGTCTTCATATGCAAACTTGGACACCAGAAACCTTGAGGAGCTTAGAGTGGGAGCCACAGTGATGGGAGATGCTGCTTGTCGCCCTTGAGGGTACTGGAGACTAGAGGCTCAGACACCAAGCTTAGCTGGTGGAGAACAGAGCTCCTACACCCAGGCAGGAGTGCCACACTGGGAAGGTCCCTTTGAAAATGAGTTTGGTGGCTTGTGATCAAGTTACACTAGCTCCCCTGAGACACATTGTCATCTCTCACTTGAGAACATGCCACTGAGGTTAAAAAACAAAAGCAAAACAAAACAAAAGTTACAATGTTTTAAGCAAATTTATGATTTTATTTCGAACTACATTCCCAGGATTCCTTGGACAATGGGTTGGGCACCTTTGCATGTAAATCCGGCAGTCACTGATACAAAAGGTCCAGAAAGAAGTAAAAAGAAAACATGAGATTAGTAACTCAGCCAAGCTGCTCCTCCATATTTCCCCATGCCCAGGAGAAAGAATTACAGGAGTCTGCAGAGACTTGTGTGGGTGTCTCCAACAGCCTTTCATAACAGCGGAAGCTGGAAAGAGCCCAGGTGTTGGCCAGCAGGAGCACAGTAAACAGTGTGGAGACCGAACCCTGAAGGTGGAGTTCAGACCCACCCAGTGGCTGCCTGGTCTCATAGTCATTCTGTTGATCGCAAGGAGCCTGGTACAAAAGCACACACAGTGGCCACTTACATGAAGCTCTCAAACAGACCCATGGGGGTGACCATCGGACCTATGGTCATCTGGGGCTGGGGTTACCAGAAGCGGGGAGACTACGGAATGTCAGGAGTGATGAGGTGACTCTGTCTCTGTTAAGGTGACAGGTTTTCAGGATGTCATCAGCTGCTATCCTGGAGGTCCAAGTGGGCCACTGAAGTATCCTTTTTCATCATCTCCTTCCTCCTCTCTCCTTCTCCTTATGCTCGGCCCCTGTCTCCTCGTCTCCCTTTCTCTCCCTCCACCTCTCTTTCTCACCTCAAACAATAGAGACCTCTCATTCACAGGCCGATTTTTTTTTTCCTAGCAGCAACTTCTAGGATGAGGAAAAGAGATGTCTTACAGACAGTTTGAGCCAAGTTTCAAACTTCCAGAGAGTGAGTCACAATACGCTCAGAGGTTCCCAGGAGAACCCCAAGTTCTGGGCCACAGCACTGGGGAACAGCTGCTGTGAGGGTTGAGAAGTGAGGCAGACCTGGGAAGCAGGAGGATGAGGATGCTGGAACAACAGTGTCACCTGTGTGGAGGGACTGCCCATCACTCTGGGTTTGGGGTACACCAAGGAAGATCAGGGGAAAACTGGAGTTTCAAACCTGGGCTCGCTGGCTGCAGGCTTTGGCCTGTGCAGACACAACTGAGCAACGGGGCAAGGGGTTCTGGGCAGGCAAGTGGGACCTTAGCCCCCACCTCTGCAGGATCTTGATGCTGTCAGTGTGTTGGGTAAACAGCAACTATAACTTGGTGGCTTGGTGTTTGCCCTTCCCAGAAACTTAGAGGAAAAGTTTTGCCATGGCTATGGTTTGAAGCTGTGACCAGTTCCTAGAAAAAGTTCTATGTCTTAAGGGATCACCCCAGCACCTCAGTTTCCCACTAATGTAAACACTGATTGCCCCCTCCTAGCCATCTCTCAAAGGCTGCACCACACCACTGCAGTTGGTCAGGCCAGAGCACACAATTCCCAGAAGAAACACAGATACCAAACATGTCCAGGAGTGCTGGGCTTTGAGGCATTCATCTTCCCACAGAGCCGCAGTCCTCCCTAGACCTCAGACATGCATGGCAGAGACTTAACACTACTCGGGAGTAGTTGAAAGTGTGACAGATGGCCTCTCTGTGTGTGGTCAGGACCGCAGTACACAGTACATCACCACCCAAGCTTACCTACCCTCCGTGACCTGACATTTACCGCTTAGACACCGACCTGCCCTGTTGGCCCACTTGGAGCTCAGCCTAGAGACCTGGCGGCTGGCCACCTGCCAGCCCCTCTCAGCTCCCTGACGGCAGTGGCGTTGCCTGGGACTCAGGCGCTAGACTCGGTCTCAAAGTCCTCTTTCCCTGTGGTCCCGAATTAGATGGTGAAGCTTGTGCACTCTGGAGGCGGCTGAGGGGTATGCACTTGTCATTTTACTGGGTTCCCTGAGAACAGGGCTCTGGTGAGAGAGCAGTCTGCTCCCCGGAAAGCATCAAGCAGGCACCAGGCCCCTCTCAGCAGTGGCAGGGCAGCTCTGTCAAGGTGTCCCTCAGCCCAGGACAAGTGCCTAATTGCCAGGCTCCCAAGAGAGCAGAGCTAACTGCTGAAGCAGAGCTGCCTCCCCAGGAGGAGGGACAGAGGACTTTCTCTCCCACGGTTGGGGGGAGGGCAAAAGATCCACAGTGTCCTTTGAGGTCCTGTTCAAGGACCAGACTGAGACTCCATAAAATGTTATTGAGTGAGTGAATCCAGTTGCCTGGAGGGACTCAGCCGCCCCTGCTGAGCTCTCAGGGCCCGGGAAAAGACATCCAGTGACTTTAGAGCCCAATCCTCAGCTTGTCAAGTTAACTGTGAGGATCTTAGAGGTAGACAAGAGTCCCCAAAACAGAGCAGACTGTTCTCAGCATCCCCATTCCTGGATGCTGAACCAAAGTGCCGGGCTGTCATGTGACTGAGTTATGACCGTCATTATCAACGCTGAGTCACTTGACTGGGTGATGGGGGGGGCAGAATTAGGGGAGCAGAGATTGGCAAGCTCTGCCTTCAGTATTGTAGGTTTGCCCAGTGTTTAGGAAGACCCGGCTGTAAAGTGTCCTCTGTGCTTACACAATGGCCACTCAAGCCCAGGGCCCTCAAGGAGACATCGTGTGTCATGGTATCACAGCATAAGGAATCCCTGAGTGAGGCCAAGTCACAGTTCACCTTTATCCCTCAGTTTTTCACACAGACCCCCTGGAGCTGGCTCCCAAAAGCCAACCTTGGGAGAAACGCTCTCTCTGACCCAGGACTCTGCCGCTCCTCAGAGAGCGTCCCAGCACGGTGGCATCTACTCTTCTGCATCCCTGGACAAATACAGGCCTCCCTTGACTGAGCACCCTTAGTATGACCTCTGCCAGGTGACACCGTGCTCGCTTCCCCGCTGGCGGTGAAATTAACAAGCCTCCTCTCTCAGAGGAGAGGTTCTAAACAGCTTGGTTCTAAACCGCTCTGGAGAGCTCCAACCTTCACCTCCCTCGATGGCCGGTGACCTAGTATATTTCTGTGGAGACGACCTGTCCATTGAGAAACCATCCCAATCTCCTACACACACCCAATGATGCTCATCTAGCACAGCCTACGCCTGCAGCCGCGGGGGCGGTGGCTAAGAGATGAGAGAGGCAGAAAGGACCCTGGTTAGATGCCCAATCAGTAACTCTGCTTTCTCATCAGAGGCCTGGGATGGCGACCGAGCCCTCGGCAAAGCACTCCTTACCACTACCTTCCCACGGTCTTGCTCTGGGAGGCTGAGTGAGGCAGGAACGGTGGGTAGCAGCAAGAAGGAGAGGCCATGTTCGAGTGTAGGCCAAGCATGGTCCCCAGTAGAGGGCGGCTGGGGAGCCACAGCTATAAATGTCTTCTGAGTACCTGGTGGGGAGGCATCGTCTCTGTCCTTAAAGCAGGAATCTACCTGTCCTTGGTCCCCCAAAACAGCCCCTACTGCAGGGCTTCTCATCTGAGCACTCGAGCTACATTTCTGGGGTCCCTGTGCCCCTCATCTTCCTGAAGAGACTGCTTGACTCCTGTCCTGCTGCCTTAATGCTTGCCTTCTCTTCACAGCGGATCTACACCAACTTCCCCTTAAGAATTCTTGGGAACAGCCCCAGACCACTTGTTCCTGGTCCTGACTGACAGTCGCACCACCCTCTCCCATACTGAATCCAAACTACAAACTTGGATTTCCAAATTGCTCCTCATGCCTGGACCCAGCCTGGTCTTGTGGCCAAACATCCAGGACAGACAGATTGCCTGTTTCAAGTTCACATGGGAAGTATGAGGATGGTCCATGCTAGTAAGGTGGGTTTGAACCCAGCCACCTAGGCCGAGCGAGATAAGCTAAGGCTTCAAGGAAGATCTGCCGGGAGAGGGTCCAGGGGAGGCAGGAGCGGTTGGAGAGACCCTGGGGAGGGGCAAAGCAGAGAAAGAGGGAAGGCCATAGTAGAGCTCTCTGCTGGAACCTAGTGTACCTGGCCTTGTACTAGGAGCAGAAAGGCATCTATGGCCACAGGCAGAGGCTCACATGGGGCAATACTGCTGCAGGCTAAGGAGCTCTGGGCAGAGGGTCAGGCAGCTGGTGTCCAGAATGTCCTGGACTACAGCTGGGCTTCACAATGTGGCTGGACCAGATGAGACTGGGCCGACAGACACCGGCTGGCCACCAGTCCACTTGCCTTCTGTCTGTCTCAGCCTCGCCTGGGAGCATCAGAACACAGCCCAGAAAGTGCTGTTTAAATATTTAAGAGCTTTCGGGCAGGAGATTAAAGGGTATGTGGGTTTGGGGTGGGTTAACTCTCTCTTACCCACAGACGGTGGCAGAAAGAAAGTTTCTCTCTTTGTTCACCATCTCCCACCCCCTAGAAGCTGGAGGGAGGGAGGGAGGGAGGGAGGTGCCCGCTGTCATTTTCCTTCTCACTGGAGCAAGACATGAAGGAGACTGCTGCCCCTCGTGGGGACTGCTCGTGCCCATTGGTAAGCAACTGTGCCCTCCATGGACCTCAACTCCCTTCGCTAGGTTCTCTCCTTGCCTTGTCCTCCTCGATCGCTCTGACATGCCAGAGCCCCATGCCTTCTGAGGGTCATCATGAGACCCCTCTCAGTATCTGCCATCCTAGGCCATTTCTAAGACTCAACCACACAGGCCCTTACAGACCCGAAAGTGGGCTCTGTAGATATTAGGCATGGGCAGCAAGTGTTCATGTGGCTCTCCCTTGTGTTCAGGGTCTACGTCTTGAAAGTCAGCCCTCACACGGTCACGTAAGCAAATTAGAATCTACAGGGACACAGAGAAATCAACCCTCCCACCACACAAGCTGCAGAGCTCACACAGTTGAATTCTGCACGGAGCCTGCACGGAGCCAGAATGAGTTGGGGATGCAGGTTTGGAAGGGGTCCAGCTCTGCCCCCTGTCCTGGGTCTCAATGGCTCAGCTCTCGTAGCACCTGGCCCTGGGGACTCATGACCTGGCCTGCAGCATGAGGGCTAAGCTTTCTGCAGTTCTGGGATTCCACATGGCTTGCCTGTGTGGCATATCTCTATAAAGTCTGTATGTTTGCTGTTCTGCAGACCTCAATGCCTGGGTCTTTGTATACAGATGTCAGCCTTCTGTGTGTGTGTGTGTGTGTGTGTGTGTGTGTGTGTGTGTGTGTGTGTGCGTGCGTGCACTGGTGTGCACTTATATAAGCATATGTGTTACACTCTAGGATGCATGTGCGTGTGTGTGTCTCTCTCTCTCACACACACACACACACACACACACACACACACACAGAGCTGTGCCTTACATGCACACACACCTGTATGCTCACATTGTCATTTGTGTGAGCACACAGCCTGTGTGCACGGTGGGTGTGGAGGGGGCAGAGGTGAACGCTAATTTCCGATGACCGTAGAGTAAGCCGCCATCAGCCGATGGTCTAGACAGCATACACCTTGGGTTTCAGGTCAGGACAGAGCAATTGGCTCACACGTGGTGTCCACCCTCCATTCTCAGCTGGGCCTCAGGAGACTCCCTCTCAGGGGCCTCAGGTATTGGCAGAATTCAATTCCTTGGGGTTGTTCAGCTGCCACGATTCCCTTCCCTGGATGCTCAAGTCTCTGCCTATTTCTCCTAAATTTTGGAGACAGTGATCCTGGCCGGGGACAAGCCTGCCACTCATCATCCCAGATCCCAGCTCCTCTGCCCCCACGGGATGAATGAAGACCAGCCAAGGCCCCCAGGAGCCCCACTTCCACTCCACTCTCCCTCTTCGACTTAGCTTCCCGTGCCTCGGTTTGCCCAGCTTCCAAATGAGGAACGGAGGGCCCGCGAAGCTCAGTGGGAAGCCGAGAGTCACAGGGCATGTGTGAGCACACAGCCGGGCTCCACGAAGGAACTAAACGGCTTTCCACGGATGTCCGTGTTGTAGGTGGAATCCAGCTGCAGAGTCAAGTCCAGGTCCCTGAGGCTTCTAGGGCACACAAAGCCCTGGCACACACAGACACCACGTCTGTCCATCCAGGGCTGCACCACTGTCTCATTCAAGTAACTGAGCGTCGAAAATCACCGTCTCCCTGCAGGTCACGAGGTGCCTTCTTCAGGCTGTGACCATCCATGGATTCAGTTCCTCATGGCCCTGAATGTCCCCGTGAGGGATACCTTCCTTCACACCCACCCCCAAATCCCTCCTCCGACAGGAAGTCCTCCAGAGGCATCTGTTCTGCTCCCCCTAGACTAATCACTGGGTTAGTTGAGGGTGGAGCTGTGGGCCTGGGTGAAGGTAGAGGAGACCAAAGGCTGCCATGGGAGCCTAGCTTCCTCTTCTCTGGCCCCTCACGTCTATATCCTAGAGTAATCGTGCCATGGAGCTGCCTGCTGGGCTAGAGAAGACAGTGTAGGCAATGGCTCACTGGGCCCTGAGGCGTCCTTCCTCCCTTCTTCCTACATTCTTAAGGTCCTTCCCCCACCCTCTTGAAGTCATGAACAGGCTTGGGCCATGAGTGAACAAATGGGATGGGGGGGCCCCTTCCCTTCCCACCCAGAGCTCCAGACTCTGACTGAAATGGTCATTTAGAAACTCCAAGTGGGGGCTGGAGAGATGGCTCAGCGGTTAAGAGCACTGACTGCTCTTCCAGAGGTCCTGAGTTCAATTCCCAGCAACCACATGGTGGCTCACAGCCATCCGTCATGAGACCTGGTGCCTTCTTCTGGTGTCTGAAGAGAGTGACAGTGTGCTCATGTAGGATACATAAATAAACTTTACAAAAAGAAACCCCAAGAGGAAGCCTGGCAGAGCCATCGCATGAGATTATAGCTCACCCCGACCCTGCAGTGGCCTCAGAATCACCTACTGTGACCGCCCAGCCCCACCCCTCAGCCAGACCCTGGCAGCACCATCTTTAGGATGGGAACCACTCCAGGGTCAGGGGACGGAAGCCAAGGTGTGCTGGGCGGATTCACATTACCTGTCTCAACAAGGCCCTTGGGTGCGGCTGCAAGCCTGACAGGCAGATTCCCAAGCACTGTCTTGTGGGTTTCTGCCCCTGAGCACCAAACCCATGTTTATATGCAAATTCAAATGCCCATAAAGGCAGCTGGTAAATGCAGTCAACCTTCTTCACGGTCACCCTGGCTCTGTTCTCTGCCCGGCAAACCTTTTAAGCTAGTCCTTTAGGCAGCTGGAGGTCTCTAGAAAAGTTCCAGGCAAGTCCATGACGCTCTCCCATTGTCCCCCTCCCCCGCCCCATGTTGGCATCTCAGATGCACGTTCGCACATCATTAATGAAGTCCATGGTTCGTTCGGATTTTCTGGTTTCCCCTGACGCCTATCTTCTGCTCCAGGACCCAGTCTAGGTGACGTTTGGTCATCACTTCCTTTCAGACACTTCTTGGTGTGACAGCCTCAGACTTGCTTTGTTCAGGGTGTGCGACTCCTGGTCAGGGGTTTGCAGAGCGACCTTCCACTGGGGTGTGCTGTTGGACCAGGGTGGCGGTGCGTGTGGGAGGGAGCCCTCAGAGGCGAGTGTCTGCGCCGGTTACCTCCCCCATCAGGTTGATCAGATTTGGAATCATGCAGGAGACACATTCCTAGATATGCACACAAAGAGGTTTCCAGAGAGGTTTCGTCGAAGAGGGAACACCTACCCTGGGTGTGGGCAGCACTGTGCTGTGGACTGGGCCTCTGGGTTGAAGAAAAGAAAGGAGAATGTAGGTCAGGCACCAGCACTCATCTCACTCTGCAGACACAGTGTGACAGACTCCTCATGCTCCTGTCCCCATGCCCCCCTATCAGGAATGACCCATGACATCCTCATGGAAGATCATGCCCTTGGAATGAGCCGAGATGTCCATGGTCTCCTATAACTTGCTTTTGGTCAAGTATTTGGTCATAGCAAGAAAAGTGACTACTGAAGCCTCCTCTCTTCGTGGCCACACACCATCAGCATAGTGTCTCGCTGCTGGGGGACATGTCTACAGCAAGTTTAAGGATATCAGTCTAACTGCGTGATTTCCACATTAGCACCTTTGGGTGACCCCGCCCATGTAGAGTCAGGCGTTACTGGCCCAGACGTCCCTTTTACTCCCGGCTTCAGTAACCACTCCAGCACACTGTCCTCGCTGGCTTCTGCCTCCCTGCTTGTGGGATTCCTAAGCTCTGGGTGTTGTGAGCTCTGCTCTGCTGCACGGTGCAGTTCCTGCAGTCCCTTCATGCTGGATGTGTGAGTGTGCTTCTCAGATGTGAGTTCCAGCAAGGAGGTGTTTGGGCTCTAATAGGGCAATGTTGGCCTTTAGAAGGAAGAAGAATTTCACCACAGGTCTGTGGAGTAAGGGGCCCGTTTGATGGTCCTCTCAGAGAAATGTTTCTACAGGCTGAGGAACATCAAAGAGAGATGGCCACACCCACAGAAAAGAGGCCCAGACAGATTGTCCCTTCAGAAGGAGACACCTGTCCCTTGACCTGGCTCCTCCCTCTCCCAGACAGAACGCATTGCTACTGCTCAAAGCACCTTAACTAACTGTGAGCTTGGCTGTAGTGTCCCCAGGACATAAGCAAGGCAAGAGTGGAAAGTGGACAGTGGGATTCTAAGAAGTGTTATTTAGATTTGACCATCCCTATCTGCTGACACAAGGTTTCAGTGACAAATGGGGAAACTGAGGCACTGACATCAGAAGAGATTTCACTCATAACACTCAAACATCCATGGTGCGGCTGGGCCAGGATCTTACCCTCCTCTTCCCCTCCCCCCGAAAGCCCCGTCCTACTCTTCATTTGCCCAGAAGGACTGTTCCCCACTGTCTGGAGGAAGTGCTGGGTTCAGCTACCCACACTGACAGGGAGACAGCATACCCTGCAGTGCGTGAGGAGCCCGGGCAATCAGCACGGACCAGGCAGCTGATGGACCAGGGCTTCCATGCTGTGGAAGACGAACATGAGCTGAGTGCAGTAGGGGCTGGGTGCAGGAGAGGCACCCACATGGGGCCTGGCACTCACTGTCACCCGTGTGGACCAGCATGTGATAGGATGGCAGTGGCCGGCTGCTCTTGCTGTCTACCCTGGAGACTTCAGACAAGGCTCCAGCTAGGAGGCCGGATCCTGTGCACAGCCCAGCACAGTGCTTCAGCTCCTGCCGTACTGAATGCCCAAGGACCTGCCTGCCATTCAGGTTTTAATTACAGAAAACAGGGCACATTATCAACAGCTTGCTTCACACGAACCAGGAGCCATTTGCTGAAGCCCATCCTACTAAGCATGGCCCGGAGCGATCGATGCCCTGGGAATCCACTCAGGCCGCAAATGGAGCCTTTCTGCTCTCCACAAAGGCCGGTACTCGCAGGGAAGCTTTTTTTATCTCTGTGTGCGAGTCTCCAGGAGAAATGGCAGTTTAGCACAATGCAAAGTGGGCTCTATTGTCCCTTGCTTTTCCCTGACAGGCTGGAGCTATGGCCCCCCTGAGCTCTTCTCCCCCCACTCCATACCCAGCGTGCTCTTTCCAGGGCCTGGAAGGCCTGCTGTGGTTTGGGTATGGTTTATGTCCTGACATCCAGATACTGGGAGCGTGGTCCCCAGTGTAGGAAGTTGGGAGGTAACAGAACCTCTAAGTCAAAGTATTTGGGAATCAGGGCTCCCTTGGAAGGGGCCAGCGCAGTTCTCCAGGGGCCCTTCGAGTTCTTGAGAAAGGGCTGCCTAAAAGCAAATGTGTCCTGCCTTCTCCCTTCCTCACAACCTCTTCCTCTTGCTCACTCGCTCTGTCTCATCATGATAGGTCTCTCCCTTGCACACGCAGCATCAATAAGCCACTCTTACCACAAGGTGCCTATCAGAGTTTGAGAGGATGATGACTTTATGCCTCTGAACCTCCAGAGCTGGAAGCTAATGATCTCTTTTCTTCACAAAGTATCCAGCCTTGGGCATTTTGTTACAGTGGCAGAGAATGGAGTGATGGGAAGTCCCATCCAAATTCAAGAGCTGCTGTGTGAGACCTGGGCCGGAAGCTGACCTTTCACAGAAACCCCTGCAGACTCTGAACAAATGTCTCCCCTTCCTCAGTGCTCAGCTTCTCAGCCTAACCCTAGGGAGAGCCAGATTGACCCAGGGCCTGGAGTATTAGCCTCCTTGGAGTCTCCTGGGAACTATTTACACACCCCATACTTGGCACAACTTGATTCAAAGTTCAAAAGGCCAGGGAAGATTATAGACATTCTGGGGGTCAGGCACGTCGGGGTTCCAAGGTAACACATGCCTTCTAACCGTGTCAGGGAACTTGTGTTTCCCTCTCCAAAAGCAGGGACAGGACTTGTCTGTCTGTCCAGGACACACATAGAGCTAACTCTGCATTCTGGAAGCACTGAGAACGTCTGTGAAATGAATGAATGAATGAATGAATGAGATGGACAACAGGAGCATGAAGGATGAGAGCCTTCCTTCCCTATCCCCTGCTGCCCTCCTAAAAGACAGAACAGGACAGGAGAAGGTGGGGACCTGGGATGGACCAGATGCTGGGTCTTGCTGAGGGCTGCTCACACACCGTTTGCATGGCTGAGTTTGGATAATTGCTACTCAGGAATCACACACCACCTGTAGGACCGGGGTGAAACAAATCCCCAAGAAGTCCCCTTCTGCTGAGGTCAGCACGAGGCGAGTAGCAGTCAGAGAGTGACCAGGAACCCAGTCACTGGCTTGATGCAATTATTTGCCTGCCTGCAGAGCAAGCTCTCACCTGATGTAAGATCCCATCCTGCCAGGCTGGGATGAGGCTTGTGCAGCCTAGGGCCTGGGGTGAAGGGCTGCCCATTAATCCTTGCCAGCCTGTTCCCACAACACAGAGCTGATGCAGTTCTCCAGGAGCCCGGTCAGTTCTTGAGCAGTTCTAAATGAGCAAATGTGAGCTGAGGAAAATGAGGACCAGCTCCTAACTTGTCTCAGGGCATCTCTAAGAAGAACCAGGTATTCTGACCTGAATCTGGCACAGATCTAGACAGTGGCCCAAGAAAATCCTCTGGGGGCAGATATACCATGTCTCAATTCTCTGTGGTACCTTTTCTCCTCAGAGGACCTCACGTCCTCAGGAATCTCACCTCCTCAGGATACCTCACCTCCTTAGGGTACTTTACCTCCTCAGGGTACCTCAGCTCCTCAGGAATATCACCTTCTCAGGGTACCTCACCTCCTCAGGGTATCTCAACTGTTCAGAGTACCTCATCTCCTCAGAGTACCTCAGCTCCTCAGGGATCTCACCTCCTTAGAGTACCTCACCTCCTCAGGGTACCTCAGCTCCTCAGGGATCTTACCTCCTTAGAGCACCTCACCTCCTCAGGGTACCTCAGCTCCTCAGGGATCTCACCTCCTTAGAGCACCTCACCTCCTCAGGGTATCTCAACTCTTCAGAGTACCTCATCTCCTCAGAGTACCTCAGCTCCTCAGGAATCTCACCTCCTCAGGGTACCTCAGCTCCTCAGGAATCTCACCTCCTCAGGGTACCTCAGCTCCTCAGGAATCTCACCTCCTCAAGGTACTTCACCTCCTTAGAGTACCTTAACTCTTCAGAGTACCTCATCTCCTTGTGACTCTCCAATCTCCTTAGGGCCCAGAAAAGAGCCAGCAAAGTACAGGCACTTTGGCCTTTTCTAGGAGACAGGTGCACCCTGGGATTAATAGGGTAGGACCTTTGACCTTCCTATAGAGGACTGACACATTTGCTGGCTGCTGAGACACCAGCGTATCCTACACAGTGTCACTTAGCAAAGGATGTGCCACAGAGTCACCTTAGATCCAGCAGTGAGGGGATAAAAATCAACGGAGAACTGGATGAGCCCTACAGTACGGGATGCGGCTAACTCAGAAGAAAGCAGCAGAGAGGCCCCAAAGGCATGCAGACCTAGGCCCTTCCTCTTCCTTTCACAGAGGGAATCTGCCCCTCTCCGTATCGGAAGGAAGGAAATGTCTTCATGAAATATTGATTGGCTTGCACAAGCCTTGGATTGTGAGGACTAAAGGATGGAGAAGCCTTTGCATGTAAATTAGATTTGTTTGGCATTTCTTTAACCCTCTCCTGCCCTGGCACCTGGGACATCTCTGTGGATCTCTGTACAGTCAGGTGCACTGCAGGCACTGGGCAGCCCCAGGGTTTAGGCAGGCAGAAGGAACAGCATTTGTCCTCAGTCAGACTCCTGAGACCCCTCCTGGGTTTCTTTCGGCCTCTCCTTATGCCAAATGTTTGTCTGGATGCTCCTCTACAGAGTCCAGTGACACCTTGGGGCAGTGCACCGCCCCTGTGGCCAGGCCACTCCTCCTCAATCATGTACACCTGATTTAGGCCACCAACCCTTGGCTAACCCACCTGGAAAGACGCTGGCTCTAAGCTCTCAGGAGCTTGGGCTTGACGCTTGCACGTCCTAATACTTGCCACGCTGGAACAACAGCAGGACCTTTGGACCCTGCTCCTTCATCCACCCACCGCTCTGTGCAAAGAGAAGACCCCAGAGAAGCAGACAGAGCCAACACACACTCAACTTAGCTTCCACAGAAATGATCATATCTGCACCGAGGGTTGTGATTAGGAAGTGAGATGGAGCCATATGTGACTTGCACGGTAGACGCCTCTGCAGGGACAGCATCTCCTTATCATGCATGGCAGGAGGGAGGGGTCATGAGCGAGTAAACAAATGGGTGAGGAGCTCGAAGTCAAGAAAGAGTGTGACTGAATGAGGGAAGAGACACTGAGTGAGTGGACAGGTGGCTGCAGGGAACCAGCCATTCTGCAGGGGCCGGTACTTCTTCAGGAGCCTTGATCCTGCATCTCGCCAGGCTCTGCTCTCCACAACTGACCCCAGCTGCACACTCTGGGTCCCTGCATGTACTCTCTTATCTACCCCTAAACCCCTCTTAGGCCCTGGCTGTCACTGTCTCCATCCACATTCATCCATCCACTCAACGAACTCTTCTGAGAGCGCTGGCTGATGCGGCAGTGTGTCCCCTCCTTCCTCTCTGTCTCCCCTTTTCATGCCCTTGTCTACACTAGAAAGAACCTGGTGATTCTTCTAGGCAAGGCATGCCTACTGGGGAGCTTCTAAACCAAGCTAAAGAGGGAGTTAGCAGCACACCCAGAGGCACACAGTATGTACCTTCATGCACACATTCAGATAGACACAAGTATGCAGTGCTCACACACGTGCACATAAGTATATAAACACAGGCATGGAAGTGCACAGGAACACAATGAAAGCAGGCATGTATGTCAGACACCCGTCACACAAGTCCCCTGTCTTAGCAATGATTATGGCTAGGATGTAAGGCCATGACCATAGCAACTTGGGAAAGAAAGGGTTTATTTGACTTACACCTCCATATCACTGTCCATCAGAGAAAGAAGTCAGGACAGGAAGTCAAGCAGAGCAGGAACCCAGGGCAGGAGCCGGTGCAGAGGCCATGGAGGGGTGCTGCTTACTGGTTTGCTCCTCGTGGCTTGTTCAACCTGCTTTCTTATAGAACCCAGGACCACAAGCTCAGGGACGGCACCACCCACAATGGACTGAACCCTCTCCCATCGATCACTAATTAAGAAAATGTCCCATAGACCTTAATTGAGGCCCCTTCTTCTCAAATGACTTTAGTTTGTGTCAAGTTGACAATAAAGGATCCAACACAAACATTTGTTCTTCTTGTGCCAACATGTCATCCTTTCTTCTGTGGGGCAAATATTTGGAGGAAATCTTGATCATGGGCCAGGGAGCCAGGGACACGCCAGCTGGCTCCTTGTTCTACATAGATGTGGCGCATGGTACCTAAGGTTGTGATTCAGTCAAATCTCCTATGGGTTGTCACGTGGATAATTTTAAAATTTGAAAATCAGTATGTAGCACTCCACATGGATACAATGTGGCACAGGCTCTACTTCCAGCTGCGACAGAGTGGCAGGGCCCACTCTGGCCCGTCCTAATAACGTGGGTTGGAAGCACATCAAACAATGGCTCCTTGTTCACGACAGCAGTTCCCAGGGAGGGAATAAAGGGGCCAGGGTGGTGATGTTCTGGCTTGCTGCCCTGGCAGGAGCGGTGCCTCCCAGAGTTGACACAGTGCTTGAGCACTTGGGGGAAACATGCAGAAAGGGGAAGCAGCACGGAGAAATGGCTCCAGATTCTGAGCGGAAAGTATTGATGGGTACACACATAGGAAAAGGAATCAGAGGACAGCGGTTTCTGCAACCTTGGCCATAATGACTGGGTGAGGGACAGCTCAGCCCTGGGCATGAGCCCCAGCTCTGCAGATACCAGAGCCACGAGCCTGAGAGCTCAGAGGTCTGTGTCAGCGGAGGAACAGAGCTTGTCTGACTGGAAGGCTGCTCTTGTTCCGACTGTCAGAGCTACACACAAGCTGCTAAAGGAGTCCTAAGTGAGAACAATCGTCCCAGAACAAAGTCTAAAGCCGGTAAAGAAAAAAAAAATGAGCAGAAAAATAACCAGCAGCCAGTGACATAAGAATCAGTGCCCGGCACCCTGCTGAAGCCACCAGACATGAAGAAACAGGAACATACAAGTCAAAGGAGAGCAAAAGGCAGTCCGTAGAAAGGGACCAGGAACCACCACACAGTCACAGACAAGCACAGTCCACATGTTTTAAAAGATGGGTAAAGGCAACCACGCTAAGAACATGGAGGGAGCTGGGAAGGATCGTTACACAGCTTCACCTAATGGACCGCATTCACTGTGGTGGGGAATGTGCTGGGGTCTTGGAGGCCTGTTCGATAGATACCGCAGAAGAAAAGGTGAGTGGATGGGAGGGTGTCAGCAGAGGATGTTTCCACGGTGGAACACAGAGGAAAGAAAGACCTGTGGGGTTAACGTCTGTATGGACGTCCTCAGGGTGGGGGCCTTGAAAACACAGAGGCTGAATTTCTTTCCAGAAATCTGGAAAAGCCCCGAGAAGAGAAGCATGAAGCAGGAATGTGAAGCCTTGTTACTCATGACCAGGGGCTATACTAGTCACTTTTCTATTGCAGTGACCAAACACCAAGGCAACTTATAGAAGGGTTTGTTTGGGGCTTACAGCTCTAGAGATATAAGAGTCTCTGGCCACCACGGCGGGAAGCATGGCATCGGCGGGCAGTCACGGCACTGGAGCAGTAGTTGAGAGCTCACATCTCAATCCATGAGCCTGAGGCAGAGACAAGGCAGAGGAGATGAGTCTTTGAGGCCTCAAAGCCACCCCCAGTGACGCACCTCCTCCAACAAGGCCACACCTCCTAACTCTTCCCAGTTTCACCGACTAGGGACGGAAGATTCAAATATATGAGCCATGGGGGTTGTTCTCATTCACACCATCACACAGGGAAACAGTAAAATCAGGCGTGGACAAAAACAAGCCACTGGCCAGGAATACCAGTCAGTGATAGAACCCTTGCCTGAAATGCAGACCCAAAGTTCAATTCCCAGCACCACAAAAAAAAAAAAGTATTTACTTAAAAGCATGTTGCATGCATGAAAATATCCCTAAATGATGCTAAATTTCTTAATAGTAGTGAAAACATCTTTAAAGTATGTGGTGGGGTATGGGGTCAAGGATAGACTCAAACTATCAGCCTAGAATTCTATACTCAGAAAGAAAATCCTTCAAGACCTAAGGCAACAGCAAGACGTGTGTGTGTGTGTGTGTGTGTGTGTGTGTGTACCCATGAATATATGAATTTTAATGAATTTAATATATTTAATGAATATATATTCATTTGAAAAAAGATTTGCATTAAATAGCATGCTAAATGAAGCCCCCAGGCAGAAGAGGTAATAAAACGGAATGCAGGAATTTGGATCTATACGCGAACAATAGGGCTGGAGAGAAGGTTCAGTGGTTAGGAGCACTGGCTGCTCTTCTAGGAACCAGGTTCAGTTCCCAGAACACATATGGCAGCTCATAATTGTCTATAACTCTAGGTCCAGGGGATCCAACATTGTCTTCTGGCTTCCAAGGGCACCAGGTACACACATGGTGCACATACACATTCAGGCAAAACACCCATATAGATAAATAAATAAATAAATAAATAAATAAATATTAGAGATAGATGATAGAAAGATAGATAGATAGATAGATAGATAGATAGATAGATAGATAGATAGATAGATAGGGATATATAGATAGATAGATAATAGACAGACAGGGATATATATATGTACACACACACGTACACACACACACACACACACACACACACACATGCCCTGTTGTAAGTGTACTTTTGCATTAACTCCCATTACTTCTCTGGAGCTCTTTGTTCACATATAGATCCAGATCCCTGCATTCCGTTTTATTATCTCTCCTGCCTGGGGGCTTCATTTACCATGCCTTTTAATGCAAGTCTTTTTTAAATGAATATATATATTCATTAAATATATTAAATTCATTAAAATAAATATATTCATGAGTATACACACACACACACACACACACACACACACACACACACACACACGTCTTGCTGTTGCCTTAGGTCTTGAAGGATTTTCTTTCTGAGTATAGAATTCTAGGCTGATAGTTTGAGTCTATCCTTGACCCCATACCCCACTACATACTTTAAAGATGTTTTTCACTCTCTCTGTGTGAGTGTGTGTGTGTGTGTGTGTGTGTGTGTGTGTGTGTAATAAAATATACACATCTTTAAAGAAGAATGATTTTCACATGCAGCAAGGTTCTTTAATAGCAGGCCAGAATCTACCAGCACCGCGGGGTTTCTAAGGGAAGGCCTGGCAGCAGGAACCGAAGGACAAGCAGTGAAGGTTCTCAAGCTATCCACAAGGAGGGAAGGAGACATCCCGGCAGCCAGAGTGCTAGGACTGCTGGGAAATTCTGCAAACGCTAAACAAGAACACAGGAGGAGTGACATGGAGACAATCAGCCAGCAAGGAAAATAAAAACTATAGCAAATACTCAACCCAGTGAACAGAGAAATACGTGCAGAGGATAGGATATAGAGTGTGGTTCTGTTTTCCTCCTCTTCCCTTGGTGTGTCAGGCCCGATGCACACTGGGAGAGGATGAAGCGAAGTCCAGAGCAAACCGGTCAGCAGGATCCCGGTCCAGCCATGACTTCTGGGGGATAGGGGTGGGGGGTGGGGGGGAGTCCTCTGAAGATTTCAGTGTCATAACCCTTCAGAGTTACAGCCCTTTTAGAAAATAGCTCTCTTAGATGATAGTCAACAAAACAGGTGGTTTATTGGGGATAAACAAGGACAATAGAAACCCTGGGAAGTGGGAGGGGCTCTTCTTAGGGTGAAGTTTCATTGCCTGAAGCCTTAGGTACTGGGGATTCCTCCTTTGCATGGAGAGGTACTCTGAGAGGTTGAACCTGTAATTTCTCCCAAGGATTGCAGATGTTTCTCAGGTGGAGGGTGGGGGTTGGGCTCCCCAAGGAAAGTAGGGAAGAGGAATCCTTGCTGGAAAAGGGAGTCCTCCATTTTGCCAGGGTACCCGTCCAGACCTGGGGGGACTATGAATAGCAGGATCTTCCATATATATATTATATATACATACATATATATATTAAACAAAACAAACAGGCAGATGGGAAGACAGGAAGCAAACATCAGGTGGAAAGTGTAGCTCTCATGTCAATAAAAGCAGAAAACCCCCAGCAATTAAAGCCAGAGGTCGTCTTATGGGGACAGTAACTATCTGAGTGCCCCCTGGGCTAGCCGGCACTATACATCAGAAGCTGGGAAATGGGGTGTTAATGAACACGAGCACTGAAACCATGAGAAGAAGCTGAGGGACAGAGGGTCACTTCACATGAGTAGAGGGCTGCACCGACATTGCCACCCCTAAGGGGCACACTTGGGGCAGCTGGGGCACGCAATCAGACAGGGCAAATGGGTTAAATAGCAAGTGGAAATATGGCCTCAGCTCCGGACAGATCTCAACCCTGACTTCCTGTAAGTACTAGACAAGCAGATTGGAAATGCAGAAAACAGCCAACCAGCTTGACCTCTCAGGCACGTCTGACCACTTCCCCCAAAGCAGCGGAATACATCATCTCAAAGGCTCCCAGCACGTTTACCACGATGGACTGTAAGACAGTTCCCCACGAATGGACAAGTTTAAACTATACCAGTCATGGTTTCAGGGAAGGTAAGCTAGAAATCAACAACAGAAAGGTATCTTAAGAGCCAAATATTTGGAAACTAAATAGTGTTCTCTGTGACTCGAAATAGAAAGAAATCAGAGGGAAAACGGGAATGTTTTTGAGCTGAATGTCTAAGGGTCTGAAAATCACTGGAGGAAGACCCCAGACTCAGTGTGCAAAGACAGACACTGTTTATTCTTCCAAAACAACCAGTGGGGGTGGAGGAGGGTGCGGGGGTGGGGTGGGAGAGTCAATTATTCTTTGAAATGGTGACTCCAGACAGGCGAGCAGACCTTCTTATAGAGAACTGGGGGTAACTCTCTAGAACGATTAGGTAATCTAAAATTTTATTGGTGAGTGCTGGGGGGCTCACAGGTGATCAGCGGTCTGCTTTCCTATGTCACGAACACGTTTAACCATGTGGCTATCCCCAGGCTCTTCCTTGGGAGGGGGTTTTATGACCTCCTTTCTGGTTTTTATGGCCTGGTCCCTGGAGCTGGTGCCTTATGACCTTGGTTTTGAAATCAGGCCTGGTCCTTCAGTGGAGACACATGGAGTTTATGTCATCCTTTCAAATGAAAATGGAAACACAACATAGCAGAACTGGGGCGGTGTGGCTCATATATGCTTGGAGGGAAACATAGGTGATGTATTAGTCCAATATCCATCGCTATAACAAAATACCTGAGGCTGGGAACTTCCCTCACACATGTGCAACGCCATTCATTAATGTGTGTGTGTAATATAGCTATATTCCTACATGTGTATGTGTACATATACATTATACATACTATATATAGCATATGTAGACACTCTATGTATACACTGTATACATGTTATCTATATGTATCTACATATATTATCTATCTATACATATATGTACATATATATACATATACATATAGATAGATAATCTATTTTGGAGATTGAGCACCCATACCAGGCAGCTCCGTTGTCTGAAGACCTCTGGTAAAGGGCCTCCTGGCAGACAGCATCATGGCCTGACGATACACGGTAGAAGCAATGGCAGGTGAGACAAGAAGGCAGAGATTCAGGAGACAGACTTGCCACTATAACAACTTGCTCTCATGGGGCCTCTCCAGGGTCTTGGGAGAATCCCATCAATCCTTCCAAAGGTGCTGCACCGGGTGACCTATCTGTCTTGTGCTGGTAGTCTCCGCCCCTTCCACTGTCCACTGACATTCAGCACCACAGCCTCAGGGCAAGGCTTCTAGCAGGTGAGCCTTTGAGAAACAAACCACATCTGGGATACAGCAAGCTCAAAAGGAGAGGTCTCAAGACAGCAGCCTGAGCTCGCAACTTCAGATACTAGGAAAGGAAGGACACATCGAGTCCAAAGAAGATGACGAAGGTAATACAAAATATAAATTGCCAGGAGGTAGTGGCACATGCTTTTAAACCCGGATACCGGGAGGGGGAAGAGGAAGAGGAGGAGGAGGAAGAGGAGGAGGAGGAAGAAGGGGAGGCAGGTAGATCTCTGTGAGTTCAAGTCCAGCCTGGTCTACAGAGTGACTTATAGAACACTCAGGGATATACAGAGAGTCCCTGTCTTGGGGAAAAAACCCCCAAAACAACAATACGAAGTTTAAATTGATGAAAGAGAAGAGATTGAAGCAGCAAAAAGATGTCTATCTTTTTAAAGACATCATTTAAAACTCAAGCAGCCAGCCCACCCGGTCCAAGAAAGAAAGATGCGTCTCATGGATGTGAGGAAGAGCCAGACCCCAGCAAACACTCCACCGTTCTCACAAGCAAACGTTTGCTGCAAACACTTGTTGACGGGTTCGACAACTCCTCTGAAATGGGGTGATTCGGCAAATTCAGCAGAAAGAGATCGATAAACTTCATGTCTGTGTTGCCTATACCTGTCAGCAAAATTTAATTTGCAAGTTAAAGCCTTGAAAAAGATGAATTTCAGACCCAGATGGATCCACAGTTGAAGCGCACTCGTATCTAACAGAAGTAGAATCAATGCTTCATATTTTCCAGACAACAAAAAGGAAGGCTTGCCCCATCTGGGCAGGCAGCATCGCCCCACTCTTGAGTTGAATAAAGACATCGGGAAGAGCAGAGAACAACTTGCCTCATGAACGAGATGCAAACCCCATTAGCAGAATTTGAAGGATTTTAATCCGTCTAATTCTAATTGTGGCAAAGCAGCTTTATCCTAGTGAGGCAAGTTGCTTTAACATCCAGGAATCAATCAACTCTATCACTAATAATGAGCTGAGAAGAAAACCACATTCAATAGAAAACATACTTGATAAAATCCAACTTTGATTCATAGTAAGATACCCTGAGGAAACTTGGAAACGACTTCATCGGGTCAAGGCCGGCTATGGAAACAAGCAAACAAACAAGTATAAAACCCGGCATTGCTTAAGACTCAGGAACAAGTCAAAGATGTCCCTAACGTTGTGCTGGAAGGTCCTAGTAATAAGGCGTGGGGAGCAAAAGTGAGTTAACACTTTTCTTCTGTGTAGGACAGCTCACAGAATCCAAGGATGAAAGCTATTGGAAGTATAGTCAGCACCACTGTTAGCATTCTGTCTAAGCTCCACCCCACAGTTACCTGGCAACAGCCAGGTATGCTCCGCCCCACAGTAACCTGGCAACAGCAAGTGTGCCTGACGCTATAAAGGGGGCTGCTTGCCCTCTCCTCACTCTCTTTCTCTGACTCTTACTCCCTCTTACCTTCTTACCCTTTGTCCCTTCTCTTCCCATTCCCCTACCCACTTCCCTCCACGTGCTCATGGCCGGCCTCTACTCCTCTCCTCCTCTTCTCTCATTAAACCTTTCCACGTGGAACCATGTTGGCCTGGGGTTGTTTGTCAAGAGGTGAGCCGAGATTTCTACCCCAACAACCACCGCCTCCTCCATCTCTCTGCCCCCTCTTCCACAATGATCTCTGTGTTTTCCAAATATATAAACTCAGGAAAGCATGCACGAGATCATCGAAAGCTCGTGGGAGCAGGGAGAGGACACGTAGTTCTGGTCCTAGCTGAGGACATATTGGCAACTAACTGCTGGAGAGCAAGCATCAGTTTGGTTTAAGAGAGTTTCCCCGGGTCACCATATTCCAGGGAATGGCCCAAGAGAACATGGACAGAACAGGTTGGACTTGATGGGTGTTTTTCTTTGAAGTGGTTAAGTGGCGGGGGCGGGGGGAGGGGATGAATGTGACTGACACAGGTATGAAATCCTCCCCTTCAAAAAAAAAAAAACTGACAAAAAATAGGGAAAGAAACTGCTGGAATTAGTAAATAAAGTGGCAAAGTGTATCAACACACACAGAGCAACGTGAGAGCAACATGTATCAACACACGCAGAGCAACATGTATCAACACACGCAGAGCAACACACACAGAGCAACAGTATTTTCTGTACTTAAATAATAAGAATCAGACATTTAAAAACATTTACAAGCCACTGACACATTATAGCTGCTTGGTCATGATGCTAACAAAGGATGTATGGTATTTGGTTATTAAAACAATGAAAATAGGCTCAGTGGGTTATAAAAAGAAGGCACAACATTGAAGGGGCTGGGGGGTAGACCTGAGAGGAGTTAGGTGGGGGAAAGGGTGTGAATATTATCAAAATACATTATTTGCATGTGCGGAGTTCTCAAGAATATATATAATATGTATATACCTCAAAAAAATGCAGTGTGAAGTAGAAAAGAAGGCCAAATCAAGAGGGATGTGGACCGCATTCATGGATAGGGAACTGGAGGTTGCCTCTCCACATTTATTCATAAATCAATGGATCTCAACCAAAATGCTGTCCTGTTCCTTCTCAGTAAACACTGACATTTGGAGTCTCAAATATTGACATAACAGAGAATTCAGAAATAGACTCAAATATGCATGGTCAATTGATTTGTGGCAAAAATAAGGAGACTATTGGACAGCGACGATACAATTCTCTGGTAAATAATGCTGGATTCTTGCATTATTGAAATGGTGCTACTGTTTTCTACTTCCAGGCAACCAAAGTTTGTCTCCAAAAGACCTGTGTATGAATTCTTACCCAGCCTTGTGTGAAATATACAAAAGCTGGAGACAACCCAAATGTTCGGCTGGTGAATGTGTTAACACGTCGTGCACACACTCTGTTCATAAATGCGGGCAGGCGGTTCAGAATAATTTGCTAAGGGAAAGAAGCTAGCACTCCCCCCCTACCCCAAGCAGTGAGATGTACTCTATGCAGGCCTCTATTTGTATGAATCACGGAGTGACTGACAATTTGGCGGTGGTTTCCTAGGGGCAAAGCCAAAGATACAGAACCAGGAAGAGAAGAAGAACAAGGAGGAGGAGAAGGAAGAGGAGGAGGGGGAGGAGGAGGAGGGGAGGAGGGGGAGGGGAGATGAGTGTACCTATTTCTGCTGTGGTACTGAAGGTTGGCACGGGTTAAGGAACACAAATGTATCACATCTTATACTTTCTTCATGTGCAGGAGAGTGTGGGGAGTGCTTCCTGTGCAAGTGTGGGATCTGAGTTTGGACACCCCACATAAGAACTGGGCAAGGTGGTACACAACTGTTGCTCCAGTACCGTGGGATGGAAGCAGGAAGATTAGAGGAACTCTAGTCAACTGGGCCAGCTAGAAAAACCAGTCAACTCCAGGTTCAGTGAGAGACTCAGTGGAGAATATCAGAGGAAGACATAACTGTTGATCTCTGGCTTCTGTACCCATGCATAGGCGAGCACAGGAGTTCATGCACGTGCGTGAGTGTGCACCAGTGTGCACACACGCACACACACACACACACACACACACACACGCACACACACCTTGTGCAGTTTATTTTGTGTCAACCATCCTTTAATAACGCTGCATTACTGCCATTGAAGTACAGACTGTAAAAAGGTAAGTGTAAAAGCAATCTGAAAGAGAAAGTCACAGCCATAAAGGCAGCGTGGTGAAGCAGACACCCGTGTGTTCACAAATGCACAGTCCAGACAGCACACAGTGCAACAGGCCATCCCAAAGGTGATGAGGAAACCAACAGTCAGGATCCCGAGCATCCTCGGAGCTTCCCACAATGCACTGCTGAGAGGTATGCGTTGACCAGGAAGAGACAACTCTGAACACGTGAGCAATGTAAGATGCTCTGAGTGACTGCGGAGGGAGACTGAGGACTGCAGTGCTGAGCTCTGATAACAGCAGCGTAAGATGCTGCACGCAAGCATGAGGGCCCACGGATGCTAACCTGAGGTCCGAGGGGAGCAACCAAAGAACACAGAGCATTTCCTCAGATCGAAATGAAAACTGTCTCTATCATGCTACAATCCAGCACCGCCCTTTGACATTGACTCCGCCCTCTCTCCTTCAGATGCACTGGAGAGCCCGGCAGCAAAGGGGTCAAGGAAAAGAAAGAGCAAAGTGAATGGTTTCTATTCTCAGGACATTTAAAAAATGATTTATTTATTTTTGTCTCATGAGTACAAGTGTTCTGCCTGCGTGTACTGCTTGTGTACCATGTACCTGTCTGGTGCATGCAGAGGCCGAAGAGGGTGTTGGATCCCTTGGCATTGGAGTTCCAGAGGGTTGCGAGCCACCACGCAGATGCTGGGAACTGAACCCAGCGCCTCTACAAGGGCGGCCAGCGTTCTTAGGCACTGGGACATCTCTCCAGCCTCACCCCGAGCCGTGCGGAATTTCCAGCATAATCTACTGAGAACAACTAGGATCCTTTGGAGTCCAGTGAGTTGGAGAGAGTAAATTCAGCATAAGAAATTAATATTATAAATGAGAGAGATAGTAAGAATGACATAATAAAAAGCCAGTTGTGAGAACAAATCACCCACTGTTTCCAAGGTTACGGGAGCAATGCTGGCTTGGAAGGCCCTTCCAGTGGGAAGGAACAGCTGGACTTTGAGGAGGGCTTGAAGGGAGATTTAAATGTATGAGCAGACTTACCACACCCAATGTATGAACAGACTTACCACACACAATGTATGAGCAGACATTCCACAGCCAGTGTATGAGCAGACAGTCCACATCCAATATATGAACAGACTTACCACACCCATGGATGGAAAGAGTTAAGAATAATGAAAATTCTCTTTAAGTTGGTATAAAGAAAAAATGTGTTTTCAATCTAACCCAAGCTAACTAGTCAAGCTAGTTCATAAAATTAATATTATCATAGTGAAGTGACCAAGGTAAGGCCATCTTGTTCTCCATTTGCGTTTTCCAGGACAGCCCTCAGCCCTCTCTCCCCTCTGCCTTGGCAACACGTGAGGTTTCCATGACCTTGACCGTGGTCAGATGAAGTAACGACAGTAGCATCCATACAAACGATATAAACTAAAGTAAGCGAGGAAGGTATACATCAAAAATAATTGTCACCTTACATCTGAAACAACGCCTAGGCGCTGTCAAGAATGTTTTAAGGTCACCTTGGCCCTCATGGTTTTCGTCTTTAAAAATTCTGTGCCCCTGATATTCAGCGTGGAGAGACTCTGAGACATCAGCCCACTCTCAGTTGCCAGACAAATTAAAGGACTCAGATATACATTTAACTGGCTCAACTGGCGTGGCTGACTGGATCTCCCCTGGATTATTGAATAGCAGTGGTTCAGAAATAGCCGAGATGTGCTGGAGACAAAGGCGGGCTCTTCCCCTCTAGATGTCAAGACGCTGTAGGCGGGAAGGCAGCTTGGAAGGAGGTGTTGCTGGCTCTTGAGGTCCATGTGAACGGAGCTCTGAGCAACGCTTGGCCCAATACCGTTGTGAAGCTCGAGTCTCTAAGAGAGCAAGTTAGGGTTCGGCGATGGAGAAGTAAAGCACAGTGGCTGGAGAGAGGGCTAAAACATGGCGGTCAGCACACGCGGCTGTGGGATGCGATACGCGGGCTCCCTGTGAAGAAAGGGTAGATTCATTAGGTCCACGGCACTGGTATTACAGGAAACAAAACCCACTTTACACCATAAACTAAAACCAACCGAGGGTGGGTCGAAGCCTGAACATGAGGACGGGGAACTGCGAGGGTAACGTAAGGGTTTACGTGGGCACCACAAAATGGAAGGGAGCGTCTGGAGCGGCAGACGCATGAAAATTTAAAGTTCTGTTCAACAGAAGGCACCATCAACAAAGAGAAAAATACAAGCCTCGGTCTGGGAGGATATATTTATAACCCATATAACCAATAAAGTATCACTACCCGGGTACATAAATAATTCCTCAAAATCAATAAGGGAGCAGCAAGCGGCCGATGGAAGAATGAAGAAATGATAAGAAACAATAAATATGGGAGAGGGGAGGGCTCACCATAAATACGTGAAAGCGTGTTCAGCTTCAGGCCTAACACAGAGGAGCACAAATTAAAACAACAAGGTGCCATCTTTCACCCATTAGAGGATAAAGAATTAGTAAATCTGGTCTCGCCAAGTGCTGCCGTGAATCTGTGCAGCCAGCAGCCCTGAGAAGTGTTGGCTGGAGGGTAAATTGGCATTACCATCGCGACAGCCCTGTCCCTACTTAATCATGGTTGTAGAGCACACTCACGGGTTGGGGTTACTAAGCACCTGTCTGCCAAGAATGCTCAGGGCTCTGTCCACAGGAACCCCAAGGGTCCAACGTGCTGCCCTCCCAGCCAGCGCTCAAGGCACCTTGGTGTCAGACATTGCTGCCAGGCAGGCAGGCAGAAGGGACAGGCTGAGAGTCCCATCCCGGGGAGGGATGAGACACCATGCCTTCTGGACCCAGGGGAACTGTTCTACCAGTCAGTTAAAGCAGGCTGGCTTGCTGCCAACCACGGCGCACATCTGTAGGAAAGCTGGATGTTGCATGAAAAAAGGAGGTCGTAGCCATCTCTGCCACTTTGACACTTAGGTAAACTTTCGGACTCATAAACTACTGTGAGTGGGTATGTACGCATAATAGAGAGTGTAAATGTGGGCATCGAAAAGGCGCCCAGACACCATGGGCAGAGCACGGCCTTCCCTCTACCTGCGGAAGCGGAGTCGTTTGCAGAAAGGAGCTGTGGCTTGGGAAAGCGGGATCAGCCGGGAGGAGCCAGAACCCTGAGGGAGGAGGATTACTACAGACATTCACTGGCACCTGATGTTTGAAATCCACTGAGGTAATTGCTATAATTCATTCAGGTAATCAAGGCAGAGGTTTAGGACACACACACTCAAGTAGCGTTCGATAACGCATCCCAGCTTGCCTGGGGAGTCCTTAGGGGGTAGGAACAGAAAAAGCTGTGCTCTGAGCGGCATCTGAGGTCCTCGTTATAGCTGGAGCAACATGAGGATTCCCACACCCCCATCTCTACTCCTCACAGGGGGCTACGTCAGCACGGTATGTTTTTAAAACTGCAGGTACCAGGACACGAGATGTTGTGGCTCACTAAGAATACAATCAGGTCTAGAAAACCGGCGGCTGTAGGGAGCAAGGAAAACTAACGAGAGCTTAGTGGTGTAGTCGGGGCGGGGCCTAGGCTTACACATCCACTGTGTAACAGCAGCTACCTGTTGACAGTGGCCAGAGAAGCTGAGGCTCCCCGAGAGCGAAAAGAAATCAGACAGAAATGCGTGCAGAACCCATGCTGGGGATGGCTATAACCTCTACTGGTCTACATTAAGAGGAGGTCTGAGCACTGGAGAAAGTGATGCTTGGCTCTTCTGTGAGGAAACTCTGTGAGATGCCACGGTCTTCCACAGCGATCTGTCTGTGCAGCGGAATTCCAATCAGGCAGCAACGGCATCTCCCGTGGATTTGACAGGCTGTGTGAAACTCCCTGGGAGCAGAGAACACTTGTAAACATTGGTTTTTGACAATGGAAAGCGATGACAACTGGACTTGCAGACACAAGTTACATGTGACAAGGAGACTGCTCGTCTGAGCTGCGGGGACACTCGGGAGGCATCGTGTGCAGTCCAGGGGGCTGGGAGTCGGGAGACAGGCTGGCCCCTGGGACAGGCTAAGGTGGGTCTCTAAGTCACAGACGCGGGAGGGAACGTTCCGTGAGGTAAAGAAAGTCATCTGAAGACAGACAAGCTCCAAAACAGATACTGACTTCGCCATTAATCAGGGGGGCGCTGGTGAAAGCGGCTGTGAGATATTACTTTTCTCCCCTAAAACTGGGAGGAAAAGGTAAAAGCCAATGATTTCATGCAATGGCAGACGTAAGCAAAGGCAGAGGGGGCTCGCATGGCCGGCGGGGAGTCCTGATTATGACACGTGCCTGCGCTTGGGTAATAGGAAAAAAAATTATTAACAGGGAGAAAAAGAAACAAGTTCTCTTTTTTTTTTTTTCCTAGCGAAGAGAGCCTGCAACACAGCAGTGTCACCCATAAGAGAGAAGAATCTACAGCTATCAAAAAAACCCGAGGTCGGGCTGCGTGTGCCAACATGGAGAGCTCCCGAGACACTGTGTTAAATATAAAAGCCGAGCTGCAGACAACCCATGAAATATGTATGACTCCATTTGTGCGAAGGCAAAATCGCCAGACAAAACTGTATATTTCCCTCTCCGAGAGCGCATGTGTGCTGGCCACAGTGAAGAAGACGGCCGTTTCTGGCAGCAGGGAGGGACCCCCTCCCCACCCGTGCAGGAGCAGCCACAAATGGCAGTGGGCTGAGTGCCCCCCAGGCTCCCGTCCATGTGCTGTGGGCGCAATTTAACAAATGACTGGGACAATAAAAGGAAATTAAAATAGGCTGCTAGACGTGTACAGGTTGCAAGCTTAGGAAGGAAGAAAAGCGAAGGGTGAGGGTTCAGTGTCAGAGATGGATGGACGATGCCTGAAGCCGGGGACAGAAGATGCTACCAGGACAAGAGTGTCAGCATAAGCCCCGGAGAGCTGCTCCAGAGAATAGGAGTACTGGTCAGGTTGAGCTGGGGTGTGGGGACCAAGGGCGGCAGGTGAACCCCACTGGGAAGTAGAGAAGCCCAAGGAAGAGCCAGGCTGAAGGAGGCATGGGGCTCAAAGGTAGAGGAGACTGAGTCCACCAGTTACGGTTTAGGAGATCAAGTCTCACTGCTGTAGGTGGGGAGAGTGGGTGGGCAGGGAGCGGGCGGAAGAGGAGGGAGGTGCATGTGCAGGAAGGGAAAGACTGGGCATGGTCAGGCTGACCAGGAAGGGCTCCCGCAGGGGGAGAAGAGCTAACCATGGGTAGGCAGATGAGGCAAGGGACTTTTCCATGCCTCATCCCTGCCAATCCATGGCCACACAGGAGTGGTAAGGTTAACCTGGGCACATCTAGCTTAGATGTGGGCTTTCCTATGAGGAGACACTGGCTCCTCCACGGGAAGGAGAAGAGGGAGAAACCTGCAGGAGGACTTAGGGCTGGGGAGCAAGCAACCATTCAATGAGAACAGTCCTGTCCTACAGTCAAGGCCGGATGTTCTTTAACATGGGAGGATAGTTAAGCAATGCTTGGGGCCTGGGGAGGCAGAGATGGCTGCCTATCCTTGTGGAATGTTCTCTGACTGCCCTGACTAGGAACAGGTAGACAGGAGAGATACCAAATACTAACACGGAGCCTCCATCCAGTGAAGGCTGGGGCCACCCGAGATGGGGAGTGTCTTAGTCAGGGTTTCTATTCCTGCACAAAACATCATGACCAAAAAGCAAGTTGGGGAGGAAAGGGTTTATTCAGCCTACACTTCCACACTGCTGTTCATCACCAAAGGAAGTCAGGACTGGAACTCAAGCAGGTCAGGAAGCAGGAGCTGATGCAGAGGCCATGGAGGATGCTACTTATTGGCTTGCTTCCCCTGGCTTACTCAGCTTGCTCTCTTATAGAACCCAAAACCACCAGCCCAGGGGATGGCACCACCCACAATGGGCTGGGTCCTCCATCTTGACCACTAGGTGAGAAAATGCCTTACAGCTGAGTCTCATAGAAGCATTTCTGCAAGGGAGGCTCCTTTGTCTGTGATAACTCCAGCTTGTGTCAAGCTGACACACAGAACCAGCCAGTACAGGGATGGAGTCTCCATCCACTGAAGCCTGGACCACATGAGTTGGGTATTTCCAAGCCAAGGAATGAGCAAAGTCCTTGGACAACAGGTTGGACCCAGAGATTTGGCAAGAGAAGAATTTAGAGGGTTCAGTGGCCAGGGTCTTCGTGGGATCCTCATTGTCCCAAGGAACCTGTTGTGTGAGCGTGTGGCCATCACTGGTGACTCACTCATAGCCCATGGCCTCATTAAACCATGTGACTTGGCCTTAGCCACTGAAGTAGGAGAATACTCGATCAGGCGTCCAGATGTAAAGGCATCTAAGAGCCTGGGTATCCTTAGCCCAGACAAATCCACTCACACAATGGACAGACAGTCTTACAGGGAGGATGGAGGGGGCCACGGGAAGGTGAAGTGCGTGTCTGTGGGTAGGAGGATGATAGTTCTCAGGGACACTCAAGCCATTCCCAAAGCCCACAGAGCAACCTGCATCGGGGCAGACCTGAATCAGGCACTCCATCTCCTGAACCAGGTTACATCGCCTGGCCGGAACTCACAAGCAACGAAAGAGAAGATGGCTGATGGAAAACTACGTGTCCAACCTCAAGCTATCAGAATTAAGTTCTATCCACCGTACTCAAGAGTTGACTGCCGCACGCTGGGAGGCACAAGGGTGGTGGTGGTGGTGATTTGTGTACGACATGGGGGCGGTCTGGGCCCCATGCCTGCTGTTCTTGACAATCAGTTGACTCTACCAGCTGACAGGGAAGTTTTCTAGTTGGAAGCTCAGACTGGAAAGGGCCAAGCAGGATGAGATTTGTCTGCATCCATCCTTCAACGGGAAGAGTAATCAGAGCGCAGGCCATCACCACATAACACACAATGGCTTTAATATCAACTCCCCTTAAATATTAGATGCACCGAGAAAATATTAGCTAAATTACTGCAGACTAATATGATCAGTTTCCTCTAGGATAAAATGTGATAAATGGGTTTTAATAAACTAAGGAGAATTATATGCGTCATATTCTTGGTTCCTGTCAATTTTATTTAGAGTAAAATGCCATTGCGATAATTAGTTGGTTTTTACTGTGTTCATTAAAAGCTTTTCTAATGACCGCTTGGAGGAATAAGTAAAATTAATTTCTTTCTTGAGCACCCGAAGAATTCATCACACAAACAAAAAGCAAATTTCAGGTCCGTGCAAGACGGGGCGGTGGCTGTGGCTTCAGCACTTTGAGGCGTCTGCCGAGGGCATTGAGATCCAGGCATCCACAGCGGTGAACGGGGTGCAGGCCCCTCTTGAGGCGGATGGTGCCACTGAGCTGTGACCCCAGGCACCTTTCACTACTAAAGTCAGAGCCTTCCCCTTGTAATCGGACAGTTTGGGGTTCTAAACTTGGGGACCCATCACATCTCCTTTCAGAAAGGGAACTTGGATCTCCTAGGCTATCTCTTCCGTCCCGTATACTGGGCTATGCTCAGCCTGCCTTAAGCACACAGTGTCCAGCCCATGGGCACACATTGTCTCTGGATGGATTGCAGTTGGTTAAAGGGTTAGAGGGGACCTCCAGGGTTAGTCATCATGATGGTTATTTTTGACAACGTCACAAAGGCTAGAATCACCTGAGAAGAAGGACCCTTAGCTGAGGAATTGCCATCCATGAGATCAGACTGTGGCTGTGTCGTTGGGACATTTTCTTGATTGATGATTGATGTGGGGGCAACCCGATGTGGGCAGTGCCAACCCTGGGCAGGTAGGCGATGTGGAGAGCAAGCTGTGGGGTGCAAGCCATGGGGAGCATTCCCCATGGTCCCCACTTCTGCTCCTGTTTGAGTTTCTGCCTTCACTTCCCTCAATGATTGGGGGTGGTAAACCATTTAAATTAACCCTTTCCTCCCCCTGATAACTTTTGGTCATGATCTCTAACACAGAAACAGAAACCAAACTAGGACAGAAACCGGTACCAGACGGTGGGATGTGGCCATGCTGGCCCTGACTGGAATGTGTGCCTCGGGCTGCTATGCAGAGGAAGGTGGAGGATTTTAGAGCTTTGGATTAGAAAAGCCAGTGAGTGCTCAGAGCTTAAAGAGCTATTGTGGGAACTTGGAAGATAACACTGAGGATGGAAGCCTGGCTTACGGGGTTTAAAGAGAACTTGTAAAGTCCCTCAAAAACTCTGTGAGGGCAGCTGTACTGCCTGGTTGTGTGTGTCAACTTGACACACACTGGAGTTCTCACAGAGAAAGAAATGCCTCCATGAGACCCAGCAGTAAGGCATTTTCTCAATTAGTGATCAAGGGGGGAGGACCCAGCCCATTGTGGGTGGCGCCATCCCTGGGCTGGTGGTCCTGGGTTCTATAAGAGAGCAAGCTGAGCAAGCCAGGGGAAGGAAGCCAGTAAGTAACATCCCTCCATGGCCTCTGCATCAGCTCCTGCTTCCTGACCTGCTTGAGTTCCAGTCCTGACTTCCTTTGGTGATGAACAGCAATGTGGAAGTGTAAGCTGAATAAACCCTTTCCTCCCCAACTTGCTTCTTGGTCATGATGTTTGTGCAGGAATAGAAACCCTGACTAAGGCATTCACTGAGCCAGTTGTCACCCTGGCTCCCCTCCCACGAGTACACTCAGTCCGATGGTGCCAGGATTTCCCTGTTTTGTTTGGTGCCCAGCTCCTCCTGCTCTGGGAATCTTTGAGGAGTGAACATTCCAGAACACCTGCTATCTAGTGTGGGATTCTGGTCCCTGTTTGCAAACATGTTGATACAAAGTGTTCTTCTGAAGGGAAGCCTTGCTTCTTGGGATAGGTACAGTTTTCAACTTAAGTTTACTTTGTAAAGAGCTCTTCCTTGAACATACCGCAAGTGCCAGAAACAGTAACAAGCACCAAATCCTGTGCATACGGTGTCTTTCCTTACAGAGCATAATTTGTAAGGTAGAAATAGTAAGAGGTCGAAGTAGCTAACAGTTACAGGCATGTGGTATTGTGTGTGGCCAAGGTTTAGCTCTTGCTGTCCACATCCTCCTTCTTGTCATACTGTGAGTGACAATGTGTGATAGGTGAAGTGGGGTGAAGGTCAGAGTGCTGTGACAGTGTCAGGCTGTCCAAACGGCCAGAAGTGCCACTCTTACACTCTGGTGCTGGTATTAAATAAAAACAAGAGGCTTGAACAGAGTACAGATACATTGTAACGGTCCGTCCAACAGTCAGGCTGGGGGTACCAGGCAGGGTGCGTGCATATACATCGTGGATAGCTGCACCGAGGGATGGCTTACATGCTGGAGTGGATGATGAGAAATGGTGAAGTCTCATCACACAACTCACAAAGGTGTGTAGAGTCTGGAATTTCTTCTTCGCTTCGGAATTATCCCACTTCATGTTGTCAGACCAGGACCAACCTCACATGACTGGCACTATAAGAAGTGAAATTCTAGCCGAGTGGGGGCCTGTGGTACCCGAGGACATCCAAACGTGCCCTGTAGCGACAGCACTCAGTTTGGACCGTGGTCGATACACTTTCCCAGAGCCAGCCCTGGACATGGCGTCTCCAAGCCTGGCTCGGTGCTGGGCTGTCACGTCGGGAGCAATGGCTGCAGCAATTCTGGCGATGGGTAATTTAGCTGGTAATCATGCCTCATTGTTGTTTATTTGCCATTAGAAGCTGCCCCTCACACTCTCTCTGGAGCGAGGCAGAGACACACTCAATTAAGCCGAGGGTGAATCGGGCCCGTGGAGTCAGCTCCAGGGCTGGGGGGCTCAGGTACAGCCCAGGAGAAGTCTCGGTGCCTAGCAGTCAATCAGGGTACCCTAATTGGAAAGTGGTAATAAAAAGTAATTGAGTTTAATACATAATTTAGATCATTACCCGGTTAAGTTAATGCCTCCCGCTTAGGTGTGGGGAGAAAATTATTTATCTCCTAGACGGGAAAGATTTCATTTGTTTTGATAATGGAATACTGGCCAATTGACTTTAATAAGAGCAGTTTGTTAAATCAGATTTTGAATTGGTGCATGGATTTGAAGTTCATATGTTAATTTTTGACATGATATACTCAGCACAACCGTTCTTCCCTTAAAGGGCTGAATTTATTCTCCCCAGGGACCTCCCAGTCACGGGAGCCCTACGTTACACAAGTTAAATGAGTCTTGTGTCTTGACGGGAGGCAGTTGAGCTCCTCACTTCCTCCCCCCCTTTTTTTTATGGAAAAAGAGACATGCTACAGAGCTCTGCTTCTTTGCGAACCCCTTTCCTCTCTAAAATGGTCCCCCAGCTGCGAGCAAATGCTTTCGTTAAATACTGAAAAGAACCTAATAACGATCCTTACTTGGACCTAACCATCTGCGATTCATTAACTCGTTTAATTTCCTCAGCCTTCCTGCCAAGTCTGTAGCAGCGCTCACCCGTTCCCTGTGTGTGCACACTGAGGCCAGGCCCCTGACGACTAAGGTGCTGGTAGAACTTGGTGCGGTATTCCTCCTGACCCAGGCAAGCGCTCTCTCCACTAAGGCCTCTGCTTCCCTCTCTACTGAGTGAGAATTAGACGTCAAGAGCCTTGGAAGAGAACTTCAGATCACAGGAAGACACTTGTGGTATAGGGGTGTGTGTGTGTGTGTGTGTGTTGGGGGTTGGTGGGGGTGACACATGTCTGCACATCTCTCTGGGGTTCCCTCCAAGTTCTCACTGCCTTGTAACTATCCCCTCTGAGGTCAGAAAACCCTCAGAGGCATTCTAATAGCCCTCTGGGACTCCAAGGGACACATAGCACTGATCTCTCTGGGAGACAAGCCTCTGAGATGCTGAGGGAGTACACGGCATCCTGGTACCGTCCATACTCAGCAGGGCCATCTCAAGACTTCCAGTAACTAGGGCTCTTCCTTTCTGCAGGGAGAGAGGAATCTGGATCCTCAGAGAGAGAAGAATGAATCTATTGGGTGTGGAGAGGCAGAGAAGGCCAGTGGAGAGAGCCTGGGCAGATAATCTCATCTCCATCCAACTAGCAATGCACCCATCCTGGGAGTGGTCAGGACCTGGGGAAACCCACCCACCCACCCAAAGCTAGAGCCCAGTCTGAGAAGGGGCTGTAGAGTGAGAGTCAGAGTGGACAGGATTGATTCACCGGCCCGGCAGCCACAGCTGTATCCAGCTCAGCTTCTTCAGGCCACGGGAGTCACTCACCTTTCACACTTGGACCCAGGGAGATGGACCAAACTCACCTCTTATCCGGTAGCTTTGGGATTATCAGGAACGTCACAACCTAGAGGTAGCCAGCTTCTGGAAGCCCTGCCTGCCCTGCATATCGGGGCTTTTCTGTCAGCAGATTGAGTCATCACAACCTTCAAGGAAGAGTGAAACCCAGGCCTGGCCCCAGCACTGCGGGGGCAGGACCCCCGGGGGCAAGAGAACTACTCTTCAATGTTACAGTGTTACACATGTGGACCACCCAGCCCAACACGTGGCTGGTGCTTGAGAAACATTTGTTTCCGTTTAAGCAGCCATGTGGTCCCACCCTCCTGCTCCTTTCCAAGGTCAAGGCCAACACTAGGAAGGCTGACGCCACAACTGTGAGGGTGCCTGACCGTGACCATTGCCTTAGAACAAATGGAAGCACTTGTTTACAAATTGTCCATTGAAATTTGAGTTGCAAAAATTGGCATCGGGCCTCGCCTGCCAGGCCACCCGGATTGGAGGGTGATTTATTAAGATTGCTTTACCTGAGGCCGCTCTGGCCCATGCCTCGGAGTAATTCACACCGGGCTCATTTCGGATGCAGTCAAAGACCCCCGTATTTCACTATGACAATGTAATCACAGAGCCACATTAAAAAGTCATTATTGTTTAGAATCCAGCTTGGTTTGAAAAACACTTACTATAAAATTCAACAGCCTTTGTAAATTACCGAAAGGTTTACTCAAGAGCACTGGGCACCGTGATTTAGACACGGAACTTACCACTTTATTGATTCGGTGGGATTTTGTCGGTCCCTGCATTTATGGGAGATGATTAGTGAGTGATCAGAGAAATAAACTACCTCGTGTTGGTTCATAAATAATGATGAATTGAATCTGCGCCCTCAAATTTCCTGCACACGCCACTCTGGCCCCAGAACCCGAGATGTACTTTCCGGGGTGGCTCTGCAGTGGTTCAGAGATTAGCCCACACCTAGGTGAAGAAAAGTGAGGCTCGCCTCCTGGCTTCTCTGGGGATGCTGTGTCCTGCCCACTGCCTCCCAGGGGAGTTGTGCTCTAGACAAACTTCCCAGCAGCCACACAGGGTGCTGAGGGGCACTGGACGAGAGGCCCCTCATAAACGAGATTTTATGTTTTACCTCCTCATCCTGTCCAGAGACAGGATTCATGCATGCACACTCCCTAAGTCATTCATACATGGTGCATGCACAGAATAGGGAATTGCTCCTGGCTGCCCTGAGAGGCTGAGGGCAAAAATGCTGCAATGGTAGCACGGGTGGGAGGGGGGGGGGGACAACCTGACACAACCTCCCTATGCCCAGAGCAGAGCAGGATGCTGGCCTGCCTACAAGTAGCAACTGAGGACAACTTAGGAGTCCCAACCTTGATTTGCCAGCTCATCTCCAGGACCAGAAGGAAACGTCTCCAAACAATTTCTACTTATTTCCCTCCTTGGGTTTCTGATGCACTGAGGGTTCCAGAGGGACCACAGAGAGAACAAATGGCTCAGTGTGGAATTGTATCTTCAGAGGCCCCCGCATGCCACAACTCACAGGACTGGGCATCTCAGAGGCACTCAGGGGAAGTTCCAAGCAGGAACAGAGCTCAGACAGCGCATCACACGGGGGGGGGGGTGCTAACCCCTCTATCAAGGCTTATCATGGCCACACCCTCACAATTCTCCCGGGCCCCCTGCCCAATTCCCGCCCCTACCCCACATCTCAGTCTGGCCATGACAAGCTTTGTCAGCAGCTCCAGGAATGGAGGCAAACAGAGCAAGCATGGCGGAGCCCCACAAACACAGATTAAGCAAAGCAGAGACCGAATTCTGAGTTTGAACTGTGTGACACGGAATTGAGTTACGCTGAGCCGAAAGTCGATTGAGGGAGAGAGGGACTGAGGGCTGAACGGAATTGAACTGGAAATGGGTTAACAGACTCGATTATAATCTAAACACCAAGCAAGCAGGGCAGTGTGTGAGGCAGGGACCCTCAACGCCAAGATTCCCACACTCAGAGCAGAGAGGAGGCCAGAGACCAATGCCCTGCTTCCTGCCTTCTGGTCAGCATTACTGATGGGCCTAAAAGGTAAACTTGTGAGTCAGCCAGCCTATGGTGCCGCACATCGTGTGCACGACCTGGGAGTTCTCACAGCCTGCCCTGCCCTTGTGTGCCGCTTGTCCCAAGAGTCTTCTACACAACACAAGTGGCAGCCACTAGAGCTGAGGCTGCTCAGGCCTTGCCCAGCAGGGAGCCCAGGTGAACTAGATGAAGGAGCGTAAGGGACTCCCAGGACAGCTGTGGAGACCACATTAGGCTGACACAAACGCTCAACACCCTTTAGGACCTGGCTCAACAGCTGTGTGGCCCGGGCCTCCATAAACACAGCCCTTGGGCTCTTGAGATCCTGTCAACTGGAACTGCAGTGAGACCTCATCTGAAAACATCGGAGTAACGAAACAAGATGGTGACGGTAGCCGAGTACGTGGGAACTGGGGTAGAGGGAGATGTGCTTGGGGAACATGTGTGCAGTGAGGGTTACAGATCAAAGAAGCGGTTGGGGTTCTGGGGTGACGGCTCAGGGGCTAAGAGCACTTGTCGCTCTTGCAGAGTTCAATTCCTAGGTTCGATTCCCAGCACCCACACAGCAGGTATCTCATAACCATCTGTAACTCCGGATCTAGGAGATTTGAACCTTTCTTCAGGCCTCCATAGGCACCAGGCACACGCATGGTACAACTGGCAATGCCACATTCAGGCAAGACACCCATTTACATAAAATAAAAAACAAAAACCTTGGAGCAGTTGGTGTCCAGAGTGTGGCAGGGGCTCAGCCCATTCCTGTTGGCTGGGAACTCTGGGCAAGCTCCACGCCCCTCCCCTCAGAGTGGGGCCTTTAAAACTGGGGATGGGGTGGGGGTGGGGGTCGGGGGGATGAACGAGCAACACAGGGACACTGGGCCTCCAGCCTTTGATCTCAAGCAATTGAGTTCCGCTCTTGGCACTTTCAACCAACAGGACTAGTGTAGTGTTTGCAAGAAACAAGTTCTACCTAGGACTGAACCATTGCTGTGTCCTTTCATCTCTGAGCTCAGCCCAGGAGCCAGTGTACCACCTCACCTGGTTCCCATCAAGGATCAACCTCAAGCGTCAGGCATAGGGGTGCACGGCTGAAATCTTAGGACTCGAGAGACTTGGGCAGGGAGAGTGAATATTTGAGAGTAGCTTAGGCTCTGTCGTGATACCTTGTTCAGAAAACAAGACACAAAGCCCCGGACTCAGCGTGTCAGAGTTGCACCTGCCCCCCGCCCCAGGCCCTGACCCTGGCAGCAGCTTAGTGAGTGTGCCGGAGTGAGGGCCTCTTAATGACCACAGGCGGGGCTTCCTCTGGTGAGGACTCCTCTGTCTTGCATCCTTGGACCACTAGCCATCACTCACGGCTCTTCACCTCTGGTTCTTCTCTGAGTTTAGAGGAGAGAGAGCAGCATGAGTGCCCAAGGCTCCATCTTCCATGCCAGGAGGGGCCAGGAGGGGCCCAGGAGGGGCCAGGAGGGCCAGGAGGGCCAGGAGGGGCCAGGTAAATTTGGCACATGGAGACTGACTCTGTGGAACCAACCCAGCCTGGGGCGGCTTCTCTGCTTTTCCACCTCCTCATCCGGCTGCTGAAGAGGTGGTGCTGTGCTGTGCTGTAAATATGGGTTTGAGTAGTCACGTGACATCCCTTCCAGTCTTGGCCTGACGGGGTGGGGGAGGGGGAGGGGGAGGGGTAGGAGCTGGTTCCTGCATCGGGTCCTGAGAAACTTGCCACCCTGAACCTACCTGGACCCCCACCTCGGATGCAGCTTTTCGTCTCTTTCTTATTTTCCTCCCTTTCATTTTGTCGTGAAGCAGGAAGCAGAGAGTTCACCCTGTCTCCACGTGCTTTAAGCTGGGAGCTGGAGAGACAGCTCAGCAGTTAACAGCACTTGTTGCTCTTGCAGAGGACACAGGTTCAGTTCTCAGAACTCACGTGTGCAGCTCACAACTACCTGTAACTCCATTTCCAGAGGATCTGACACCTTCTCAGGCCACCACAGATACCAGGCATGCACACACACACATACACACACTCATACACACAGACACACACTCATACACACATAGACACACACCCATACACACATATACACATAGACATACACACACGGACACACACACATACACACACCCATACACACATACACACATAGACATACACACACGGACACACACACATACACACATAGACACACACATGCACACACATAGACACACATACACACACATAGACACACAGCACACATACAAACATAGACACACGGTGCACATACATACATACATACATACATACATACACACACAGTGCACAGACACAGACACAGACACACACACACACACACACACACACAAACGGTGCACAGACACACATACAGTCAGAACACCTATACCCATCAAATAAAATAAATAAATTTAACTACCTTAGGCTGCTCTGGCTTATCTGGGTTTCAGCTTGGTGTTTCCCTGGGTTTCACAAATCCAGGGTTGGCCCCTAGTCTCCACTCCAAGACAGACAGATGTGGTCTGTGCTAACTAACTCCAATGGGACTTTATGAACCATGTCTGACCTGAAGGGGTTCAGGAGTCTTCTCCCTCACCTTGTCTCTCCTTCCTCTCCCCAAGAGTGCCAAGTCTCTCTCTCTCTCTCTCTCTCTCTCTCTCTCTCTCTCTCTCTCTCTCTCTCTCTCTCTCTGCTTTGAATGCAGGGCTTCCTAATCTGGCATGGAGCTTCCTCCAGCTCTTGAATACTGCTCTGCTGCCCCTGTCCCTGCGCCTGGCCAGGTGCCCTCCTCCTCCTCGGCCTGCAGTCACCTCTTCCTGACGCTGCCCGTCTGTCCCCCTCCATAATCACACTGGACTCTGGAAGGAAAGGGACCTCTTGAGTCCCCAGGGCTAGACTCTCAGCAGGTGTTCACTTATTATTTGTTGAATGAATGAACGTCCTTGGTGTTGTTTTCCCAGTGTCCTTTGCTCCTGTTCCTGAAATGGCTTGTTTTTCTCTTCCATTTCCATCCCAGTTCTGCAGCCTCATTTTTCACTCATTCTGCTATCTGAACATCTTTTGTTTTCTTATGTTTCTTCTGTGTATTTTTTCCTTTAATTTGGAATATACATCCTTTGTCCCAGCATTTCATTGTGGGACAATGCAAACATTTAGAACCCTTTGTATAGGATCACGTGTAATTTACCCCAGTCTTAAGGCATGCTAGCATGTCACAGGTAATTGTTTTAAGAAGCGAGACATTAGAAACAAAATGAGCCCTGGTCTCTCCCTCTCTCTCTCTCTCTCTCTCTCTCTCTCTCTCTCTCTCTCTCTCTCTCTCTCTCTCTTCTCTCTCTCACATTCCCTTCAGAGATCCCTGCTGCAATGCACCACATGGTTGTAGCAAAGATTAGCACAGATGACATCACCCAGTGGGGTGTGTGTGTGTGTGTGTGTGTTTGTGTGTGTGTGTGTGTGTGTGTGTGTGTGTATAGTTTTGTTCGACATTAGGTGATCTGAGTGTGTGCAGGGCCAGTGGCAGCTATGGACAACATCTTTCTGCCTGAAGGACTCCTCCGGGCACATTCCTGGGTGTCACTTTGTAGAATGTCTGGAAGGAAGAGGGGACAAGCCCAGCTTCAGCTTTGTGGCAAAAGTTGTATTAACTGCACTTCTCTGGTTGACTAAAAGAGGGCGCTTTTCCCATTACCTGACCATTGGACTTCCTCATCTATAAACTGCAGGATCCTATTGCGCGTCTACTTTTCCATTGTTCCGTTATTTGTGTCATCAGCTCGTGTGTGCTCTTTTTTTTTTTTTTTTTTTTTTTTTTTTTGGTTCTTTTTTTTCAGAGCTGGGGACCGAACCCAGGGCCTTGCGCTTCCTAGGCAAGCGCTCTACCACTGAGCTAAATCCCCAACCCCTCGTGTGTGCTCTTAACGTGCTCCATCTACTGCGTGGCTGGTGGTTTAAATTTTAACCGTCGGTCGCCTTGAGGGTGGAGCGTGTTGGCTATAACACAGCCATCGTTATCAAACCGGTTGTACCTTGCTGTTCTGTATCTTGACACGATCCCCATTTCACCAGTGTGCTGTCTAAAGGCTTTTAACACTTCGAGTTTCAGATGTGGGGCTCTGACCCATCTGGACTGGCTTCTCTGCCAGTTCCAATAACGATGTGGGTAACTTCACTAGGCCGCTGGGGCGGTGAGCGGCTATTCCACAGAGTCCTCTGTGTGGGAAGGAGCCGAGTTGCACACCGTGCTATCGGCCTTTGATCTTCTGGGTCCCCTCAGGGGGGTCCTGGCTGTGGGGTGGAGTGCAGCTGTCTCTTTCACTCCCCTCCAAGCTTTCCTTGGTCTCTTGAAGGTGAAGTTGTCAGTCTCCTGAGAAGGCTCCATGTGGAAACTGCTGGGATTTAAAACGAAATTATATTTGTTATGTATCAGTGTACACCTAAAATTGGACTGTTCTATTCGTGGCGTAACTCCAACTCCTTAGCAGGCTGACAGGAATGTCCATCTCCTCACTGAGATGTCCCACCCTCCTGTGCTCTTTGCTCCTGAATACCCAGAGGCTCCTTGCTAGTGGGGCTGGCAATCTTTGTCTTTTATGTTCCCTAATTGATGTTGACTGGAGAATACCAATGTGGTGGTTAATAACCTCCCTAAACCAAAAGCCTTGTCCTTCTAGTTGTAAAGTTTCTTAGGATTCTTAGCAAATCACCCAACCCCCAAGTGACAAACCGCATCTCTTCTTTTCTGGCCTTTTCTCCTCTGTCCTCTGTCCTTTGTCCTCTGTCTGGCGACCTTGACTGGACACTCAGACTCAGTGGTGAGAACTGGCCATCAGAGCTGTCAGCTCTGCCTGCAACGGTCTTGGCGCCTCAGCCCGAGGCTGGATGCAGGTGTTACAGCGTCCCCTGCCAGGCCAGGGTAGCTCTGTGTCTGGGGAGGTCTGAGAAGGACGCTCCTCCTCTCCGCATCTGGGCTGTAGAAGGAGGAAGTCAACTCCACCTGCAGCCTCGGGAAGAAGCCCTTTTCACCTGGGATCTGTAGATGGAATTACAGTGAAGGCAAGGTCCTCACCCCACCTCAGCTCTACCTTCCTAGGAAACTGTTTCTAGAACAGTTCTCACTCGCATGCGGCCAGCCAGGCTGACCGGGTTCCTCCATCTGCTGCCTGATGGCTTTGCATGCGACCTATATCCAGTTTAGTGGACAAACTGCCTTAGGCAAGAGTGGAGCCACCACCAGGCATGCATTGCCCGAGATTCTCCCACACCAGAAATTCCCATCAAAAATAGCCACCAGGGCCAGCAAGATGGCTCAGACAATGAGGGTGCTTGCTTCCCAGTCTGACAATTCGAGTTTGATCCCTGATACCCACTCGGTGGAAGAAGAGAAGTGGTTCCTGAAAGTTATCTTCTGACCTCCGCGTCCTGGCTGGTTCTGTGTCAGCTTGACACAAGCTGGAGTTATCACAGAGAAAGGAGCCTCCCTTGAGGAAATGCCTCCATGAGGCCCAGCTGTAAGGCATTTTCTCAATTAGTGATCAAGAGGGGAGGACCCAGACCATTGTGGGTGGTGCCGTCCCTGGGCTGGTGGCCCTGGGTTCTATAAGAGAGCAAGCTGAGCAAGCCAGGGGGAGCAAGCCAGTAAGTAACATCCCCCCATGGCCTCTGCATCAGCTCCTGCTTCCTGCCCTGCTTGAGTTCCAGTCCTGACTTCCTTTGGTGATGAATAGCAATGTGGAAGTGTAGGCTGAATAAACCCTTTCCTTCCCAACTTGCTTCTTGGTCATGATGTCTGTGTAGGAATAATTGATTAAGACACGCCATGTGTGCATCATGATACACACACACACACACACACACGCGTGCACACACACACACACTTACAAATATACATGTACACACACATGCCTATAAGCATGCATGTACATATACATACCTACAAGCACACACACACACATACACCTAGAAGCATACAGAATGAATGGATGAATGAATGAATCAATGAATCAATCAATCAATCAATGTGATTTTAAAAAGTTTAAAAATGACAACAGCCATTAGTCCAGGAATCAGGGGACTGACTCAGGACAAAGTTTGATGCTTATGCCTGCTGGGCTCAGGCTTAAGTGGGGACATGGCCGAAGGGGGCCCTGCTAGAAGAGAAGAAAGGTTCATGGAGCTAGGCTCAAGGCTACTCACGGTGTTATGTCAGCTGCTCTTCTCTGGGCATCTCTGGCCTCTTGACAGCAGGAGTCAGTGATGGGGCCGGGAGCACCGTAAGCGTCCCCAGTCTCTCTCTCTCTCAGCTGTTTGGAGGCCTCCGTGTTTCCTGCTATGGAAGAGAAAGCTTATTGGCTTCTGTCACCTTGAGAAGGATTTGTGGCTCGTGGAACAGAACTGGCTAGCATGTGAAGCAAGTGAGAGGCATCTGTAGGCTGATAGTGTAGGCCTTGACGTGCATGTGCCTTACGGCCTCCTGTGTGACATGCACGTGCCTTATGGCCTCCTGTATGGACTGTGGCCAGGAGAGGCCCGCTGTGGCCTCAGGTCACTCACCCTTTTGCAATGGATGCTTGCTTCATGGTGGCCAAGTCGTTCCTGCCTGGAACTTGGGACAACAGGAAACAGCTAGACCACACAGCACTGTGCCTGCTTCTGTGCCACAATCATGGCTGGGAAGCTCACCCCGCCGTTGCCACCCATGCAACAGGTGTCGGAGGCAGGGTGATAAACAATCCTGGGTCACAGTCAGCCAGAAAAGACAGTGGCAGGGACAAGGGGTGGAATTAAAAGAAGAGTCAATAGCAACCAGAGGTGCTCAGAGCTTCTGGAGGACCCAGGGGAGAAGCTGGAACAGCAGGGTGACAACTGTGACAAGTACCCTAGGAAAATCACACGTACTGCGGACTTTGTTACTGAAGAGAGAAAGAACAGGATCAGAAGACGATGCTCATGTTGGTGGACTGAACTGTAGATACACAAACCAGAGAAGTGCACGGAGCTGGAGGCCGTGGGGAATAGGCGTGGACCCCGGAAAATAAGCCCGGGTTCTCGAAGACAAGAAAGTAGGGGATTGTGGGAGTGCCGCTGATGAGCCGTGGCTCAGGGAGGGAGGGACAGAGGTTAGTGCCCTCCTCCCGCCTCACAGCAACACCACCTGTCCAAGGGCATCCCCATCACCCAGTGAGGCCAGCCTGTCGGACTTCTGCCTCGAACCTGCCTCCTCCCTCGCTTGCCTTCTGCAGCCTTTGAAGGAGTGTCTCATGAGCGGGCTCACACAAGTCACTTGTACTTCTGCGCGGGACACTAGTCTTTCCTCCACACGTGCGTGTAATTCAGTCATACGCATCTGCACGGACTCACAGACACTTACCTCATGTACTGCACTAGAGTCGTGTGGCAGTTGCCACTGTGGTTGTCTTACTGGTCCACCTTGCTCCTGGGGGCGCTTTTGGTGGCCAGCAAATCCCACTGGTGTGACCTCTTCATGATGAGGTTTAAATACATCACCGTTTCAGACACAAGATGCGGGGTCCTTTTGTCTAGCCCCTGATCAGCCTGGGGATGTCTGGTCTCTGTTGTGGATGGACGGTGTGAAAGTCAAGCTGAAGGCATGGACTGGGGCTGGGGAGATGGCTCAGCAGTTAAGAGCACTGACTGCTCTTCCAGAGGTCCTGAGTTCAAATCCCAGCAACCACATGGTGGCTCACAACCATCTGTAATGGGATCTGATGCCCTCTTCTGGTGTGTCTGAGGATAGCTACAGTGTACTCATATAAATAAATAAATCTTTTTTAAAAAAGAAAGAAACATGTAAAAATCTAGTGTAGACAGGTCATTTACCAAAAAAGGAAAAAAAAAAGCCACAATCAGAGTGACATTGGAAAGTTCTGAGCGGGCAGGCAGATTTACTGAACAGTGTGGGGGTGATCTGGGTGACACACTGCAGAATGTCTGAGTAGGAGGAAGAAATAACCAATGGACAATAAATCAATAGTGACTGAGAAATGAATGGAAGAGATAGAAAAATCTAAAACAGAGCTAGCTGCCAGCAAACCATGGACACCCTCAGCACACAGCACGGGGGAGCTGAGAGGGCAGACAGGGGTGGGAGGAGAGAGAGAAGAGGGGAGGAGAGAGAGAGAAGAGTGAGGAGAAAGGGGAGAAAGAGGGGGAGAGAGAGAGGAAAGAGAGGAGAGAGAGGAAAGAGAGGAGAGAGAGGAGAGAGAGGAGAGAGAAGAGAGAGGGGAGAAAGAGGGGAGAGAGAGAAGAGAGGAGAGAGAGAGGAGAGAGAGGGGGAAAGAGGGGAGAGAGAGGAGAGAGGGGGAGAAAGAGATGAGAGAGAGTGGGAGATAGAGGGGGGAGAGAGAGGAGAGAGGAGAGAGGGGGAGAAAGAGAGAGAGGAGAGAGGGAGAAAGAGGGGAGAGAGAGGAGAGAGAGGGGGGGAGAGAGGAGAGAGGGGGGAGAGAGGAGAGGAGGAAAGAGAGGAGAAAGAGAGAGAGAGAGGAGGCACTAGATTGGAAAGCATTAGCCAGACATCCAAGGAGCCGGACACACCGCACTAAACACCAAAGACGGAGCCCACCAGGAAAGTCTGAAAGCACTGAGAGCAAAGCAATTCACAGACAAAGGGACCCAGTGAGGCTGCCCAGGAGCCTCTTAAGAAGCGGTGGGAGCCAGATGGCCACCGGATGACATGCTCAAAGTGTTAAAAGAAAAATCTGTCAACTCAGAATCTTCCAGGCAGCTCATCGCTGAGTTGAAGGTGAGACGAAGCCGACCTGTTGCCAGGGAAGCCGCCTTCTCAGAGAGACGCGGCGGGGAGCGCTTCGGAGTGCAGGCAACACAGCAGCTAGTGCACACGAATGAAGAAATCTAATTATGCAAATTATTGCGAGAATTTTGAAGATTTTGGATGGTTTTGGATTAAAGACACTTAACTGATAAAGTCTGTGCGAATATTCCAAAATCTGAAAGACCCTCGGACTGATACTGCCACTCTCACGAGTTCTAAGGGGCGACACCTGTATCATGACGTCCAGAGGATTTCAGTAAAATACCACCCCCAGTAGCAGTGGGATGTGCGTCCTTTCACCACCACCCCCTCCCCCAAATACATGCAAATCTTCAGGCCGGCTAAACGCTGGATAAGAACACAGAGCTCAACACATTTGAAAAGCTTTAGTGACTTCAAGTGTCATCTCTCTCCACTCTACAGTGGAAGTTCAACTAGAAATCGGCGCTAAAAGGAAATATAAGGCTCACAGATTCTAGAAATTAAACAAAACATTCCTAAATACCAGGACGCCAAAGAGGAAACCTCTGCCCAAAAGTCAGAGCGTTCATTCACAGGAAGGAAAACGGAAAACCCAGCCCCCAGGAGCTGACGTAAGAACACTGGGAAACGTGTACCTGCAGGAAGAGAAGATCGCAAACCAATAACCTGCTCTTCCGCCTTGAAACACCAGGAAAGAGGAGCAAAGCAATCCCAGAGCAAACAGAAGGAAGGCGGCAATAAAAAAACGGGAGAGGAGCCATGGAGAGAACGAACATGGAAAAGTCAACACCGCAAGTCTCACCCCTGTGGACACAAGCCAGGTTCTTTGAAAAGATGAACAAAGGTAATAAAATCTGTGCAGACCAAGGAAAGGAGGGGCTTGAACCACTGAAACCTTTGTGAGCGTTGGCCTTGAAAGGAATATTATGAACCAATGGCGCAGAGAACTTGGGGCGGTGGGCGCGCTCACCGGAAGAGAAAACTAACAAGACCTGGTTCAAGAAGAACTAGGAAAGCCTTGTCAGACTTATAACAAGAGATTGAATTAGATGTGTAAAACAATAACAGACTGTGGCCAGGCTTGGTGGCACACGTCTTTAATCAGAACACTTGGGAAGCAGAAAGAAGTGGGTCACTGTTGAGGGCAGGCTAGTCAACATCTCACTAGTTCCGGCTCCATTGAGCCATAGGAACTAGGGCTAATTTATCTCAGCAGCTCTACACTATCCCCAAGTACTCTCTGACCCAGGCTAACCCAGGCTGTCCTCAAGCAGTTCCAGCGAGGCACCTTGCCACACTGGTATCTAGTGTTAGTTCCAGCACCTGTGGGGCCATATGGTACTAACCATAATTTATCTCTGGTTAGTATCTCTCCCGGTGCGAGCCGCAAACTCTCTGGTTCCCTGGTAAAATCAGGACTCTAGAAGTCGAGCATTGGCTGGCCCATGGCTCCCTGCCACGGACTCTGCTCATGCTCCCAACAACCTGGAGAAATCATGACTCAATAAACTGTAATTTATCAATCAGATTTATATGTTAAATTCTCAATCCACAATACATCTCACAATGGACTCACAACCAATTGATAAGGATCTAAACCGCCCACCTAGATAGGATAAATTTGCCTACAGAAATCCATCCCAACCTCCTTGGCAATTCAAGACCACCTGGATCTGGGTCATCCTTCTCCGTCTCCATCTTGATTCTCCTTTCTTTTTCTCCCTTCTCTCCCGACTTACAAAAGCTTTTCAGGGTTACATAAAGAGGCCCATCTCAAAAACCAACCAACAACAACAAAGATACCCACATTCTAGAAAGAGCGTCCCAGATCCTGGATCCACTGGGGAATGATGGCAACAGGTGTTCAAAAGAGTAATCAATCTTCCCTACTGTCATCTAAACACTGACAGAGGAAGGCTCCCTCGCTCGCTGGATCAAGCTAGAACTAAGCCTGTAAGGAAAACCTGACCAAGGAGTCACTAGGAAGAAAAACAAGAATCACCAGTAAATTACCTTGTTAATATAAACAAAAAATTAAAAAAGCCAAACCACCAGACAATTCTAGCAACGTATTAGAAGGATCCTGTGCCATGACCAAAGCGAGCTCACCCTAGGAAAGCCAGGCTGTTCATCAAGAGACACACCACGGGGATAAAATAAAGGAGAAATGTGTGCGATTGTTTAAATAGACACAGAGAGGTCTATTTTTAAATTGTTCAGTTCTAGGGATAAAAGGAAACTTGACATCTAATAAAGGCATCTAAAAGAAGTGATCGCTAACTTCTTGCCTCTCTCCCTGAGATCAGCCTGGACGGTACGGCCTGAGAATCAGCGGGGAAAAGACATGGAAGGCACCCAGGCTGGAAAATAACAAGTCAGACATCACATCTCTGTTTCCTTGCGATATTATCCTACACACAGGAAGTCCCGAGGAATCTGCACTGAGGGAAGTCTATCAGAACGGCCTGCAAGCCACAGGAGGCTGTGAGCTGCACAAAAAGCGATAGGCACCGTGAAAATTAAATTAAGGGAAATTTTCATTTATAACAGCATCAAAAAATAAAACACTTAGATAAAAATGTAAAAAAAAATGTAGAAAGGGAGGATGAGAGGTGCGTGCTGGGAATTAGAGACACGGTTGAGAGGAATGGAAGAGAGTCAGAGCTAATGCAGGAAACACATGCTCCTCCTAGCTCAGACACGTAGGCTGTTAGGACCCTGTACCCCTCAGACTGGTCTACAAATCCAACAGGACCTGGTAGCCATCACCCAGCTGGCTTCACTGCCTTGCTGATTCTAATGTCCCTGTGAAAACTCAAGGAATCAGAATAGCGGGGAGGGGCTGCACCCAAAAGGAAGAATAAGATGGGAAGACGAGATTTCCAGTTCAGAATCTTAGTGTAAAAATGCAACGGTTGGTGCACCGTGCGTGGTCAGATCCATGGGATGTAACTGAGGAGCTAAAATTTAAGCTCTCCAGCCAGAGTCAGTTGGATTCCAGCAGGGTGCCAACACAGTGAGGCAGAGGCAGGGGCATCGGCATGGGAGTCAAGATAGCGAGCAGTGTGTCCACACAGCAGAATGGGTAGGAGGCGCTAACTCTCCCTGAGCTCCAGAGCGAAGTGCAGACGAGAGACCTGAACGCAGGAGATAAAGCTGTAATGGAATAAATCATCTTGACCTTGGGGGTAGACAGTCGCTTCTTTGTATTTTTTTTTAATAGTATAGAATAGAGTTTATTCAGGGCACGGGGAGGGGAGTTAAGAGGGTAGTGTGTGTGTGTGGGAGAGAGAGAGAGACAGAGAGACAGAGAGACAGAGACAGACAGAGACAGAGAGACAGAGACAGAGACAGAGACAGAGAGACAGGGGGAGAGAGAAACAGAGAGAGAGAGAGAGAGAGAGAGAGAGAGAGAGAGAGAGAGAGAGAGAGAGGTAGAGAAGAGGAGTAGAGGCTGCCGGCCATGAGCACATGGAGAGAGGGGGGGAAAGGGAATGGGGACAGAAGGGGTAAAGGGGGAAGAGGTCAAGAGCAAGAGAGAAAGAGAGCAAGAAGGCGACAGTGCTTTCTTAGATATGACGCCAAGGGCACGAGCCACAAAGGAGAAGTGGATGAACTATGTCAGAATTTAAAGTTATATGCTATCCACAACGTCATGGAATAGAAGGGGAGGGGGTCGAGAAAGAGAGAGAGGAAAGCCTGGCCCCACAAACCAGGAGAAAATACCTACAGGCCAGCTGTGCGGCAAAGCACTTGTATTACACACGTGTGCAACACACTCATTCCTAACCCAATGGCAAAAGACAGATAACACAATTTAATGGTGGTCAGAGGGCTCGAGCAGACATTTCTCCCAAGAAAATAGACAAACAGCATGCATACGAAATGCTGTTCCTTCTGCGCCATTACTCACTGGGGAGCCATGAATCAGACTCACAATGAGGCTCCGTGCCACACTACCAGCCCTGGCTGAACTCAGACAGCCTGAGAACAGCAGGTACACCGGAGGAGCAGAGAGGCCGAACCCCCAAGGCACGGTGGTGAGGTCCGCCACGTGACCGATAATCCCACTCCTAAGTGCCTATGCTCAAGAGAACAAACGCTCACCAGCTCACTGACCGGTAAAGTCTCATTGCTGCTCCTTCCTCAAGAAGGTTTACATGGAAACAGCCAAATTTTTCATCCATGGATTCCCGCCCCCGGGGCTGGAAGTAGAAGATATTACGTCTATGCAATGGAGACTGTGTGGCAGTCAGAAAGAGAGCGTTTATCCTGCTGTACTTGAGAGCGAGCCTCGTTCCTGTGCTGAGAGGGGAGGCAGAGGGAAAAGGAGGCTTTAGAGTGCTCTGGTGGGGAGGAACGGGAGTGAGCACAATAGACAGGTCTCCTTTATGAATGACACAAGTAATTATGGTCTTCACGCAATCCTGTGGAGGTCACAAAGCACATCAGTGTGTGTGCTTTAAATGGTTACAGCACATGGCATATACATCGGATCTTAGTTACACTGTTTTTCAGTCAGCACGGCCGAAGTCTAATGCACCTTTGTAATCGTACAAATAATTCCGAAGTTATTTTGAAAATTCTAGAATGTGGGGAAGAACAAAAGAATTCTAGGATAATCTACGAGGCTAGGGAAATGCTTAAACACACACACACACACACACACACACACACACACACCACACACCACACGCACACGTGTGGGACCATGAAAGGCACCCTGGTTTCCGGTTGAGGAGGCTTGAGACCCCGGTGACCCTGAAGGGAAGGTAGGTGTTCCTCCTGACCCCCAGGAAACCAGACCTGTCCCTAGCCCTCATCCCTCCATAGATTTGTAGCCATCAGTCACGTAAAGGCAATGCCCCAAGCCCCTCCACAGGTAGAGGATGTGACCACAAGTTAAGTCACGTAGGCTCAGGACAGATCTCCATTATAATGAGGTACCTAAAGGCCTGGAAGCTTAGCCAATAAGTTTCCCTTCTCAGACACTCCTCCCTGCAAAAGGTATTTAACCTCAGACCCACTCTGAGAACGGGGGTACAGTTTTACTCATCCACCTTCCACCACGACAACAAACTCCTTGAAACCATGACTGCCTCTTTTCATGGGAGCCACAGAGAAGGCCATTGCCTACATAGCTGCAGTCTAATCTCCTGTAGAGGGCTTCCCTGTGCTTCCAGCCGTGGCAGCCACCAAGCTCAAGCCCACCTCCATCCAGCCAAGGATTATTCCCCATGAGACCAGCCAGAGTGCCCCCCCTTTCCCCTCAGCCCCTGACTAGATCCAGCCCTGAGGACCCCCATTCCATTCTTACCTCTTCCAAGGCATCCCAGAGGCACCTGGATGCCCAAGAGTCTGAGAACCTGATGGCTCTGGCCTTCTGGCAGGCCCCAGGGACCCCCAAGCCAGCTCCGGCTGTGTCCCACCCGTGCCTCAGACCACGATTCCTTCCCACAGCCTGACACCCGCCCAGCAGCAGTGTGGGGTAAGCGTGGTCAACCTCCGGCATCCTGTCTCCATGAGCGGCCCAAGCCGGGAGCAGACGAGGATGTGATTAATCCTACACATATGCATATATATTTACATATAGTTATATATAATTAGCCGAGAACAGAAAAAGAGAACCATAAGTCAAATTGTTTATACAAAAAATAAAGAAGAGTTTTTAAAGGATCAAACAAAAGCGTGGAGTAGAACCCAGAGATATAAGCGGTAATGTAGGGGTGGTTCTATACCTGGAGACACGGCTTCTTAATTTCCTGTGTCTAACTGTATTGGTTACTTTTCTCATTGATCTGATGAAATAGCCAGAAGATGCAAGTTAAGGGAGGGAGGGAGGGATAAATTTGACTCACTGCTCCAGAGGGTCAAGGCCATGAGGGCATGATGGACCTCTCAGAAATTAAAGAGGGCCCACAAGGCTTGGCCCTAGTAACTAACCCACTCTCTCCAGCTAGGGCCCACCTTTTAAAGGATCCACAACCTCCCAACACGGTCCCACTAGCTAGAGACCAAAGATTCAAACACACCAACCTGTGGAGAATGTTTTACACCCAAACCATAGCTACCTGTTGTTTGAGCCATCCATCGATATGGAAAAGGCTTTTGACGAAACTCCTGCCACAGTCATTTCCACAAAACATCGTGACTCAAATAGTAGTGATGTGACTGCTGAGTTAAGGGCCTTTGGAGCTCAGGGATGTACCTCAGGCTTGCACATCTACCTCCTCATGTCCACCTTGCTTGTGTCACCTGAGTCCTGCTTGTGGGCCTTTGTGGCACTGGGAGATAAGCTGAAAGGGGACAAGGCAGGCAGGTCCTGGGTCCTGTTAGTTTCCTGTCTCTGCGGCCTGCCATCACAGAGCTGCGGCTTTTGTGAGAAGCCTGTGTGGGGTTCTGCTGTAGGGACTCCACAGTGCCGCAGACACACACACACACACACTTACACACACACACACTTACACACACACTTACACACACTTACACACACACTTACACACACACATACAAACACACACACACATGCCATCACCTGGCACTTCTACTTTGGGGTTACCTTGCTCCCTGTAGGAGGAAAGTGTCTGCCGTCTGACCCCCTGGGCACTACCTCCTTCCACCAGTTCTACAGAAGGGAGTCACCAGCTGCCTTTAGGGAATGCATATCAAGAAAAAAAATCCCACTCACAGAACACTGAGCTACCCCAGTGCAAATCAGAATTAGTCAGGGACACCACGGATACGATTTAACCCACTGATTGGGCTTCTGATGGGCACGGAGAGACAAGAAAACAAAACGTGAAATTTGGAGGCCACGAAATTAGTATGGTTTTTTTCCCCTCTTTATTGTTTTGTGGTGTTTGGAACCATCAAACTCAGAGCCTGACACATTCCAGGCAAGCACATTGCTACCGAGCTGCACCCAGACCTCAAAGGCTTGGTTTCTTACAAATCCAGTTATTGTATTTAAAATTAGAATTAATAAGAAAGTATGGTAGGCTGAGAGTGTGTCATATAATTATACAGAAATCAATAGATCATCTGTTTCAAATAATAAAAATGGAAAATGAGTATGGAGAAAATCATAAACTACTGGGGGATGATTGACAGGTATGGAGCCCTGGGCCCGGCCCCTGTCTGTGTTGGAAGTCTCCCCAGTGTTCCCACTGTGTTCTGCAGGTCTTCACCCACCCCTTAGCCAATGGAAAGGAATCAAGGCTAGGAAAGGGCTCTCTCTCCCTCTCCCTCCCCTCCTGCGCCTGTAGGTTTCCCAGCATTCCCTCTGACAGCAGCTGGGGATCCTTGGTAGTTGCAACTCTCAGTCAAAGCCTGTTTCTCCTTGACCCCTGGCTGAGCTGAGGAGCTCTGCCCATGGTTGTAACCCCTCCAGCCCCGCTTGGAGCAGAAGTGACCTCTTGCTCTGAGCCTCATCACCGGAGATGGTCCTCCCTTCTCCCAACCTATCAGCAGCCCCTGCATTGAATTCCCTCTGCTTGAGTAACCTGAGTGGCATGTGGTTTCCAGGTAACCGCCCAGCTGACACAGTTATAATGAAGAAAATGAGGAAAGCTGATTGAAGAACTCTAGAAATACGTAAGGTCTTCCTGGCCAAAAAAAAAAAAAAAAAAAAAAAAAAAAATTTCCCAGCATCCCTGCTTCAAAGTCCATCGTAGCCTGCAGAATCCCAACAGAGCTCACAGAGGGAGGGTCCTCAGGAGCCAGTAGCCCAGGCTGAGCAGGGAGAGCTGACAGAGCAGAGAGAAGCTTGGGCCAGGAGTGGGATGGGCTGGAGGGCTGGAGATGAGCTTGGGACAGGCAGGAAGTTGATACTGCACCGCAGGCTTCATTCTATTAATAAGTAAGGTGACAATGGCTACCTCCCTCCAACAGAAATAAAAGCAGGACCACTCACATCTTTAAAATGAACTCTAAGTAGACTTTAAGATTTGCATAAAATAAAATAAAATAAAATAAAATAAATTAGGGGCTCATGAGTAAAAAGCAAAAGACCTGAGTTTGCTTCCCAGCAACCACACCGAGTGGCTCACAACTGCCTCTAACTCCAGCTCCCAGAGATCCAACACTTCTAGGCTCGGTGGGCACCAGCACTCACCTGCACATCACACACACGCACACACACATAACACACACACACAGACACACAAACACACATACACACACACACACACACACATACACACACACCACACACACATACACACACACACAAACACACACACACACACACACACACAAACACACACACACACACACACACACACACACACACACCACACACACACACATACACCACACACACACACACACACACACACACACACACACACACACACAACACACACAGACACACACATACACATACACACACGCACACACACACACACACACACACACACACACACACACACATACACACACACATACACACATACACACACCACACACCCATATACACACATACATACACACCACACACACACACACACACACATACACACACACACACACACACACACACACACACACACACACACACACACACAAGAATAATAGTAATAGCTGGAGAGGTGGCTCAGGGGTTGAGAGCACCGGCTGACCTTTCAGAGGACCCAGGTTTGGTTCCCAGCACCCACGTGGCCGCTCACAACTCTCTGTAACTCCATTCTGAGGGGAGTCAATCTCCTCTTCTTACTTCCTCAGGCACCAGGTATGCAGATGGCGCACAGACAGAGAGGGGAAAACAGCCGTGCACATAAAATAAGGTGAGCAAATCTTTTTTTAAAAGGACAGTAATGATAAAATAAAACTTCAAACACTACGAGAAGACCTGGGGTCGCTCCTGTAACTGGGAAAGTACAGATGGGTGAGGAGGGGCTCGCGCTGGAAACCCACCCTGGCAAACTGACAAGACTGCTACACTGCTCTGGGGGCAGGGGGCCAGCATGGATGCTGGCATGGAAATGGGCCTCTCAGTGATCCTACAAAGCAGCGTTCCAGCACCATCTGAAGAAAAGCCATCTTGGCTCACAAAACCCCAGGTCCTAGGCTCTTCCTTGTGCTCGGCTGCTAGAGAAGCACCTGGCCTGCAAGTCTGCACAGATGGCATTCCCTGCCCACAGTCCTGGCGGCCTGAGGTCGCCAGGCATGGCCACTCACCTTCCTGCCTTCTTCTAGAGTCTCACAGGGTCATCTCTCTGGGTATGTCTTTGTCCTGATCTCCTCCTTCTGTTAAGGACATCAGTTCAGTGGACTGGGGCACCCTAGTGGTTTTATTTTACTGCCGTTACCTCTTTAAAGGTCCTTGGTCTAATACAGTCATGTGCTAAAGCCTTGGGGTTTGGACTTCAACCGATGATCTGAAGGTGTCTCAGTTTTCTTCCCTATTGTGATAAAATGCCCGGATAAAAGCAGCATATGGGAGGAAGGGCTTACTTGGTTCACAGTCCCTGGTTACGCCTATTTTGGAGGGAGCAGGGAACCTATCCATGTACGCTAGTGCTCAGCGCACCTTCTCCTCTCTTACACAGTCCAGGATTCCTTGCCAGGGAATGATGCCACCCACAGGGGGCAGATCTTCTCAGTAGTCAAGGTTCTTCTCCATAGGCAAACTTGATCCCAACAAGCCTTCACTGCGACTCCTCTTCCGGGTGTTTCTAGATTGACAGTTAAAACCTCTCCATCACAGGAGGTGACTCAGCTCAGCTCCTAACAGCCTACAGTCTTGCTTTGGTAGAGAGCAAGCCATTTCGACAGAGAGCAAGCGGCTGATATAGACAGACATAAGAGGTCCGTTTCAAGCCCTGGCATTTGCTCATGGGAGAAAGACCTTTAAAACCTAAACCAGGAGACACACGGAGAAGCTGTTTGTTACACGTGGTTAAAGTGAAGGGCACCCTCATGCTAGGGCACTGCATGTGCAGAGGGCCCCAGGCTCCCCCAGAGGGGGAGGAACCAAGATGATTGCTGACTCAAGAGCTGGAGACCAGATGAGGGGGTATTCAGGCTGGGAGGCTGATCTAGGGGAGGGAGGCCTGAGCTGAAGAGCAGAGGGAGGGACAAAAGACAAAGAAACAATGACAGATGAGGAGAGTCCTCACCCACCAAGGAAAAGGAAGACGGAAGACCGCAGACCACACAGGGGGACAGCACAGACTGCAGCCCACACAGGGGAGGCGCCTCGTGAGCTCTGCACAGTTCCTGAGATTATACTTTGTAGCCACATAAAACTCCCGAGAGCTACAAGAACACCTAAACACCTCAACACAGTACGTGTGAATGGAAAAGGTTCTCAGTCCCTCAGTCACCGCACCACACCCACTGGGGCGTGGGAGCAGGAGGTAAAGAGCCTCACAGTGGGGGTTGGGGGGGCTCCCGTGTGAACCTGCACTGGAGTCAGTGTATAGCCCACAACAGTTCAGCAGGGAAGGAAAGGAGAGCTGGCCCACAGGAGAGCGTGGACTCAGACACTCGGGACCGCAAACCACTCACAAAGGCCATGCTGCTCCGAATGACACTGTCCTGTAGTGCCGTCTGCAGAGACAGAGGGTGAGTGGTGAGCGGGTGGGTAGATGGAGCAGTGTCCACCGACACTGTAGGAGGAGGGTGTAGGAGGAGGGGGTGCTGCTGGGTATAGAGGAGGTGCTGATAAGGACAGAAGGGAACATTGCCAACGGGGTGCTCGCAGCTGGCTCTCTCCTCACCAGGAGCATTTGGGGGACACCAGCAACGCCTGTAGGCACACTATAGCAGCAGCAGAGAGGAACTTAACTGCTGCTACCGGAAGAGACACCCATGCACGAGAGCCAGCCTGACACTTCCCTGAGGGTCTACAGACGTCCAAAGCTGCGGCTGCTCCCATTTTTTTGGATTCAGCTAAGACTCAGAGTCTCCCTTCTGTCCGGGAAGCATAGAATCCCCATTGATGGATTTGGGGCCACAGAATGGGAGAGCCTTCATCTCCTGCCAGGTCAGGGCCCCACATCCTGGGCTGCCTGGCATGCCGGATGTCCCAGGAAGGATAGACACGTCACTGCCTGGATTGGCCTAAATCTGCCCCCAGCCTCAGCCTCAGGACAGCCACTGCCCATGCTATGTCTGTGGTCCTCTCTGTTAAGGCGCTTTGTGGTGTAGGCAGCTTTCTCCTCAGGCCCTGGGAAAGGTTGCTGGGATCAGCCTGAAGGCTGGTAATCACCCTCCAGTGAGCCACAGGTGAGATGCACAGGATCCTGGGAGCTGGGCCACACTCCGCTTCACTCCTCAGCAGCGGGCTGGCCTCGGCTCAGGGACCCCACATCTCCACAGCCAACGAAATGCTGATTGCTCCCAATTCTGTGTAATTGAGTTTCCCTCACATGGGACCAGCGAGCAATATAATTTCTGGGATGATCAAACCCTGCCAGGGCCTGAGCACAGTTACTGAGTCGTAGGATTGCAGAATGAGCTCTGTGCTACCCCTGTGCCTGGAGAAGATTGCTCCCTGAGGCCCTGGCACTGTCCTGTTGATGAGGCATCTCGAGTGCCCCGGCTCCCCGCTGCGGTGAATTTTACTTCTGACTCACCAGCTGGGCGGCAGCCCAGAGAAAACCTCACTCGATCCTGCCTTCTGGAGGCCACGGCTCACGTGCAGCCTCACCCACCCATGCCCACAGAGAAAAACCTCTTGTTCTTGGTCGTATTCCTCAAAAGGCTATAGAAAACTGCGGTGTGGGATCTCGCCTCTGTACCGACTAAGGAACCAGGCAGAACAATTACTTAGGCTGCACTGTGACCCTGGAGCCGCCGCCAGCATCTGGTCCCCAAGGTTCCCGGGGAGCCCCCAGATAGCCAGTGTGGTGCATTTATGCCCGGTCCCCAGGGACTGAGTCTCCTAAGTCTACCATGGGGACGCAGGGGTGTAGACTATCATGCTCTAGACGGGAGTATGAGGCTCGGCTCTGCAGGAGGTAGCATTGCGGTCCTTACAATATCAGCTGCCTAATAGCTGGCTCTTATAGCTGACCCCAGGGTTAACAGAGAGAACGGAGAGCTCACTGGCAGGTGGAAGGAAGGCAGGAGATCTCTCGGGCCTGGAGGTCCACAGAGAGACTGGGGCTGAACACAGCCAGAGGAGACCACAAACAAGAGCGCTGGAGCCCGGGAGGCAGCACCCCAGAACCCAGTGCCTTCCAGCAACGATGCGCTAGAATCCTTCTTCCTAATGACTAGGGCTCTGTGGGACTCTCCTGCAGTCTCAGAGATGAGAAAGGCTTCAGAGAATCCTTCTTGCTGTGGTATAGCCTCCCAGGAGGGCCGTCTGTGGCACCCAATCTGAGAGTCTCTTTCTGGGGAAGACAGAGGGCAGAGAATCCTCTGGCCCACCTGCCTTCCTCTCCCTGTACCTCTACACTGCCCTGTGAATCTCCCCACTCCAGATGCTGTCCCCACCCCCGATTCTAAGGACCTTAAGATTGTTCGGCCCCAGGAGAGAGACTGAGATAGGCACGAAGTATGGAGGGGAGTCTGGGAGGAGGTGTTTCCCACAAAAAAAAATCCATGGAGTACTCCTCCAAACTCCTGAAGGAGGTTAGCAGGCTGGTCATCTCTGCAGGGAGTGCTCCCCTGAAAGGGGGACTTGTCAGTGACAGTGACATCTGAGGCCGAGCCACCCAGAGCCACCACCAAGAGACCCAGATCATTGGCCTTCCAAAGCCTCTCTGAAAGATAGTCTGGTGCTAATTAAACCTCGTGGCCTTCCAGACAGGAATAGAGCAGTCACATTCCTGCCCTTCCCAGCCTGACCCACAAAGGAAGCCTTCTTTGCCCTCCATGCACCGATAATCTGAGGACCCAGGTTGGGGCTCACCAGGCATCTGGTTTAATGATCACCCGGTGCTGTAATTAGATATTAAAAATCTCACTGTGCCTTCATAGAATAACATAGAAGGAATAATAAAGTATCATAGTTATAAAGTCATCAAAATGTAATAAAACGGTATTACCAAAGGCTTAAATTTTAACGATGGTTTTTTAGTATGTCACTTAATATGTAATTAAAGTTACAAAATATAAGATAAAATAATGAAAATGGAGCAATGTGGGGGTGGGAGCCTGAAGGTTCCGGCTCAACTTACAGTGGCCATGTGGCAGTGTGGCCTCTGGGCTATGGTCTCCATTAGGGGTCTGGCTGGATATGGCTGACCCCCTGCAGACCTGTGAAAGTCTAGAGACCAGGGACCCAGGGCTAGCAAAGGCCCATTCGTTTTTGTTTGTTTGCTGGCTTGCTTGTTTGTTTTTTGGTGATCAGGACCCAACTCCTGATTTCTCATGTTCCTACGCACTCCCGCTCTGGATCCGTTACTGACTAGAGTGCTTGTGAGTAAACAACCCCAGGAGCTTGCTGCCCCCTGCCCTTTGGGTGGGTAACTCCAGACTCCCCCCATGCCTCTCATGAGTCCTTGGCCGCTACAGGTCTCTCATCGACCTAACCTCCAGGGACAAAGGCTGCTCAGATGTGAGTGTGGTGTGGTGCCTAAACTGGTGTTGCCAGGTCTGCTGTGTGCCAGGCGGTGCCGGGAACAGGGCTCTTGGTGTCCAGAGCAGGTGTGCTGTGAATAGAATGGCCGGCCTGCTCCTGTGCAGCCAAGAAGTGCGATCTAGCAGAGGGGCAAGTCCAGGGAAGTATCCCTTAAATCCACGGGGCAAAGGCACAGATCCAGGGATCGTAGCTAGACTGCGTCACGAGGAAAGCTGCGCTGTGCACGTCAAAACCGAGTCCTCACATCTCTGCCCAAGCTTCATCTCGGACTGACACAACTCTCGCTCTGGCCTGGACTGGACCGCAGTCTTAGGCTGAGCTGGAATCCTGATCTGAGACAGATCCTGAATCCTACTCTCCTGCTGAGCCCTGTTCCTAGCTACAGTACTTCTGGAGTTCCCCTCATTTTCATGCCACCCGTGGCTCTTCTCAGGAAGTAGCTCTGCAGGAACCATTCCCTGCTCCTTTTCCCTGCCGTTCCTTCTACCCTGGTAGCATCTTGGTTCTAGGTGGCAGGCTCTAGGACGAGTGGCTAGACAGGCATTCTCTGTCAAGTGACTCCCACAGGGGCCTGTCACCCAGGAGAAGCAGCCAGGCTTTCTGTGATTCTTTCCCATAGGCCCAGGGCTACCCCGTGCTGTCTGCATTTCTGCTCAGGACCACTGGGTGAACTGAGGCAGGCAGGTAGGTCCTTCTTCCTTGGCCGTGTTCCTCAGTCCCCTTCCCAACAGACATGGCAGCTTCAGACTGACCAGGACAGCAGTTCGGGGTGGGCCAGCTGCACAGAGAGGGCCTGGCTGTCCTACAAGGTGCCCTCTGACCACCCTCGAGCCAAGCCTGGCACAGCACCTCCTTCAGGCTGTGGTGGCCGGCAAGTGTGTACTCTCCATAAAGAAGGGGCCTGATGCCTCATTATAGATCATCCTTAAAAAAGAAACTGAGACACTGGGGGGTGCCTCTCTGCGGCCCCATAAATCTGGAGAGGAGGGGGCTACGCTCAGAAAGCTGAGCCTTTTGAATCTAAATGGCCAATTTGGTCAATGAATCAATTTCACTGGGCTGAGGCGAGCACATAGATGAAAGCAGTTTTAAGACCTGTTTAAAGCAGCAAGCGCCTCTTTGTTCCCCGCTTTTCTCATACTGCCGCCCTAATATTTCATCTATATTCATTTTATGGCTTTCCAAATTATAGATGTCAGCTAAAAAAAAAAAAAAAAAAAAACGACAAAAGAGAGCATGAGGAGAAGAAGAGGCAACAGCGGACATTGAAAGAAAGGCCGGGTGACCCCTCCCATGTGAGGGCACCAACGGGGACAGTCGGGCCCTCAGCCCAGCCCTCTGGATCCAAGTCTTGGTCTTCCCACATCTCATGGCAACCCGAGGCTAACTTGCTCTGACCCCAGGGCAGAGGATGAGGCAGATGTCCCCACTAAGAGGAGGCCATGCTCTGAGGGGAGAGCTCCCCGACTGAAGTGAGCCTTGGAGCCCTGCTGGGAACCCAGGCTAGTAAATTAAGCCTTGGATAGCAGCTCAGAATGGCCTGTTCTTCCATGTGGATTTTCTTCTTCACATCCTCTACGCCCGAACTGTAAACCAAGGTAGCAACTTCACCCTCAGGGATTCGAGTTCTGATGATTTGGACCGAGTCCGACCACCAGCGGAAATGTAGCACAGGCGTTACCCTTGATAGTTGAGGCGCCTGCTTGGCGGGTTCACTGTGCAGAGTGGGGAGGTCAAGATTGGGGCCAAGGCTCAGCAGGGCCAGCAGAAACATGCCGGCCTTTCTTCCTGCTTGTCTCTGATGTCCTGCGGTGACAACATAAGCTGAGGAATGTGGCTGCGGCTACAGTAAAATTTATTTGTAAGAGATGAGCCGTGGGCCAAGTAGAGCCACCAGGTCAGGGCCTTGTAAGGCCCTCATTGATTTGTTAACGTGACCCAGTGCCTTGTCTGTAACATCTTGTCCCAGCCCCACTCCAGTTTCTAGTTGTAGTTTTCAAAGTCCCTGATTCTCCGTATACTCCCATATATTCTTTAGATGCTTGAACACGGACATGTCTGTAACCAGCGTCTTAACCCTTAGCTACTGTAACCCGTGTCTTAACCCTTAGCTACTGTAACAGTGTCTTACCCCTTAGCTACTGTAACCAGTGTCTTAACCCTTAGCTACTGTAACCCGTGTCTTAACCCTTAGCTACTGTAACCAGTGTCTTACCCCTTAGCTACTGTAACCGTGTCTTACCCCTTAGCTACTGTAACCGTGTCTTAACCCTTAGCTACTGTAACCATGTCTTACCCTTAGCTACTGTAACGTGTCTTACCCTTAGCTACTGTAACCAGGTCTTAACCCTTAGCTACTGTAACCAGCATCTTAACCCTTAGCTACTGTAACCCCTGTCTTAGCCCTTAGCTACTGTAACCCGTGTCTTACCCCTTAGCTACTGTAACCAGCGTCTTAACCCTTAGCTACTGTAACCCGTGTCTTAACCCTTAGCTACTATAACCCGTGTCTTAACCCTTAGCTACTGTAACCCATTTCTTAGCCCTTAGCTACTGTAACCCGTGTCTTAACCCTTAGCTACTGTAACCGTGTCTTAACCCTTAGCTACTGTAACCCGTGTCTTACCCCTTAGCTACTGTAACCCTGTCTTAACCCTTAGCTACTGTAACCCGTGTCTTACCCCTTAGCTACTATTACCCTGTCTTAACCCTTAGCTACTGTAACCAGGGTCTTAACCCTTAGCTACTGTAACCAGCGTCTTAACCCTTAGCTACTGTAACCAGCGTCTTAACCCTTAGCTACTGTAACCCGTGTCTTAACCCTTAGCTACTGTAACCTGTGTCTGTAAGGATGAAGGAAGGAGAAGTGAAGATTTCTCAGCGCCACAAAACCTCATCAGCCCCCGGAAGTACCTCACTCAATCCGATAGACCTGCCTGGGCTGTTTTATCTGTTTCCCTAGTCCACAGCCACCTGAATGACACTTACAGGCTTTGGAAAGAGTCCCTACTTGACTCGTACAGTAAGATCACTGGTGACCCGCAGTCTAGGTGGCACGGGATAGGAACCACTGGACCAATTCAGAGCCTCTTGGCAGCTTCTGGCCATGCATGATGTACACCTAATTCCTTTGCCTTAGACCACATTCCATTCTTGTCCACACAGTCCTCCCACAAGCCTATGCATCAGCTCATCGCTCTGGATTCTCTTGGCACACACACACACACACACACACACACACACACAGAGAGAGAGAGAGAGAGAGAGAGAGAGAGAGAGAGAGAGAGAGAGAGAGAGCAATTCTTTACCAGGCATTATCTGGCCAGGGAGCCCTTATGGATATAGCCTGGCTATGCTGTCACACCAAGGAGTGGTAAGAGCCCCTTTCCCACTTAACTATCCAGGTAGCCTGAGTGCCAGTCCTTGAACAAAGGCGCTCTCTCTCTCTCTCTCTCTCTCTCTCTCTCTCTCTCTCTCTCTCTCTCACACACACACACACACACACACACACACACACACACCTGGATGTGGGCAACTTCAGACCCAGATCCCTGCCATGTGCAGATGTTACACCTGCTGGAGACCAAGGAAGGAGAAGGAGCTATCCTCAGCCTGTGCTCAGCCAAGGGGCCCTTGGGTGAGAGAGTTAGGGGCCCACTGACTCATACCAGCTTTGAATGAGAGGCCAGTCGTGTCAGGCAGCCCATACTGGGATGGAGAGATGACCCCTCTTGCCCTGATGCCACCCTCCTTGGTGTTCAGCGGGAGGTAGGAGGAACACAGAGACCAGAGCCTTCTCAGCTGATCTCCCTCCTCAGCCAGTGGAGCGTCCCTTCATCCATCTGCTCAACCCTTGCCCCTCAAGGTCACCAAGAGGCAGGGAGTGAATGCCCTTCCAGTTCAGCTCTAGCCAGCTTTTTCCCTGTGGGAATCCAGGAGCCATCTTCTTCACCACGAGTGCATCCATCCTCCCCTGGCGACCCCACTGTGCTCCCTGTTAGAAACCACTGCATTCGCAGCTCCCTGCTGCCCCCCAGTCCAAACCTTCACCCCAAATCTAAACCCTTTTCTCTTTCCACACCCCAGTCCCTGCAGGTGAGGATCGCCTGGCTGGCTGGCGTATGTCCCCCCCCCCCGGGGCTTTCCATGGTCAGACTGAAGTGAGACGAGACCACTGAGTCATTCTGGGTTCTTGGGTAATGGGGGAAAAAAAAGAGTAAAGGGGCGGTCGATCCAGGTAGGAGCTGCCCCTCGCTCCTCACTGACCTCAGCCTGGGTGGCTTCCGTCATTCCTGGAGCTGTGAACCACGTAATACAGTTCAGGCTGCCTACAGGGCAGCGATGGCAGTGGCCCTGACTACTGGGCCCCACCCTCTAAGGAAGCAAACCAGTCTACATCTCTGCCCACCAGTGGCCACCTCTGACTCTGAGGTGCAAGGTCTTAAACAGCTCACTGCCGTTCTTAATTTATATTCACGACACTACAAGGCTCTGAGACCCCAGTCAGTAAGGAGGTGTCTCCCTTTGCTGTCACATGCCCTTCCTCAGGAGCGTTGGTGGGCCTCACACTGAGTGAGCCCACTCCTTGCAGCAAAGACACAAGCCACCATGCGTTCTCACTGGCTTGGTGATTGGACTGCTCCCAACCAGGGTGGCTGCCTACAACCTGCTCTGAAGGCAGCACCCAGGTTCTCCCACGTTTTGTGATGTCTGTGATCTGGCATTTGGAGAAAATAAGGCAGAGGCAATTTTGCCACTGCAATAAAACCAGCAACGTGCCTCTCTGATGGTTTTAATGAGATTCCGTCTATCTCCCCTGACTGAGCTGGCAGACGGTAACCCCATGTATGAGGTCAGAATGAATGTCGTTTGGTCTCTGGCAGAGCCGAGAGCCGTCGCCACGGAGCTTGGCTAATCTGCCCCAGCATCCGACAGGAGTGATCAGCAGATACCTCACAGGAAATTGTTTTCCCTCCTGTAACCATAACAACAGATGAGAACAGCCCTGTTCAACTTTCCAGGCCAGTCTTTGTCAACCTGTAACCAAACCTGGGAAGCAAAAACGGAGGCCAGGGTTGGCCCAGGGGCTTTTCAAGGGCATCGGCAGTTGAGGATCGTCCCCCCTCCTGGCCCACTGGACAAGGACAGTTGTCGTGCTCCAGAGAGTAGACTGGGGTTATCAGGGGAGAAACTGTGGGCTGTAGCGTCTGCCCGGGGCTCTGATAGCAGCTGTCACCACCTAGAACCTTCATAGACCTCAGAGCCATGGACACACAGCTACCTCGCCCCAGGTCGCAGCTCAGCGCTCTGCCCATATCACTCCCTAACTGTATACATTGCTCAGAATGACAGGAACACCGCTGAGAGGAATTAGGGGGCCATTTGACAGAGCGCTACCACGTGTGTGCGGGCCAGGGGAGGGCTTCCTGTGACTTCATAGAGTCAAGGCTCTTCCCTGGAAATTCCAGGCTCACTGGCCGGCCAGCCTCACCTGACTTGGTAGTTTTCAGGTTAGTGAGAAAACTGCTCTCACGTCCAGACACAATGGCGAAGGGCACCTGAAGGGAGGTGCTATGGGGTTGTCCTCTGACCTCCATTCCTCATCACCGTGGACAGACAGACAGACACATATGCTCTCTCATACACAGAAGACACATTCCCTAGTGACACGGTTCTTCTAATATCCTTCAACTGGTTCACTTCGTACATTTTCTTGCCTCGCCATAATGTGCCACTCTCAAGAAATGAGCCACCGGCTGGGCGTGGTGGGGCGGGCGAGTTTTAATCCCGGGGCACTCAGGAGGCAGGGGCAGGCAGATCTCTAGGAGTTGGAGGCCAGCCTGCTCTACATACATAGCAATTGCCGGACCGGTGAGGTTGCAGTGATGAAAACCTGTATCAAAAGTAAATAAATAAATGAATAAATAAATAAATAATCAACCGATCGATCCACTCATCAGGTCCAATGCTCTTGGGAAATGTCCTCACAGACACTCCCAGAGGTGCTTTACCAGTTCCGTAGGCATTTCCCAACCATAATCCGATCAACCGGGCAGCGAAGACCTTACCACCCGAGCAGTCTGCCCTTGCGTCTCTGCCCCAGCAGCCCACGGTCAGACCTCAACCATCTGAAACCTGGCTTCTCTCGGGGCTCTTGGGTCCAGACTAGAGTCAGTAGGGCTGGGCTGTTGGGCCCTACCTTGGTGTTTCCCTCCCCCCTCGCTGAGCCTTTTAGCCTGCTATAGCAAGAAATTGTTTACACCCTTGGGAGCTGCTCTGGGAGCTGCTCTTAGCCCCTGATTTGGGGCTGGGATTCTCCATGGCACCCTTCCTCCCCACTGAGCCTTCCTGCTTGTTGTTGTTAAGAAGTTGTTTATGCCCCTGATTGGGCCGGAACTTTCACCACATAGACTTTTCCTGTTTTCCTGGTTGGAGGTTTTCACCTGTCTTGTTGTTTTCCAAGGCTTTTGCCTTGGGTATATAAGGAGATCTCAGTAAAGCCTTGGGGACACTCGCTGAAAACCGATGACCTGTGTACTTGATTTATTTCAATCCCGCAAACCTACGCCCGATACTCACACACTGTCGGTGCAGGCGCCGACACTGGGCTGCAGCAGGCTTTTCTGGGGAGATGCAGTTCCCTGTTGAGCTTGGGTCCCCTCAACCCCCCGTGTAATTAGAACCACAGCACAGGTCAGAGCACAGTGTGGGGGCAGGCAGAAGATCTGGGTGGCTCCTTACCAGCGTTGAACCATCGAGGACTCAGTGATGGAGAGGGGCTTGTGTTAAGCCACACCCCCCCGGGCTTCCCCAGACAGCCTTGCCCCATAAAACAGAGCCAGTCTGCGGGCCCTGGAGTCCACTACCGGGGCTCTACCTTTGGGTCTTTCCCTGGCTGTCTTCTGACCTCCTGCTGCCAAGTCCCCTCCAGCAGAGCTGTCCCCACCAGGTCAGTTCACCCACAGCTTCCCACCCCAGCCTGATGCCTTTCGTCCTACTCTGTGTCCTACCATGGCTGGGCCCATCCTGCAGGGAGACAACGGCTGGCCATCCAAAGGCATGTAGGAAATGTCTCAGTGGCAGACAAGGGGGCAGACAGAGGGCTTGACACATGTCCCTTCCCCTGGTGCCCACTCTTGTTCTGGGGCCACCTACTGACTAGGACAGTCGCTCACCCACAGGCTGGTACCTGCCTGCAGCCCTGCCTCCCTGCGCCGCCAGCCTGGGGACCGTCAGCCAGAAGCAGAGGAGGCCTGGCACACAGGCAATTTTCTCCAGAAAACAAATGGAGAGAAATTGCTCTAACGGGCGAACAGCCTCTGTTTCAGGCTAATTTCCACATAATAGAATCAAACTGCTTCCCTTTCCCTCCGCTGTCTCCTCTGCATAATTTGACAAATTGCAAACGCGGTCTGATTCCGGGCTTGAACACAGACGCAGATTCTTCTCGATAGTCATAGACAAAAGAGGGAGGGGTAGAGAGACGGCAGAGGGCCCCCTCGAAGTGCTGGCTTCTGCACCCCTTTGGAGGTAACAGTGCAGGGACCGTCCGGGTCCCAGGTCCCAGAGGCTGCTCCACAGTCACTCAGGAAAAGGGAGGGCGGGGCCCAGAGCCAGAAAGGGGCTGGCCAAGCTCAGCATTCCTCCACCGCTCCCCACAGGCAAGCCACGCCATCTGGGAAGGGCCTCGGTCCAGGGATTTCATGTGCAATATGTCCTGGGGGCCTCGTTGGGGGAGGGCTCGAGTGTGCCTGGCACACCCAGCCTCACACCCAGCCAAAATGAAGGCGTGTGCTTGCCTTGCCGACTCAGCGACGTGGTGAGAAGTGGCCCAGCCAGGAGAGCAGCTGCACTCCGTCCTGCCCACAGAGCTGCCAGAGCCTCGCCTGTCTCCCAGCTCTACATTCACCCTCATCCTTGCACGCCTTGTGTGGGCTCCCAGAGCTACTTCATACCCACCCCTGGCACCATCCACCCTGCTTCCCCTCCACATATGCACAGAGAAGCAAACTAGTATACTCTACATGAGTGTCTCCCCATCCAGCACACAGTAGGTAGGTGCACACACACACACTCACACACACAACACACTCACACTCCCACACAACTCACCCACACATGCTCACAAACATTCATACAACTCACACACTCACACATACCCTTACACACTCATATACTCACACAACACACTCACATACTCATACACTCACACATCTCACACTCACACTCGCTCTCACACTTGCACACCCTCACACAATTCATATACACTCTTACACACTCACACATACTCACACACAACTCCCACACTCCCACTCTCACATTCATACACACTCACATACTAACACACACAACTCATACACTCACACATGCTCACACACTCACACAACACACTCACAAACACTCATACACACTCCCACACTCCCACAAACTCACACACACACATGCTCACACACATTCATACAACTCACAGACACCCTCACACACTCATACACTCACACTCGCACACCCTCCCACACCCTCCCACACACATTCACATACAACCTTACAACTCACACATACTCATACAACACATTCATACACACATGTTCACACTCACCTCCCACACTCTCACTCTCACACTCATATACACTCACTCACATACTAACACACACAACTCACACATGCTCACACACTCACACAACCCACACACTCACATACACCCTTACATACTCACACACTCACACATGCTCACACACTCACACACATACAGTACGCTACTTTAAAGGAGAAGCAGTTATTTCTAGAGGTACTTAACTTAAAATTGTACAAGTGCTGTATCAAAACAGGCTCACCCATTAAAGGTGTCTGTCTTCCATAGTCTCATCCTGAGTTCCTCCAGGTTTCTCTGGTGTGCTCATAAGACATACCTGTAAGCAAATAGCCCCAGGGAGGGGCACAGGTCCCATCCACCCTGTGTGACTCTGAGTCGTAGGGTTGGAATCAACAGCCTGCCACCCTTCTTGCAAAGAACAACCTTCTGGTGACACAAAGACAGTGGACGGATGGGTACCCAAGATGGCCCTGGAAATGGCCGGAGGCCAGCGGACGCATATGTGACACACCCTGGCTGAGTACCAGCTGGACAGGCAGGCTTATGGACATGAGTCTGTTGGCAAAACATCTAAACATTCAAAGTGAAAAGTATGCGCTTTGAGGACAACATGTGGCTTGTGACAGGTTGGCCCCACAAGTCGACTGATCGAGAGCAGACTTGAGGCATGTGTCCAAGTCAGGGGTCAGTCTATGCAGTGCCTGAGGCCCAACAGGGAAAGGCCCAGCAGCCAAGGGAGTCCAGCACTGTCAGCAAAGTAGCTGTAGCACTCTGCTGGAGGCTGGGGAGGGGGGTCCCCATGACGAGACATTTACATAAAAACTCAAGAAATGCCAGTCTGAGGGAGAGTGGGGGGCAGGGGCCTTGGTGCCCGGCGTTGGGGACACACATTGGAAACTGAGGCAAGGCAGAGCATGGCGAGTCAAGGGAGATGACCAGTGGAGTAGAGCCCAAGGCAGAGCAAGGGAGGCAGGGGGATGGCCAGCGTGCACAGGCTGGACCGCACAGCTCCTGCTCTCCTGCTCTCCTGGAAGGTTTTGAGCAGACGAGATGCACAGGAGTGTGCGTCTTAAACTGTTTCAGGGACATGTTCATCAAAGGTGAGCAGACCAGGGCTCAACCCAACATCAGGAAGTTACAGACAGGAAAGGAAGGAGAACTGATCCCCCGACAAGGCAGAACTAGACACAGGGACACAGGGAGAAGCTGAATGAAAAGTGTGGCTCCATGCGCGTGAAATGCCCAGAAACAGGACGGTGGTGGCTGCGAGGAGGCTGGGACGCGTAATCTGTTTAGGCCCTGAGCGAGTGCAGGTGGGGTGTGGGGGAGCAGGTCAGGAGCGCTTGACTGGGGGCCACCCATCTGACCTCTGTCCATTTTAAAATCATATCTTATTTTGAGATGATAACATAGCTATTTATCTTTCCTGTTTTTCTTCCCTCCCTATATCCCTTTACTCTTTTTCAAATTCATGACCTCTTCTTTCAATAATTGTTGTTATATACAACGTGTGTATGTGTGTGTGTGTGTGCACATGTGTGTGCATATACATAAATACCTACATACAACCTGCTCAGTCTGCATGACAGTATTGTTAAGTATGTTTTCAGGGGTGACCATTGATATTGGATAACCAATTGGTATGGTCTTCCCTGGGAAGTCTTGAAGGAGAGCCTCCACTGTATTAAATCAATGTGAATCCTAGCTATATTCTCAGTATTTGTCCTTAAACCCACAGATAAATGGAGTCCTCGCCCCACATCAAGAAAACTTCTCTTTGCAACAGATGGAGACCATTACAAAAAAACCCCAACCAATCAAAACAGCAAAGTTGTGGAACCTCGTCCCGCGGATTCATCTACAAAACAACTCCCACTTAAGGCTCAGGAATCATCGCAGAAGATGGGGCAGAGAGACTGAGAGAGTCAAGGATCGGGGTTACTGCAAGACGGCGTCAGAAGCTACACCTGTACTGTCTTACCAATGTGACTTCCCTAGCGTGAACTGGCCACGGACAAGAAACGTGCCAGTGTGGATGGAGAGGAAAGCCTAGGGGGCCTAAACCCACACAGAGAACCCCAGGGACTTTTTAAAAGTGCTCTAGCATACATGAAGCAAGATCAAAGAGGGACGAGGGAGACCCCAGCATCTTGCTCCTCTCCCTCCTCCTGCAGGGGGGGCTGCGTCCCCATGTTCCTTGATCTTGTATATGGGAACTGGTAGAGTTGGGGTGTGAGTGTGTGAAGCAGCTTCCCTCCCAGGACATTCTTCACGATGCGTCCGACTGTCTTCTTGGCACCTGCACAGGTACTGGGCGAGACCAGTTTCCGCTTTCCCAAGTGAGGCCCTGGGCAGCCCCCACAATCCTGCCCTGTCTGGAGTTATATGCACAGCCCCATCTGGATGGTAGGATGCCTGGCTCCTGCTGAGAACCAGATGGAGAGCCTGCGGGAGACAAATTCCCCCCTCCCTGGGCAGCTGCTGCCCCACCCTGTTCCCACGTGTGAGAGAGGACTGGTGGCCCCTCCGCTCTGAGGCCTGGTTCTCAAAAGCTTTCTCTTTCTTCCCCTTTCTCCCCTCACCTCCTCATATTTCTCCTCTCCCCTCCCACCCTCCCTCCCTCCCTCAGTCCCTCCTACCCCTCTACCTTCCCATCCATTTCAGTTTCCTTTCTCCTGTCTGTGTTGGAATCCCTACATAGCCTATCCCACAGGGCCACACGGGGCGCAGGATCCTCCACACCCAGCCCTCATCTGGGAGATGCAACAGGTCCCGGTGCCCTGGCTTGACCCTGGGTCCATCTGTACCATGAGCATGAGTGAAGCTCAGTACCCTGGTCCGCAGCCTCCCCCTCACCTCTCACTTCTCTTGCTTCTGGGAGTGGGTAGGGGGGAGGGGAGGGGGGAGACAGGGACGGTAGCAACTCTTTATAGCCCGAGATTAGTTATACTTTCTTTGGAAAATCCACACACACTCTGTTTCAAATCCTCCAAGGTTACCTCAGGGATATGCAACCGCAGGACCTTCAAAGTGGCATATGTTATGCCTAGAGCTCCCAGGGCCTCTTAAAGCCCATCCTGCAGGCTGTTCCGGGCTGGGCTTGTTTTGGACTCAATGCTCGCTTCTCTGAACTGTATTGCTTGCTTCCCGTTGCTCACTCCTTGCGGGTCTCTGCTAGATGAAACCGCAGCCCTCACAGGCCTTGCTTCACACACCCTTATTTTCCCTACATTGACAAGTTGGTTGGTCCCCATGGTCCATTTGTTACAGCTAATGAACCAGCACTGGTACATTGTTAATGGAAGCCCAAGTTTCACTCGGATTTTCTAGTCTTTCTCTGGTGTCTGCTCTGTATTCCAGGATCCCAATCAGGACTCCGGGGACCTCTCATCACCAGGCTCTTCTGTCCCAGACCCCTTGCTTTTGATAACCTCAACGGTTTGCAGGAGTGTTGCTTGTCCGGGAGGAGGGCTGAGGGATGACCCTCCTTTTGGGCTTCTATGATGTTTTTCTCACTGAACTGGTTTGTGGGTTTTAGGAAGAGCTTAGAGCAAAGTGCTGTGCTGTTTGTAGGCCCTGCCTCCGTCTGCAAAGTAGATTTTAGTCACTTTAGATTTGAGGTCCCTGACTATCAGGATTCTCTCTCATAAACCCATCTTTTCTTTTCTCCTCTGGACAACTGGGGAGGAGGACATGGGCTCAGAGGGTCTGCACAGATGGCCCAAGTCTCCTGCATGGGAAGTGTATCTTGCCTTGTTTATTTATTTATTTATTTAATCATTTGTTTTATCATGATGGATTCACGGAGATTAATTTTATTCTTTGGGATTAAAATCTGTAAGTGTGCTTTATTGCTGCAATTTCAGCTCTGTTCATGGGAGTGCTGAAAGTTTGTTCCTGTGGCTCTCGGGCATGTGTATGCATGAGCGTGCGAGCATATGTGTGTGCTCATGTGTGCGTGCGTGCACATATGTGTGTATGCACAGGGAACGTGGTTTGATGCACTGGGTGCTTTCGGAGAAGGCAGGCTCACAGTGGGAGTTGTTGTCACGACCTGTAGGACTGGCACCCTAGCACCTGTCCTGCCCCGCTCCATGCCTGGAGGTTAGACACTGCCCTGGGGACACGATGTACTACCACTACTGTTCTTCCGTGTCTCAGGCTGGTACCTCTGGATACAGGACCTGAAGGAGGCTAGGGGGTTTACTTAGCCCAACTGGACATGCTCCGGGTCTTCCTCCCTCTGCTGTGTGAGCCTCTTGGTGCTTTATCCCGTCTGAAGGAGCCTCTGGGTTTCCTGAGGTCCCCACCTGTCTTCCCATCATGACCTTGGCTTGCCCGTCCCACTGGTACCCTATGTCCTCCTGCAGGCAGGCAGGTGTCCCTGGGACTGTTGTACTATGAGGTTTCCCCTGCTAAGTCTGGGCTCCTCAACTGGTCTTGTGTGAACAGGCCTGGATGCTCCTGCTGGTGGCCGGCGTGGCAGGGTCCCCAGCCAGACAAATCAGACTGGCGGAGGAGCTGTTCCCAGAATGGAGGCAGACTGCACACCCACACCAACTACAGAAACACTCAAATAGCTTCAAGCTGTTGGTTCAGACGGCAGCGGGATCCCCCAAAACAAACAAACACAGGCTTGAAGGGCCGCTAGTTCCCTTTATAGATCCGTCTCACAGCCGAGGCTGATATACCATGTGGAGATGGGGCCAGCATCTTCTCAGCCTCCTGGGGCGGCATGGCTGGCGCCCACAGCCACTGCCTTCCAGAGACTCTGCCCAGCAATAGCTTACCCCCGTCTCCTGTTTTCACATCCAGGAAGGACGGGGCCCAGGAAGGCTGTACCAATGGCTGAAATGACCCATAGTCACCCAGAAGGACTAGTGACCAGGGCTCAGGGTACGGCAGGGCAGATTGGGCAAACAGGGCTGTTCTAGTCAGCTTTACATATGAGAGGCGTTCATTCATTTATTTCCTTACGGTTCTGGAAGCCAGGCTCTCAAACTGGGCATGTGAAAATGAGACCAGTGCTCCCTCTGGAGCCTCTTCAGCTGCCATAGCCCCCTCCAAAGAGCTGGCTACTCTGAGGGAAGCCGGATGTAACCAGACCCACCTCCATTTTAAAGGCTAATGGGTAGCAGAGGCCGGACCACTAGCTATGGGCACTAGGCTCATGATAATGGTGGCCTGCAGATTTGGTTGGGATAATGGGAGGACAGAGGGTGGCAGACACTGGAGAGGTGTCCACTGATCAAGGGACAAAAGCTTATCTCCCCCCAGGGAGTCCCAGAACAGACGCATGGGGCCAACTGTGCAAACTAGCACCCTGGCTTCCCTTTATTACGTCCAGATTTCAATCTGAGCAGAGCTCACCCTGTCTTCTTCCGTGACCATCAGCCAGATCCAAGTGGGAACTTCATTTTAAGCAAGAGCGGGGAGTTATTCCTTTCAAACACAACAGTTAGTTTTAAATGTCATCTTGCCACAATTTAGAATTACCTAGGAGCAATCATGGTTGGTCTGCAGCCATGTCTGGGGTGTGTTGTCTTGATTGTTAATTGATGTAGGGAGACACCCTGCTACTGTGGGCAGCACCATTCCCTACTCAGAAGGTCCTGAATATTCTTAACTGGAGAAAAGTCAGGGCCAACAGGTGTCATGGTGCGTTCCTTTTCTCCTCTTGACTGTGGATGTGTGACTAGCTGCCAGAGTTCCTGAAACAATGACCAGCAGCTTGGGAGTACAAGTCAAATAAACCCTTTCCTCTCCTGCGCTTCTGGTCAGGATATTCTGTCACTGTGACAGAAATGAACCCCATGTCATAGGAGATGGCAGCTATAGGCTGTGGAAAGGTCCCAAATTCAGGAAGTTGAGGTCCCTGTGCAGTGCCTGAGTGGGGAGGCAGAGCTGCTCTGTGCCCACCACTCCTTCCCTGGAACTCACCAAGGAGAGACTTATCCACATAGAGAGCTGTGTGGGGATCCCCAACCGTTCTCCTCTCTACAGCCAAACCTGAATCCACATGAGAACAGGGAATCTCAGTGACTTTTGCTCAGGAAACACTGCTCTAGACAGAAAACACCCATCAGCCGTGCAAGAGTCCAGGGCCCAGGAAACAGACCTGTGAGCATCTACAGCCTGCCTAGCAAGGCACAGGCAGCGGAGGGCTTCAGTGGGGCGCAGTCCTAGCATGTGAGCATCTACAGCCTGCCTAGCAAGGTACAGGCAGCGGAGGGCTTCAGTGGGGCGCAGTCCTAGCATGAGCCACACAAAGGCACAGCCCCGGAAGGGACCTAAGGAGGCTTCTGGAGCAGAGGTCTATTAACCCCTTCAGAGGCATGTGTGGCCCTGAGGAATGCCCAATCCAAACTTTCCAGACTGTGCGATCAGTAATGCGTGTTCTGGGTGCTGTGGAGGAGACTCGGCCGGTAAAGCTCAGGCGTGAGGACTTGAGTCTGATTCTCAGAATCCACATAAAAAAGCCAGGTATGGCAGCACACGCTTGTCACAGTGCTGGAGACCCAGAGACAGGCAGATCCCCGAGGCTCATGAGCCAACCATTCTAGTCAGTGAGCACCAAGTCTGAGTGGGAGACTCTATCTCAAAATACAAGGTGGATGATCCTAGAGAACCTAAGGCGGTCCTCTGGCTTACACATGTGTGTGCACGCACACACAAGCACATGTGCACATACACATGGATATGCACACACCTGCACGTATAGACAAAGGATGATAAAACAAGTGTCCGTTTCATTATTTCACCTCAACTTAAATATGCTAAACACACACACAACATGGACATGCCATTTTCATCTGCCAGCAGGGCAAAATCCAGAAGTTCGAGAGCAACCGCCTAGGCAGTGTGAGGACCAGCAGACATGTGGTATGAGCAGGAGCCTGTGTGTGGCGGGAGCCACCTTGCCAAAAGGAGTGTGAACATTATCAGAATTTCTTTTTCATAAAAAACGTGAAGACACTGAGAAGTCATTATTAGCATTATCTATGAGCCAGATAACTGTCTCTGCTCCAGGCTGCACAGAAGGACAACAGGTGAGGTGGAGTTTGAGGAAGCAATTTAGAGAGAAGGCACACCCTGTTGTGGTCATCACACACACACACACACACACACACACACACACACACACACACACACACACACACATCGGCACACTTCTACCGAAGGTTAGGCAGCTCACCTCACACCTTTGCATAAATACTTCAAAAAAACTAGGTTGGAGAATTAGGTATAAAAGGCAAAAGGTGCAAATCCATTACCAGAGGAATCACCAGAGAATACTGAGGAGCTCTGGGCAGGATCATAACCTGATCCTAAGGAGAAAAGAGAGCTCAAAAGACACCTGATTTTCAGAGAGACCCAGAGATACTCCGAGCTGAGGGCCAGACAAGGCCAGTGAAGAAATGACGAGGGATATCAAGCTGGAGATGCCAATAACCTGGGACAAGAGAGAACACTGAGGACACAGCACTGGAGGAAAACCACACAGAGAAAACGGAAAACACGCAGTCACAGAGACCCAACACCCACCAGGAGCCTCCTGAAGGAAGCGGAGTTCTAACAGTCGTTCCAACAGAGGGTCTGCTGCTTATGCTCAGCTTCTACTGGCGAGACCGAGACGCCCACAGGCTGACTCTGCTATGGTCACACCAGTGCAAGGACTCATAGGTGGCCTACACCCCTTCTGTAAACATCCAAACAACTAGGGGATCAGGAAATCGAAAAGGTCCGAGGGCAAAAACCCAAAACACTGTGACCGAGGTTTTGCTATGCAAGACAGGTTTCTGTCTTGAAGTATAAAGAAAGCCCAGTGTGGTCAGGGATCTCCTGGGGCTCAGGCTGTGACCCATGCCATTGATCCAAACACGGTTCTCCTCTCAGAAGCCCTCGCTCTCAGAGGGGAAGAGGGCTTCAAGGCTGAAAGGAACGGGCAGAATCTGAATATGGATGCAGTGCTAGGTGAGTGAGTGAGTGTGTGTGTGTGTGTGTGTGTGTGTGTGTGTGTGTGTACAAGGAGGTGCATGTCCCTGCTGACAGTCCTGTCCTCAGAACACACCTGCCGAAGCAGATGGCGTCAGGTGACCGGCAGACCCAGGAAAAGTCAACGTGGCTGCTCCTTGCTTTACAATTTGTTGTGGCTTCTTGTTACAGTCACAATCGTTTCCAATTATTAGAAAGAGCAAAGGAAGCGAATGCTCCAGATTGGATGACAAATGGTACGGTCTGCCAGCCTGTGAGCTTCAGGAACAACAGACCTCAGAGACACAGAGACAAGAAGAGCCAGGGTCTGGGCTCTGAGCCCGTCTGGCTGTGACAGTGGATCCAGGTGACAGGAGAAACCAAGAGAGATAGAAGAGTTAAAGCTACAGGCGATGGTAAGATGTGAAATCAAGTCAAGTTAGTGAAACACAGAGGTGTAGAGGGACTGTTGTGTGGTCAATCTTGTCTGTCGGTTTGCTGGGGTTTGGAGCCACCTAGGAGACACACCTCCAGGAGCCTCTGAAGGAGTTCTTTACAGGTTTAATTGGGTAGGGAGGACCCACCCTGAATGTGGGCAGCAAAGGTTGCCTTTCTCCACTTTCTGGTCAGCATGCAGGACCTAGCCACTCCCACCATGCCTTCCTCCTCACGGTGGACTTCATCCCTCTGAACTGTGAGCTAAAATAAACCCTTCCTCTCTTGTATTGCATTTTGTCAAATATTTAATCACAGGGAAAGTAACTAACAGAGTTAGAAATAACGAAAAAAACCTGCAGGGTGTGGTGGTTTGAATACGTTTGGCGCCATAGATTCATGTATTTGAGCGCTCGGCCATAGAGAGTGACACAATTAGGAGGTGTGGCCTTATTGGAGGAAGGGTGTCACTGTGGAGGCGGGCTTTGAGGTCATGTATATGCTCAGGCCCCGCCCAATAAAGAAGGCAGTTTCCTCCGGGCTTCCTATGGATCCAGATGTAGAACTCTCAGCTCCTCCAGCACCATGTCTGCCTGCACACCTTTGTGCTTCCCGCCATGATGGTAACGGACTAAACCTCTGAAACTGTTAGGCAGCCCCAGTTAAATGTTTGCCTTTACGAGAGTTGCCTTGGTCATGCTGTCTCTTCATAGCAATGGAACCGTAGCTAAGACCCAAGGATCAGAGAGATGGTTCAGTGATTCAGACCGCCGGATGTTCTTCCAAAGGACCAGGGTTCTATTCCCAACTCCTACACGGTGGCTCACACATAGCTCCAGTTCCAGGGGATCCAACACCGTCTGAGGGCACCAGACAAAATGGTACACATACATGGAGGCAAAACACCCATACACAAAATAATAATAATAATAATAATAATAATAATAATAACAACAACAACAATAATAATAGATCTGACTACACAAGACAACATGACTTCCACAGCAGCTTTCAGCTTTCTCCTCACAGCAACTCATGATGGCACGTGAAATCTTGCTAGACTCAAACATGTGACATGGATCCTTTTTTTTGGCAAATCGTGACCTCATGTCACCACAGCCATATCCACCTTCCTATCCACTCTCCTGTCCACTCATCTGTCTGGTTCCGCAGTGACCACTGCAACAGGCATGGACTGAGTTTCCAGCATTCCCTGACTGAATGGGTGTCTGTTTCTCGCTCACCTGCAGTCAGTCATGCCTCCACTGAGGTTCCCCAGAGAACGCAGAGCCAGGTACCAGATACTGGGTGCATCCCTGGTACCAGGGTGTCCCACATAGAGGCCCCCAGACGGAGCAGAGACTCCAAACTGCATAGCCATGTGCACAAGTGTCTGTGGCGTTCTTAAACACAGTCACGAGCACCTACGTTGTGACCCGTAACCTTGATTGCTAATTTGATGGCCTCTAATGTTACCCCAGAGACATACCACCATGTTTGTTGGGAGATGTCTTCCAGGGAGGATGAACTGAGGGAGAAAAATCTGTCCTCAGAGCAAGCGACACCTTCCAGCAGACAGCCCAGATACAAAGAGGTCTGAAGGGGAAAAGAGTTGCCTGTCCGTCTTCACTTCTTCCTGAGTGAGGTGTCAGTCACTGCTGGCTGCCGCCAAACTCTGCTGCCTTCAGACTTAGATTCTTCTGCCTTCCAATATGGACTGAAGACCAGCGGCTCTCCAGACATCCTTCTGCATGACACTGGGACTGCTAAGGCCTCTGGACGAGTGAACTGAAGAGCCAGGAGGCCATTGTTGGCCTACCCAGCTCATACCATGTAAGGCAATGCAATAAATTCCCTTTGTAAGATGCAGATATCAGACCTGTTCCTCTGAACTTCCCTACTCTTACACGCATTGTAGTAACACAAGTCCATACTGATGTTCCAGACAGTTCCCTGCCTCCCAGATCATTCTGTCTCGTTTCTTTGTCTGCTGCACCATGAGAAACCTGACTCCACCAGACCAGTCCATTCAGTCCTTCAACGTGTGTGTGTGTGTGTGTGTGTGTGTGTGTGTGTGTGTGTGTGTGTTGGCAGGAAGTGGGGGGCTGGTGTCCCTGGCATCCCCACTCCTGGGGAAGCACATTGCCAACTGATCTGCAGGGTGTGTGGTGCCCTCTTGCCTTTAGCTTTACAGACTCTATTTACTTCCCAAGTGGCCTTGGTAGTCCCTGCTCTGCCCCTGCAGTAAACCCGTTCCACACTCACATGAACAATGTCGTTAGGTACAGTGTTAGGGCCTTCCTAAGATCCCTGACTTCCTAAGTAATGGGATTTCCTTCTCCCCCCTCTCTCTCCCTCTCCCCCCCCCCCTCTCTCTCTCCCTCTCTCTCCCTCTCTCCTCTCCCTCTCTCTCTCCCTCCCTTTCCCTCCCTCTTCCTCCCTCTCCCCCCTCTCTCCTTCTCTCTTCCTCTCTCTCCCTCTCTCTCTCTCCTTCTCCCCCCCTCTCTCCTTCTCTCTTCCTCTCAGTTATTTTCATGTGTATTAGTGTTTTGTCTGCAGGTCTGTCTGTGCACCATGTGCATGTCTGGCACTTGCTAGAAGACGATACTGGATCCCCTGGAACTGGAGTTAAAGACAGTTGTGCATTGCCATGTGGGTGCTGAGAATCGAACCTGGGTCCTCTGGGAGAGCATCCAGGGCTCCTAACCATTGAGAACTATTCTCAGTCCCCTAAGGAATATTTTAACATGCACATCGAATAGTTACCCTTGGCTACAGAGTCAGTCCTGTGCGCTTTGGAAAATGTAGCAAACCATGGTTCCCTGGGAACGGAACATCTTCACAGCTGACTTCCATCTCCGTCCCTCTCTTCTCCTTTGTACGGTCTGAATCTGAAACTCCCCAGACTTGTGTGTCCAGCGTCTGCTACCCAGTTGGTGGAACTTTTTTTGAGAGACTGTGGAACGTTTAGGAGGCAGGGCCTGGCTGGCAGAAGTAGATCACCGGTGTGCGCCTTTGAAGATGGTCCCCACTCGTTGTGCCGAGTTCTCTGCTTTCTGATCCACGGTGAAGCGAGAGGTGTCTGCTGCACACTCCAGAATCAAGAGCTCCGCCAAACCTTCCTTCAGTTACTGACCCCAACCTAGAATACAAGCTGTATCTGTTGTCACGGGGATAAGAAAACAAACCCATTCCTCGGCTCCAGGAAGCTTCAGATCTCTGCTGAGTATGATTTTCCCTTTTGCAGAAAGATAAAGTTGGGAGTCTTTAAAAAGGATTTATTATTATTATTATTATTATTGTTGTTGTTGTTGTTGTTGTTGTTGTTGTTGTTGTTGTTGTTGTTGTTGTTGTGTGAGCTCCTGACCTGTGTGCATGAGCACACATGCCCCAGTCCATGTCACAGTGCACATGCAGAGGTCAAAGGGCAATCTATCTCCTTCCCTCTACCTTTAGCTGAGTCCCGGGAATCAAACTCGGGTCTCCAGTCTTAGCCACCTTGAAAGCCCATTCCTTTCGGAATGATCCAGCTTGCAGCCTCTTCAGGGTGGCTTCTGTGCCCAGCTGTGTGTTTCTGTGCCCTGGGGGCTGGCGTTCTCTCTTTCCTGGGTGCTCCTTCCATGGAGGCGCGGGTGTTTACCTCTGCACGTGCTGACGGCCCGAGGCTGCTTCCTGCTGGAGCGCTTGTGAAGAAAGCTGGTGTAAACATTCCTGCCGAGCCTTTTGTGTTGACATAAGTTTTCAAATCAGTTGGATGAACACAGAGCGCACAATTGCGGGGTCTTGTGGCAGGAAAGGGTGTACTCTGTAAGGAAATGCCAAACCGTTTTCCACGGTGGCTGTACCACGCCGCACATCACCAGCCGTGCCCAGCAGTCCCTGCCGCTTGACACACTCACACGCATTTGGTGCTGGCAGTTTTGTGAAGTTTTTGTTTTGTTTTGGGTTCGTTCTCCCCCCCCCCTTTTAATCTGCGTGTGGTGGCATCTCCGTGTTCGAATTTGCAATTCCATCGTAACGAACGGCTGTGAATGTCTTCTCACGTGCTTACTCGCCATCTGTCTGTCCTCCGTGGCGAGCTGTCTCTCCAGATCTCTCCCCATTGTTAATCAGAGTGTTTGTTTTCTGATTGCTTAGTGCCGGGGTTTCTTTGTAGACTTTCTAAGCGAGACACGAGAGACACAATGGACAGAACACGTATATCAACGCTCTAACCCACAGCCCGAGGCAAGCAGCTTGGAAAACAGATCTCTATCCACCCCCACCAGCCAGGAGGCCTCCTGCTGTATGCTGGGCTTTCAGAAAATTAGGTCAGCAGCCACGGGAAGCCACACAATAGACTCTGTAACTACCAGTACAGACAGCCAGACTCATGGAAGTACATGGACGCTTCCATGATCTTGTTGCCCACTTTCCACCCAGAACCCAGGACCAGCCTTCCCACAGAGGGACCAGCCTTCCCACAGAAGGAGGACCAACCTTCCCACAGAAGAAGGACCAACCTTCCCACAGAGGGACCAGATTTCCCACAGAGGGACCAGCTTTCCCATAGAGGGACCAGCTTTCCCACAGAAGGACTAGCCTTCCCACAGAAGAAGGCCCAGCCTTCCCACAGAAGGACCAGCTTTCCCACAGAAGGATCAGCCTTCCTACAGAGGGCCCATCCCGGAGGCTGGCTGCGTGCATCCCAGGCCAGCAGCTCCCCTGGGACATCTCCAGCCATGGCATTATCTACCTTACTTTTCAAAGTGCCTTCCAGAGGTGACCTGCCCCCAAAGCAGGCAACCCAAGCAGGGCACCTTCACTGCCCTGGTCTCACTTCCCAACAGTGCTTTCTGGGAGCACATTTACCTTACTGAAAGCCCATTTTCCCATGGGCCAGGCTTTGGGGTGAGTGTTGGGTAGGTAACTGATATTCTGCATCCACTTTGTGGCTGGGTTTGCCCAACTTCTGGCTCGGTGGCCTCCCTGTCCTGAAGCTTGTATTAATGTACGGCCTGAGTTTTGGTAAGATGCTTCCCTTCTGGTCAAATCTGGATCAGGTTGCTCAGTTGGGGTCTGGGTCACCGCGTTCCATTCACATGGAATGGTGCCATCCCCAGGCACGCAGAGATTTGGGGTCCTTGCGCAGGAGCAGGGAACTTTCCTGAAAGCCACAGATTTGGGGGCAGGGAAGTTGTCCTTCCTTGAGCTCACTGCACACAGAAGAGCAGGAATCAGGGTACCACGGCTGACAGCACCAGAACCATTCCCCTGTCCCCAAGTCAGACAGAGCCAGGGACTAGGGACAGCACTCTCACGGGTCACAGAGCACCAGCTTACCCTCGCACCTTCGAGACTGTTCTCATCTGAGAGTGACTGCCCTGAGGACCGGTGGTAGTGCCTACAGACCCTCTTGGTTGTCGCCGCACAGAGGATAAACGCACGCACGCATGCATGCACGCACGCACGCACGCACGCACGCACGCACGCATGCGCATGAGGAACTTCATTGTTAGTCCCAATGTTTAAAAGCTTACTTTATGTGTATGGATATCTTGCTTGCATACATGTATCCACTGTATGCGTGGGCATGCGCACTGCATGTGTGCTGAGTGCCAGAAGGCAGAAGGTGGCGCTGGGTCCCTGGGGCTGAAGTTACACTGGGTGAGCTGCCACCTGGGCGCTCGGAACTGAACAGGGGTCCTCTGAGAGAACAGCCAGTGTTCTGAACGCTGAGCTACCTTGTGGTGGTTTGAATACGAATGGCCCTCGTAGGCTCATAGATTCAAATTCATAGGCTCATAGACTCAAATGCTCTGTTACCAGGGAACGGTACTATTTGAAGGGATTAGAAGTTGTGGCCTTTTTGGGGTAGGTGTGGCCTTGTGGGAGGAAGAGTTTCCCTGGGGGTGGACTTCAGGGTTTCAGAGGCCCAAGCCAGACACAGGGACTGTCTCTCTGCTTGCTACCTGAGGATCCAGACGTAAAACTCTCAGCCACTTCTCCAGCACTGCGGGCACACGGTTCTCTACACTGTGTAAAGGTTGTCCTTGAGTTTTTCAGATTTCTGCGTCCTCATATCTTGTCTCTTGCTGAGCACAGCATTGTAATGCTAATACCAAGAATCTCCTGTCTCAACTTTGTGAAACAATTCTTACTATTTGTTCTCTGCCCTGTCAATAAATGCTGATCACCCAATGGCTGGGCAGAAGAGAGAAGAGGGTAACAACATCTGCCAGCCAGGGGAAGGAGGGAGAGAGAAGGGGGAGGAGGGGGAGGGAGATTCAGATCAGCCTTGAGGAGAGGATCTGTGAAGACACCACAAGAAATAAAAACATCTGAAGCCCAAAGATCCAGATCAATTATAATATGCAAGTATCATGGGATGGGGCTGGGAGGTAGCCGGATTAGCTTAGGGGTTATTATAAATCTTTTATCTGCCCAGTATTGAGGTGCAGCTTGAAACAAATCTCGATTTCTCTGTGTGGTTACTGGGGACTAGCAAAGGTAAGAAACCCAGTCTCCGGATTAATTCATTACTCACACTATATTAAAAATAATGCATTTTATACAGCGCCCTGTCTGTGTGGGCGCCGCCACGCTCCTCATCGCGAGGATAATGGACTAAGCCTCTGAAAATGTAAGCAAGCCCCGGTTTAATGTGTGTCTTTATAAGCGTAGCTATGGTCATGGTGTGTCTTCACGGCAGTAGAGCACTGGTTAAGACACACCTCCGGGCCCCTGCCGTTCTTGACAATGCCGCTCTGACAGTTTGTATCTTCAAGTTTGGTTGAGTGTACTCATTTATAAAAGTCACCAAACACAGTGGCACAAGGTTCTTAACAGTCTTCATTATCCTTTTAATATTTGTGAAACCCTGCAGTGAGCTCTCCTTCCTTGTTCCTAAAAGGGACAGTTCTCCCTCTTGGCTCCTTCCTGACGGCTGTGACTAGAGGTGCCATTGTGTCCCCACCGTGGGGTTATACACAGCATCTCAGTAGCTCCTGCCTGGCTTCCTGTTTTCTCTGTTGCTTTCTACTCCGTCAGTCTCCGACCTTTAAACCTTTACCACCTCTTTCCTGCCGCTAACTTCGGGTTCAGGCTCTTGTTTGTCTGGTTTGATTGGGTTTTGGAAGGTGGGACGGGCACTTGGTTTTAACACCTTCTTTCTTTTACACAGTCTTGAGATCCCACTTTCTCTCGATGGGCAACTTTAGCACCAAGTCACAAAAGTCTGACCTGGTAAGTTCTCATTTTAAATATTAAAATGCTTTAATAAAAGAGGCTATTGGTTACTGTAAGTACACGATCCACTTAAGTGGTTTCGGACTGTGTCGATTTCCTTTTGTTGCTGGGTTCCCGTTTAAACCTATGGTATCGGAGGAAACTGTATGATTTGAATAGTTGTCAATGAATGGGGATTTGACCTGCAAACTTGACCTGCCACTCATGACACAGTATGTTCTGACAGATGTCCCCATTTGCCTGAGGAGAGCATGTGCCCTGCTCTGTGCATTGTGTCCTGGAAATCGCAACATAGTATCGTCAGTCAACAGGGTTTCCGTCTTTGATTGGTTCTGTCAGTTGGTGAGAGATGATTTCCCCCCACGGTTTTGCTTTGCATTTCAGATCCCTGTTACTGGTCTCATAAGCATTTACAGTTTGGTCTTCAGAAGCAACACTTCTGTCTTGGAATGACCTGCATCTCAACATTCCTTGTTGAGAACCTACTTTGACGAGGAAACCAGTTTTGCTTTTAACATTCACATTAAACTTATAACATGTCTTTACCGCCCCCCCCCAACCCCAGCCCTTGAGACAGAGTCATACTGTAGACCAGGTTGGCCTTGAACTCAGAGATCTGCCTGCCTCTGCCTCCCAAATGCTAGCATTAAAGATGTTTGCCACCATGGCCAGCCTGCTTTCAGACGTCTTCAAACCATGTGTTGTGTCTTGTAACGATCTAAGTACTTGTTCTTCTTATCCAGTCTGAAAAGAATGTTGTCTCCTGACGTGGATGTGTGAGCCGTCCTGACATGGATGTGAGAGCCATTTTTACATACTTCGAATGCTGGAAGGACCCACACATTTGTTTCTATTTGTCCAAATCCAATGGAAAGTGATAGGTCAGGGGGTTGGATAAACATTTCGTTAAAGATGATATTGAAGTTGCAAATAAACACAGGGGAATATTCTCTGCTTTGTTTTACTTTTACAAAGATTCGGATGAGCACAGCTACAATAGATACTACCCCTCCCCGTGTGTTTGCTAGGATGGCTGATGTGCCGCCTTGTTGGGCTGGTGCAGACGGAATGGCCCAGAGCTGTCTACCGACATTGAGAACACGGGGCACAATTCCTCTAGGAACAGCTTGGCAGGCTTTGTTTGTTTTGTTTTGTTTTTTGAGAAAGTTAAACACACACCCCTGTGTGACCTAGCCCTTCTACCGCTAACATCTACCCACGAGAAACAAGACTGTATGAACACACAGGGCCCATGGCGGTCTTCCGATGACTAATCCAGAAACAACTGGTCTGCCCACTGGCAGGAGAGCGGCAGGCTGCTTCGTCCTGCAGTGGGGCCCTGCTGGCCAGGAAGGGCAGGCAGAGCCAATGGGAGGACTCAGATCTCAGAGTAAGGGTCCTGGGTCCTCAGTCCTCGGTCCTCGGTGAAAGCTGCCAGGTTGGAAAAAGAGAGCCCGTTTCACAATTTTACATGACTCAGATTCCAGTGGACGCAAAGTAACCTATGTTGACAGACAGCACACAGCGGTCCTGGGGTGAAGGGGCAGAGAGGCAGGACAGAGGGAGGTTCTATGCAAGGCTCGGTGGCACCTGGGGACTGGCGAGGTAGCTGGCTAGCTCCTCCTGATTGTGGCACGGTTTCGCAGGCTTTTACATACATCAAAATGCATCAAATTACCCATTTAAAATATGTGTAGTTAATTGCATGTCAATTATACCTCAACAAAGCTGTTTAAAATACATTTCAAACTTACGATTTACCACCAAGGGAATACAAATGAGAACCGGGCCTTCCAACTCGGTAGAGAGAGGAAATGAAATAGTAAGGAAGACAGCTCGGGAGCCAAAGACAGAGAGGAAAACAAAGCACAAATAACAGATGTGTCAACAAACATGGCCGTTCCGACACGGTCGCTTTGTTTAAAGGAATCCCACCCACACGTGCACTCCTTACTCAAGGTACAAGTAAAATAGCCAGACGTCCAGAAGGAGAGAAAGTGAGGATGTGTCAGGTGTGTGAGCTGCTCCCCTCAGCACTGGCTGAGCCAAGTTAAGGGAAGGAAGGAATATTTTTGACCCAGGGTTTGAGGTGATTCCATGCATCACGGCTGGAGTGCACGGTGAAGGAAACTGGTGTTCAAATGCTTGTCTCCTTTTCTCCTTTTGATTCATCCCGGTTCCCACCCCCTTGGGTGACAGCACCCACATCCAGGACGGGTGTGTTCGTTGGTTTGTTTTCACTGTGGTTAAACACTGGGACCAAGGCACCTTACAGACGGATGGGTTTACTTGGGCTCAGAGTTCCAGAGAGGAAGTGCCCGACGGCAGAGTGAAGGCTTTGCAGAAGGAGCAGAAGCCAAGGGCTCAACTCCCTGAAGCAAGCATGGAGCAGAGAGCAGGCTGGGAGGAGCTGTTCAAGTCTTTACTCTCAAAGTCCGCCCCAGTGACACCCTTCTTCCAGCAAGGCCATGTCTCCTAAACCTCCAAACACTGCCACCACCTGGGGACCAAGACTGTGGGGACAGCTCATTCAAACCACGGGTGGTTCCTCTTCAGTTAGCCTTCGTTGGAAACTCTTTCAAAGACCCTCCCAGAGGCGTCCCTCACCAATATCCTACGTGTTGCTTTTGTTGTGAAATCCTTACTTTTCCATGTATACATGAGTTGTGTGTGTAGTGTGTGTGTGTGTAGTGTGTGTGTATAGTAGTGTGTAGTGTGTGTGTATAGTGTGTGTGTGTAGTGTGTGTGTGTGTGTGTGTGTGTAGTGTGTGTGTAGTGTGTGTGTATATGTGTGTGTGCATGTGTGTGTAGGGTGGTGTGTGTGTGTAGTGTGTGTGCAGTGTGTGTGTGTGGTGTGTGTGTGGTGTTGTGTGTGTGTGTTGGTGTGTGTGTGTGTAGTGTGTGTGTAGTGTGTGTGTGTGTGCAGTGTGTGTGTATGTGCAGTGTGTGTGTGCAGTGTATGTGCAGTGTGTGTGTGCAGTGTGTGTGTGTATCTGTGTGTGTGTGTGTGTGTGTGTGTGTATGTGTGTGTGTGTATGTGTGTGTGTATGTGTGTGTGTATGTGTGTGTGTGTGTGTGTGTGTGTGTGTGTGTGTGTGTGTGTGTGTGTGTGTGTGTGTGTGTGTGTGTGTGTGGTGTGTGTTGCCTACAGAAAAGGACATCAATCCCCTGGAGCTGCTCAACATGAGGGATAGGAACCAGACTCAGGTCCTCTGGAAGAGCATCGAGCCCTCTTAACCACTGAGCCATCTCTCCACCCCCTCAGAGGTATTTTAGTCCAGTCGCTGATGATCAAAATGAATCGTCACATTAGACAAATTAAAACACTAGAAAAAGAGTTGATAATTCCATTCTAATTAACATCAAATAAATTTTTTAAAGAGCTTGAGGAAACAAAGAAGCTTGACAATGAGAAATTATGCGAGACCCAATAACTTACATATATACATTTATATAGAGAGAGAGAGACAGAGAGAGAGAGAGAGAGAGAGAGACAGAGACAGAGAGGAGAGCAGGGAGGCAAAATATGAGAAATGTCATAGCAAATTAACAGCTCACACGTAAATGTTCACAATGTTCACACGTAAATGTTCCCCTTGGTCATACGTTACATAAAATCACATTTGGTTTGATTCTGTCAGTTCTCGATTTTTAATACGAAGATTGGCTTGAATGAGCAGGGAAAATTTACACTCCACAATGGCAGCTCTTCTCTGCTTTCCGTGCGTGCAGCACTGTCTGGGGCTCAGGGACAGTGGCAGGCAGAGAGGACTCTAAGGGCTTAGGACTGAGAGAATGCAGGAATGTGTTCACACAAGTCCTGAATCCAGCCAGAGAGACTACTAGGCCTCCAGTCTGAGAGCCTCCTCCCTTCATCATCCTGTGAGGGGCTGGTGTCTGCCCCTTGGCAGATTTTGGTGCCAGCAGCCAGAATTGCCACACACCTGTTTAAGGGCAATTAGCTTGCCCCCCAACTCCTGTCTTTCTGTTTAGATAGAAGCCTATACCCAGGCATTCCGGGATGAGCACCGCTTCCACAATGCAGCAGGTAGGAAAGCTGGTAACAAAGATGTTGGAAAGAACAAAGCCAGACATCCACCCAGCCCCACTAGACATCTTGTAAGCCCAAGGACATCTGAGAAACCATCATTGCCTCTCAAGATTCTGGACTTTCTGCAAGTCACACGTTTATGGCCACTGGCTCCTGACCCAATCTGAGGCTTCCCCTGTTGCATCCAGGTTGGAGCTGGGTGACCCGTCCTCTCGCTCTCTGACCTCGGATCCCAGAGCCGAGCTCCTGAACGCTGAGGGAGGAGGAAGGAGTTTACAGTTTGAGAGGGTAGCAGCCTGCTGTCCTCACAGGAGACCCAAAGCCCTTCAGTCTGGGGTGGAGGCTGACGCTTTCCTGTTGGCACCACTGCCTCTCCCAATCTCTTCAGACTCACTAGCCCTGCCTGGGCTCTTCGTTCCAGGGCATGGTTCCGAGAGGACGGCTCTGCTGCAGAACTTGAAACATAATTTCAAAGCCTTCCTCCCGGAAGTCAGGACACAGCTTGGAAGCTCCCATCCTGATCCAGTGGACACCTGAGGTGGGCAGGCAGAGGCCTAGTGTTCTGAGTAAGACGGGCAGGAAACATGGAGCCAGCATCCAAAGACAGTAACAGGCAGCGGCCACCAAGTGAGAGCCATGTTTAAAGGCCCGTGGCTGCTCGCCTGCTTCTGGGTTGCTCTTGGAATAAGAAGACAAGCCCAGCTTGCAGGGGAGAGGGAGGTGTGAGATTGTGTAAAATTGTATCATCCTGTGTGTGTCTGGGTGTCTATGACTGTGTTTGCCTGATTCCTTGTGTCTATATCTAGGTGTATCTTTGTATCTTTGTGTATGTGTGTTTTTATGTCTTTGTGTCTGTGTATATTCATGTGAGTGTGTGTGTGTGTGTGTGTGTCCTTGGGTCTATGACTATGTGTCTGTGTGTGTCTTTATATCTTTGTGTCTGTGTATATTCATGTGGATGGGGGCATCTATGTGCGTGTATGTGTATGTATGTGTCTTTATGTCTTTGTATCTCTGTGTGTGTGTCTATATTTCTGTATGTCTGTGTCTGTGTGTCTGTAGGTGTCTGAATGTGTCTACCAGCATCTGGTTGGCTGATTTTCTGCCAGTACCCGAGTCTCAGAGCTAAGTTCCTGACCTTCTCCGTGCAATCCCCTTTAGGTAGGAGGAAGTTCAGGCAGGGTCTCCCACCAGGATGCCCCCCCGAGAGAGCTGGCTCCTGACCACACCTGGCTGAGCATTCTCTCTGGTAAACCACAAGTCAGAGAGAGATCGGAGCCCGCATGGGGCACAATTCGGTAGGAAGGAGCAGCACCCCCATCTTGTGTCCCGAGTGCCAAACTTTCTGAGCTTGTGGGAGGGGGAAGCAATCAATTTGAAACATTAAGTATGGCTTTGGAACCCATTTGGCTCTTAGATGACAACTTGCCTTGTTCCAGATGGTTCCGTGCAGTTCACATTCGTTAGCATGCTAATTTATTCTGACTCATCCAGGCTGCCTTGGCTGCCTCACAGCAGGGCTGGCATGCACCTCAGTGCCAGAGCAGGCCCCTGGAGGCCATGACTCCCAGCTGGAATGGGCTCCTCTGGGGAGCTGTCACATACTCAAAGATAAAGAGGAGGGAGGGAACATCTGGGGGCAGGCTTCCGTGTCAGCCTTAGCCCTGGCAGCACTAAGGCAGAATCAGCCTGTGACAGAACTGCCAAATGGAACTGAGAAGCCCACCCACCCAGAGCAGTAGCCCGAGAAGACCTGGTGGACACCAGCCTTGATGGCCTCGCCATATAAAAGATCTTCCAGAGCAGAGAAGTGGGTGTGAGACCATGTGACCATCCTTTCCAAATCAGCACCCCCAGGCCACCCAAAACCCAACTCTCAGCCGCTCCACCCCTAAAGTGACTGGACTCACTGGCTGAAGATGGGTCCACCCCAGGCCTCGAGTTTACATGGATGAGCAGAAGAAACATCTTTCTGTATCCCTGCTGTCACCTTCCCTGAGCATGTGACCACCCGGCTTCCCAGGGCAACCCACATTGCCCCAAGACATTTTCTGGCCACCTTGGTGGCTCTGCCTGGGCCAGGAGTTGGTGGTGCTAGGGTTAATGTCTCTGGAGCAAGTCATCCTAAAGTGATGTCTGGGCAACTGCAGGCCTGCACTGCCCGCCCCTCTCATAACAACACACGTCTACACGCACCCGCTACCCTCAGCAGTCATTCTTGCAGGCCTCAGGTCACTGCCCATGCGTGTGTCTGTGCACTCCACCAGAGCAGGGGAGGTGATCCCCACAGCAACGAGGAAGAGCTAGCCTCTGACTGCTGACCCCATCTTACTAGGAAAACCTGGTGAATTGGTGACATCTGGATTCAGGAAGCCTGGGGTGGGGGTGGGGGGGGTGGGTATATTAAGTGTGCCAAAGGTCCCAGCCGAAATGCAGAGCCAGGCTCTCTACCCATCCCACACAGAGAGAGCCAAGCTGTGCTGCTTCCTTTCCTGCCTCTCACTGTCCCTTCTATACCTCGGAGTCTCTGTCCCACGCCAGACGCAACATCACAGTTCCTAGATGTGCGCCTGTTGCAGTTTGTTGCAGTTTCCTCTCCAACCCGAATCGACCAGTACAAAGAAAACGCAACTCAATCAATATGAAAACCATCTAGGCTCTAGATTGGGCAGTTCCACCCTGCACTGTCCTCTTCCTACCTCCCAAATCCCTCATCCCTTGCCCCTTTTATTTGCCCGGTCTCCAGCTTCTCCTTCTCCCACGCTTCAACTCTCTCCTCGCTCCACCCCTCCTTCCTCCCCCGACTCCTCCCCTCTCCTGACTCCTCCCCTCTCGCTCCTGACTCCTCCCCTCTCGCTCCCGACTCCTCCCTCTGCTCAAATCTCGAGCTCTTGCTTTTATTTTACAAACTCAGAGAGAACTCCAAGGCAAACCACAACATGCGCCCACAAGGAATCTCTTGTCTGTATGTACTGAGTAACAAGGTGAATGGTCAGCCATGTATGCAGCCCACAGCCCACAGCCCAGACCTGCCCATGGCACGTCCAGCTCCTGCCCAGAGTTCTTAACATCTGCCTACAGCCCCTCATCATTCCCAGCATCTGTGAACAGCTCGCGGAGCTCCCAGCGTCCGTATGTACTAGGCTCCAGGGTTGCGAAGAGCCTCTCAGGAACGCTCTGGGAGGAAAATGCCAGAACAAATGTGTTCTCTGTCCCCGGAATTTGAACAGAACAGGGCTAGCCTGGACTAACCGTGGCCTTCAGCGAGAGCTCACCTTGGACACTCGGAAGAGATACTTGTGGTTTCTGCAAACTGTTAGAAGCATTCTCTACCCTCCAGAGTCTTAGTGAATGAACGGAGCGTTGCATGGAGCTCCGAGATGCTGTTTTGCTATCTCTGGAGCAGGATAAACACTTAGAAGGATTCAGACATAGGGCTGGAGAGATGGCTCAGTGATTAAGCACTGGCTGCTCTTCCAAAGGATCCGGGTTCGATTCCCAACACCCGCATGGCAGCTCACAGCTGTCTGGGATCTGACAACCTCACACAGACATGAATCCAGACAAAAACAAAATTGATTTTTGTTTTTCAAAAGGGTGTCAGAGGGGCACCTGAATAGGAAAGGCAGGAGCATCAGGATGGAGACCCGGCTGGCTGGGTTCTTACAGTAGATTCTGTGTGAGCATGGATCGACAAGACAGGGGAGCCTGATCCTGGAGCCCTCTTGTGCCAAGTTACAAGACCTGGAGCCACGGAAAGCCTTTGAAAGGTGTACCGGCAGGTTTTGTGTGTCCACCTGACACGAGCTGGAGTTATCACAGAGAAAGGAGCCTCCCTTGAGGAAATGCCTCCATGAGACCCAGCTGTAAGGCTTTTCTCAATTAGTGATCAAGGTGGGGAAGGTGGCGCCATTGTAGGTGGCACCATCCCTGGGCTGGTGGTCTTGGGTTCTATAAGAGAGCAAGCTGAGTAAACCAGGGAAGAAAGCCAGTCAGTATCATCCCTCTATGGCCTCTGCATCAGCTCCTGCTTCCTGACCTGCTTGAGTTCCAGCCCTGACTTCCTTTGGTGAAGAACAGCAACATGGAAGTATAAGCTGAATAAACCCTTTCTTCCCCAACTTGCTTCTTGGTCATGATGTTTTGTGTAGGAACAGACACCTGACTAAAACAAAAGGTATTTCCCTTTTAAACAGAGTTTTCATACTGTCATAATGGTTTCATTGGACACTCTGTTGGATTTCATAGATACTTTGAAGCAATTGTATCGCATACAGCAACCACGTTCTCTCCCTTCCCTTGCGTGTGTTTGTCTGCATGTGCATGTATGTGTACAACTTCTTACATGTGCTGTATATGCTCTACTGAAGGTCTTGAGCAAGACCACAAGGTGACAAGGTCTTTCAGGAAGAGGCATTGGGCAACCCCAGGAAGATTTTCGAATGGCAGTGGTCACCTTGACAACAAGGTCCCGGCTGAGAGGTAACAGACTGCAGCTCCAATGGGACAGACTCCAAATCCAGAAGAGAGACACTGCCTTCCATGTGGGAATCAGATCCTGAAGGCAGTCTGCAACCTTGTCGTCCTCCTGCAGGGAGGAACCTTAGTCTATACCACAGCAGACTTTGACGTTCTTGTCCTTGTTTGGAGGCTTTCTGTAAATTACAAGTGTCCCAGTCACCACAGAGAGGATACAGGGTTGCCCCCCCACCTCCAACTTAGCTAAATTATAAACGAACTATTTTTCCTTCCCAATTTCTGTTCCCCAACTCTTTTTTTAATGCAGGAAGCTAAGGAGGTGTGCTGTGGACCTGAGTCCCAGGTGCTACCACCGTTTTTTTCTTGTTGGAAGGAACCCCAACCACCTGATCCGATGGCAGCGCATTGGGGAGGAGATGGTGTTGGGCTGAGATTAGACACCCTGGACAGCAGCAGCAGCCAAGCAGTGCCCAGAGCCAAGGCCTCCCCAGCAATGGCAACGAGTAGGCTGTCTCCTTGTTACGGGATCTGAGCCACTCTCCCTTGCCAAATCTTCCTCCCAGAGGAAGAAGATGGTGGCCAGATCTGCTGCGACAGTCCTGGTATGAACACACTGGGTGACCCTTCAAAGAGTAGTGTGGGTGCTCTGAATTAACTGGTGGGGTGGGATGCCCTGTGGAGACTGCTAGCCTGCCCGGAGCACCTCCCCTCGCCAAGACCACCCCCAGAGGACCCTCCCGGGTGACGGGCTCACTAGATAGGAAAGACAGTCATGCTTGACCTGAATTCAACAACTCAAAGGTCTCACCATTATGCCCATCACCTCTGACCTGGGCTTGGGTGACAGGAGGAAGGCAGAAAACTGTGTCTACGGGATGCCCCAGCCTTGTCCCGAATCCCAGATGGGACAGGAAGGTACAGGAGCTGCAGAGATCTATGGCTCCGTCTCCACCCTGACACAAGACAAAAGCCCAACCCAAGCTCAGCCCTGGGGAAGCGAGGGGCCAGCCTGCATCCACTCCTACTGCTCACCCCCCTCTCCGCTTTCTCTCTCTCTCTCTCTCTCTCTCTCTCTCTCTCTCCATGGATGGTGTCCAGGATCCTCAGAGGCCTGCCCCATGCCAAATGAGATTGTCAAACGCCCTTTGAAGGCACAGGGTAATCACTTTCAGGGGTTTATAGTCCCGGAGGAGTCACAGACCCGCCCCCCCAAGCCCAGGAAGGCCATATCTCAGTGCAAGGACATGGCCCGGGGTATTTACAGACGGTAATGAGGCTGTCCACTGCAGAAGCCCCATAAATAAGCAGGAAAACTGCTGAGTTTCATGCGCTCGCCCCTGATTGCCTTGAAGGCGTCATTATTTTAATAAAAAAACTAATCAGGCAGACTTCCCAGCATGCTCATGGTAGTGTTAATTACAGGGAGTCATCGAGTAGGGGACAGGCCTTCCACACGCACCGACTCTTCTCCTGTGAGTCCTCAAGGGGTCGGGGTGGGCGGCAGGGGCAGGAGAGCAGCAGAACAGGTCCCACCCAGGTAGTGTGGCCCGTGTGTAGCTCCAGGGAGGATGGCAGTCTCCTCGGGACATGCTACTCACCAGCTGGGCCATCACGGCATGGTATCCGCACTCCTGGCACAGTTCCCTCTAATAGCTGCAAATTCTCCATGGAGAAAACCAGCCAAACAGCAAGGCGGGCAAGCCCAAATTACTGTACAATGGGATCCCTGGGACAGCGATTTCCAAGGGCCCAGAGTGCCAAGACATATCCCACAAGGACATCTCTTGGATTGCATCTTGGGGAGCAGCTCCCTGGGACCCCTCTCAGGCTGGAACGGGTGTGAAGCGAGCTGTGTTCTGAGTTTGGGGGTGGGGGGTGTTTATCACCACAACATAGACAGCTCTTGGCTGACTGATAGAACTAAGATCAACACGTAGGGGAAATAGGGGGCAGAAGGTTTAATCGGCCCTTTATCCTGAAAGGTGAGACAAAAGAGGTTTTTCCTCACAATAGGTAAAGTTTGGGTTTTGAGTAAAATATATATTTATGTGTGAGGGTGTTTTGCATGCATGTGTGTATGTGTGCCATGTGCATGCAATGCCCACAGTGGCCAGAAGAGGGCACTGGACCCCTGGAACTGACGTTAGTATTCCAAGCAGTCACACGGGTGCTGGGAATCAAAACAGGGTCTTCTGTAAGAGCAGGCAGTGCTCTTAACCTTCCGGCCGTCTCTACCCATGCCAAGGTTGGGTTTCAACTACAGTTAATGTTGATTTTTCAGTGTTTGGGGGGAGGGGTGCCTTGTTTGATTTTGTTAATTCATTTTCCCAGTAAGACACCCTTGCAGCCCACTCTGCTCTGAGGCTCACATGGCCTGGCCCCTCTGTACTTCAGAATCACAGCCTTCTCTAAAGCATCTTTCTTTCCTCACACTGATCAGTAGATTGCCTTCTGCTTCTCACCTGGCACGACCTATGTCACCTGGAATGGTTCTCCTTGTCAGGGCTAAATTATAACCCAGGCCTCAACTTGTCACTCTCACTGGTTCCCCTGCCTTTCCTGCTGACCTCAGGTCTATCCGATACCTTCCCAGCCCCAGAGAGGGTCCGCCCCACAGTTTGCAGTGACTCTCTCAGAAATGAGGGGCCACCAGACGACCCTGCCCCTTTCTGATCATACGCAGGTCTCTTTAGAGATTCTGCCCAAGCAGGGCTCAGGGAGCACACTTGCTGAGCATGACGTCAGTCACCAAGACGACAGCCCAGACTGCAGCCAGGTCTCCTCAGCCCGGCTGACCCTCTACATACTTAGGAATGTTCTCCTAAGGGTTGCGTGACAAAGGCCTGGTCAGTCACGGGTGCACCTACAAGGAGGTGGTGTGAAATTTAGAACGTGGAGTCTCACAAGAAGAAGTTAGATCATCTGACTGGGAGCCCCGTTCCTTCTTGTCCCAGCTCCCTTGAGGTAAAGACCTCCCTCTGTTGCGCACGGCGACCACAGGCCGAAGCAACAGGGATGACGTCTCTGAAGACAAAATGAACATTCCCTCCTGGTTACCTCGGATATTCTGTCACACTGACAGAAATATGACTAGGAACCCAAGGCCAGACCTGAAAACCCTCTCTCCCTCGAGGCCAAAGTATCCCCCATGGAACTGATGCTAAATCCCACTGCCCAAGATCCGTAGACAATCTAGGGTTCTGGTGCTGACAGCTGACACTCAGAGCCATGGACTCAGGCCCTGTGGTGAGATGATCCTGTCTCACCACACCCCACTCAGGACTTCCAGAGCCTTGCTAGGCCTCAAAGACTCTTCCTTGCTGTGATGAAACTGGTGTGAGCTGGAGAATGGCTAGGACGTCAACATGCACACGTGTTACACAGTATGACGTGGCAAGGGTCACAAGGAGCCTCTTGCAGTAAGACAGATTGGCGCTGCCTGCAGGCACAGCCACCAACCTTCTTCTCCTCAGAGTGCCATGGTATCACAGGCTGCCTCTGTCCCAAGGACCTGCCCGGGAGATCGGGACCCAGGGGATTTCTGAGCCAGGGATGGGCCAGCTTGGCACAAGGAACTTACCCCGGTCCCCTCCCCTGCAATTAGCAACCCTCACTGACACAGGCAGCCAAGGCCTCGAGGGTCGGCTGATGGAGAAGGCTGCGGGAAATCTACTTTGTAATAAAACTGTTCATAAAAGGCAAATGTCGATTAAAGGCTCCGTTTCTGCGGGAAATCGCTTTTTATGTCCCTATGTGAGTCTGAGAGAGGCAGGCACAAGGCCTCAGGGACTTTGCAGGGGGCCATGCCCCAACCGCTGAAAGCCATAAAGAAGTTGCAGTTTCAAGGAATCCCAAATGCCCCCCATGTTCCAAAGTCTACCCCTCACCAGCACAGCCTCTCTCAAGGAAACTGGGCAAGGCCCAGAGGCCAAGGGAGCGAGGGAAAGCTAACGATGAGGAGAAAGGAGACTGCCTGTCACCCCACCACTTACTCAGCCCCATTTACTGGAGCCTTGGGAAAGCCAGTGGCCTCACTGTGTGAATGGAGTGGGGGACAATCTGGGCAGAAAAGTCCGTCTGGGCTCAGTACCTGTCTCTGGGGGCCTCGTCTCAGAAGTTCGAAGTCAGAGGGGTCTTGAGGGACCCTCCATGTGAGGAGCGGGGGCACAAAACCCTCCTTCCATTGTGCAGAGCATTTTAGGGCCTGCCAAGGGCAGAGTGGGTCACCCGCTAACCAGAACAACCTCTTCCATCACAAGGTCAGGCTAAAGACCAAGAAGACCCCAGTGGGTTTCATCACCTCCTCTCTCCTAGGCCCAGGAGGCACAGAGGGTCTTTCAGAGCAGACAGTGGCGAGGCTGGAGACCCAGAGAGATTCCTCACCCATGGCTGGGGCTCTGTTACAAATGTAGATCTCACAGGACAGCCAGCTGTGAAAACCACCTACACCGTACACACCTGCCAACTAAAGAGAGATTTTTAAGTGACAAAGTGACCAGGGCTCTCCGTAGGAAACAGAAGCTCACAGGGTGGCATGCTTGCCTGGTATATCAGGCTTTGGACCTAAACAGAGACCTCTCATGTAGCCCACGCTCCCTGGGGGTAGTACAAGATCTTCCCCCAGAGCCAACAAGCACCTCAGAAACTCGTTTCCTCAGGTGGGGCGTCTGCACACCACCCCTATCCTTCTAGAACATTAGCGTATCCCCACGCCTTAGGACACCTGGCACAAAGTCCGCACTCTGTCCTGGGTCGTCTCTCGGTGACGATGAGAGATAATGACAATGAGAAAGTTTGCCGATGTTCTTGGGAACAAGGTATATCCTCAGTGCTCTCCGTCCCAGTCCAGCCCGCTGGTGCAGAACTGGCGGACGCCTCCGGCCAACTGAAATTACAACACAAATGAGAAACCTCAGAGAAAGCACCCCTGGCCGAAAGCAACGCAGAGCAAATGAATCTCGGTTGGGTGTGGACCGGAAGTGTGACTGCCGGGTGAAGAATACCATACTGTGACTTCACTCCGGGGGGCGCACACTGAGCTTGGAGCCACAGGATTCCGGAGCCGTGATTGGGCTATTATTTGAGTCCTGTGTGTGTCGTGGTGCCGCACCTGGAGCCCTTTGCGCACGCCTGGAGCCCATTGCGCAGGTTCTCCTGAATTGGGGGTAAGAATGCGGGACAAGGCGTTCAGGACTCCTGTGCCCCGCAGCCCTCTACCCTCAACTCTAAGCCCTCAGAGCCCCACTCTTCCGCTGGGGACTGCCAGGGATTGCTTTCCCACGCTGCTGGTGGTCGTAGGTGCCACTGGTCATCCTAGCCACCATGATGCCTCCTGCCCGTACACAGCAACCCACACAGAACTTAGACTAAAAGAAACCCTATCGGAACCCCTTAGATCTGAGTACCTGTCCTTGCTCACCATGGTATTTCTTACAATCGATAGACTGCCCGCTGTGGATCTAATGACGCAGCAGCTTTCTGCCAGACCCCAGCCTAAGTTGGCTAAGGGGACCCTAAGCATCAGGCTGGGCCCACCAAACCCTGAGTTCCTGGGTTCCACACCCATCTAACCCCTTGGAGCCAGGGAATCATGCTGGGCTGGAGGACAGGCACTGTGAACCTCAAGGACCAGAGTGGTGCACGGCTGAGAAGGTCCTAGAGCCACGCTAGGTCACCTGGGCACAGCCTAGGACTGGAACGAACCTGGCTGCTCAACTCCCTCTCCCTTCACTTGCTGTAATTTACAAGACAGCTGGATAACAGGATATTTTTAATAAAAATTAGGTACAAGCAGATACAGGGGATTAATAGATGTATTATGATTTTATAGTTCTCCATATACAGCCTCATGGAAAAGACAATCAGAGCAGAGCCATTCCAGGCAGATAAAATGGGGCATTTATTTTTAATGGAAAGAGAATTTCAGGACCCACCCAGCCGTGGAGAAAGTGCCGTGGAGGGCTCTGGGGGGCGGAACAAAGAGAGGCTAGAGGCTTGGCCGCTCTTCAGCGTCTGAGGGAGAGACCCCCTTACAGGAACAGGGAGGGTCTGCCTAAGTGGATAGCAGAGAGTCAAGTGTCAGCCCGTGATGACTGAAGCTCTCACTCTGCTACCTGGAAGCCCTGGGCAAATCTCTCCCAACCTCAGTTTCCCCTCCTACAAAGCTTTAAGGGGACAGATGTTCCTGAATCCGATCACTTCTACTCTTCCTCTGAGGGAAGAGCTCTGCCGTGAACCCCGCTCTTCCATGACCAGCCGCAAGTGACCAGTTCTGTTCTTAGAGGCCAGGCTGCTATGCTGTCCATGATCTACCATGATTTCAGACATGCTCATCTGGAGAGGCTCCTCCCTGAGGTCCCTACACTGGCACCCCTCATAATGATCAGAAAAATTATAGAGGTCTGACCAGGACCCATTAAACCAGCTATAATTCCAGGGCCTGGAAAGGTGCTAGGGCGTGAGAGTTGCAAGAGTAGCGGGGAAGGCTCTGTTGGGCTATGTTTTCAAGGCTACAGACTTCTGTAGCTGCTGCCTCTGTCTGGCTTGGCTGGAGGAGGATGCTTCAAAGACAGGCCAGCTTCCATTCCTCATCCACTATCCTACAGGAAACCCTGAGCTCCGGGAGGAATGAGGAGGTCACCTCAGGAATGGCAGCTGCCACACACAGGTTTGGGGTTCATCTGCCCCGTCTCGCCTCAGAGACTAGAGGAAGTGGTCATTTTGCCTAGCCTGGGCCTGCGGACGGACTTTTGACCTTCAGGGCTCTTGGCACTCAGCAGGTGGCCAGGTCTTTCTCTCAAGGACAGAAAGAAGCCCCAAGAAGCCTAAGGGCATCCCCTCAAGAGCTTCCGAGCTAACATGTCATGGCCCCAGGCCACAGGGATCAGGATGTAACAGTGGAGGGGGAAAGTGTGAAGTGTGATGACAGGCAGGGCTGCAGGATGGAGGGGCTGCAGGATGGAGGGTCTGTGGGAGCCCAGGGTCTGTGGGAACCCTGGTTACAGGAATCTAGGTACAACCTCCTAGTATCAGGACGTGCTTACTTTTATCCACTGTGGCTGCACCTACAGAGGGGACTTCTGGTCCTTTGGCTCCCCAAGAATCTCACAAAATAAAAATAAAAATAAAAACAAAACCTACAATGTGTCATGAGTTCTGACCTCCGAACTAGCTCTCAGCTCCCCAGGAGATCCTGCCCCACACTCCTTCCATTAGCAGAATTTGGGAGCTTGCCCTCTTCTTTTTGTCTGGAAGAGGCCAGGTAGCAGTGGTCCTGTTAATCCCCTGACCTTGTCAAGGACACGGTACAGAGGCCAAGGATCCCCGTTTTAACTCCAGGGACAGGTATATACCAAGATGACTTCGGCCAGAGTCCAGAGATCGAGATCCCAGGCCTGTGTGGAGTGGACCATAGAGACTGAAGACTGTTCCCATAGCTAGACTTGGTGGTGAGAGTTGCCCGACTCTGTTCTTCACATCCAGAGGTCTCCTAAGTAGCTACCAAAACCCCAAAGAATATGCCCTGTCTCTCTACAGCACGGCCCCCCTCTCCCTTGGACTGTCGTGGGGTTCAGCAAGAGACATGGACTCAAACTCTACACAGGATGGACCAGGGCTCAGCACGGGAGGAAGACCAAGTTTAGCATAGGAACTCTGCAGGGTCGGTGAGTCCAGTCTCATCTGGGAAAGTGGAGTCCCTCTGGGGATGGTGTTGGCTCTGTTAATTGATGCGGGAGACTCATCTTAACCTGGTCATCCCCTGAGTGGAATCCTGCCCTGCATAACGTACAGAAAGGGAACTGAGCCCTGTGTGTGGATGGCCCCTTCTCCTGACTCTGGATGCCGGTCACCTGCTGCTCCAAGCGCCTGCTGCCTTGACTTCCGCCACTAACTCTGGGCAGAATAAACCCTTTCTCCCTTAAGTTGCTTTTGCCTGAGTGCTTTTCCCAGCAAGAGAAGGAGCTAAGACATGCGCCCCTCCCCCAGCCTGCAGGTATGCCCAAGGAAACAGCAGCGTGGCTTTTAAAGACCAGCTTCACCATGACTGTGCAGAAATGCCACATGGGGGGTAATAGGAACCCGCAGAATGTGATGCAGGACCCCTGTCTCTGGCCCACAGCCGGGATTCCTGGTCTGGGTCCTAAGGCTAGAAATGGATAGGCGTCTCCTAGCTATCGGCATTGGCTCCCTAAGTTCAGCCTCACTTTGTAGTTATTCTCTTCGTGGTCCTTAAATACATATGGGCCAGCCAACGTCAGCTCACCACTTACAGGGCACACAGGGCTCTCCCTTTCATGCCCAAGGGGTGCCCAGTCAACAAAGCAAGAAGCATGTGACAAAGTAAGAAAGGAAGAAGTCAAGCCACATCATCCCCACAGTACCCCGGCACCTGCACACAAATCCGCTGGGAAGTGGGAGCCACAGGGCCCTGAGAATGGAAACCAGAGAGGCAGGCAGCAGAAATGGGGTGCAGAGGGCAGAGTCTTGCAGTGTTCTCCATAATCATAAGCTTCAGTCGTTTGGTCAATAGCAGTCATTGGATCAACACAGCAAACCTGAGAGCTGGCCCAGCAGAGACAACCCCACGTCTCCAACCCCTCCAGAACCAGGAGGCTCCCACTTTCTAAATCACACAAATTAATTTAGAAATCAGAGCAGCTCCCGCAGCTAGACTGCAGATTTCAAAACAGCTTAACAAATTACCAAATCCCCTTTAAGAAGACAAATTATTCCAGCTCCTTTGCCGCCTGGTTAATTATGCATGCGCTTTTGTTAGGAGATGTTAAATATTCACTAGCTGTGGGTTTGCACTTGTGACCCACCACTCATTTCTGTGCAGGGCAGCGGTTGTGGCCCTCAAGGCCCAGGCACACGGGGGTGCTGGTCTGGAGACCACTGTACAAGGTCTTCCATCCTGCCTAGTGGATGCTACTCCCGAGGCCTTGAACCAACACACAGCTCAGCCCATCTCCTGCTGTCCAGGGCTGCTGCAGTGTGTAGGACCACCCTGGGAGCCCCCTGAGCTCTCAGATACTAGTTAACCCGCAGCAGCTCGCCCAGCCTCTCCCTGCACCTACCCCGGTCTTCTATCCTCACCCCAAGGGGCCACATCCAATGACCGGGTCCCAGAATTTCTCACTGCTCTCTGCTCTGATGTGCAACCAAGACCAGGATCTTCCAGGCCTCCCCTTCCTGTTCGCACCCTCCTGGCTGTCAGCCTCTCCTCTGGAAATTCAGATGCTCTGTCCAGGTCACTTCCTTACCCTTGACTATTCAAAGGAAGCCAGAAGGACTTTAGGTCAACAAATGCCTTTTTCTTTGCTAAATCCGTCCCCAGGCTGGCTGCCCTGGGGTCTGTGGACCTGGTTCTATGAACAGCCAGAACCCTTGTGCCAGCCACACTCAAAGGACCTACTTGTCATGAGGACCCAGTCCAGAATGACACATGTCCCACTCTACCTTGGGAGCCGGGTCCTCATGTATGCCCAGGTCCAGACTCTCAATCTGGAGGCCTTTCCTGCCTGCATCAGGGAGTTCCAGCTCTCCGTGGGTCCCACTCCGTGGGCCCCTAACAATCCCTTTCCTTTCCAGGCCACCAGCACTCTCTGATTTGGCCTTGACGCATAAAGAAGAGACAGCTGGGCAGGAGGCCCCAGGGCCCCCGGCAACTGCGCCTTCCTGCTTTAACCACACTCCCAACTTGACACAGCTAGAGATCAACTTTTAAGTATCTCCCTCAGGCATTCCCATGTAACATCCACAGTGGGGGCCAAGACAGTAATGGAAGCGGCTGGTGACCCCAAACACCCATCGAGGCCACCAGGGCCATGAGAGGCATGGGACACAGAAACTCTTGGTAACAGCCAACCTCATGCATAGGCAGCTCACAGATCTGCAGAGGTCAGTTTTGCCCTCCGACACACAAATGTGTATGTGCACGTGTGTGTGTGTGTACATGTGTGTGCGTGTGTGTACGTGTGTGCATGTGTGTAAGTGTGTGAGCATGTGTGTGCGCGTGTGTGTATGTGTGCGTGCGTGTGTGTGTATGTGTGTGTACATGTGTGTGTACGTGTGTGTGCATGTGTGTGTACGTGCGTGCATGTGTGTGTGTATGTGTGTGTGTGTGTGTGTGTCTTGGTCCCCCACTGGGGTGGGGATAGGGGGTGAAAAAACCTCTCTGGTCCGGAAGCTATGTGGTTACGTATGTATGTGATATAGATCACATACATCTCCATGCATTATGCACACACATGCATACATGTGCATGCACACATGAGCACATAAGCATATTCACACATACACAAGTGCACACCCATGTTCACGTGTGAGCACACACACGTATGCATGCATGGACATAGTCCCACCCGTGTTTGCCCATGTCTTCACATTTATACACAGCCTGTACACTCATGCTACATCCGTAAATACAAATGCTGACTCGTATACAAGTCCATGTGTGCCTCAAGTATTGCAGACATGTGCACACAGCAGTATCGCACGGATGATAAGTGTGCACCCTCACATGCACACGGCCACATAGAAACCCCAAAATATCCCAACACTAGTGCCTTCTTGGGTCTCATCCTTGGGACCCAGCTGGGAAACACTCCTAGGGTTCCTTGTGCATCAGAGAGACTGAGTGTGAGGAAGGGAAAGATTGCAGCTGGGTATCCCGACCAGGGAAAGGTCTAGGGCTGACACAACTGAGAGGTGTGAGGTTAGGGATGGGACTAAGGCTAGGGTCAGAGCTAGAGTCAGAGCTCGGAACAGGAGCAGGGCCAAGACTAGGGCTATGGCTAGGATTGGCCTAGGACAGGGTCAAGGCTACAGCTGGGGTCAGGGTTAGGACTAGGGTTTGGGCTAGGGCTAGGATTACAGTTATGGGGAGGTTTGGGGTCAGTGCTAGGACTAGTCTTATGACTGGGCTTGGGTTTCAGGCTCTGTGTGGACCTAGAGTTTGGTTAGGCTTCTGAGAGGCAGTAGGAACAGCTTATGTTAGGTTTAAGGTTATATGTTTGGCTACATGTAGGGATCAGGTTTATTCAGGACTAAGGTTTGGGTAGCATGGACTTAGGTCTAAGGCTAGGCTGAGCTGGATGTACCAAATGGGCTTTTGTAAGCTCAGACAAGCAGTCCTGTTTGGTCCCCTTCCCTCTTCTCCCACCCTCAGAGATCTCACTTTGTCTTTGTCCCCAGTGGCCATTGAGCCTATATTAGACTTCTACGTCTTCCTTCCTTACCCAGCCCTGTGGCCCAGGCAGTACATACAAAAACACAAAACCCATATACCCAGGCTTCCACGGACTACCCATGTGCACCGATGTCCTCAGCAAAGAAAAGAGAAAACCACTCACTTAATCTGAGTTCGGTCTTACCAAATCAAGCCTCTCAGATTTGGAATAATCTATTCCCATCATTTGACCCCACCCAAACCTGCCCCTCAACATTGTAGGGTCCCATGTGCATCCCCTGATCCTCCTTCCTGGGGCAAACTGCTCTATGGGGACCCTACAGCAGGCTCACCCCTGCTGAGACCTGAGGTTCTTTACAGGAGGCATGGGCTGGTCCCGGTCATGACCGCGGTGAGCAGGGGCTGTGCTTCAGGGGCAAGCAGCAAGCGGCCACCGGTGCCTTTGCGTTCACTTTGGAAACTGTCAGTTCAGCAGTCTGGCTGAGGACCTGCTCCACGGTGGCCTTAAAACTGTCCACACTCATAAATCACCCGGGATTTAAACAAGCGCTGGTGGCAGGTAATTTTTCAGAACTCCCCCACACTCACACGCAGTCAGCAGCGTGGATATGCAGGACGGTGGATGGGGTGGAGAGAGAGTGAATTGAGACGGGGTGAGAACGTCAGGGCACTGTCATCTCAGGCACGGCTGCAGAGTTGGCTGTGAGGCTGCCGGTAGTGGGTGTCAGCCTCGCCATGCTAGAGTGTCCCTGACGAGGTCTTCCTGATCCTGGGGCTCCACCGGGCTGATCATACTAATGCCCAGTCTCCTACTGTAACAGGCAAAGATCCGACCGCAGCACAACCTCCCCACCTTCCCAGATGTCCTTGTGGGCAAGCAACACTTGGTATGTGGAAGACATATGAATGGTGGGTTCAAATATCCAGACAAGATCCCACATCGAGGTACACTCTCTCCCTGCAAGTCCCAGGCCATCGATGTCCCATCCAGGAGGAGCAAAGAGGAGGCCAAATCCTCCCTCCAGATACATTTCTGATCACCACCACCTTTAGCAGAAAGATGTGCTGCTTCACAATGTCCATCTCTCCGCTCCCCAGATCTCTGCCTACAGCCAGGTTCTGTGGGTTAAGCGTGGAGCTCCACGTGGTCTGGGATCAGGGCTCAAGTTTGCAGAAGCAAGGATTCAAGGCTCAGAATGGGTGGTGTGACTGCTACAGTCATTCAGGTGGTGGAAAGGCCGAAGGTGTACCCTCCAGACACCAGTGTTCTTCCTCAGCCGACGGGAGGGGACCCAGCCCTGAAGCCGAGTCATGGAAGTGCAGATCACCTCCTAAAACAGCAGAAGCACCTACCTGACATCTGGTTAGTGACAGGAAGGAAGGCCCAGGCCAACAAGCTCTCTCTGACACTTCGAACCACGGGACAACAACCAGAACCCTGCAGATTAGGAGCCCAAAGGATCCCAAAGTGTCTGCAGCCCCCCTGCTAGGGAGGTCCCTGACTGCATACCATTCCCTTTATCCCAACCAGGTAAGGCCGTTCAGATGAGGCAGGAAGATTACTGGTACCCCAGAGCAAGGCCTAAGTCTCTAAGGAAGCACATGGCATCAAGCCACTCCTAGCTCCACAGGTTCTAAGCCCCCATAGTATAGTGCCTGAGAGTTTGTAAGTTTCTCCCAGTGCAAAGGCTGCCCCAATCCAGGCAACCGTGTGGTTCCCTTCATATTTGAAAGTCACCTTTAGTGGCCCAGACTCTGAACAACGTATTGCCCCACAGGGTTCTCCTTGTTGATAACAAGGGCTCCTGGACCATAGGATGGCCTAGAATAGCCCCACCAGCTGTGGGACAGCCGCCTCCAGCCTGCCCAGCTAAGGCTGCAGCCTGACCTTCCCTGGCCAGTCCTCCAACGCCACCTGGTGGCTATCTCTTCACTTGAGAACGGCAGCACCAAAGGATGTGGGTCCATCCCCTTGCAGGGTTGGGCCACCATGCTGACTGGCCTTGCAGATATCCGCAGAGGACAGTGTTTGAGAAGACGGAGGGACCCCAGGCACTGAGATGGTTTCCGAAGCATCACCTTCACTCTTGAGGAGTCCTGATTGTCACCAGAGCTCCATCCCCAGAGGGCAAATGACAATAAGCACAAATGTAAGACGTCAGCGGCCCAGGCAGAGCGGCTCCTGATTGCTAATCACATCCTCATTCCTGAAGCTCTTTAAAACCCTTCCTGAGCCACGTTATTGTCTCCAAAGAGCTGTTATTACTCTTATAAAAAAAACTTATAAAAATTCTAATCAACACTGGTCTTAAACAGCAATGTCTCGCATGCTGCCTCCCTCCTCCTGTGCGGTGGGGTCCAGGAAGTGAGGGGCCTTTACGAGGCCCTGCCCGCCTCCTTTCAACCTCATTGCTTTTGCCGCCATTGAAGTGCTAAAAATGAGGCCTAGGGCTGTAGTTATTGATTGACTACTTGGCTGTGGCAGCCAGGATCAGAGAGGCCCTTGAAAAGTTGGGAGTCCTGATGTCAGCACTTGCCGTTGTCTCAGCTCACCCTGGCCAGCACAGCCCAGTGTGGTCCTGACTTCCTGTTTCACCCGGACAGGAGTGCATCAGGGAGGCCAGGTGACACAGGAGTAGACAAGCAGCTAAGGGCCCAGCAGCGAGGTCACAAGTCAGCCTGCAGGCTGTGCTCAGGATATGAAAAACCTCAGAAACCATGGTCAGTGTCCAGCCTGGCCCATCTCAGGAACCCACACTACCTGAAGGCAGACCATCATGCACCGGTGTGCCATGCATTGGACTCTCACCTGGGTTCCAAGTGCTCACAAAGGAGAAGGCAGGCGTGGGCACGGGGCAGCCACAGGCCAGGGCTGACACTCAAGTGACGGTGCACCCAGTGCCCACTGCAGCTCTTTAGGGAACCTGCAGACAATCTAGCTTCCTCCTCACTAGGAGAAGTCTAACACTGAGAGGACCATGGGAAAGCAGGCTGACGGGCTCCCTGAGCGTATACCACAGCCCAAAGCAAAACCCAAGCTGGCTGTCGCAGCAGCCATGGGGGCCTCTCCCTCAGGGCCTCACAGGAACTGTGATGGTAAGAATGGGGTTCAGGTCAGTTCCTGGCAGGAGTCCTGCCCTGAGCGCTGCCTGACCTGTCTGCTGGCATCTGTGAGCCTTGATCCCACCCTGCAGAGCCCGGCTGCTGGAGGAAACCCTGTGAAAAGCAGATAGAGTTGCACACGCCCTGAAGGAGCCATAGGCAGAGCCGTGGACCCCTGAGCAGCGAGGGAGCCGCTGGCTCTGTCCCTGAAGCCAAGAACACCCCCTGCAGACTGCTTGCCACCCAGCACATCTTCGCTTCCTTGGAACACCCCAACCGCAGGGCAGCAAATCTGGACAGATAGACAAGAAGACCACAGATGACACCACGTCCAGCCCAGGGAGCCACTGGGGGCTGCTCCCTACCTCAAGCAGAAGCAAGTCTGAGATATCCAAGGAGAGAAGGCCATGTCTCAGGGTGAGTGCTGAGACGCCCAGAGTCTCAACACCAGTCAGTGGTTCAGCCGGTGGCCGGTGGCCGTTTGAAGGTGAAACCTTTGAGTATTGAAGATGGGCCCTGGGGCCCACGAAGCTCAGAGAACCAACAGCATTCTCAGGGTAGGCGTGGCCCCTCCTCCTCCCAGGCCCTGAAGGGCCACCCCTGCAGGAATACAAGGGTTGAAGGTGATGGTGTTCAGGGCCCTGTGAAGTGTCAACTAGCAGGTGTTTAAGGGCCCCACAACCCTACAAGCAAGCCCCTCAGGAAGACATTCTGTGTGGCTGCTGAGAGGGAAAGGCACGCTAGTTCTCCCCATGCACCTACTCTGAATGCACACAAGTTGGAGCCCCGAACAGAGAGAAATCTTCCAGGCCTGCCCACCTGTGAGACCAGTGCTCTAGGGCCAAGCTGGGGGGCAGTCCCCAGAGGGCGAGCACTGTACTCTGGAAATGCAGGCAGCTTGTATGTCAGAATGGGAAGAGGACAGTCTGAGTGAAGCACGGTCCGCTGAGGTGGGGACAGGGACTGTGCTTAAGAAGGTCTGTGGTGGGGGTTTGGGTCAGGCACCGGGAGCACACAGAGCCAGCTGTGGACCCGCAGCCGCGTGTTAAGGTGCCTCGCTGGCCTCCCGGGCTGGTTCCTTTCTTCCGCTCCAGCTGAGAACAGATGGGTTCCCACAACAAAGGCACTTGAGCACGCAGCAGTCCCCAACCTCCACAGGCTACTCTTCTGAGCCAGGGCCGCTGGGGTGCAGATGGGGAAGGTTAACAGGAAAGGATGTCCAAAAAGGAAGTGGAACAGAGAGGGTTGGAGGGAAGCCGGTCCCACAGCTCTGCTGTGGGCTGAGCAGGGATGGGGATGGGGGAGGGGGTGAAGGGGGATGAGCGGGGGGGGTGAGTGAGAAGGGGGGTGAGCAGGAGGGGGTGTGAGCAGGGAGGGGTAGCCTGGAGGTGGGGTCAGTGGTAAGAAAGATGGCCCACAGTATGAGTACCCGCAGTAGGTAGCTTAGGAACCAGAGGGATAGCCCAGGCTGGTAAGGAAGGGAGGGGCAGGGCAGCCACGCAGTCTACCTTCCTGGGATCCAATTCTACCCCCAACAGGGCCTAGGATCCACATCTTCCTTAAAAGCCACCTCATGATGGTGTGTGTGGGAGCTAAGAAGCGCTCCCTTTAAGGAGGCAAACAGACAAAGATAGGACGGGAGAAATCCATCAGGCGGCCTTCCCCACCGCCGCGGAGATTAAAATGCACGATCCTTCGATATGGGGCTAATAAAGTGAGCCGTCCCTCGCCGCGGAAACGAGCCATAACTCAGTGCAGATGAGACCCAGATAAACTCCGGGCGGGGCCAGAAGGCAGCGGCCCACCGCAGCACCCTCCCAGTTGTGGACGGGGCTGGGAGATTGGGGGGGACAGGGGACACCCACCGCGACCTTCCACCCAGCTCTATTTCTAACGAGCTGCTTGGAGTCAGGGCAAGGGGCTAGACAAAGGGAGCAGCGCCCACCATAGACTGAGATCTTCGTAGGTGGAGGCCAGGTCACCATGCTGTTTCTCACAGGCCTTTCTACCTGTGTAGTTGCCTGACACGGAAGGACAGGCCGGCCGGGTCAGGAGTCATCCGTATTTGCCCTCTCGAAGTATAGACAGAATCTGAAGACTTAAGGTCGTGGTAGGCTTACCCAGAGGATACAGACACCCAGGCCCTGCCAATGATCTCTACCAGGCAAACGTGGCCCGGGAGACCCAAACTTGACCTTGTCGTTCAAAAGTACTGCTCTAAGCTCCATGGGCACCCGCTCCACGGGCACCCGCTTCATGCTGTGGCAGCTATGGCGTCGGTTTCGTGCCTGCCTCATTGTACCAGGCTCGCTCGGCCAAATGGGATGTACAACTCAACAGGTTCATGTATCCTGCAGGGAAGAAGTACCAGGCGGGCTTACAGTGGGAGATCTCTTCAGGCTCAGCCCCTACTGTCAGGGTTCGATGGGACCCTGGGCACAGGCATGCCGGTGGACAGTCCCTGTGTCCCCGGCGGGACCTGAGACAGGATTCCTGGGCTTTTCTCCCTCCACCCCACCCCACCACCACCACAATGTGGTCCTGCCTCCCAGCGGGGTAAGCCAGCTCCGGAAGGTGACAGTTTTCCCAATAGCTAGGCTTTTAGACACTATTACCTGGAGAATGACGCCTAAAAGCACTAAATAACTCCCCAAAAGGGAAGCCCAGCCGTTTACTGCAGAATCAATTCACCTCTAATTTTAATGCTCCGAAAAGGTATTTTTCTTAATGACTCCATTACTTTTTTTTTCAAACGGTGAGCCATAAACTCCCCTCCATACTCCAAGCTGCCTCTTCCCCTCCTTGCCTGGGTTTATGGCCAACTCTGCCCAGACAGTGCGCGGTTCCCATGGAGTGGAGATTTTATATGATACTCCCCATTCCGGGAACTATAAAGTCTAGAACGTAATTAGTCCCATCAGCCCTCAGGCTGCTGAGACCTAGATTTCTGTGTAGATAGCGCCCAGGAAGCCTCTCACTCTAGCAGGCACGATCTGGGTGGATTTGTGACCATGTAGTCAGAACACTGAGATCAAGAGATTGGGCATTTCGGGGCTTCATATTCCTGCCAGGAAAGTGGGCACAGGACCCATCCAGTCCAGGGCCCTAAAGCTCTGGGGTTAAAGGACACTTAGTTGTGGCTCAGATATTAAGTTTTCCCTATAGATTTATGAAGCAGAGCTACGAGGATTGACTGACTCACTTTCCCTGTAATGTGCCATGGAGGGTGGTCCAAACATTAACAAGTAGAACCTGGGGGTTGGGGATTTAGCTCAGTGGTAGAGCGTTTGCCTAGCAAGCGCAAGGCCCTGGGTTCGGTCCCCAGCTCCGAAAGAAAAAAAAAACAAAACAAAAAAACAACAAAAAAAGTAGAACCTGTCTAGAGAAAGAGGGGTGACTTCTTCCACACCCCTTCCTGTCTCTGCCTCTGGTTCCCGGTTGCCATGACAGGAGGGGCCCATCTGCATCACGTCCTCACCTCCGCGATGCTCAGACCAGACCCTGCCGCAATGGAGCCAGCATGGCATGGGCTGAAACCTTTGAAACCGTGAGCTCAAATAAATCCTCCCTCTGTATGTCATTTCCTCAGATATTCTGGCACACTCCCTCCACGTGTGCTCTGAAGAGGCATTGTTCCAGCCACAGCCATGGCCACGTGTGAGTGGGATCCCATGGGGCATGGCAGCCACGAAGGGAGTAACTGCAAGGTGGGTACCTGGGAAAGCAGGTTAACTATGTCACCTGACCGGTGTTGGCACTCCCCTCCAACACACAGGCAGTGAGTAGCCTCTGACTATACATCAAGCATTGCCTCATGCAGCACAGAACCTGAAGAGGGGCCGAGGCATTGATAGCCAGCATGGAGCTTGAGGGAATGGGCTCATATCGTGGTCTGGAAAAGCCAGAGCTAGAAGGCAGGAGGGAGCTAGCATCTGCCTCTCCAGCCCCTTGGACACCTCCGCTCAGGGATGCCTGGTCCATGGAACTGCTGAACCTCCTCAAACCTGTGTAGGAGGAAGGGATCTGAGAGGAAGACTAACATGGCTATTTCGCACAGAGGACAGTGGGCATGAACGTGGCACAGGAGAGCATACGGCTAAGTGAGGCTGGAGAGGTGAGGTCAGAGGGACATGGTGAGCCAGGCTGGGAAAGATTCTTCTGACGGCCCACGCATGTGATCTAGATACCTCGCCTGTGTTCCACATACTCCAGTGATCTCATAGTCCTCTGTCCCTTCCTCCAGTAAATCTATCCTCTGACTATCAGGAATCTGCCCACAGGTCCCTAAAATTTACCTTGCAAATTGGGGGGGGGCAGAGACTATTGCCTGCAGAGCACCCCAACATTGTCTCAGCTCTGCCTGAGTGTATGTACACCTGCACGTGGCACCGGGTCCTCACTCTCCTGAACCTGCTCCCCTTTCACTCCCCCCTTCCCCCGCCGGGAAGAAGGACACACTAACCCAAGGAGACGCCTTAGTAGCTGTGAGCTCAGCACAAGGCAGTGTGTGTGTGCCTCTGTCAGGTACAAGCTTGGAGCAAACACAAGACCAGCTGCACAGCCATACCTGTCTGTTGCCACCTGCGAAGAGGGTGGTTCTGTCCTGAGCCTGACTGGCACCTGCAGTTCCTGCTTGTCCCTGTGTGCCAAGAGGACTTAAGACTGTTCCATAAAGGAGCATCCCCCTCCCCCAGTTAGACTTGCATAGGTGGCTCTTAAAGTGACACCCATGGGACCCTGTATGTATGTGGACACGATACAACACTGGCCAAAGTGACCCTGCCATAGGGTGCACCTGTGTTCTGCCTCCAAAAGTGAACACTTCTTACCTTGTGAGTCGAGAGAGTCAGGACCTGTGTGCAGCTCAGGGGATGTGGGACCCAAAGCAGACTACCATGGGGTATCTGTGACATCCAGAAAAGGATCCCAGGTTTGCTGTTGTGTGTGTGTGTGTGTGTGTGTGTGTGTGTGTGTGTGTGTGTTAGAGAGACAGAGACAGAGAGAGAGCAGACAGACAGAGACATAGAGAGAGCAGAGACAGAGAGAAACAGAGAGAGAGCAGAGAGACAGAGACATAGAGAGAGCAGAGAGACAGAGAGAAACAGAGAGAGAGACAGAGAGACAGAGAGAGCAGAGAGACATAGACAGAGAAAGTCAGAGAGTCAGAGAGACAGAGAGAGAGAGAGACATAGACATAGAGAGAGAGAGAGAGAGAGAGAGAGAGAGAGAGAGAGAGAAAGACAGAGATCCATTCACTGTTCTCCTGAAGCATGCAAACAGCTACTTTTCTATAAGACAGAAGCGTAGCCCAGGTCCCTGCCCCAAGCCTCATCCCATATCCTGGCCGCAAAGTCCTGCATAGCCGTCTGCACCTTCTGCCCAGGACTGAATTCTTCCTGCTGCTCCTAGATCAGACCCTGACTGATCCCCGTGCTGCCTTTATGACCTGTAGACAGTCCTTTCAGTGGCTGTTGCTGCCATCCCAGAGGCCCTAGGAGGGCTCTTGTATGGGCCACGTTTTAAATGACCTCTCCTGTGGAACTCGCCTGACTGGTTTCATCCTGGTGACAGGTGTACATACAGAAAGACTGGAGAAACCAGGGAGCTCCACTGAGATGAAAACTCCTGGCACAGCCAATCAACTTCATTGTTAGTAGGGTAAGAAATGGGACCTGACAAGGAAAAAACCAGCTACGTCGATGGCATCCTCAACTCAAAGACGTTCTAGGCTCTGCCTGCAGCCCTCCCTCCTTCCCTGGGCTCTCACCTGTGCTGCCCCTGGCCTGGCCTCCTATAGGACTTACCTGTGCTATGCACCCACCCTGTGGCCTCAGGAGCCCAGGAAACCAGCCCACACCTGGTCCCTCCCTCTCCCGTCGGGGGTTGGAGGAGCACTGGATGGGGAAAGAAGTGGGCGTTGCCATAAGCAAACATCTTCCTTCTTTGACCGACCCAGGACCTTGGCACCAGGGTTTGCCTCCTCCATCAGACTATATTCTCCAGCAGGCACAGACTCAAGGCTCACACTCTGTGCCCGTGCTGAGCTCTCGAAGCCACCCCTATAGACCCTGTTCCTCCTGGTCCCCTGCACCATCACCTGAACCTGCCACCAGCATCCATTAGTCTGTGCCTCTATCCCGGAAGGCTGTCTCTACAAGTGAACAGTCATTACCCCCTGCCTCTGAGCTATGCTCTGAGGGGGGACACCAGTCACTTCTGTGATGGGCAGACCCAGTGACCTGAGTCTTCCATTTGCAGTGTGGAAGCGGAACACCACACTTAGCATCTCTCATGAGGGTCTGTCAAAGACACCCCGAGGCTCTGACTCTATTATGACACCACTAACAATACTGGGTCAACTCGGTGTAGCTGACCCATATGGTTCTCTGCAGACCAGGAGTGGTCTCGGGGACTGGACGAGGACAGGTGAGCAGAAAAGTGGCGTGGACACCTGCAAGGCTGTGTTCACTGCCGTTGCCCACAGTGAGAAGCAGCTCTCCTGCTGATAGATCCTGAGGAGCCTGCAGGATACAGAGACCTCGTCCCACTGGGCACCACGCTTGCAAGGGCGGGTTAGTGGAGGCTGACGCTAGGCTAGACCAGGTTACTCACCACCACCTGCCTCTCGGGTAGACAGAGTCATTCTTTACCATCTGTCATTTGGACTAGGATAGGTGATCCGTCATCACCTGCCTTTGAGCTAAGCCAGGTAATCCATTGTGATCTGCCATTGGTCCAGCCTGGGTGATCCATCGTCATCTGTCACTGGGATGGATGATCTAACACCAGCCAGGATCCGTCTGCTCATCAGACCCCATAGAGTAGAGCTGAGTAGAGATGCGGTAAAGACTACAGCCTGCAACCTTCCTGCCCTTGAAGTGGTCCTAGGTTTTGTATGTCCCTTACGGGCTATGCCCTTTGTCTTAGTCAGGGTTTCTATTCCTGCACAAAACATTGTGATCGAGAAGCAAGTTGGGGAGGAAAGGGTTTATTCAGCCTACACTTCCACATTGCTGTTCATCACCAAAGGAAGTCAAGACAGGAACTCACACAGGGTGGGAACTTGGAGGCAGGAGCTGATGCAGAGGTCATGGAGGAGTGCTGCTTACTGGTTTGTTTCCCCTGGCTTGCCCAGCTTGCTCTCTTATAGAACCGAGGACCACCAGCAACACAAGGGGCCCTCCCACCCTTGATCACTAATTGAGAAAACGCCTTACAGCTGGGTCTCATGGAGGCATTTCCTCGAGGGAGACTCCATTTTCTGTGATAACTCCAGCGTGGGTCAGGTTGACACACAGACTGGCCAGTACAGCCTTACTTTCTCAGTCAAAGGTGGAATAGGCCATCTCTCTGGTTTCATCGTGCTAGTTCTGGCTTTCCAGGCTGTCCCTCTGTCTCCTAGTACTTTCAATAAAGCACCCTTCATCTCCTCCTTCCGGAGGCCGTAGATGAGGGGGCTGGGGAAGGCAGAGACAACATGGTAGGACAGAGCCAGCTTCTTGTCCCACTCGGGTCATACCAAGAAGCAGGCCTCGTGGATGTTCATGATTATTTCCTGGGCCAAGGAGTTGATGTGAGGGCTAGACCAGCCCTAAGAGAAAAGGGCTGCAGTTATGCAGCAGGGGCCTGAGGTTGACTCTAGAGATGTTTTGAGATCCTGCACCCATTACACTGGAGTCCGCCTGCCTCGTTTATCACTAACCTCTACACTGTGAGTTGCGACCCCTTTAGGGGGTCAAGCCACCCACTCCTTCACAGGGGTCGCATGTCAGATACCCCACAGATGTGCTTTACAATTCACAGCACCACAAACTTAAAGTTATGGAGTAGCAATGGAACTAACATTGTGGTGGAGGTCGCCACAACATGAGGAACTGTATTGAAGGGTCACAGCATTAGGAAGGTTGAGAGCCACTGCTCTAAGCCCCTGCTCTAACCACGGTGCTATTGATCCCCTAATGTCAACTCAGACTCTGTATCCAACTGCTTTCAGTTGTTTTTTTTTTTTTTTTTTTTTTTTCTTTTTTTTTTTTTTTTTTCGGAGCTGGGGACCGAACCCAGGGCCTTGCGTTTGCTAGGCAAGCACTCTACCACTGAGCCAAATCCCCAACCCTCAACTGCTTTCAAAACATCCGGGCACTTCTCCCTCCTTGCATATGGCTTCCGTTGAGTCTCTCCTACTGCCCCTGACCCATGGGGCCTGACTGCACAGTAAGGTCAACCCTGTGGATGGTGCGAACATCGTTAGAACTCGTACCCCTCACCTGGGCTAGGAACCCCAATGAGGAACTCAGTGTCCAAGGAAGGAAGCGCACACAGAAAGCCCTACTGAGACACCAGAGATCCAGTTATAAGATCTTGGCTGCTGCCACAATGGTTCCAGCACAGTCTAGTCCTGGGTGTCCGTGTGCCCTCCCTACCTAGACTTCAGCACACATAGCAAAGCAAGGGCTCCCACAGAGGAAGGCTTGGCTGAGCTCAACTGGGCATTGGTTGTCTCGTAACACAATAAGGCAGTAGTGAGCTGGGGCCCCGCCCCTGGCTCTAGGGTATCTCACACCATGTCTAGCAGCTGCATGGCTGGTGTAGCTCTGTTGCCTGCCACCCCCTCTGCCTTTGGGCATGACACTGCCTCTTTGGAACCCTAGTCTATGTCAGCCAGTGAGGCCATGGCTGGAGCTCAGCGGGGATTGAGAAGACATACAAGGATTCTTATATTCCAGCCCTCAAACACTTCTGTGACAGACAGTATGGCCCATGTGAAGGCTTCCGCCTGGGATAGGCACAGCCATGTTGTCTCCAGGGGTCCTTGTGGCCCAAAGACCAAGGATAGAAGGCTATCAGAGCCCATACAGGAATCTAACAAGCTCTGGGCAAGAGCCTGATTCTGCAATGGTGTTACCACCAGACCACCCTGAGACAGGGGCTCCTCCTGAGCCCTCCACTCTCAGAAGGCTGGATGTGGCCCCCTGCCCCTCCAGCATCCCTGAGCCTCCTCCAGCCAGCCCCAAGTCCTTGCCGGAGAAACAGCTGTCGCAGCGGCTTTCGGCAGCCCCTGTCTCCGTTAGGGCTTATGTACAGCCCCCCAGGCGGCAGGCTTGTGGGGAGGGACTGACTTTATAAATAAAATTTATCATTGTAATTATGGTTCCTGGAGAGAGCTGAGGACTTTTACGGCCTCTTGGAGGTCATGAATAATTTAGGGGAATGGAACCAAGACACTTTTGTTAGTGTACAATAGGACCCAGAGGTTGCCATCACCTGGCTGCGGGTGGCGCTGTGGCTGGCCACTCTGAGGGTCCCACTGGAGGGGACTAGCCTCTGAAACCAGGAGCCTGTTGGGGGCCAGGGACACTGCCCACATCCTCCTCTTACTGAGGTTTCAGGCTCAGTGACCGGTGACCAGGTTAACTGTCAGAGGTCCCTGCCTCAGTCAGAGACTAGCAAGTGTCAACCCCATATCCAGGCTGTGACTCAGGCAAGACCTTTAGCTGCACTCAAGCCAATGTGTCCCTCCCAAATGACATTCCCAGGTCACACAGCAAGCACGTGCTTTCCCTCCTGCTGCCTGCGCTCCCTGCCGCGTGTTATCCCAAAGGTCTGTGTGACCCTTGAGGATTGCAAGAGGCAGGAAGCACCCTTGCTTACCTCCAGTGACGGAGGACTCACTACCTTACTGCTGGAAGTTCTTCATCAGAGAGTTGTCTACTCAAAGTTCCCCAATCAGCCCACAAGTACCCTCTTCTCCAGACCGTGGACCCAGCCCAGGCTCCTACCATACTCAGTGGAGTCATGTCTGCCCTCACCAGACCCGTCATCTCCTTCCTTCTCTCTCCCCTGAGCTCCCTTCCCTCATGCCACACATCTCCCAGGGCAAGTCACCTGTTAGCTACCCTGCCATGTCCAGTGGTGACTTTGGAACCCTTGACCCTCCCCCTTCTCCCTCAGGCCTTGGGAGCCCCAACACACCACATGCAGGAACCAACTCTGTGTCTGGTTTCTCCTCACCATTCTAACTTCCTCATGCTAGAGCACCTAGGGCCCCACGTAATCACCACGTGCCTCTGTCTCTGAGCATCCCGAAATGCAGATGAAGCTCACACCGAAGGGAAGATCCAAACCCAGGTGTTGGCAGGCCATGGTAGCTTAGGGTCCCCCAGCAATGCGGAGACCTTCCTGCATCTTTGGCTTCTGGTGGCCACTGACACGCATGGCCCATGGCTCTGCCATCAGTCTGTGCCCCGTGGTCACATCTTCTCCTAGTCTGCATCTGTCCCCTGACCCCTGCCTCTCAGGGTCTGTGTGACAGTGCACTGGACAGTCCAGTGTCCCCTCCCATCTCAAGGTCCTTATCTCAGCTTCCTTGCAAAAACCATCCCAGAGCTTTATTCACAGACTCCAGAAATCTCATGGAGATCTCTTTGGGGTATCGTTGTTCGGCCTGCTGCAGAGGGTGACCCAAAACTCACCTCCATTTGGATAGTGTGAGCATCCCAAGATGCATGCATGGACCCACAGCCTTGGAGGTCTCCATCCATCTTTACCCAGACCTCATCTTCTCATCCCCTTGACACCCCAAGCTCACTCATCCACCTTTGGAAAGCAGGAGGCTGCTGCTTCAAAGACATCTCCACGTTCACCCCCAGAGTGCGGACATGCTCAGTGCCCAGAGAACTCTGGGGCAAATAGGCAGGCTCTCCTCTCTTCCAAAGCCCCTGGTTCTAGGTCATCCTGAGCTCTGACTCTGAAATAGGTGAGAGAAAACCAGCAAACAGCTGGAAGCCAAAGCCCTTCCAACAGAGGCTACCTCTGCTTATTGCAGCATATAGAGACGCCTGCAGTGGCCAGACAAGCCAGGGCCCATCCATGGAGACAAATGTGGATCAGAAACTCCAGCTAGCTGCCTCAGTTTCCCCAGCCAATGTGGCTGGGTGTGGTAAGCCCCACTTCAGCAATTTTTTTTTAACCTCCGCTCACTCTCAGCTATGTTTCAGTACGGCCCTGATTTGACGGGGCTTTGGGGACATCGGCTGCTTCTATCTGCCACCTGCTGTCACTTGCTATGTGTTTAATGATGTCACTCTCCAGACAGGAACAGAACACTTGGACACTGTATGATAGAGAACAAAGGCTGGAGACTTAGGATCTATAGGTTCAATACTGTCCTGAAGGTGTGGTGTGTGTGTGTGTGAGTGTGTGTGTGTGAGTGTGTGTGAATGTGTGTGAGTGTGTGTGTGTGTGTGAGTGTGTGTGTGAATGTGTGTGTGTGTGTGTGTGTGTGTGTGTGTGTGTGCGTGTGAGTGTGTGTGTGTGTGTGTGTGTGTGTGTGTGTGTGGGGGAGATGGGGGTGCTTTGCTGGCTCCTCACCCACAAGAAGGACGAAGAACTTGTTCAGATGACGTTCCATTGTTGGCTTCCACGAGCAGGCCTGCAGGCATCTATCCAAGCTAGGAAAGAACGTAGTGGGACCCTCCCCAGAGCCTTGAAGGTACTGATGTGTCTTCCTCTCAATCCGTGACTCAACTCTGAAGTAAGGGAGGGGCTAACACGGTTAGCAGCACTTGTACTAGCAGCAGTAGGAAACAGCCTGGCCCGCCTGCTCACATGCCTAGCCCGTAAATGCCTTGCAGCCACCAGCACCCCGTCTCATCCTCAACTGGTCCCTTTGGTATTTGCCAAGCCTTCAGCACGAGCTCTCCTACCTTCTTCTGGGGTCCCTACTCTGCTTGCCCTACAGGCACAAGCCAGCCCATGACTCACCTGTGCCCTGACCTACCCCTCTCCGAGCCCTTCTCTGTATCCATCAAAAGCTGATCAGTCAAATCCCTTCTTGCCCACGGTCCTGTGGTTGCAGCCTAAAGGCCGTTCCTAACTCATTGCCTCTCTGCCTTGTTTCCTGCTGCTCAGTCCTATTCACAGACTCTTCACACACACACACACACACACACACACACACACATGCACACGCACACTCATGCACATGCTTGCACACTCTTATACACATACATGCACATTCCCATACACACATACATGCACATGCCCACAGGCATGTGCCCACACGCTTTTGTGCACATGCGTACTTCCTTATACAAACATGCACACAAATTCACACACTCTTGTGTGCACACATGCACATCCCCATACACACATTCACACACCATTCCCATACACACACATGTGTGTATGCACCCACACACTCTTGTGCACACACATGTAGACCCCCATACACACATTCACACACCATTCCCATACACACATATACGTGTGTGTATGCACCCACACGCTCTTGTGCACACACATGCACACCCCCCACACGCACATGTGCATGCACACATGCACATGCATGCACGCACACATGCACGCACACACACAGACACACAGACACACACACACACACACACACATACACACACACACACAATCTTAGAGCCTTTCAGAACATCTGAGGCTAATAACTGACAGTACAGTCAGTGGCCCCTGGTCCAGGGTCACAACCCTTCACCCCATAGGCTGCAAGAGTGGGCCAGAGAGCACTTCTGAATGAAGTCCCAAGACTGGATCTGAAGATGCCTCACTTCACTGACAATATCCCAGGGCTGTGTCTCATAGTGGAAGCAATGGCCGTCAGACTCCAGCTTCACCTGCTAGACTGAGGCAGCTGGAAATTCCTACTTGGGAGATCTTTCTGCTATAGCACATAGGATCCTACTCCCCACCTCATCCTGCCCCAGACCGATGGGCTAATTCCTGCCCAGGCCCCTGCACCTCTATCACTACTTGCTGCTCACCCAGGGACCCAGTGTGTGGTGGTCCATAACCTATGACCTTCCCACCGTCCTGCCTCTGTGGAAGGGACCTCTGCATTCCAGCCAGACAAGGCCGGAGAAAGCTTGGCAGCTAGGCCAGCATAACACAGCAGTGGGAGGAACCGGAAAACAGCCAAGGGCTGATAACACAAAGGTCACCACAATGTTCACTGTGTGTCCAGAGAGGCTACGACTACAGAGCCTCCCGGTCTCTGCCCCATGGGTCACCTCCTCCCAGGAAGAAAAACAGCACCATCCCTTCTCCAGTGTTCACTGCCTGTGGCCATACGAGATCTTTATCCTGCATGAGGCCGGTGACTTATTGGTCCATGTCGCTCAGATGACGTAAGACTGTAGTGTAAGAGCAGGGGCGGACGGTCTGGTGCGTAAGTCTGGTCATGCCTGCCTTTAGAAGAGAGGCCATGGTTGTTGCTACTGAGTCATCTGCTAGCCCGGGCCTTATCCTTGACAGGATCATGGCTCACAGTGGAATGCAGCCAGTATAAGCAGACCTGAGGCAGCAAGGCCTGGACAAGCGACTGGAATCATCGGAGGACCCAGAATCCCAGTGTCCCTGGAGTAAATTATCTCTCCTGGTAGAGAGCAGGCTGGAGGTGCAGGGATGTGAGTGAGGGGGTTGCAATGCGACCATCATCGTCTTCATCTCAGGGTTTTATCGGAGTCAGTCAGCATGCCTACCTCTGTAACTTGGGCCCTGTACTCCCGGGGCAGGACACCATAGAGAGCACGAGGCCTCAGACAGACTAGAAGCCATCTCCAGCTCAGAGCTCTACTGTCTGCCGTCACCCCGCCTCTCCAGCCTCACGCATCTGCTCCGCCCTTGATTCCACAGTACAGCTTCTTCACAAGGTTCGCAGCTCTGAAGCTGGCCTGGTATGAGCGAATCGTGCCAAGGCAGGCAGGAATTGTGGAGATGACCCATGCGCAGGCCTGGCCTGCAGTGCACTGGGGCCCTGAGGAATGGAACCTCCCAAATCTGGAGCCAGTGGCCTGTCTCAGGGTTGTCGCAATCTCTGTCAAAGGGGAGGCAATCATAGCTCAGCCCTGGCTATCTGTCTGACTCTGTGGTTCAGCGTGAGGGTCCCGACAGGCAACACGGACCAGCAACAACTGTGCCCTGTATAGAGGTAGGCAGCCCCTTCAGAAGGACTTCTGTGGGGAGCAGCGTGACCTACAGGTGACGTGCAGGGCCTCCCTCTTGAGCGCCGCTGACCGGAACCCACCAGGTCCACGCTGGACTGTGCCCCACAGCCGTCCTGCAGAGCATGGTTGCTTCCTCCTTTGTGGATGCAGGAGACTGCCAGGTGAGTAAACCAGCTCTGGGGACCCGATCTGAGTGACCTTCCCTGTTAGGATCAAGATATCCAGTGACAAGTGCGGGCAAGGCAAGGAGCCAAGTGGTGGGCAGCAGGATGAAGGCCGTCTGAGCAGAGATGACACAAGTCACCATGGACACTCCCGAGGGTGGCCGTGATTCCCTTGCACAAGGCCTGAGGGGCTTCCTGAAGTGGGAACGGTCACAGATAAACCTCAGCTCCTGGTAAAACCAGAATGACATGTGTGTGTATAGGGGGTTGGGGAGAAGCTCAGTTTCAACCTGGTGCCCCTAGGCTTTGAGAGGCTACACCTGGCCTAGGGCTACAATAACCCTAAGTCCATGCCCTGCCCAAAGCCAGGCCTTCTTTGGGAGGAGCAGGCGAGTGACCAGTTCAAACCTAGATGCTGGAGGGCTGGCCTGTGCCCACATAGAAGATGCTGCAGCAGACAGAGCACAGAACCAGGGGCTGCTCCGGGGACAGCACAGGGCCGAGTCAGCGTGCCACAGTCAGACCTAGGCTGATCCGCCCGGTACCTGGCAGCTGACAAGTGGCTTGCAGCCTCCTGGGTTCACCTCAGTCTAGGCTCTGCTTAGAGGAAGATCCACCCTGTCCACCTAAGGCTTTCAGGGCCTAGATCAACCCTGCTTCACTTCGAGGCTCCCCCTAACCTCATCAACACACCAGGATCACTGTGTGGCTACCACTAAGAGAGTGAGGTGCAACTGAGCTGTGCAGACCTACATCTCTCATGAACAAGGCTGGGGTGGGGTATGGGTGGGGCATGAGGCCAGTGCCTGCTCCTGCTCCTCCTGCTCCTCCTGCTCCTCCTCCTGCTCCTCCTCCTGCTCCCTCCTCCTGCTCCTGCTCCTGCTCCTCCTCCTCCTCCTCCTCCTCCTCCTCCCTCCTCCTCCTCCTCCTGCTCCTCCTCCTCCTCCTCCTCCTCCTCCTCCTCCTCCTCCTCCTCCTCCTCCTCCTCCTCCCTCCTCCTCCTCCTCCTCCTCCTCCTCCTCCTCCTCCTCCTCCTGCTCCTCCTCCTGCTCCTGCTCCTGCTCCTGCTCCTTCTCTCCTGCTCCTGCTCCTGCTCCTGCTCCTGCTCCTGCTCCTCCTCCTCCTCCTCCTCCTGCTCCTGCTTCTCTCTCTCCTCCTCCTCCTCCTCCTCCTCCTCCTCCTCCTCCTCCTCCTCCTCCTCCTCCTCCTCCTCCTCCTGCTCCTGCTGCTCCTGCTCCTTCTCCTCCTCCTCCTGCTCCTGCTCCTGCTCCTGCTCCTCCTCTTCCTTCTCCTCCTTCTCCTCCTGCTCCTGCTCTGCCTCTTCTTCCCACCTCTCTGTGTACATCTGCCACTGCTCCTCCTGCTTCTCTTCCTGCTCCTCCTCCTTCTCCTGCTCCTCCTGCTCCTGCTCCTGCTCCTCCTCCTGCTTCTGCTCCTCCTCCTGCTCCTGCTCCTGCTCCTGCTCCTGCTCCTGGCCACGGGTGTGTGAATAAAGCCTAGTTGGGAGCCTTCCTGAGAACACTCCCTCTCGCCTAAGTCAAGAATGTTTGGTATCTGGAGTGCTTCCAGACTATTCCTGGCTGGAACATGGGATTAGGAACAGCAGCCCTTCCAGGGACCCCGCTGCCTTCCTGGCCTACAGGCAGCCTCCTAGGGAGGTGAACAGGGGAGGAGTGTCCACGGTTTCCTGTCTCCCTTCCAGCTGGGAAGAGCAACAGCTCGCAGCAGCCTCTGCCTTCTCTGCACCCCTTGGAGGCCTGTGGTGAAGCTGCTGAGGGGTCTGGGTCTAGACTCAACTCTATGGGGGCTACTGGGCCGTGTGCCCAGCAGCCCCTATAGATCCAGCTGACTAAAGGCCAACAGGCTGCAAGCCTTCAAGGCTGCTGAGGCCACTGCCCCCACGTCTCTGTAATGGAAACTTCTCAGCTGCTCTGTGCTCAACAGCTCGGGTTCCTGCCCCGTGTGGGGCTCTAAGAGGCGGCAGATCGCAAGACAAGGCAGGTGGGCGAGCACTCGCAGGACACAGGAGCCAGGTGGGGCTGGTCTTGGTGTGTGAGCATGTGTGAGCGTGAGCGTGTGTGTTCATGTGCATGGACCCATGTGCATGTAAGGGAAGCCTCACAGAGGCTCTGGCTTCCAGCACCCGGGGCCACCTTCAGTGCGTCCAGGGTGTCTCCAGAAGAGGTGGTTTTGCAGCAAGACAGCCAAGAAATCCAGTACTGATCAGAGGTGGAGACACCCTGTCCCTCCAGGTCCCCAGCATGGAACAAGTGGAGGGAGTGTAGAGGGGGCAGCCATGGCGCAGTGCCAGCCACTGGCCAGAGCTGAGGAAGGACCCTACCTGGGTGGGGCTGGCAGGGCTGGCAGGGCTGAAATTACTTATGTGCCAGCTGTTGCCCTTGGCACACTGCCCTTCCTCAGACTTCCCAAGACACATCACAGACCGTGGAGGTGCGTGAGGAGGGAATTGGCAGGCTCAAAGGTATAGCCAGCCTAGTGAGTAGGATGTGGCAGGGGGGTCACTGTTGACTCCCAGAAACTTCAAGAATCAGGGAGAGGGGCTTTGGACAGATCCTGCCAGGCAGTATAGAAGCTAGACTCCAGAGGATCTCCCGGCTGGGGCTTTGGTGAGATTTGGGATCTAATAAAAAAAAAATTAAAAAAAAAAAAAAAAGAGCTCTGGAGCCCCCGGTTCAGGCTGCCAGCGTTGACTTCCGGACAGATCCCTCTCTCTCTGGCAGCGTGTGCCCCAGCTGTCCGCATGCACCATGCTCACCTGTCTGGACTAAGGAGTGCAACATCCAAGCTTGGCTCTGACACCTGGCTGGTGGTATTCTTTGCCTGGGTCTGGATTCCCGGAGCCCAGAGCCCCCTTGCTTGCTCCTGGACTAGAGGAACTGGGCCTTGACACCAAGTGAGGACAGCTGCTGGGTTGTTTCCCTGAGTGAAGGGCACAGCCCTAGAGGCCAGCCCCTCCCTAACCAGCATGGGGTAGCCATGACACTCCACAGGCCCCAGGCTCCTGGAACTATTTTCCACCCCTTATCACTCATCTGTCACGAGCCAGCCTCTGAGCAAATGCACACTCAAGTTACAGCCCCTGCTGGGGGCCCCTATTGGGGCCAAGGCCTCTGCTCTGGGGCTAGCAGGAGGGGACACCAGGAGGCTTGTCTGTGTCCACTACGTGAGCCACAGATGCATCTCTCTGGACGCTTGATGGGAGTATAAAAGCCAGAGACCTCACTCTACTTGATGAGGTCACAGAAATAAGGATCCAAGACAGATACAACACACACACCTACACACACACACACACACACACACACACACACACCCCACAGACTCACACTCACACACATACACACTACACACACTTGCACTTGCACATTCACATACGCACATACTCACACACACTCACAATACACTCATACACACATTCACATAACACATACATACACACCACATCACACATACACACACTCACATACACACACTCACATTCACATACACACTCACATACACACGCTCACACTCACACACACACAGACTCACACTCACACACACATACACACTACACATTTACACATGTATACCATATACACATACCACACACACACACCAAATGTTCATACATTTACACTTGCACATTCACATATGCACATACCACACACACTCACAATACACTCACACACACATTCACATCACACATACACGCCAAACATTCATACACACCACATTACACATACACACTCACACATACACACACTCGTACTCACATACACACACTCACATACACACACTCACACTCACATTCACACATATATACCTCACATTTACACATGTATACCATATACACATACCACACACACATTCACACACACCACGCACATTCACACACACACACACCATAGGTAAATATACACACACACGGTTCAGGAACATCCATGTTTGTACAAACATACCTACCTGTACATACACAGCTCACACGCATATGTACTTTCTCACATGCTAGCAGACACAAGCCACACAGTTACATTTACATGCACACATGGGCTCTTCACAGGTCCATACTCATATGATACATGCTCATACAAACATGTGTCCTCTCATATGTCATACAATCCCATGTATGTACACTCACTCAGATGTGCATACACACACACACACACACACTGTTATGTATGTACAAACACACACACACAGGTCTAGAAAGACTCAGTAGTTAAGAGACTTGTTGCTCTTACAGACATGTTAGTTCCTAGCACCCGTGTGGTGGCTCACCGCCATTCATAGGATCTGATTCCCTTTTCTGATCTCAGTAGGCAACCTGCATGCACACGGTACGCATACATGCATGCAGGCAAAAACTCACACACATAAAATAAAGAAAGTTTAAAAACTGTTAAAAAAAAAAAAAGAAAAAAAAAAGCACTCACATACTGTCTTACAATCCCTCAGCAGACCCTGGCCACAGAGGCCCAAGAGTGAGAGCTAGCAGCAAATACGGGAGGAGCCACCCCTCCCTTCTACTTCCTTCTCTTTCTGCTCCGTGTAGCCTGCCCCTTCTCTACCCTACTGCAATAAAACCTGGTGCTCCCTTCTGAAGTAATTGAGATGTGCAAATGCATCCGGGCAGACATTGTTAACAGGGCCTCAGCCACCTGCTGTATTTACGCCCGCTGAGCAGAAGACTGGCCGTTCTGTTATCCTCTGTGGAAGACAGTATAGAGGCCACTGGATTAACCTTCAAAGCAGTCATTTTGGGGGAGTCCTCCTTAGGGTAGGGGCAAGCGCCTTACTCTGGTCTCCTCTCAGTCTTCAAGGGTAAAGCCTGTGGAAAGTCTGTGGGAGGCAGAGCCATGTCCCTTGAAACTAGCATTTAGCCCCATTTCAAGGGGATAGTGATGCCCACTAAGAGCTCCAGGCCAAAGACCTGAGAGAATCTGGGTGTGAGAGAAGGAAGACATTTGCCCCGTAGTGTCCTTTCCAGCTTGGGAAGGACGGGGACCACCCTGCCAGCAGCCCTGGAGGATACCTACTTTCCCTCTGACCTCTATGTCTGTACATTGAAGGAGGATGGTGGTCTCATACCTGGCTCCCATGCCCAGACTCCAAGCAGGGTCTGCACCCAGAACAGTACAGGAGGGCCCAGAAGGCATGGCTGAAGCTGGGCTGCTGTGGGGAGTGGAGGAGGGAAAGAGCCATTGCTCTGCAGGCAAAGGAGACACCACTTCACCCAAATGGGAGCTGTAAGAGGGGAGAGAGATGGATTCGGAGATGGAGGTGTAGAGAGAGGGAGATCCAGACAGGGAGACTGGCAGAGAGACAGAGGCCGAGAGTTATGCACCTACGCAGAGGTGGTCAGAGTCAGATAGGACCAGAGATACAGAGGGAAAGACAGAGGACAGAGACAAATGGATTGGGCTATACCGTGCCCCGTCCTTCCCAACACAAAGGCCAACTAGAGGCAACACACCTTCCAGAAAAGCCCCTGCCGTCATCGGCTGCCCGTGTCTCGGCTGTGAGGGCTTATCATACTGACAGAAGTGTTTGCCGCAGCCTTATCAGCAATCTCAGAGCGCTACAAACTCCCGCAATAAACTGCAACCTTCCTGAGTAGCCCACGAGAGTGGGTGGGCGGCTGTAAATCTCAGAGCACCAGCCCAAAGGAATATTACACAGCCATCAAAGGTGGTGATTATGAAGACGACGCCTGCGGAGGAAATTGCTGACAGCAAGCTTTGGAGATGGCAGGGTACGGGATTTATCTGCACTGTGAGCCTACAAAGAGAGGCTGGTGTCTACAGGTCTGGGAGAAAGATGCAGGCTAAGGAAGCCAGCCTGGCTTCCGGGGAGGAATTTTCTCATCCTTTTATCTTTATCTCTGCGTGATTGGCTTGCCCAATAAATAACGCCTTTCTTATCAGAGGACCATGTCCCAGTAAATGAGGTCTGCAGCTCCAGTCTCTCGCCCTAATCCCCACCCACGGACACGCCATCCAACCAGAGAGAATGAGGGGACCACGTGGGGCTCACAGCCTCCCAGGACCGAGAGGGTAAGGCCACATGGCCAGTTGGCTGGCAGTTGTAGCTTTGAAGACGTGGGCTGCTTCTGGGAGTGGGGAGAGAGGCAGGGGCCAGAAGGACAGACAGGATCCCTGTCCTTGTTCTTAAGTTATCCCCTGTCCCCTATCCCTTGTCCCTGGAGCTCCGAGATATGGCCTGGGGCTCGTTGCAAGGCAGGGAAGTGGCCCCATTTTGAAGGGTTTGGTCTTGCCAAAGCACAGGGTGTGGCATAACACAGCCAAGGTAACGGGAGGATGACAGAAGTATGGAGCCAGGCTCTGTTCTGCACCAGGCCAGCCACAGTATGGAAGGACAGAGATATGACAATCAGACTGAAGAAGTTGGAGGGACAGCGGAGGATACTGGGTAGAAAGGGGGTGGGGGCAGAGTCATGGGTAACTATGGAGATGGTAGCTTAGGAATGAGATGTCAATAATGAGAAAGATGCAGACACAGCGGTGGAGGCTGGAAACAGCTCAGTCCAGGAGTAAGCAAGAAGACAGGACAGGGGAGAGATTCAAGGAGCAAGAGAGGGGCTCCAAATAGGAGGGAGCCCAGACCTATGACACCGATGCTCTGTTGACCCTAAGCAAGCCAAGGACGAGGCAATGATATACCAGGCTAACCCTAGCACATGCAGCCATGGGTGGAGCAGGGCAGATCCCCGGGGCTTCTCATCAAGCTCTGCACAGTCCGGTGCCCCGCCAGAGGCAACTTAAAATGGCCCTGGCTTCCTCCCTGTGCTTTGTCCCCACCAACAGCCCGCTGTCCCAAGTTGGAGATGAAGACCTTGAGGTTCACAGAAGCTGATGCCTCAGGGTGATGAGCTGGGTAGGAAGGTACCCCCTTGGGCATGTAGCGTGTGAGCACCGCCTTCCTCCACCTGCCGGTCACCCTGAAGTGCGACCTCAGTGAAGGGAGGGGAGATTCACACAGGATAGGCTCTAACTTGCAGGTTGACTGTAGCCATCGACCAGCTCTGGGATAGCTTGGCCCAGGGCCCCATTGGAGGAAATCGACACACTTCTATCCCTACACCGAGGACCCTTCCCTAAGTCCCAGGTTCCCCATCACAAACCCCTACTGGGGTCTGAACAGTAGCCAGGCATCTGAGCTAATGTAGAGAAGTTGAGGGGAGCAGAGAGGTACATTTCCTCTCTGCTGAGGCTGCAAGGCCAGGTCTACGCTGCCTGGCAACCCCTGCCCAAGGGACTGTGTCAGAGGCCAAGTGTGTCTCCAGCCAAGCACATTGTGGAGCTCTATACCCAGTCCTTGCCGTCCATGTTCCCTGGCCACTGGGCCCTGTGGCCTCTGAACTGTATTCCCAGGGGTCGGTCGGTGTGGTTGTGTATAGGCTGTCTTGAGTTGCTGGGGTTATCTTTGGCTGTCATCATCCCTCTGCGTGTGGAGAACTTCCCTCAGAAGCCCCAGGACTGACAGGGGGACAGAGCCTGTGACACAGCATGGGTCTCCTAGGTACTAAGGTCATTCCTGGTGCAGGCTTCAGTCCATGGAGCAGCAGTGTAGGACTTGAGAGGTCGATGACTGCTCCTGAGGTCTCCGTGCTCCTCTCTGCTCCTCTGCAGCAGGTCCCCTGCATGAAGCCCAGAGGAGCCTGCAGACACCGCAGTCCAGGATGCCAGTCTCGAGCAGGAAGGGCTCACAGCCATCTATTCCCCATCCCCACCCTAGGATGGCGACAGGAAGTGTCCTCCCTCTATCCTAAGACCCAGACGGCAAGAATGTGGGTGCCCTGGGGGTGAGCCACAGAGAAATCAAAGGCACGTGCGGTTCCGAGAGCCCCTGGAGGTGGCTGTCCACTGTAAGAGGGGCGAGGGGGTTTGGTGGGTCTGGGCAGGGCAGGTGGGCAGATGCCCTTGTAACTATGGCATAATCCGGGGCCATCTACTCCTTATTCTGTCTTCCCAGACAGAGCCCCAGTACACCTGCAGATGGGTTCATGGGGTTGGGCCACGGTCAGTGGGACAGCAGCCAACAGAGGAGACTATGGTTGTGGCCTCTCCATCACTGCCCTCTAGGGAGAGGCCAGGTTCTGGGATCTCATTTCCCAGTCAGACCAGCAAGGCTTGTCTTGGTACCTTTGCATGGTGGTGTGAGAGAGCTCATTTCCTGACTAAACCATTTGTGATCTCCTTCCCCAGACATTGCCCGCAAGGACAGGACAGCTGCCATCAAGGGTGAGTTCTGAGGAGGAGCCCCCGTCGGTCGATAGGTCCTGGGCCTCCACTCCACAAGGCAGACCCAGACCCAGCCTTAGCACACCCCTGTCCCCGCATCCCAGCCTCCCTAGACCCTGACTCAGGCTCCCCTGATTGCCCTAGAAGTGATCCCATCCCTACGGGGCCATGCTCCGGGTTCCTCACATGTGGGCCAACTACAAGTTGACCATCTACAGCCAGACAACTCAAGCCCCCCTCCACATCAGCCCCACCACAGAGGGTGCACTTTGCAGGGCCTCAGTGTGGGGGGGGGCTGCTGGACTGACCTGTCGCCCTCCTACAGTCCCCCGCCGTGCAGCTCCTCACGGCGGCTCTCCGCTCCAGCCAGCATTCTGCGGTGGCTCCTTGTTCCTGTGGCTGATTCTGTGTGTTCTGCTTGGAGTGGTGCTGGGCCTGTACTGTGGCCGGGCCAAACGTGTCACAGGAGCCCTGGAGGACCTCTGGGCTCAGCTCCTCGTCCTGACCTCGCACCTGTGGCGTGCGGTCCTTGCCTGTTGACACTGCCTCCTGCAGCTCTGGCACGTGCTGAATGGTGATTCCACCTCTGGAGAGAACACTGGAGGTTGATGCTGTTGGGGGCCTGGAGTGGTTTGCGGGGGATCGTGCATGGTGGGGGCGCCCAGGCACTAAGGCTAACCCCAGGACAGAGCTCTGCTAGCCTGACAAACCCAGGAACTCCAAGGGGCGGCTGTAAAGGTTTAAGTGGGGAAAAAGAGGAGAACACTCTGGCTTGGTGCTTTGGGCAGCTCCTGTCTGGTCAGCACAGGCTGGGATCTTGGGATTTTAAGACTGAATCGGAGAAAGAATTCAACCATCATAACTGAGGATTCCTATGCTCCTGCCCAGTCCTCTGTCTTGGGAGCCACAGCCTGGATGTCACCGTGCATAGCTCTTTGAGGGTGAGCATTCCCTGCCTCTGAGGCGCGTCTGGGAAGGCAAGCCCCGACCTTCAGGAGACAGGGCCTCAGGAGCCTCCCTCTGCAGTTCCTGGAGCCTGGGAGAATCGTGGTCCTATTCTCTGAGCCCAGCTCTGAATCCTCAACTTCAGGCCAAGATCCGTCAGGGGTCACTGTGGTGTGGGAACAGAGTCCAGCCCTGAACACAGTTGCTCTCATAACAGAAGTGTGGCACCAAGGTCCTACTTCCAGGGCCACACACAAGCCCAAAGCCGTCAGGCCCGCCCACCAGCTGCGGGACCTGTGCGTCTTCCTCTGTCAACACAGGCAAAGGGAAGCAGGCACAGGGCAACAGCTTCGGGACATCCTAGACCTGCCTGGAGGGGGAGCCCTGAGCACAGCAAGGAGGCCCAGTCAGACACCAGGAGGATCCACCAGGGGGACCCTGCACTACCCTGGAACAAACAAATGCAAGGTTTGGGAGCCATGGTGAGACTTGGGGTTGTCCTCCTAAGGTGCCCCTCTACTTAAGTGGGCAGACAGAGACCCCATATTAAAATACCCGCGGCCTCTTCAACCTCACGGTTATTACAAGATGAGCGGAGTGAGACACTTGTTGAGGAATCCCTCCAGGTCCAAGTACGTTAATCTAGCTACCAGAGCATACCCCTACCCCTCCACCCACCCACCCACCCCACAGCCCACAGGTCCCTTGCAGCTTTGATTCACAAGGAGTTGGGGGACCCACCATGTCTCTAGGATCACATCCTCCCCAACAAGACATGCCAAGATTCCCAGATCACTGAGGTGCAACCTGCCCGTCTCTAGACTTCAGTGTCCCATACAGTGGTCTCCAGCTACAAAATATGGAGGCACAGTAGGGGAGAGCCCAGTGGAGAGAGAAACCCTGCTTCCAGATGTGGTCTAAAACGGACCAGCCTGGAAAGCCACGCATAGGGATTGGCCATCATCATGGTTGCTGTTTCCTGAACCAATCCAGCTACCCCAGGACCTGCCCCACTCATCCTGCCCTGGTCAAGGACAGGCTCCTTATTGGCTTGTATTCCAGATACGGAAACAGACAGACCTCCAGACCACTCTTCCTTCCCTGCTTCTGAGGGTGGATGCCCTTCAGGAGGGGGACTGGTCACCCCATGTTTTACAATGGAGAGCCAGGGCTTCCCACTTCCATAGCAAGCATTTGCTGCAAAGGCCACAGAAAAGGTGTGCCCCGGTCGCTCTGTAGGGGCCACAAGACTGACCCAGCTAGTTTTGGGTTCCCCTTTGCTTTGCTTCATTCTTACAGTGCGAACACAGCACAGCTAGGCAGAGTCTGCCACGGCTACGTCCCCAGCCTTGTTTTGTCTTAGAATAAATGTTCAAAGACACACACAGAGATACACGTGCCCCAGAGGTGTCACCAAACCCCATCCTTATGCCTGGGGTGGGGGTGTGTAGGAACTGTGGAGGGGGGCAGCCGCAAGAGTCAAACTCCTTACAATGCACAGGCATGAAGGACCACCCCGGGAGCCCTGGAATCAAACAGACTGTTTAAATCCTAAACAAACAGCCAAAGCCTGAAAGCCAGTGGGTAGGGGGTGGGGACCGGAGGTGGGGGCCTGGAGCAGACTGACTAGATAACAAAGACAGACACCTCGTCCACACAGCATCTCAGATGTTCCGTCTTTATTTTAGTTTGACTTGAGGATGAGACACATGGAGGTATAGGGCTCATCACTGTCAGCCTCACCAGGAAGACTGAAACCAGGGCTTCCCTGTAGCAAGCTGCAAAGCAGCAGAGGCGTCTTGCAGGCCACCTGGGGACGGCTCTGCAGCTCCTGCCTGCCTCTTGCCATCCATCCCATGAAACCTCTCTTGGACACACATCCCTGCCCATGGTTACGGCCAACAGGTCCTGCCAATACTCCTAGGCCAGAGACCCTTCCCCAGGAGACCCTGGAACATCAACATCTCGGGGACAAGTCTAGGTGACCGAAGGTCTCCAGACCGGACCAGATCCCAGACTAACTCTCCAGAATCCATGAGAGGCAGGGGCAAAGGCAGACCCACGCCTGAGGCAGAGTCTAGGTCCCAGAGGCCCCATCTAGCCTCCCGTTCCTTCGGGTCCTAGATGGCTACAACCTTAGTAGGTGCCAATCCTGGGGAGACAAAGGAGGAGTCTCAAGTCTAGACAGTGTCCCAATGTCCCATAGATTAGGGCTTGTCTGGGCATCTGGAGAAGAGACCAGGTCAGTTTGGAGACCTCAAAACCCTCCTCCAGCACCCAGATCCTCTGCTGGGAGTTCAGTCAGCCCTCAGAGAAGCCTGGAGTGTCAGTCAGCCTGACCCTGGCCTCCCCAGATAGGTGCCCCTTGCACGCTGACCATCTTTGCCTGCTTTAATTTTTAGGGCCCAACCAACCCCCCAACACACACACACACACACACACACACACACACACACACACACGCTCCTCACAGTGAACCTGGAAGTTAGCGTCTTCCCTCTGAAAACACACCAGCCACTGGTAGAAAGTGGACTTGGACACAGGTCAGGATCACCTTGCTTGGAAATAGGAGACAGCATTGGAGTACAACCTCAGGCTAGGGCCAGGAACACTGAATGCACTCACTGAGATGCAGACGGGCTGGGCCTCTTCTGCCATGGGGCCTTACCTTTCCAATACAGACAACCATGCCTAGAAAGCCTCCAAGGGAGGAGGGTGGAACTCTCCCACTACAGCCAAGCAGCCCCACATGTCCTCTCAGAGCAGGGAGAGGAGCCCAGTCCAGGGTCCTACATTCCTACCAGGATCACCCACCTGCTGCCTTCTGGGGACCTTGGCTGAATGCCGTAGGATGGGAAGACAGCCCCTAGGGGAGGGGCAGGGACTTGGGTGTGCTGGAGCCTGTGGTGGTGCCAACCTGACATTGTCACCTCTGTTCTGCAGTCACACTGCCATCCACACACATGCTCACATACATGCACATATATGGACGAACGATCACACAAGAGAAGGAGTACGCATCACGCTAACCAAGGCCAGAACTAGAAGCCAGAAGCCACTCCCAAGTCTCTGGGTCTCTGCCCCCATCGCTGTCAGGATCTCCAGGGAAACACAGGTCCTCTGCTCACGGTGGGTGGGGCCAAGAGACACATGCAGAGCCGTGTTGGCCAGCCTGGGGGAGGGTTGGGGGTCCCAGGCCCCCCTCATGCAGGCCTCAGGAAAGGGGGTCAGCCTAGATGACAGCACTCTTCTCCCCCTGGAAGGAGGTGCGGGAGGCTGGTCTGGCCAACAGAAGCTCCTTCTCGTGAACCAGGCTGTCCAACAGGTCCTCCTGGCGGTAGTTGTGATAAACCTTCAGGAAAGCCAGAGTGGTGATCGCCAGCCAGGCCAGCCAGGAGGCCCACAGTCCAAACTGCATGGAAGACAGAGCAGCGTCAGGGGGGCGGGGCTCATTGCCCAGTGTGCTCAGTATCCACCTCCTCGCTCTACCTCTGCAGGGAAGGGAACACTAAGGTGGGAGGAGGCAGGGACCTGGGAGCCCGTGCACACCCACATTTGACTCATTTCCTGTGGTAATGGTTACGTCCTACACCCACAAGAACCCAGCTTTGTGCAGAGGCTTGGGGTACTCGGCCATTCTCACCTGAACTGGTGAGGTTCCTGGAGGAGGAGCAGTAACTGGGCTGAGCTCTCCTCCCACCATGACCCTGGGCTCTAAGGAATGCCTATAGATCAGGGAGCCCCTCTAGTCAGGGGAAGAAATTGACCTTTATCTGCTGTTTCCAAACAGCTGAAGGAGAAACAATGTAATCAACTCTGGGTCTGCGCTGCATCAAACCAATTCTCATTTGAGCGTGCTGGTCCTCAGACTGCGCATGCCTCTGTCTAATTAGTCCAAATTAGTCCTAAAGCATCTTAAGCTAAACTTGGCGTGAAGGTCTCTTTGACCGTTTCAGCTCATCTCTGCAAAGAACTTTTGGACTTCCAAGGGCGTTAGCTGACAAGAGTCATCTCAGCCTAGCTTTCCACAAACCAGAGCCTCCAGAAGCCAGCATGGAGCATGGAAGGGCGTTGTGGAGGGTGAAAGCCACAGGCAGTATGGGAAGGGACAGGTGTCCATGTCATGCCTACGTGCCCCTACCCTGCACCACCTCTGCTTGGGGCACAAATGAAAAGTCAGGGGATAGGAAAATCATAAAGCTTTCCCAGGGTCCTAGAGGTCCCCAAATTCACATGCAAGGTAGAGCAACCTGAGGCTGGGATCTCCCTAGGGTAGACCCAGCCACCCAGAACTTTGCATTCTCTAGCTCCTGAGTTCACTCCTCAGGTCTGCCTGTGCCTTCTCTTATCCCCTGCCTCCCCTAATCCCCGCCCATACAAGTCCTGCTCAGAGACCCCACTCTCCCACCTGCCCTAGGATTTCTTCTCTGCTCCTATAGCCTGCATGGCCCCACCATATCTGAGTCTGTTTCCTTGGGATCCGGAGTCTGTTCTATCTGTCAAGTCTCATCCCAATCCCCAGTACAGCCATTCTCTTCCTGCCCGAGACAGACCCCGCCTACTTGCCCGAGACCACGCCCACGCGCCCGAGACCACGCCTACCTGGGCAATTGCAAACTGATGGTAGAAGGCAGAGTTGTCCACGTTCAGCTCCAAGTCCGTTTCCTGGAACTCCTCGCAGCTAAAATAGCATGGAGCCAAGTGGCTAGTGACTTGCGAGCCCCTGAGCCCCAGAGCCCCTGAATCAAAAGTCAGCAGAGCATCTGGCTGGGGATTCCCCTAAACAGTGAGTGGTGTCTTAGATCAACCTGATACAAGCTAAAGTCATGAGAGGAGACAACCCCAATTGAGAAAATGCTCCCGTAAGACCAGGCTGCAGACAAGTCTGTAAGACATTTTCTTAATTAATGATTGGTGGGAAATAGCCCAGCCCATTGTGGGCGGGGCCACCCAAAGCAGGCTCCGCAGATCACCAGGAGCAAGCCAACAAGCAGCATCCCTTCAAGGGGCCTCTGCGTCAGGTCCTGCCTCCAGGTTCCTGCCCTGCTTGAGTTCGCGTCTTGACTTTCTATGGTGGTGAACTGTGATATTGAAGTGTAAGCTGAATAAACCTTTTCCTCCCCAAGCTGCTTTGGTCATGATGTTTCATTACAGCGATCATAACCCTAAGACAGAGGGGCAGTCCTCAAAAGGACAGATGCCTCTAAGAGCTCCACTGGGGGTCAGCTTTGCCCCCTCACTGGGTGGAGCAAGACAGGCTTCAAAGAAGAGGAGCTGCAGACCTTTGCAACTGGCCCTGAGCACAAGGGTGAGCCTCAGCCATCTTGTCACTGTCTGTCTGGCACTCTGCTCTGTTTAGTCAGTCCTTCAGTTCCCAGTCCGAGATGGCCGCGATGCCCCTGAGGCACACTGCAAAATGTCCCTGCATAAGTCTCCACTCACCAACCACAAACTAATTTCAGTGCTATACAGTGGAGTTAGCTTCAGAGGGAGCTGCAGCCAGCTAGTGAGCCAGGCAGTCAATTGCACAGTCCCACCTGGCTCCTCTTGACCCGCAGGGACCTTCCATATGTGATGCTGTAGAGCTACTAGACCAATGAGGTGCCTGACGTTGAGTGGGCGGGTCTTAAGGACAAGGCAACTGGCGTGGGGTGGGGCACAGGCGTGGGTGGGGCACCGGGGTTGGGGGGTGGGGCACGGGATTGGGGGTGGGGCAATGGGGTTCGGGGTGGGAATGGGGGGTTGGGGGTGGGGCACGGGTGCACAAAGCCTAAGATTCGGAATGGGATTCAGGAAGAAAAACATCTGGGGACCCAGGTAAGGGGAGGGTCTTGTAGGTAGCAGAAGAAGCAGGGACAAGGCATACCTGTGAGGTGCAGAGCCCTTCTCAGTGATGGTGTCACACCACATGGTGAAGCCCACACTCACGATGGTGCTGGCAATGAAGACTAGGAAGACCACAAAGGCACTGACCAGGAGGTTCAGGAAGGCGTAGAAGAAGGAGCTGCAGTGGAGTCAAGAGATGGACGCTGAGGGAGACATCCAAAGTTCGGCCCCAAACAGCTCCCCTTGAAACAGGGATGGGAGATGACCAGGTTTTCTGGTGAGCACCTAGGGCCCTGATGGGACTGAATGGGGCTCAAAGGGCTGCTTCTGTCTCCTCTGCTGCCGTCCCTGCAAACGTTCCAACGCTGAGCAGCCCATCCTGCTCTCTCATAGACTGGGAGTTGGGAACTTGCCACCATGATGTAGTGGGGAATCAGGGCCAAGTCAAGAACCCAAGATCATGAGTCCAAAAGCCTAGGAGCCAGCGTTCACAGTAAGACCACTATACACTCTCCTAAGACCACCTACTATCTTAGTCACTCTATGTCACAGCTAGGATCTGGGTCCCTCAAATACACAGGCCGAAACTCCAAACTCCACGGTGTGAGCACCAGGTCCTCTAAGCCCATGTAGAGAAGGGTACAATCAAAAGGAGACCCCTCTCCCTTACCCTCGGCTGCCTGACTCCAGGTCACAGATCAACCCAGCCCCACTTCCCTACCCAGAGAAAGAGGGTATGTAGGAGACCTCACAGAGTCACCAAACAGCAGGAGGTCCTTAGCAGAGTGCAGAGCAACCAGTTAAGGACCCTGACCACCTCTAGCCTGTGGTGATTGAACACCAGGGCCAGGCCAACTGTGCTCAGATACTTGACGTAGTGACAAAAGTGGATTCAGGGTGAGCAACTGACAGAGAGGTCTTAAAAACAAACAAGCAACCACAAAACAGTGGGTGCTGTGACCTAAAAGCCACCTGCGCTGCCGGTGGGCTTGTTCACCTATGCGTTCATTCCCCAAGCCTTCTTGGTCCCATGGCAGCCCTGAGCTGAACACAAGGCATAGGAACAGTGTAACCCTGACGCTCACGGTGAATAAGATAAGGGTAACTCCGGTCACCTCTGCCCAACCCGCCACAAGCGATACCCATCTCTCCTGGGATCACACAGGGATGCCTGTGAAGCCGCAGAGCCTCGGGTGACCATTGGCTGACATGGGTAGTCACAGCATGAAGGGCAGTCAAGGAGTGGTACCCTAATGAAGCTACACAACCCAGGGAAGGGGCCTTGGGATGCTTCCCCTGCCTGTGAGCAGCTATGTGCACCTCCCACTTACCCTGAGCCTGTCTCTGGCCCCACATGGCACTCACGGCAGTCCTGGCCCTGCCCACCCAGCACCTTCACTGGTTTTCCTTTTAGCTCCCCTCTGTCCTTACCCTGAGGGTGACCCAGGGACCGGAGCAGGACCTGATATCCTCAGCTCTTATGTGGACCGGGGCAGGGAGATGACGCCGTCCTCCTCCAGCATGGACAAGGGCAAGGACCCACTTTGCTTCAGGTAGGGACAGGGAAATGGAAAAGAGATATCCCCAGTCTCCTGAGGACTGTCTCAGACTAGCATGTCCCTTCTGATCCTCCCCCACAGGATCCCTAGGTCCCCTGGCCAGGAGTGGTGACAAAGACACTGTGGTCCTGTGATGACTGTGGGACATTTTGTTGATCAAGGATTGATATGGGGAGCCCAGCCTGCTCTGGACAGTGCTGCCCCTGGGCAGGTGATCCTGGGTTATATAAAACAGCAGACTGAGCAGACCCTGGGGAGAAGCCAGTAAGTGGCATTCCTCCATGGCCTTTGCCGCAGTCTCTGCCTCCATGCTCCAGCCTTTGCTTCCCTTCATGATGGATGAGCTAAATTCTGTGAATGAAACCTGCCCATCTGAGCCTCGCTTTCTCCCTGAGTTGAGTTCTAAGAGACCCTCCCATGGATCACTGAGAAAGCAGGGACAACTCAGGTCAGTGACGGCTAGTGAACATGGAGCCCATGTATCCTGGAATGCTCGCCGACCACCCCATACTGTTGCAGGAGAGACCTGGGCTGAGAAGGACCTGCTTGCCTCCCAGCCCCTCATTGAGCTCACCTGCAGCTGTAAACAGGTACAAAGTTGACATATGGTCACCCAGAGCCCATTCCAGCTATGTTGTCCCCACCACGGAAAAGAGGGTGATCAAGGGCAGCCACAACCAAGTTCCCGTGGGCAGAGGCAAGAGCACAGGACTCTCCGGGTATAGAATTCTATCTCATGGGACAGCTGAGAACTGAAGATTTGGGACAGAGCCCCTTTTAGGGGACATCTGTCCCTCCCTCTGATGGACAGCCTCCTGCAGTTGCCTCCCACCACTGGCCACAGTGCAGACAGCAAAGTGAGACCTGCCACAACCCAGCATCATATCCTGTCCTTCTCTGAAGGTGGCAGGGCAGTGTTCTGAGATCTCTGGATAGGTAGTGTGGGGCAGAAACACTTTGCAGCATCTGGCCAGAATCCCTTCAGAGGAGGGAGTCCTTGTAGCCCACGCCCTGAAGTGAGGCTGATGCAGCAGATCTGAGATACAAGGGAACTCTGGTCCTAGCTGAAAGTCCACTAACCTGGGTCACCACCAGGCAGAAGTCTCCAGTTCTTGATTTATTATTGTGTTTTGTTTTGTTTTCCTGTGTTTCCTTTGGTTGGTTGGATTTTTTTTTTATTTGTTTATTTGTCTGATTTTTTTTTTGTTCTGGTTTTGGTTTTTAATGTAATATGCCGGGCCCTCCAGACCCTTGAAGAACTTGTGCCCAGAGCCACACCTGGGTCCTGTTTCCTGGGTTTGGAATGCCACCCTCCCCTGTCCCTGAACACACATTCCAAGGACAGGCTGACACAGAAGAGTGAGTGGAAAGGCGCAGCACACACAGGGTTAACCCATCTTCCTCTCCTTGCATCTCAGGGTGCCCAGCCTTGGATGTGCTGTCTCCATGGCGACAGCTATCCTGGGAAGCCCTGGGAGCAATTTGAAGGCTGAGCGACAGGTGTGAGCAGGCAGATGGGTTATGCTAACCAGCGCTCACTATTCAGTCAGTCCCTCTCACAGATGCTCACAACCAACCCCAGCCCAGAGAGCTGCTCTTGGGTGAAGCCTTAGGCACAGGGCTCACCCGGGCCCTCTCATCCCCCCTGAAGAATGTCCCGGAAACTAGAGGTGTCAGGGATCATTCACTGAAATGATACAGCCCCTTCTACAATGTTGTCCTGGACTCTGCCTCTCTGCACCTTGATGCCTCAGCGGCCAGAGCCGGCTTAGCATGGCAGACAGGCCCTGTATGTGGAAGGGATGGTTCCTCTGCCACAGTATACGGCCGGTGGGTTCAGCACTAACCACTAGGTCCGTGAGAGGCTACAGGGTAGCACTCTGCCCCACAACTGACTGGAAGCCACCTCAGAGACCTCTGGGGTTGGCACCTAATCTTACAATCAGGGAATGCCTGTAACATAACCAGATAAGCCCTGTAAGTCCCAGGACTAGCAAGTCTGGTATCCTCCACAGGGTGGATATCCAGTGGCCCTGCAGGCCCTTGAGCTCACTATAAATCCCTGCCCTGCCCCTTTGAGATTCCCTCTGATGGCCAGACACTTGCTCACTTGGCCTCTGCCGTCTGACTGGTAATTGTGCTGAAATCACTCTTTTCCATAAGGGCATCTTACTGGTTGCTGGCCTCTGCAGACCCAACCATCCCAGGGGGAACTGAAGAGCTGACTCAACTCTTAGCCATGAGTGAAAAGTCAGAATAGGGCCAGCTGTGCAGCCACAAAATTGCAAACCTCACGGTCCAGACACTTTTCTGTCCCTCGTCATTGTGTGGTGACTCCTGCACTCCAGGCTCCATGCTTGGCCTGCGGACAGAGACTCAGGTGTGCCTGCACTGGCCTCATGCCCCTGGGCGTGATGGGTGTCACAGCCAGGGGTGGCTCAGCAGAGCTGTGCCCCAGTCCCACAGCATGGGCTCTGGTAAGCACTGGCAGCACAGTTGGCTGACTGCCACCTGGATCATACAGGGGTCAGGGTGAAGGACAGCGGCCAGGCAGTCACACGGCCCTTGCCTGGTAGCCAAGCAGGACCGTCTATGTCCCTGGAAAAGACAAGGCTAAACATAGCCATGTGTTTCTAGAAGCCTGAGCAGAGGTCATGCGTAGTTAGAAACAGGGGAGCACCAAGAAAGGAAACATGGGATAAGAGAGCCCAGTCGTTCCACAAGACAGGGTGCCAGACCTGGCCTCTAGTGTGGACTCCAGACCATGCTAGATTTCCTCCAAGTATTACAATGTGTCAAGTCACCTACAGTCTGTTAAATCCTGCCACGGGCTTTGGCTGAGTATGTGATGGAGGCCATCTTACCCTCTGCACCTCTATGTTTGGCAGCCGGAGCCTGTTTACCACAGCAGACATGCCCTATATATGTATATACGTCAGTCAGCCTGAATCATTTCTCAGAAGGGCAAGCACATCAAAGGAGCCCTGGTAGCTGGAAACTCCAGGCCTCTCGATGCTGGTATGGCCTGGATCTGCAGCCTAACAGTCTACCCTGTGTAAGCAAGATTCCCACCTGTAAGCTCAGGGGCTCTTCATGTCCCCGTCTGGTGCCCCAGCCTCTGGTGGCCCCATAGACAGACCATACACAGAGAGCTGTCCTTGGGTCTACCTAGCTAGACCATGTCTACCATGAGGCTACCTCTCTTGCAGGAAAGTCCAGGAAGCCAGAGGAGTCAAATCAGGCTATCTTCCCACTGACCACTGCCATGTCGCCTGTCTCAGGGTGCTCCCTCCTGCCCCAATCTGCACTCAGTGAGATGACTCCCGCTTTAGGGACAAGAGCTCTCAAATTCATCTGCACAACCAAAGACAGGGGGTCCAGGAAGGCTCCTGAAGAGGGAGAAGGCTCTGTCCTACTGCTGACATGGACTCACTCTAGAAAGAACTTCATCCTCTCAGCCAAGAGTTTGGTCCACATCACCCGGAGGCTCTGAGGATCATCCCTGGCTTCCAATAGACTCCCATCGGAACCTTACCACAGTGAGTTGAACTGTATCTCTTCAGAGCCATATCCAAGTTCTAACCTTGCTACCTGTGAACATGGTTGTCTGATCTCTCAGGAAAAGCAGGGTCAGAAACTGGCAGGAGGCTATTCAAGGATAGAGGCAGAGACTGGAATACACAGGAGTCTGAGGTCGGCAGGAATAGAAGTGTAAGAAAGACCTTCTCTAGTTCTAACTCTAAGGACATTTTGATTCTGGCCTCTGGGCCTCTAGCATGGTGAGAACGTTAACTGTTTCAAGTCCCTCACCTGTGGTACTAGCAAGAGTCCCCTCCTGCACCCTTGCATTCTCAGAGACCCTTGTTCATTACCCACCTCCTTGCAAGGGGTGAGGAGCTACTAAAAACATGGATGGGGTAGAAGATAGGTTGGGGAGCACTAGATATGGGAATTCCTTCTCCATTGCAGGAGCACTGTCACTCCAGGACCCAGGAAGCCTCAGCCAGGGAGAGGATGGGCTCTAGGTTGTTGCTGGCTAAGGACACCAGGTGTCCACATTCCACTGGCTTCAGCCAAGTGACAAAGTACAGAGAACGCAAAGTAGACACACAAACACACACACAGAGAAAGAGAGAGAAAGAGACAGACAGGCAGGCAGACAGACAGACAGTACACACACACATAAAGACACACAGACACAGAGAGAGACACAGACACACAGAGACAGACACACACAGAAACAGACACATACACACACAGAGACAGATACACAGTACATGCACATACATACAGACACACAGAGAGAAACAGACACACACACACACACACACACACACACACACACACACACACACACACACACACACACCTCCATGCCTCCAGCCAAGGCCTGCCTCCAGCCAAGGCCTGAGTGTCAGGGGAGAGCTTAAGGAGCGCTCCAGACATCCTCTGCCATATTTTCCCAAGAGGGGCAGCAAGAATAGAAAACTGCCCACTCTTTCCCAAGTGTAGTCCCTTCCTCTACCCACAGGAAAGGGGTGCAGGGCTGCAAATGGTCCCAGGTCCCAAGGAGTATGGCCTAGCTGAGCTGGAGAGCCCAGGCATACAGCCATGACAGTGCAACATCTGTGCTCCAAGGGGTCAGGGCTGGGAACCTGGAGTGATGTTCACTCTGGTAACAGAAAGAGGTCATGTGGGTCGGACAGACAGCCTCATAGCCCTGGGCCTGTGTGTAAACAAAGGGCCAGCTGCTTGGAAGTGATGAGGCTGAGAGTGTTGACACGTGCAGGCCTCTGCAGCAGGAGAGGTGGAGGGACTCATGGCCCCCAGAGAGGAGGGCCTGATGGGTGCCAGGAACCGTGTGAGTGTTGATTCTGTCTGCGCTGGGCTGTTGAAAGGCCTAAACTTACCCCTCGTGTCCCTTGCAGAGGAAGAAGAGTGTGCGCCATGCGTGCGCAGCGGCCAGCAGCAGTGACAGGAGGCTAGCGAGCAGGCTGAAGCGGCAGGCAGCCGGTGGGCCCCACTCCTGCACCGTGAAGCGCTCCCGCCCCTGCATCGTCAGGTTGGCACTCAGCCACATACCCTCGGTAAAGAGTAGGCAGCGACCACGAAAGTCGTGGCCATTCTCGGACAATGGCACCACCACCACGAAGCTGAACAAGAAGGCCAGAAAGTAGCAGACGCACTGCGCGAAGAGGAAATTGTTGAGCGCCATGGTGGTGCCAGGATGAGAGGAGCCGCCGAGAAGGCCACCGGTCGGAGATGCGACCACTCCAGGAGCCGGGCCGCGAGTCTCCGGCGCCGCGCAGGCCTGGCCCGAGCAGCGTGGGAGGCTGCGCAGTGACGGCGCCCGCGGGTCTCTCGCGTTGCGCGCAGACGCGTGCGCACCGGCCGAGCGTGGGGCGCGCCTGCGGTCAGCACCGCGGACAGCACCCGCCGCTGCAGGGTCGGTAGACCAACTGAGCACTACACTGGATAAGGCCAGACTACGTTGATGGAGAGGTGCCTTGGGGACCTGGCAGGGGCGTGAGCATTACTAAGTCAGCTTGGGGAGACCTGACTCTGTCAGTAAGGGTACCAGCAGCTAAAGGCTAAGGAGGAAAAGGATGAAAACCAATCTGCGGTTCAGACTCCTTTGCCAAGGCCTTTGTATTCAAAGTGAATGGAGGAGGGAGGCAGAGAGTCAAGTCAGTAGGCGTGAGGATAGAAAGGAGGAAGGGTTTAAGTAGTCCTAGGTGGAGCCGACTTGTGATCTGTCTGTGCTCCGAGAACCGTGCCCTCAACCCCACAGTGGAGCCCTCCAGTCTGTGTTTGTAAGATAAATAATGGCTGCCCTGGGCACCTCATTAAGACCTCTTTGCTGTGATGGAGCTGCTAGTGCATTAATTAATAGAATTAATGACTTTTCGAGTTTCTCTTAACACCAAGTAACTGTTAGTCCAATTCCCAGAATGAGCGAGCCCTAGAGCTTTCCTTCTGGATATAGATTACATCAGCTTTTTTTTTTCCTTGCAGGCACTAAAAATTCCTTTTGTTTTTTTGCCGAAGCAATGTGCGCTTGGTTTTTTTTTTTTTCAATTGCAATGAGGAATATGTGTAATGCAAAGACTCCAAGATTCTTCCTCTTCCCTTCACCCTGTCACATCATCACCACTTGTGACAATCTGATGTCTACCTATCCAGATATCTTGCACATAAGCACACACAATTTATAAAAAAAAAAAATGCTTCACACCACGCCTGTGTCTACAGGTGACCCGGTCATCCAACAATATGCAGTTTGCATCATTCCCTGTCTGCACAAGCCGGCCGGTGGTCTTCTTTCTAGTAGTTGTATAGCATGCCATACCAATGACCGTTCCATGTGGCTGTCCCTCTGTGGGGGAACGCTGAACGTCTTTGGTATTTGCTGTTTCCAGCTCTACTGTGTGACATCCCGGTGTCTGCGTTTGCGCGGCCATGCAGGCAGCACATGAGTCTCTATGAAAGTCTTAGGAGAGGAATGGTTGGCTCAGGGGGTATGAACATTTGAAGTGGTGTTGGCAGGAATGGCCAAACTGCTCTCTGACAATACCGTGAAGGTTACCCACACACCCACTCTGCAGACCCTTCTCCTGAGCAAGGCTTTCAGACTGATTGGTTCTACGCAGAAAGACGGCTCATCGATTTGTGACTTGTCTTCTGTTTATCGGTGGGAGGTCACATATCCGTTTATAGTCATAATCATTTGTCACCTGCCTCTGCACATAGAGAATTCACTTTGCCATCTCTTGAGTATCTATATGAAGGAACAGGGTAAGGTCTGTGGCAGCTACCCTTTTCTCAGAGAATTTTCCCGGGGTTTCTTCTACTGCCAAATCCTACAACTCAAACCAGGGGGATCATAGGGAAATTCAGCCTTCCCCACCTAAACAAAAATCCTACCCATTCATCAGCACTTGAAAGTTTTGACCAAAAAATAAAACCTGACAATTGAGAAGGAGACAGATTGAGTCAGAGAGATGACTAAATGCCAGCATCTAAAGGGACTCTGGTACTCTTGCTTATGAGTTCCACTTAATCTTTAAAAAAAATCAGGGGCTAGAGAGATGTCCTGGTTAAGAGCACTGGCTGCCCTTCTAAAGGACCAAGGTTCAACTCCCAGCAAAGTTCAACTCCAATTCCAGAAGATCAGGTGCCCTCTTTTGACCTCTGCAAGCGCCAGGCATGTAAGCGTTGAACAGGCATGGGTGCAGGCAAAATGCCCATACGCATAAAGTAAAATAACAAAAAGTTAATTTAAAACAATCAGAGATTCTCTTGGTATTTGTGTGAGTCCAGATTCCCCAGAGCAGCAAAACCAACAGGATGTATATATACACGATGTGTGCAACCTGATGCCAGCGTGTGTGTATCCTGTTTCAGCAGAGACACAGGTGAACCTGGAGGATGCCAGCTACATGTCCTCATCCCGCTGGAACTCTGCTCTTGTAAGCACGTTCTTTCTGGGCAGGCATCCCATGCTTTGGTTCAAGCTCAGGGTTATTCTGATGTGGGATTCCTTCCTGCTCTAAGTAGAGGAGGTTTGTTCTATACAGACCTTCAACAGATGGAACCAGGGTCACTCACAGCATGGAGGAAAACCAGCTTTACTCACCTGATTTAAATGCCAACTTTATCCAAAAGATATTCCCATGAAAACTTCCAGAACAATGTTTAACAACATGTCTGGGCACCTTGTCTAAATAAACCCATACAATTAATTGTTTTATTATTGAAATGATTTCAACATATAGAAACTATGGAAAACTTCACAATTCTTGTGGTGTGTGTGTGTGTGTGTGTGTGTGTGTGTGTGAGAGAGAGAGAGAGAGAGAGAGAGAGAGAGAGAGAGAGAGAGAGAGAGTGTCTTTATTTTTCCTGGGATGGCCTGAAATTCACTATGTAGACAAGGCTGATCTTGAACTCATAGGGATCCACCTGCCTCCGCTTCCTGGGTGCTATTATTAAATCCATGCACTACATCCTCACATTTCATATTTAAAAGTCAATATTGGGCTGGAGAGATGGCTCAGTGGCTAAGAGCACTGACTGCTCTTCCAGAGGTCTTGAGTTCAATTCCCAGCAACAACATGGTGGCTCCCAACCATCTGTAATGGGATCCGATGCCCTCTTCTGGCGTTTCTGGAAAGAGCTACAATGTGCTCATATAAATAAAATAAACAAATCTTTAAAAAAAATAAAAGCCAATATTACAGTCATAGAAAAACCTCATTAAAACTGAGTGGAAAAGAAAAGAAAACTGCACTTACAAACATCGATGCCAATTTAAAAAAAAAACGGTGAATTGAATGCAATTCAGTGCATTAATAAGAAAATATGGATAAATAAAATTTATCCTACAAATGCAGGAAGAGCTGAGCCACGGGGGGTTTGCCAACGAGTAAGGGGGAACCCTGCATTCTGTGTAAAGGCATATCTGAACGCTGTTGTCTTTCACTCAGTATCCCCTTCCTGGTCTTCAGTTCTGCGTAGAAATAGAAGGACACTATCAGAATATGTTAGTCTGCCTTTAAGACACCAAGTTTGTACCTGTTCAGACAAAAAAAAAAAAATCAAGACGAGAATGCTCACCGTCACAGCCATTGTTGACCGTTTGTTTGATGATTCCCTCTAGTGAACAGAGACAAGAAAAATAAGATTCATAATGTATCCATGGAAACCAGTGAAATTATCTTTATGGGAAGATAATGTGACTTTACACCAAGAACTCTCAAGCTATTCTACTGCAATAATTAGGATTTTCAAGAAGGTTTCTGTACGATGCTTGGATACAAGACAAACAGACAGAATCCAATAGCCTTTCTCTGAATGGACGAGTGAGACCCGTTTCCTGGGAAACGGGCTGAGGGCCACAAGCAGCAACATGGTGGCGGTGCATGGTGCAGACCTGGCCTGGGGGGATCAACTGTGAGGTAGCTCTGATAGGCACACTTCTTTCTCTTTGGCCCTTCCCTTTGTCTGGCCCGTGGTTCTGGGTGGAAGCCGACTCAGATTCAGAAACCAGACAAGAGGTCACTATGTTTGACAGGGCAGCTGCCCTCAGAATAAGAAGGGTAAAGGGACAGTCCCATGTGTCCTCTAGAGAGGCTGCTGGGCCGCCCATCCCCACTGCTCCCAGTACCCTGTCATTCTGATCTCTCACTTTCTAGCTCCTTGGGGGTTACCTCAGAATTGGGTACTTCCACCCTGTACCTCCAGGGGGCGCCATTAGGCTTTCTCAGCTGTACAGTTGTCTCCCTGGTGCAGTCAAAGAGCTCTGCTAAATACAGTCTCAACAGCCTCTCTCTTGGGACACAGGCCTCAGTTGGGTGTCCCAAAGGCCATTGCACACCCTGTGTCTGAGCCCTCGGCCCCGCTGCCCCAATCTGCCTGGTCCACTGTGGCATTTCACAAACCCTCTGTGCCCCGAGCTCCTCAGAGATAGTAATATGCATGTTCTCTTGTTATCAGAACAAATGACACCAGACCCAGTAGCTTGGACTGCACTGATTTATCCCCTGACACCCTGGAGACACAGAATTTAAACCCATGTTATGCCTCCCGTCTGGAGGTTTTAGGGGAGGGTTTTCCTTATTTCCCAATTTCTAGATACTTTGTTCCTGACCCTGTATTTCCATCTTCAAAGACAGCAATGACTGTTTAGGTCCTTCCTTGGCTTCACCTCAGTGATCTCCTGCAGGTAAAAAGGTGACCTGTGCTGATATTAGGTCCAACAGGACACTTCCCACCCTCGAGGTCCCTAAGTTTCCTTGTAGAGCCAAGCAAGTGCTCTCCTAATGTGCCCACCTTTAACTGCTTCAGTGCCCTTAGCCAGTCACATCTACAGAGCCCCCAAGACAGTATGGCTATGAAGTATCCCCCAAAAGCTCATGTGTTGAAGGTTTGGTTCAAAATCGGTGGATTCGATTGCTAACAGGGATTTTGCAGTGAGGTCCCCTGGGTACGGCATGACTATTGTCACCTTGCAATCAGACCAGTCATCTACATATGGCTCTAACAAGACCGATCCTGCTAACAACCCCTTGTAGAAAGTGAAGGCTCATGGGCGTGGGAGTCTCAGAGTTCTCTACCCTCCCCCAAGGATATGTCAGTGATTAATGGCTGCCGGGGAGGGAGATTCTTCTGCCAATAATTTGCCCATGATCCCGTACGCAACCCCAGTTAAACTCATTGCTGCACCAAGCTAGACTTGGAAGGACTGTTTCTTCAGTCCATTGCCCCCTGGCGTGAACAGACATAGATTCCCTAGGAAGAGTCACAAAACACTTGGCCCCTGAACAGGGACTGACACAACCAGGTCTGAGTTTGGAAGGAGCAGCCCTTGCTGTGAGTGACAAGAAGACGTGTGACTGACGCTAAACCGTGATGGTTAAACATCCACGGGAACGGATGTGACATCCTTCCCTGCGAGATACGGGATCACATCCCTTCTCGCTGACACGGCCATGGTGCTGTCCCTGCTGTGTGTGATAGGCCGTGCACCTGAGGCTGCTCCATCTGCAGGTAGAATGCCGAAGGGAGAAACTCTGGGGTGACATCTTCTGTGTGTCATGGAGTGACACTGATGGCCATGCGAGTGTTGGGACATTCCCTGAGTGCCTCGTTGATTAGGAAATGCACTGCAATCTGTCAAGCGGCATGTATGGGACAGGATGGTAAGCAAGCCGGTAAGTTAGAGGGCTGTGGTGCTGGTGTATAGCCTTGGTATGGACACACTGAGTCTCAGCTGCCTGCCCAGAAAGAACGTGCTTACAAGAGCAGAGTTCCGACAGGAAGAGGACATGTGGCTGGCGTCCTCCACGTTCACCTCTGACTCAGCAGGAAACGTGGGAAGCAAATGAAGTCACCTGCAAGTCTGACCTTTACAGAAGCAGAGAAAATCCATGACTCAGCACGCAGCCGGAGTCCTTAATAATGACCTGTGCCGGAAACTTGATAATCATGGAGTACTTTGCCCGTGGACTGGATGAACCAGGAGAGGCTTTTCAATGAAAAATGAGAGAACACGGGCAAAGCTGTGGAACACGTGGGTGGATGAGATTAGTCTCAGAGCTGCAGATGCCGACAGACTGAGACAAAGGCTGCTTGACCTGAAGCAACACGGACAAGTCTTGGATGAAGTAATCCATGCCAGCCACTAGGGACACTTGGCCATCAGCAGCTGAGGTCCCTCTGGATATCAGAAACTAGACTAGCAAACGGTAAAATGGCAACTGTCCCATTGGAGAGTGGCCACCCTGCCACCAGTGAGATGGCCCTGCCACTGATTCACCAGCACTGGTCCAGCTCTAAATTCCACTGCCCCAACATCAGAGTCAGGTGTTTCCCAGAAACCCAACTTGGGATGATACTATGAAACAGGCTGTAGTGTGGGGGCCCTTTGGGACTAAAAGTCAGACAAAGCAAAGCAAAACAAAGACCAAAATCCCACCTTGGGATGGACCGAGGGAGGCATACCAAGCACAGACAAAGGTCACTGAGACCAGCCGATGCCATAGGGACACAGGACGGATAGACTTTTGCATTCTAAATTAATCAGGGGCTGAGTGTGGCTTTGTCTACTGCTCTGTTCATAAGGACCAGCCTTGGACTTGGCTGGAATCCTGTTACCCAAACGTCAGACAAGTGCAGCCTGATCCAACAGACACATAACTGTACCTGCCCCCATCAAAAACAAAAACAAAAAAAATGGAGCATAAATGTCATGTATGCTCTGGTATCTGGTGCGCCCAGTGAAATTTCATGGAGAAAGACAAGCCACAGGACCACTCCGCATAGTCACAGGTGACCCTGCGACACAAGACACAAAACCAAGAGCCATAAAGCAAAAAGGCAAGAAGATTAAGTGGCAGAAAATTTTGAGCCCCCTGTGGTAAAATGGACTACATTGCGGTTCGAGGCAAACGAGGAACAATAGGCAGAGAGGAAACACTTGTGCTTGTCTGAACAGGCGTTTCCACTACTTGAACGTGCAGCGCGTTCTGCAAGTTGATAAGGCAAAGGAACACGCCTGCTTTCTGGAATACAAAAGACATCTGCTCTTGCTCAAAGCAAGACGAGTACACAAAGGCTGCTGGGCAAGGCTGGCCCTGTCCAGCCCCAGCCCGAGGAAGCTGGAGCTCTTAGGACTGGCGAGGGAGATGTCCGGAGAGAAACCGACGGTCAGGGGATGGAGCTACAGTCTGTGCCCTTCCTCTGAGCTGTGCCTCTCTGACCGACCATCATACCAGCGCAAGCTGCATTTTGTAACGACATGAGCACAGACCTTTAATCTGTTTGTTGTAGCCAGTGACAGAAATTGCTAGACTGTTCCAGAACCAGGGGGCTGGATAGGTTCTGGCCATCCTTAGGATGGAATTATGCAGTATTGAGCAGCAGTCAGATCTCCGGGAGTTAGCATGTATGATTGTCTGTCACAGAGCTAAATTTAAAGTGCCAAGGTGATGGGAGTAGACACCCTAGGTTGTATGTTAGCATCCTTGGTGGTGTTAGCCACCACCGTTGTGTTAGCATAACCCCTATGTTAATCCAGCAATGCACTGATTCTGCTGCTCTCAGTTCCTCATCTCAGGACCGTGGAGAGCTCTGGGTCCACACCACTGTGGTGAGGCTTGGGGTGCTCTGCTGCTCAGACAGAAAAGACAGGCTGGGAATCTAAAGAATAGGGACAGGGGTTGGGGATTTAGCTCAGTGGTAGGCGCTTGCCTGGCAGCGCAAGGCCCTGGGTTCGGTCCCCAGCTCGAAAAAAGAAAAAAAAAAAAAAAAAAAGAAGAAGAATAAAGGGACATACTAAGCCCAGCATTGAACAACTGCCTCTGGTGAGGGGCTCCTTGCTACCTGACAACGTGAAAAGGGACCGATGTGCCAGGGGAGACAAAAGAAAGACACAGAGACACAGAAGTGGATAGAGACAGAGGTACAGAACCAGGAGTGCTTGCTGCTCTCTAGATGACCTGGGTTACGTTTTCAGAACCCATGTCTTGTAGCTCATAACTGCCTATAACATCAGCTCCAGGTCCAGCACCTTCCTTCAGACCTCTATGGGCACATACAGACATGCAGCATACTCTAATGTATGGTATACATAAATAATAATAGAATAAATTAAGTTTAAAAAACCTAAAAGAATGGAAAACAAAAACCCCTGCACAGGTTTGCTGGTGGTAGGGTGGACCCTGGAGAGGCAAGCTGGAGACTGTGCCAGCATCCCAGGAGAAATGAAGGGGGCTGGGGGGATCTCCACCTCTCTTCTTCCCTGTGAACTTTCCTCAGTGGCTGACCACTGCTCTCACAGGGCTGTGTGTCACTGGTAAACTCGGGTGGTGTTTGAACTCACTGAGGCTCTGTGGTAGAAAGGTTGTCCCCCTATACTTCAAATCTAAGCACATTTATGTCAGGTGTCCTCCAAGAATGCGTCCCACCCCCACCCCAACTCCAGAACTGACGGGGAGTAGAGAAAAACAAAACAGCCCGAGAGTCTAAACAATGTGTCCCTGAGAACAGCTAAAAAGTGAAACATCTCCAGAAGACGTTGCTAAGGTTGCTACTGTTTATCTTATGATGTAACTTCCCCACCTTAAGAGAGAAGCCTTAAGTTCAGCCATGAAAAATGTATCAGAGAGAAAACTCAATGAAAAATTCCTGCTGACTGCCTCAACTTCCCCACTTGGTTTCTGTGGATATTGTGAGCATCCAATTTGGATGATGCTGTCTCTGCCTGTTCCTGTTCTTTCACTTGGAAGCCTGACCTGAGGGGACTTGACTGCGCCTGGGACTCTATCAGGATCTCCAGACAGCTGCCTGGACAGGGCTTCCTCAGTAGAGAGGTCAGCTGGGTGCTTAGAGTGCTTAGTTTGATGTCGTCTATCTGTCATTTGGTATTTATTCTTTTTACTTGCTATATACTTAATAAACTCATTCATTAGAAACCAAGAGCTATTGTAAATCATTCTCTCGACTGTACAGAACACCCCCAAGCAAATCCTGTTCACCTGGCCCAAGCGGAAGGAAGACAATGGGCACAGGTATGACCCACCATCTCCTCAGGGAAAAGCTTCTCAGAAATACCTTCAGGTGGCCAGCCATGACCAAAGTAGCCCTATAGAGGCCTTTTATGAGGTGTGGGACTTGAACGTGGTCAGGAAGGAGAGGCGGGCAGGGTATAAAGAGCTGAGTGGTGTGAAAATCAGCCCAACCCACCCTCAGTGGAAGGAGCTCAACGTGGCTTTATGCCCTGAGCATCCTGCTTGACCTAGGAACCCCCATATGAAGTGTGGTTCTCTCCCGCTCAGGGGCCAGCTGGCTCCATCATGATTGTCAGAACTCTGAGAACTCTGAGGCAGCAGAAGGGACAGGGTACTGCCCCTATGTGAAGAACTTGTCACTCGTGTGTTCCAGAGAGAAAACCTGACCCGGTGCCCCGGCTTCACTATCTCAGCTGATTGGCAGGTGGATGGTGCAGCTTCACGGCAAGCTTTGTACTCCCACGAGCTTTGCCACAGAGAACGCGTCTGACCGTGGCTGTCGGCAAGCTGCCTGTTGTTCTGCAGGGACCCAAAGGTCGTTTTTGCCTGAAGGTGTCCAACAGGTGGCTGGAATGGGATGAGAAGGAATGGCAGCCTTGTCTTCATGTCCTGCCTGTCGCTTCACTGTCTTAAGTTGGTTCTGCATGCGGCATGATGGTCACGGAGAAATGTTCTGTCAGAAACTACACGTGGCTCAACCCAAACTGCAAAGGAGCCAGCCGCAGTAGGACTGGTGGCCCCGGGAGATTCCCCTGGGAGATTCCCACTCTCCTGACAGAGACATGAAGGTCAGTATGAGCCATCTCCCCTCATTGCTGATTGGACAAGGAAGCCCCCACCCTCAGCATGGCCCCGACCCAGCTATGACTCTCAGCCCTGGAGTGGAGAAACTGAGCTGTGAGCAAAGCTTCCTCACCTCACTCTCTGGACTCGGGTTTTTCCAGAGCCCCAGCATCTGTTTTCCTGGAAGGAGGCTCTCTAGTCAGTGAGCTTCCCGACCTGGGCTCTGGGACCAAAAAAAAAAAAAAAAAAAAAAAAAAAATGCAATTCAAGAGAGGCTCTGCCCTCAAAGATGAGGCTCCTTCTCCTCTTCTTCTACCTCTTCCTCCTCCTCCTCTTCTTGTACCCCCTCCTCCTCCTCTTCCTCCTCCTCTTCCTCCTCCTCTTCTCCTTCCTCCCAACTCCTCCTCCTCTTCCTCCTTATCTTTTTCTTCCTCTCCCTCCTCTTTTTCCTCCTCTTCCTCTCCTGCCCTTTTTTCTCCTTCCTCCTCCTCCTCCTCCTCTTCCTCTTCTCACTCTCTTTTTACTTTCTTTCTTTTCTTTCTTTTCTTTCTTTTTGGGAGATGTCTCTATGTATCCATGTATACCAAGCTGGCCTCTAATCTACAACTCTTCTACCATGGTCTCCTGAGTTTTTGGACTGCCATCCTGCACCCCACACACATCCTGCTGCTGCTGCTGCTGTTGTTATTGTTATTATTATTATTATTATTATTATTATTTAACTTTATACATGTACATAATAAATTTGGTCACTCCTTTTTAAAGAGAAAAAATTTCAAATCTAAGGAAATCATAATGGAATCATTTTTTAATGGAATTGAAACTTATGTAGAACAGTAAATCACGGTGCTTTCCCTCGGATAGTCCATTGCAAGGTGGGATGTGCACACGAGATCTGCGCACAGGAGCAAAGAAATCGTCCCTGAAGGTGAGAATGAGAACGGCCCGAATGCAGCTGACCTGCTAATTGCCTTTCACCAACAGCATTTGTGCAGATGGCCTCAGGCTCTGCTGCGTGGCATGGACCACACACACCCATGGCATTTTCCACACTCATTCCTTTAATCTGGACCTCAGGGTTGTGAGTGCACCAGCTGCCCAGCCCGCCATGATTATTCTTCTCCGGACACCCGGGGGCTCTTGGCCCTGCCTCCTCTACCCATCTCCCCATGTCCCCTGGCCTCTGCCGAAGCTTCACACAAAAGGAGCCACATGCACTATCCCATGTCCTGCATGAAGGTCTCAACCCCAACTCTTCCAGTCCCCTGCAGATGCTGGGGTGGAACCATCCACCTGCAGTAGCGCTTAAGCCTTTCAGTCCCAGCAAGGACTGCAGGTGATGCAGGTTTGGAGGAACCATTCTGAGATGAGCTGTCCTCATACACACAAAGATCCGAAATCAAACCATCACAAGAAAATGTCAAGGACCACAGAGGGGACCAGAGGCTTCACTGCTGTTGGGTCCAATTCCATCCTAGGTCAGGACAGACCAGGAAGAAGAACGTAACCATACAGAAACCGCTCACTGGGCAGACAGCGACAGAATACCCATGTGGGACACAACTGCAGGAGAAAGGGCAAAGCCATGCCTCTGGCAACTGCCCCAGGCATAAAGGGAGCAGGAACAGAGTAAGAATGGTTGAGGGCAAGAGAAGATGAAAGCCAGTATCGGGGCCATCACTCTGAGGCCTCAGAAATAGAGAATCATGTCCTAGTAGTCAGTACTCACTGCAGAGGTGCACAAGGCAAGGCAGTGGCCCTGGGGGAAAGCCAACAGGAAGTGCCTATGAGTAACCAGTACAAGAGGGCGGGACTTCAGGTCCCACGGAAGAATTAAACCAAAGACTTGGTAAGACACAAAAGTCCTTCCCCTCCCATCATCACCCAGACACAGAGCCGTGGAAAAGTGAGGAGGAAAGATGGGTGACCTCCCCCACCTCCCCTCCACCCCCAGACAAAAAGGAGGCCAAGAAATTGTCTTTAAACACAAAAGACTCATGTCCCACCTGAGATAAAGTACTTAAGTAGCAATAACACAGTCACGAGCTCTAGAAGACATAGCAGTGCTGGGAGCCGGTGGGGGTGTGACTTCTGGCCTGCTCCTGAACAAGGTAGACGAAGGGACCAGAAGGACAGCACCTGTCCTCCTCCGGGGCAAGGCCAGTGACGGAGTTAGGGTGCTCGAGGTTATGAAGCCGCTCCTCCAAACCCCTGAGCCTGAGGAAAGTCTCAAAAACTCACCTGGAGGCTCTTAGCAAGGACTGCTCACTGGGGGAGTCCCATGTGTCCTGAGGCCACCTGGCACTGCCATGCCTGGGACAGCCCAGGAAGGAGGTGGCCTTGGGCACACACACACAGCTGTCAGCTAACTGCTGTCATTGTGGCTGAGCACCACATTTCTCCGGAGAGATCTGAATGGCACTGCCAAACAGCCATGAAGGACAGAAGATCTACACAGCAGTGAGGAGGGAAGGGCCCTGGCTGTGGAGTTCACAACCATCCCCACACGGACTCAAACCTGGAGGTGGGGGCAGCTGCACCCTCTCAAGCATGCATGTAACAGTGATGGACGTGGATTTACACAATGGATCTAGGAAACAGTACAGTCTACAAAGCAGAAACATCACAACTGACAGTCACTGATCATACAGGATAAAATGAAGTTATCGATAAGACAAAAAGAACAAAACGCCTTCCAAATGGGAGATGGCGTAACCTACTGGGTAGGTGTCAGATGAGGAGACTTACAGAGCTGTGACAGTGTCTCTCCTGCTTTAGATCATCCTGCCTGTGGCACTTTGTTGGCAAAGAGAAAAAATTCCCAGAAACAGATTTGTACCCAAACTCATCTAATAATAAGACACAAAACATAAATGGAGTGATTTTCAGGGACCACAAGGAACGTTCCCAACCAAACTGTCCCAAGTCAATGTGGCTTCCCAGGGGAATGCTGCCCAACTCCCAGAGGTTTCAGTATCCTTGGTGAGAAAGGAAGACATCCTAAAATAAGAATCCATGGATATTTCTTCACTTGCCTGAGTCTATAAACAAGCACGAAGATGCCGTGGACAGCAGACATAGTCCCAGAGCCTGTATCGTAACAGAGCCGGGTGCCAGACGCCTCTGAGACCAGGGCAAGTAAGGGCTCTACACTGGCAGGCTTTGCAGGTTCACGTGAGGGTGTGAGTTAACGCCCAGAAGCCAGCAGTCCACACTAAAAGCAATAAGAGTGTTCCAGAAAAATCCCCAAAAACAGCAAAGCAGGGGAAATGCTTAGGAATAAACTTTTTTTTTGCAAGAAGCAAATTATTTACTTTTTTAAATTTTATTTAACTTTGTATCGACTCTTTGTGCATTTCGCATCACCCACCCCAACCCCACTCATCTCTCTGTCTCTTTGTATCCACTCTTCACCATTGGAACCTCCTCCCAAAGGAAAATAAAAATAAAACAAAATGAAACGAAGTCTCGTCCTGGAAGTTGTAACGTGTCACAGTGTGTCACACAGTATACACTTTTGTCCACACATCTTTACTTGCAAAATGTTCACTGGTCTGGTTTGAAGCCTCTGGCTTCTGCTTCGATATCAATACTGGATCCTCAAGGGGACTCCTCTGAGATAGACTGGTTTTGCCCTGTGTCTTGGAGACCCTGTAGTTTGGGTCTGCAGGACCGGCCCTTTCACGTTCTAGTAGTTCATAGATGAGGCAGGTGTTGGAGAGGGCCAGCTTAAAGCCCTGGGTCTGGGCCTGGGTGGAAGCTGATGGTCAGCCTGCCGGCTCCCCCACGTCCACACCACCAGGGCGAGCTCTTGAGCACTGCCCTGGCTAGCTCACCCAATGCCACAGCCACCAAGGGGCAGGGCCAGCTCTCCCTCTCATGGCCTCAGGGTTGGCTCACCCATGCCCATGCCACCAGGGCCAGCTCTCCTGAGTGTGGCAGCCTGACATAAGGGATGTGGGTGGGAGCTCAGTACAGTGTTTAGACCTCGACATGGCCTCAGATGGCAGCCCAGACCAAACGCATTACTAACCAATCACCAGCGAGATTATTGGGTTTTGGGTTTTTTGTCATTGCCGGTGGTGGTGGTTTTGGTTTGTTTGGTTTGGGGTTTTGTTTTTGTGTTTTGGTTTTTTGTTTGTTTGTTTTTTTTGTTTTTTTTTGTTTTGTTTTTTTTTTTTACTTTTTGTTGGAGGGAGAAAAAAACAGGAAAATGCTAGAAAAGAAAACCTCAGGGTAGGAGGACTGCCTTATCAGGGTCTCCATACCTTCCTGGATCCTCTGCAGAGGAAGCATCGGGTGCTGGCCTGTGACAAGCTGTGCACTGACCCCAGAAGCCCATGATTGAGTGAGTGGAGCCTGCACCACCCAACAGTTCAGCACAGGGAGTCGGCAGAGAGAGAGAGAGAGAGAGAGGAGGGGGGGGAGAGAGAGAGAGAGAGAGAGAGAGAGAGAGAGCATAGATTGTAACTTCCTATTTTGCAATAATCGTGGATTCACATGAAGTTGCAAAGAAGGTACCCAGGAGAGCAGACGCCCCTCCCCAGCTCACGTTGGTGCCCTACGCAGGAAATGCTGACCGGCCCATCTCATCAGCCTTCTGCAGTTACACGAGTGTCTGCATCGGCCACTGTGTGCCTTCCCAGTGTACTCTGTGCGAGCTCATCTCTCCACCACAGCATCCTTTACAGCGGCTTTAATGCCACCCTCCAAAATGCCCATCAGAGACAACACCTCTGTGGCGGCCTTGCTTCAGGAGTCTGTTGTGTGAGTAGGTGGTCCAACAGAAGCCACTTGAAACATGTCACCCTGCAGCGTGGTCCCCGGGTGCGTGTGTCGCTGTGTGCCTTTACTTCTCAGCACCGTGCTCTGTGCTTTGGGGGCAAGCTGCCTACTCAAGAGGAACTGGTGAGGATCTCACCACAAACATAGCAGCCATGAGCATTTTGTATGGGCTTTTGCATAAATCTAAGACGACTTTTTAAAAGTTACCTGTATAGAGGATTTACCCACTTGCCTGTCTGTGCACCACATGTGTGCCAGGTGCCCGAAGAGGCCAGAAGAGGGCATTGGCTCCCCTGGAACTGGAGTTATGGGTGGTTGTGCACCAGCATGTCCATGCTGGGAATTGAACCCCTGGCCTCCGGAAGAGCGGTGCTCTTAACTGCTGAGCCATCTCTCCAGTCCCTAAGATTTAATTTTTGTTAATCTACTTTATGACACTAGACATCTCCCCTGAGTTGACATCTCGTACACATGAAAACAAGAAAGCCCGTGACAGGGTCCTCTGGACAGGCTGTGGAGACACAGTCACTCATGAGTGACAAGTGAGGACATGAACTGACCAATAGTCACATCACTGAATAGGTGAATGGACGACATCCATGGGAGGGGTGGTCCAGGCTTCCCAAAGTTCACCCCAGCGCAGCCCCCAAGCCAGGGGTGATTCTTCCAAAGAGAGATTGTACCACACAGAGTGCTGGCTCACCAGACTCTGCCCCCAGGATTCCCACTGGGGAGGGGGCTGGTGACACAGCAGCCACTGCCCACCTTCTGACAAAATTCTAGACTCTCCTGAGGAGTGTGTTCAGCAAAAGCCACACCTCACACTGAGACCAGGAGCAGCTCTGGTCCATTCTAGAAGTGTCGGGCTCCTCTTGACACAGCATTCCCAAAGTCAACCCAGGGACATCCATCTTGGGCTTGCCATCAGACTCTTGTACTGAGACATCTCCAGGTGGATGAAGTGGGGTCCCAGAGTCATGCTCATGGAAGTTGCAGGCAAGCAAACATCATGACAGGAAACAGCATTAAGAAGAAACAGAGCAAAGCAGAAAACAGGTCCTGTACGGCTTCTACACCAGAACACACGGATGAAGAGGCTTCAGAAACCGAAGTTCATTTCTCATGGCTCTGAACACTGGCAGTCCAGACTCAAGGCATCATCCAGACAGGTTTGGTTCTCCTGCAGCAGTGTCTCTCTTTGCTTTCAGACAACCCACCTGTGCACCAAACCTCCACATGGGCCTTTCCTATGTGTGGCTCCTCCTCTCCTTAGATGAGCATCTGTCAGATGGGATCGAAGCCGCTGTGTTCAATCCCCTCTGACAAAATTTTTTCCAAGCACAAAGAATTGGAAAGGAAACATCATCGTTTGGGTGAAGTGGGTCACAGTCCTGCTCATGATGTCAGGAAGTCTGCAGCAGAGCTGTAATTCGGCTGATAAATATTTACCAGAAGCATCAGAAGGCAGAGGGTGGTGGGAAGATGCCTTCCTGGTGCAGAGAGAATGTATCACGTTGTCAAGTGAGGATTTTATACCCAGCTAAGTTGCCAGATGGGATTGGGAGCTATAGCGGGAGGAGACTATTTGCAATATATTAAAATGGAAATTTTAGTATTCCTATTTCTTTACTCTGAGACACTCAAGTAAAGGGATGAGACCAGGAACTCTGAGAAGCAGCTGGAGAACATGCTTACCATGCCTGAGAACAATATCTTATTCAAGCCACAAAATCCCCAACTAATGAGCAACATGCTAAATGTGTCTAGACCAAGAGTGAGATTCAAGAAGCTTGCAGACCAGCCTGGGATGTGTGTGTGTGTGTGTGTGTGTGTGTGTGTGTTATAAAAAATGAAACTGGAGGAGAGCTCAGAATAGTGTATGAACAGGTAGGCTCTCTGCAGTGAGGATGGATATTCCCAGGTCCACTTAGCATTGGGCAGGCTGAGAATTCTGCCCAGATGCTGTGCAAATCTTAAGGATAACTCCCGCCGGCCACAGAGGCGCATGCTTATGAGCCCTGCACTTGGGAAGCTGAGACACAGTAGGAACACAAATCTGTGACCAGCCTGGGCTACTGACCCCATATAAGAATAGAAATAGAAATGTATAACATCCCTGAAAAGAAAGACGAGGGGTGGGGGGATCAGTTCAAGAGGAACTACAAGAAATGAAGGGAGAGAGTAGGTGGTAGGGACTGAAAAGTAGAATCGTGGAAATAAAGCCAAGTGTGTCACTAGATGTTAACTGTGCTCGCAAACTCAAGACAAACAGAAGTTTCACAAAACAGAGTCCAGCCGAACATTCCCGTAAGAGGTGTCTACCACAGGAACACTGGTCCAGGCGTGGTAAGCGGGATTGTTAACTGACTCCAGGAAATCAAGACCAGCCTGGGCAACACAGCAAAAACTCACCTCAAACAAACAAACAAAAAAGAATGCATGAATATAAACGTCTAAAAGGAATAAAAAATTAACTTAATAGGCACTGCTCTAGCATCCTGAGGGTCATCTAATACTCCTGTCAGACAAAGGTGCCAAGTAAGACGCATTAAGAGACCTGCTGAAGATTTGTAAAGATAGCTTCAAACTCAAATTTAAAAAAAAAAAAAAAAAAGCGCAGAACTTCGGCAAACTGATATTCGGAACTGGAAGACCCTAGCATCATGCTGTAGCTCAAAATCCTGAAACGATGATGATGACGGTAAACGGGGGAAAGGGGCGGAGACAAGACTCAGGAAACTGCAAGCACCCGGAGACCCAAACTGCAAACTTGAGAAGTAAGAGCACAGGAGACCTAGGCCCCCTCTACCCAGGCTTGAACCAGCAGCTCCAGCTGGAGACTGCTCGCTTCCTGTGGGGTTTTTGAACGCCACCATTCCCACTGGCCTGCTCGTTCACACCTGAGGGTTCTGTTATTACCTTGCTCCTGAGTTCAGTGCGGTTTGATGAGAGTCCTCCCCCGCCCATGCCCCCGTGACCCGCAGTTGGTATTTCTGACGACGCTGTGTGGCAGATTTCTCCAACTGTCCCCTGCCGGCTCTAATTGAGGCAGCTGCCTGTGTCACTGAGCAGGCTAATTGTGTGTCCCATCGTTCCTGTCCTTATGGTTGTTGTCATCGTTACTATGGCTGAAACGCGATGGGTCCAGTTGCAGATGTGGAATTTTACATCGTACTTCATTAAATTAATTTAAACTCTAAATAGCTGTGGGTGGCCCGTGCTGAGTCTGGTGTTGCGCAGGACAGGAGCAAAGTGGTTCTGCTTGGGGTGTTCTTTGCACTGGGGAAGGATTTAATTCGATTCCTGCCTTACGCCCCAGACACATGGAGGAGTCCTGCCACCACCTGAAGGAGAAAGCAAGGGAAAATTTGCTGTGACACGAGCAATGTCTTAGGCTGCAGGATCCTCGAGCAGTGGAAGGAGAAGACATGATACATGTGTCTGAACTACAGCATGCCTGCATGCCAGACTAGACACCGGCACAGCCCGCAAGCAGGGAAGACTGAGTGTAGTACATGTGTGACTAGTAAGGAATTCGAATCCAGAAAGTGTAAAGAGTGCCTACAAAGGTAGACTTAAAAAGAAAAAGCCGAGGGTTGGGGATTTAGCTCAGTGGTAGCGCTTGCCTAGTGGCGCAAGGCCCTGGGTTCGGTCCCTCGAAAAAAAAAAAAAAAAAAAGAAAGAAAAAAAAAAGAGAAATGGCTCAGTGGCTCAGCGGTTAAAAATGCCGACTGCTCTTCCAGAGGTCCTGAGTTCAATTCCCAGCAACCACATGGTGGCTCACAACCATCTGTAATGAGATCCAATGCCCTCTTCTGGTGTGTCTGAGGACAGCTACAGTGTATTTCTATATAATAAATAAGTCTTTAAAAAAAGAAAAGAAGAAAAGCCATGTGACCCAGACAGGAGAGTAGAAGACAGAACCACGGAGACATTGTATCCAAACCCTCATATCCAGGCCTAGGGTTCTCACTACCTGTCACCCCCTTCCCCCCTTCAGTCCCCTTTTCCCATTAATATATTGATTTATTATTTTTACATCCTGATAGCTGCCCCCTGTCTCCCTCTCACACAGTCCCTCCTCCATCTCCCCTCCCGTTCTCTGAGAAGGTGGAAGTCCCCCTAGGCGTCCCCCCAACCCAAACACATCAAGTCTCACTAGGCCAGACAAGGCAGCCCAGTTAGGGGAAAGGAATCCACAGACAGGCAACAGCTCCAGTTGTAGAGGACCCACGTGAAGACTGAGCTGTGTGTAACTACTCCATAAGTGTGGGGGGCTCGCTCCAGCCTGCATATCCTCTTTGGTTGGTGGTCCAATCTTTGAGCACCCCAAGGGTCCAGGTTAGTTGACTCTGTTGGTCTCCCTGTTGAGCTCCTATCTCCTCCAGGGCCCTCAACCCTTAGCCCAACTCTCCCATGAGACTCCCCGAGCTCCATCCAATGTTTGGCTGTGGGTCTCTGCATCTGTTTCCTTCAGCTTCTGGGTGGAGCTTCTCAGAGGACAGCCATGCTAGGCTCCTGTCTGCAAGCATAACAGAGAATCATTACTAGTGTCAGGGATTGGTGCTTGCCCTTGGGATGGGTCTCAGGTTGGGCTGGTTATTGGTTGACCACACCCTCAGTCTCTGCTCCATCTTTGTCCCTGTGTTTTTTATCAACAGGACAAACTCTGGGTCACAAGTTTTTGGGTGTGGGTTGTCCTTATCCTTCCCACTGGGTACTACAGGAGGTGGCCACTTCAGGTTCCATGCCCCCACTGCTAGGAGTCTCAGCTAAAATCACCCCCACTGACCCCTTTTAAATCCTTTGCAAACATAGAACAGGTCAGACAGGTGACAAGTATGGCTGTCTGCCCTTTGTGCACAGAACATAACTTTCCCAAAGCTGTCAGTTGCTGACTGCTGAAGCAGCCCCTGGGTGGCTCCCAGGAGAGGCTGAGGGGACCACAGAGGAGCAGTGCATGTCCCAGCTCTTCACCCTCTCTGGGTGATGTGGGAGGACTTTGTCTCACTCACACACAGGACATAGGTTTTCTCCACAGGAGCCCTCCACAGGAAAGAGCTGACAGTCCCACCTTTCTTCCACAACCCCGGGGCACCAGAGGCGAAATGTATGGATACAAACTCCTGCGTCGTCCAGGGCTGGGGTCCGCAGGGTGAGGGTGTCATGTTTGACTTCTACAGGGAGCAGCCACAGGAAAAGGGCCAGGTGCCATCCTTGCCTGTGTCCTGAGTTTCTGGTCCCTGGAGCATCCCGGCCCTGCATCTCTGAGTTACAATTAACAGAATCTCTCAGTGCCACGCCACACGGTCTGCCCACTGAGCCCCTCTGTTTCCTGTACTTGCCTGGTTCTGCACATCTGACTTCATCCGCATAAGGAGCGTGTGTGATTCCCCAGGAACAATTCCTCCTTTGGTGGTGAGGTACCCGGAGTTGAGAACACAAGGTCCAGAGCAAAGCAGAGGCTGAAGCGATACTGGGCCCTCAGCAGCGAAGAAGAAAGACCCCCACAGTGATAGAACCATGCTCTGGAACAAGCTGTACAAGGGCCATGACTCCTAGACTCAGTCTATTTCCCTCCCACTGCAGCCGGCAGGGCACACTTAGAACGCACACACACACACACACACACACACACACACACACACACACACACACCTACCCTGTTGCTGACAAATCCAGCCCAATTCATCTTCCTACGCACAGTCTGTTAGAGGCTCCGGGGACACTGGCACTGATTAAAGGACTGTAATAGACAGCATCTATCAGCCGTCAGGTGGAAAGTCACTGCTGCAAATTGTCCCATCGGGCTCTTCAGGCAGCCAGAGGGACCAGCCTGGCCAAGATCCAGCCCATACCAGCCCTGGCCTAGGTGCTCTGCATAGGGCTGGGAGGCGGAGAGAGATGAGAAGGGTGACCAAGTGTCCTGCCCATGTTCCTTCTGCCTATTCAGTCACACTGTGGCAAGTGCCTGGACAGGGAAGGTAGACAGGATACCATGCCATCGTGTAACCCTGTAGCATGTACCCAAGTCACAGACCAGAGAGGAACTACCCCCAATATCCCCAGATCTTCCCAAGACCTGGAATGAGCCACTGCCCAATATCCTTGTCTGAGTGAACAAAGGCCACACCAGGACCCCCAGCTCCAGCTGCCCACCCTCCCCGCCCCTCGACTGGAGAAGCAGCGAGCTCCCACCAAGTCTGCCACAGTGTCTGTGATCACTGTCTCCATGTTATAGAGAAAGGAAACAGGGTTAGATGGATGAGGTAATAACGACCTACCACCAGCAACAGTAGGGTAGGAAGTCTCCAGCCGGAAGGACAGACTCCAGACAGCGAGGCAGAGTGGACCTATCATTGCTGCCCTTGGAGCACAAGTACTCCACCAGGATTCCTCATGCTGGCCCCTCTTCATCTCAGTTACTCCAGATCTACCTTTTATCCCCCACCTCACCTCACACATGCACACACACGCGCACACACACACACACACACACACACACACACACACACACACACCCTGCCGGCCTCGTTCTGGCACATGGCCTGTGCTTGAGCCTGAGAAACACCTCTCAGTCCTACAGGTATCGGGTGGGTCTGTGTCCCCACACCTGAGTCATGGAGTTTTCTGGATCTTTCTGCTTCCCTTGGTAGACCCCTGGGAAACCCCCTGAAGTAGCCTCATTGAGACTGAGGCCTCAGCACAGTGACAGGTCACATTCAGAGAATCCCAGCTGCCTGCTCCCAAAGCCAACAATATAGAGCCCAATGAGGTGCATGCATGTGGACACACACACACACACACACACACACACACACACACACACACACACGGTGACAGCACCAGAGGCCAATGAAGGGCGGCGGTGTCCAGGAAGAGCCCAACTTACACAGGTCCACAGCATCCAGCCCCAAGGAGCCGCTGCAGACTCCTACTGAGCCTAGTGAGGCGAGGCACCAGAGAGGGACCCAGGAGAGGCCTTTTGGGCTGGCACCCCTGCAGCAGACAGGGCTCTACACACCCAGACAGCAGCAGCACTCCATGAGGCACTGCACCTCCCTGAGAACACCCTCACTCCTAGAGAAGCAAACTTGCACCCGTGAAGGGTAGCTCTGCTCCCTCTTTCCCTGCCACAGCCATCCCCCACCACCTTCTAAGTCAAGGCTGCAGGCGGGACAGGGCAGGAAGCTCCAAGCTCTTCTCTCCTAGCAGGCTGTAGGGGCTTCTTGACCCTGCCAGGAGACACCACCTGCACCCACCACACACGAGGATAAGCTGAGAGGCGGAAAGTCCAGGACGCACTGTCTTGGGCAGATTGCCCTCCCGAGCAGGCTCAGGCACACAGCCTTCAAGTGGCTCCAAGGTGGTGCCCAGGCCCAGTGGCTGTCGGTGAGTACAGAGGCTCCCAGGAGTTTAGTTAAAGCGGTGAGGCCCAGCCTGAACATCCCTTCTCTTCCCGACCTGGCAACCAGACCAGCAAGTACTGGATTTAATGCTTCGGTGGCCCCCGAACTGCTGGCTCTATTTTATGACTAAATTAACGTTATACACACAGGAGCACGTTTAAGATGCCACCAGGGAGGAGTGATCGCAGCACGGGAGGGGATAAATTCTTACACACACTGTCTGCGGGCCATTAACAGACTGCGTCCATCCTTTCTCGCTGACCTTTACCCAGCCCGGAACTCCTGGCTACCTAGAAATCAGTGTGCCTGGGCTTTTATGGCCCACTAATTTACCCCGTGTTCGCGATATATCGGGTTTCATAACTTTTATATGCAAATCAATAAAAAGCCCTTTGCTATCTCATTTAAATCATTGAATAATTCACTGGACTATGCCCCTGCCCCAAAGCTCCATTGCTCCCTGCAAGTGAGAGGAAGAGAGCACAGTACAGCCCAGACTGGGGACGGTCAACACGCACTGTCCCTATCCTGGAAGGAGCAGCAGGACCCGACAGATCTAGAAGGCTGGGATGTGGTCACTTGTCTGTGATGTGATCTACGTTAGTCTATGACCCCCGACCCCGCCCCCCATGTCTCAAGAGACTGGCAGAGGCTGTGGGAGTCTCTGCAGGCTCCCATATTGGAAAGGACATGCAGGCAGAAGAAGCCCTACCACTACTGAGGAAATCCACAAGGCTCTTGCAGGGCTAGCTACTTTTGCCCCAACCCCACCCTCCAGGCTGCTTGTTCAGCGCTTCCCACATGGAGGCACAGTTACTCCTGTCCTTGGCCTAAGAACAGTCCTCCTCGATGGGGAAGGCCATTCTCTTCAACTGAGTGCACAGCTCCTGGAGCTATGCCAAGAACCGTGAGGGAGAAAGGAACTCCTGCCTACCCGGCTGATTCAACCCTGGAGGTCAATGAATGACAGATGTCGCAGCAGCATCGCTCCATGGTCAGGAAAACCTGGATAAAGTCTTTTGAACAGAAAGTGTCCGGACACATGCCCTCCATTAAACCCACACATTTTCTCCATAATGCTGGGCTGTGTGAAGAATATGTCTGGCCCGAATTCTGATACATAAGCTTCGAAGAAGCTCAGAATCACCTGATGGTAGGAGAAACTCTGTACCTGAGTTTATGCTAATGAGGCGGCCCATGGGGCTACCCACCAGAAGGACTGCCCACGGGCTAGACAAGGTTGGGATGGTAAACCATGATTAACATGTCCCTTGCAGGACATCTTGGAGGACTGCCCATGGGCTAGACAAGGTTGGGATGATGAACCATGATTAACCTGTCCCTTGCAGGACATCTTGGAGGACTGCTCATGGGCTAGACAAGGTTGGGATGATGAACCATGATTAACCTGTCCCTTGCAGGACATCTGGAAGCCCCGAATTGCCAACCAGTTGGTCAGAAGTGTGATAATGAATAATGAGTCCTTCACTTATAGCTGTCACCTGAAATAGCAGCAGGCTTGTTGGGGACAGTGTCCTCTAGCCTGTGGGGGTCTGTGCACGATTGTCATGCAGATCCATCCCCCCCTAGGTACAAAGAAGTCTTGTGGAATTTTACCTAAGAAATGTCAAAAAATAAACAAATACAATAAAAACTTACATTTGCCCCTGATAGGACGCCAACAAACCAAAGGGAGGATTCTGCCCAAGTTCAGTCGGAGAACGGATGGTTTGTTGTAGCCATTTCAGAAGCACAGGGTGAAGGAAAGGAAAGGCAGCTTCAACGCTGAAAACTTCCACACCAGAATGGGTGATGACCTCACCATAGTATAATGGAATTGCTCTCCCAACACACCTCCACCTCCTGTACACTCTGGTACCCCGAGAGTACTGACAGCTGTAGGGCAGAAAAGAGTGGGTGTCCTGACTCTCAGGCAGCCGTCCGTCCAGGTGTCCGTCGAGGCGTCCTGCCTAGCTTCTTTTACATTGCCGTAATCAATGCCCAACTAGAAACAGCATTTAGGAAGAAGATTTACTCCAGGGGTCCAGTCTACCATGGTACGGAAGGGAACACAGCACAAGTATGAAGCATCTGGTCAGGCTGCATCTGTGGTCAGGAAGGAGATGGGAAGTGAGGTTAAGAAACTTCTAGGCCCTCTCCAGAAACTTGCTTCCCAGTTATACCCTGTTGGATGAGAATGTTCCCCTCAGGATCAAGGATTCGAACACTCGGTGCCCAGTATACAGCACTGTTTAGAAAGGCTGGGGAGCCTTTAGGGGGTGCGGCCTCGTTGGAGGAAGAATGCCGCCAGCAGTGGACTTTGACGTCCATGACCTTGCCCACTTCCTACTCATGATCTCTGCTTCCTGCGTATGGCTGAGATGTAACTTCAGTTTCTTTCTCCTGCCCCCATCCCTTCCCTACCATTATAGAGATCTGGATCTCTGGGACTAGAAGCCAAATAAAATCTTCCTTAAGTTATTCTTGGTCACCATGTTTTGTCATAACAACAGAGCACAACAACACACCCCGCCCAAGGGGTGGCCAAGTGTTCAAACACATGAACATACAGAGACATTTCCCATCCAAACCACAGTGGGAGCAGTAACAGACCCATCACCGATGCCACAAGTCTACGAGCGATTGACGCATGTTTTGTTTGTTTTGTTACCGTGACTGCACAGCCCAGCTATTCTGTAGGTTGCCCCAATAGCTTTTGCTCCTAGCTGGCAGGCCCAGAAGAAGCCACTTCTCCACACCACTCCAACTCTTCTTCCAGCTCCTGTGTTCCTTCCCATGCTCTCTTCCCAATGCTCCATGAGCCTTGAAAGGGGCAATAGAGACATACATGACTGTCTTCTGAGCACTGGATCGCCGTGACACACCACAAACACCTGTGCCCTGCCGTCTGACTGGTTTTGAATCTTGTCAGTTCCGACCTAGCCTCATTTTGATTTCTCACATCTTGAAACAAGAGCATGCAGGTCTTCAGCAATGGCCACTGGCCATGCCGTTCCGGTACACGCAACTGCAGTGGCAACAGCACATATGTTAGTGGAGGCTCAGGTGTCTCCTTCACTAACCAACCCCACCAAGCACTGGAATTTGCATCTAGTGGCCTCATAGCTTCTGATCAAGCTTTCCCCATCCACACAGGGCCCCCTTACAACCAACTCAACTGTTGTTTGCACTGTTCTTCCCAACGGTTCCCCCAAAACTGTGAGACACTCAGTTACAGTGTTATATGATGGAACCTTCTTAGATTAAAGTGAGTGGAAAGTCTCTAAATCTACCACCGTCAAATGTCCAAAATGAGTGACAACAGATCGTGGAACTTAGAAGTTAACTGAATACAGAACATCGTCAACAAGGAGCACAACCGTTCACTTCAGCGTGAAAAGACCTGTCACTCACGTTACTCTGTTAAAAGAATGAAGTTGGGTACAGAGATAAAGGCAAAAAGGACTTTATGTAGCTCTCTGCAGCACACAGTCATTCTTCAGGAGCCCTACAGCCTTCCCATCAGCCACCGCTTCCCAGCCTTCCCATCAGCCACCGCTTCCCAGCCTTCCCATCAGCCACCGCTTCCCAGCCTTCCCATCAGCCACCGCTTCCCAGCCTTCCCATCAGCCACCGCTTCCCAGCCTTCCCATCAGCCACCACTCCCCAGCCTCCCCATCAGCCACCGTTCCACAGCCTTCCCATCAGCCACCGCTCCCCGCCGAAATGACTTCGGTCTTGGGGAACATTAGGTTCATGTTTCCCACCAGCCATGAGGAAGCACCTTCTCACTCCACACCCTCAAACTGAATTCCCCCACTGTGACACGCAGGGCGTATTGTAGCCACACACCCACCTCCAGTAAACTTACCCTGGTGGGAGAAATACGACATCATCAGGGTGACCCACACCCCTGTGATACGCCCTGCTCTATCTCCATATTGATCTACTGCTACCCACTGTCCCCAGTGCTTGGGGTGTTGGTGTGAATCAAGGCACACTCGGCTCCAGCATCTTCCAAAGCCCAACAGTTCTGAACATGAGTAGAGGGACAGCAAATCTGTACCCCGGCGTGCTCTCTAGATGCCTAGTATAGTCTTCAACTGCAACCTTGGCCACTTAACGAGGGGAACGGCTAGGGCTGTCCTCGCTTAGGAGATGGCATTACTCCCAGCACACATTCCTGAGGAGAGGAACGTGTTTTCTTTCTTTTGGCTTTGCCTTGTATACCTGGAGTAGACTGTAATTCAAGCTCTAAACCTTCCTGATTTTCAAAGGACACACCAGGCCCTCTGTCAATCTTCTCCCTAGAAAATCTGGCTCTACAACAGATCGTGTCACCTCTGCTTATTAATAACACGAGCAAAACATTTTCTCTGTTTTCTTCTCCTTTTATCTCCACCATGGACCTCAGCAGCACCACAGATGCCCTCACGCAACTCTGGGAGTCCCTTTTGAATGAACTCTCTTAACTCTCCTGTGGACACAGGCCTATGGCCTAGAGAAGTGAGCATCACACACAACCTCTCAGATGTCCGACTTCCTCTCCCTCCTCATTGTTGATTCTCCCTGTGAGTTCCAAGGTTCAAATCCCAGAAGGGGCTCTTCAGCACAGGTCAAATGTATATTCTCTTACCCTTGCACTCGCCCAGCTTTGAGGAATGTCAAGGCAGCACCTCCATGACATCCTTCCTCTCCCCCACTTTCCCCGCCAAATCAGAATACGGTAAGGTGGAAAATCACACCAACATGTCTGTCTCCCGTTGTAATTTCTCCTTCACATGAACACATTCCTCTGGACACACACTGCAGCCTCAGCTGTGTCTTCGCGCCCGTGGCAGGGGCAGGCAACTTCGACTATAGCCCAAAGACTTGCTGTTCTATAACACAAGGGGAAAGATGGCTGTGCTGAGACTGGCCCCCTAAAGGAACCCTTCGGCCTCAGCTGCACCTGTTACTGCTTAAGTAAGAACGTGCCCCCTGCACCTCCCAGGCTCACCTTTGGTTCTTTTGGGTCCCCACCAGAGTGACAATTTGTTGCATTACTGTTCCCGGTGACAAATAAGAAAAAATGTCTAACCTCCTCCAGAGAGGGCACAAACAGCCTGAAGAAATGTTCCCATCCAAATTAGTTCATTTAATTAAGAAATTTTAAAAGAAGAGATCCATCTAAGCCCATCTCGGTGAACCACTAAGTTTATTGGTGTTAACATATAGGAACCTGGGTAATGGGTTCTTTACAGGAACACGGGTGACTAAGAGCCACTGCTTCACTGAAAATCCCACTGCAGCATGGGCGACTCTTGCGAAACCTGCATCCCTAGCTTCCTACCCTCAGTTAACCTTACACACACTCACACATGCACATGCACACGCTCATGCACATGCGCATAGCTGAGAAGGAAGAACAAAGTGGTATAGCTGATGGCTACCCTCCCCCTCCTCCTACCCATGGAGTATTGACATCTCCATTCTCCTTCCACCGACCTCAGTTTGCCCATTTTATTGCCATGACCGTGGGACCAGGACATTCTCTCAGTCACCTCAGCCATGAGCTCCGTCATGGTGTGTGGTGACATCAGGTCTGGAAGCAATCATGTCCCTACAATGTGTGCCCGAGGATGGGCCTCCAGCCTGAGTGTTCAGGCAGCAGCCTGTGTGATTGTGCTGTGAGCAGACCCAGCACCTCCAGCGGCCTAAACAGCCAGGGCCTACTGACAAGTGCATTTGGAGGAGTGCCTCCAGAGTTGTCTACAAGGCTTCTGGAAGGTTCCAGTCAGATCAGGAAGTAGCAGTGCCTTCAGACTGGTGCCAGCAGTTCCACACGGAGCCTGAGAGACAGGACTCATCTATGAATGCTGCGATCTGCGTGCTCTCCCTGTGATGATTCTTCTGGAGAAACAAGGGCCCCGGGAACACCAGTTGGAATCCAGGTCAGGGGATCCCAGTTCTGGATGTTCAGACATTGTCGTGCCACTTTAACCTGTTTTTATTTTCCTTTTTTATGTATGCATAGAGTGAGCTATGATAAAAACCTATGATTAAATAAGTCCCCAGGAGCTCTTTGCTGAATATAAAGTGGGACTTCTATATGATAAAGAACTGTGTCAGGGTTTTATAGGCGGTGTCTTTTCTTTCTTGGAGGTGCATAAAACAACAGCCCACCTTCCAGTCAGCAGCATTGAACAAAGTGGTTAAAAAGTAATAGCATACAGCCTGTCAGAGGGGCATGAGAGACGCCCAGAGCTCAGCGGCCGGACTTACCTAGTCCACCCAAGGACTGGGGGGAGGACTCCACAGAGAGTCACGGTGGACACAGGAAAGGCTCTGTAAATCTCAATGCCTATTCATAGCTTCTCAAACACCCGGGAGGCTGGAATGAAAGGCCTCTCTTTCCCTTGGTGGTACCCATCTTGCAAACCCTCTGGAGGTGTCGGACATGAGAGAGACCTCCCAGTTCCAATCCCTATGTGACCAGAAGTCACATGGGGACATTTCTTATCGCCTCACTGCCTGACATCATCCCGAAAGTCCCGAGCAACGCTGCAAGTCACATAAAGGGAACAAGAGGTTTAAGACGGGCAGAGGAAGAGATAAAGCCGTCAGGACTGGTGGATAATAAGGCACCTGGGTGGGAAATGTAACCGGATCAACAAACTGCTGGAAGGAACTACAGTTACAAGATAAAGCCACAAAGATCAATAATATTCCTGCACGCCCCAGGACTGGCCAGCAACCAAGACCTGTTCACGGCAGCGGCAGAAGCAATTAAGTAGCTGGGAATTAAGCTACCAGAGAATGGCTAGGCCCTGTGAAAGGACTCAGCTGAGCAACTGAAAGGAGAAGGTGCCCTGGTCAGATGGGTGGGGGGTGGGAAGGGGGCAGCACTCCGGATAGCGCGCCACCAACAATTGTCCCCAAATTAGTCTCTCTGTTAATGTCATGCAAATCACAGTTCCCGCAGGCTCTTTTCGGGGAGGGGGGTTGGAACTCGACAGCCCTATTCTCAGCCGGGCGAGGGAAGAATAAAAAGCCTGTGAATGGGGAGGCTGATTGGAAAGAAGGCAGGGGAAGGGCACGCTCCCGCCAGGATGGAGACGGGCTATATAGCCATGGTAACTAAAAATAAAATGACAGAAAGCAGGCAAGGTGCCACAAAGGTGCCACCAAGGAGCACGCCGACTCTGAACAGACTTGTGTAGGTCAGGGGGGACCCGGCACATGGGGTGGGGGGTGGGGGGGGAGACCACATAGTTGCAAGGTAAGTGACTCTCGTTGTGGAGCAAAATGAAGTTAGATCCTCGTGCTATGCCCTCTTAAAAGTTGGCTATGGCTGCATTAAAGCGGAGTGGGCAAAAGCAAAATGTGAGAAGGGCTGGGGGGTTGGCGAACACGGGGCAGACATGTTCTATTCGTGTGACGACAGAGATCTGACCTAGCAACCCTCCAGTCCCCACACTAGCCACGTCAATACTTAGAGCAAACAGAACAAAGACACCGCTGGCCACAGGACTGGGACAGCCAGGAATACAGCCTGGAGATGCTCTGACCCTGCACGCAGCCTGCTGGAGAACAAGCTTCCTGAAGCCTGGGTGTTGGCACCACATCCGATCCCTTCTCCCATTCTCACCACCCCCCAGCCAGCTAAACCTTGCTAAGAAGTACATGACTGACAGATTCCTGAGCTAATTGTTAGAAATACTGGTTTTGCAGCTCGAGGCAAGGAGGTCTTGGCAGGTACCTGAAGGTCAGCTGGAGCTTTTAGGGAACTCGGGTGTGGAAAAGGGGCAGGTTCTGACTAAAGCGGGAGCTGGTTGGGGCCAGAGGCTGCAAAGGCATGAGAAGGCCAACTGACTTACTCCAGCCCTCCGCCCAAGCACTCCCTGGAGACCCCACTCCCCCCAAGGCCACCATAACCACCAGCTTCAAACAGGTTCTTTGAGGGGGAGGAGAAGCAATCTCGTTCATATAAATGTTTAACTAGGAATTAATATTTATGAGGCTCTTGAATGACGGGCTGTGGGTTTAATAAATATTAACACAGACTGGGCTTCCCTTCCCCTTCCCCTCCCCCTCACTTGGTGTTGGTATCTCCGTTTGTGTACCATGCATTATTTAGCTCTCCCTGAGATGGGACCTACTCCTTGCTCCCTGGCTCCTGAGAGGAGGCCTACAGGCTTCAGGGAGAGAAGTCACCAGACTGGGGAATTCCTGATGCTGGTCCCATCCCCACCCGCCCCCTGGCCACTTATTCTAGCTTAACACAGCCACTTTCCCAACCGGAGGAATCGCAGGGTCCAGCCAGCTTCAGTCAGTCACTTGTTCTCCAGCCAAGCATGCCCTCGGTCACAGGAAGCCCTCCCGGTCTGCTGGGCCTTCTGGAGTCCCAGCCTGGCTTCAGGCAACGGAATCCCTGAATCACTGAAAGGGCCTCTTCAGTCATGAGCACTGGTGGAGCTCCAGTGCCCCCCTGTGGCTAGTGTGGCCCAGAAAAAAAAAATGACAGGAGATCAGGCCTGGGATTGGAGTCTTCCTGCATTAGGTTCACAAGTAGTCATAACCCTCACCTGGTTTCCCTCCTGGTCTGGGTCACATGAATTGGTCAGCTGAATTGGGAATGGAGCTCTGCCCTCTGCATCTCCAGTGATGTCTGCCAATCTAGATCACATCAGTGGGGCTGTCCCCTCTATGAGATGTCATGTCTTCCTAGTAATGATTCCTTAGAAGACACAAGATGGAGCCTAAGGTCCCACACACACGCCCAGGGACAAGCCTCTGAGCTTCTTTGCCCAGACCACCCTTTACCGCTGTCTGGGTCTCCTCCAAGCACTACCAATGCCCCAGAGATAGGCAAGCTCATCAAACAACTCCTTCCACACGTGGAGCTGAGGTGTGGGAAGACCAGTCCTCCCCTCACCTGCTGAAGGGAGACAGACAAGAGCCTTGGTAAGGGCAGGCTGAGAGTGAGGGAGGAAAACACCCAGAACCAAGGCACCTCCTAGAGGTGGAAATTCAGGCAGCACAGACTCCAGTGAGAGGAGAGGCCAGGCCCTCTCTCCAGGTCCTGTACTGCCTCTCATCCCCAGAATCCACAGAAGGCTTTACCCGGAGGAATAAGAAGACAAAGCCAAGAAAACAGACTCAGGATATAGGCACAGCAGCTTTCAAGGGCTTTGGGAAAGGCCCTTGTCAGCCATGACCTTCCACATGACCCTTACCTCGATGGGAAAGCCTAGTCCAGCCTGGGACCAGACTTGTCCAGATAGGGCCTTAGCTGGACCCTCAGAGATGGGATACAGTGGGATAGGATATCCCCACACTAGACAAAGTTGGTCTTTCCTGTTTCTTGCTATTCAAAGATGGCCTCAGCCCTCCTGGGACCAGATTTGATCTCCCATGAAACCCTTTGAACCCCGCCCTTCAGTAGTGTCATTCCTGAGTTCCCCTCCTCATTCCGTATGACTATGGGCCCACCAGGCCAGGTGGTGGAGCAGGTTGAATGGGCCAGCTTGACCGTAGGGAAAGGCACCCCCATGGGCCCCAAGGTCCCTCATTTCATGTAAAGCCACACACTTCACGGGCCCTCCTTGCCTCCCAGTCGGTCTCCAAAAGGGCTCAGGACTAGATCAGCTTCCTACTGGACTAGCTACCCTTTCTCTACCCCAGCTTATTGTGAGTCCGTCCCCCCTCGCCCCACCCCTGTCTGTCTCAAGTGGCATTCTTCACAAAAGGCCCTCCAGTGGAATCCCATGCAATTCAAACCCCAGGGAGCCCAGTGGAGCCCCTGCACTGGCCTAGGGAGTTTCTGGAGAAGAGATAGGCAAGGCAGTGAGACTAGGCAGAGAGCTGGCAATGATGTCTGGGAAAGGAGAGCGAGGCTTCAAACGTACTAAGAACGGCTTTGTGAGTCAGACACTAGATCCAACACACTCATTCGCTTTAAGCGGCAGCCCTGAGCGGTGCATTTCTGCCCGTCTATGAGTGTGGGTGTGGCTATGGGGTGGGTGTGACCATGGGTGGGTGGGGCTATGAAGGTGGGAGTGGCCATGAGGGTGGGCGGGACCATGAGCTTCAGTCCTCAAGGGGACTAGAAAAGAGCACTAATAGGTAGGGCTTGGTGAACATTGCAGAAAAGGACATTCCGATTGGATGATGGCCTGATAGCAGGTCACCCACACACGATTCCGATGTCAAGGGCGGAGACCAAAGGGTAAGTGCTTCGAACTGAGGTCAGAGAGGACCAGACCAGGACGGCCCTGTGCTCTGGACTAGAACTGGAAGACCCTGTTCTAGCGGCCTAGGTAGCCAGGAAGAGAACCTGATCCCTAGAGGAAGGGAGGCTCTGGCGTTGATTCCACAAAGCTGCCTCTGACAGCGGCTAGTTTTCCTGGTGTCTTGTTACTAAGGTGAAGAAAGTCTCTCCTGGTCTTCTGGGAAGGCCACACTGGTTCTTTAAAAACCTAAGGGGAGTGCAGAAGGCACGCGGGAAGACTCCTCACTTTCTTCACTTGCTCCCAGCCCCTGGGAAGGTTCCAGTGCCCACCCATGACAGTGCAGGAAAGTGGGTTGAAGTTAGGGTGGAAAGGGTGCTGTGTGGGACGTGTGTGGGACCTGCTCACCTTCCCTCCCATTCTCTAAGACCCTTCCCTCCAGTGGCTCCTGATGCCTGTAAGGAAGATTGGCCTACTGTGCAGCCAGGGCCCCAGGCAAGGTGTTCTGCCACAGGAGAAGAGGAATATTGCTGTCTATTTAATATGGATATCGAACAAGGTGAGGTTTTTGGTTGGGTTAGGGAGGTAGCAATGGAATATAAAATATCTTCTATTCAGTTAGAAGTGCCCTGTTGTGTGGTTGTGTGGGTTTCATAGACCTGTGCCCTTCTCAGTCAGCAGTAAGGCCTTATGGACAGACAGACGCAGACAGACATTGTGACACACACAAACCACCTGCCCTGCCCCCACCCCTTAAAGAGGGAGGGTCTGCTGGGAGGAACGTAACTCAGAGCACAAAATAATCTGAGTCCAGTGCTCTAGTCAGTCCAGTGCAGCAGCCAGGGTCACAACCAGGGTCAGGTCGTGTTCTCCAGGGAGACAGAAACAATTGGATCCACAGTATCTGAGCTGGGAGAGCCAACAGTGTAGGTAGGTCCCAAACTGAAGACAGGAGAGCAAAGTCCCAGCCCCAACAGGCAAGAGGGCGTCCCTCTTCTGAGCCTTTGCACCTCATTCTGGCTTTCAGTTGACTTGGTGTAGCATCATGGAGAGGAATTCCAACATGCTTCACTCTGCCTTCTTAAAATAGCAAACAGCACCTGATCTATGAGACGCCCCAAGACCAGCCCAAAGCAGGTGTCTCCTAGGGTGCCCACAGGAGTCACATCAAAAGCCTCAGGCCTTGGGGCAGGGCCCAGCAAGTTCTGGTGAATACTGAAGTGGCCTGAGTCTCTGGGGTGGTGGGGAGGAGGGTTCAGGGGACAGCAGGCCTTGGAGCAGGAGGATGGTGCAGCCCCAGGGTGACCTCATGTGGGTGTTGCGGGCCTTGTTGCTTTCTGTTTTTCAAAATTCGTTCCATTGACATAAGAAGTCAGGCAGTTGCTTTTGTTGTCCTAAATCCTTAAGGAGCAAAACTCCACACAATCTTGGAGGAAATTGAATTCAGAAATTAGATGCAAGGCTTGGCAGAGACCTTAGCGGAGCCCCGACAGGGCGAGACAGACACATCCACTGAGACCACATCACAGTTATTAACCTTTTGCTCCAGAGCATATGGAGAAAAGCTGCTAGACACACGGGGAGAAATTTTCTAAAGCACAGGCACAGTGGGAGACTTCAACATACCTCATCAGTAATGCCAGATGAAAAGCATGGGTAAAGTAAAGGGGAATTCACAGAACAATTAGCCACATGAATTAACAGATATGCGGGCCTTGAAGGAAGCAGCATTCCTTTCAAACATTAAACAAACACGGAAAAGAGCATTACAGGAACCTTGAGTAAGTCTGAGCAGACTCTTAGAAAGAGAAGTAGTCCATGCTACAATGGGATTCTGGGCATGGTATAATAAATGACGGGAATAACCGCAGACATGTGTGCGTGCATGCATGTGCAAGTGTGTGAGTGCACATATGTGAGTACACGTGTGTGAGTACATGTACATGTGTGTATATGTGTGCATGTGTGTGTGCACGTGTGTGAGTGAATGTGTGTATATGTGTGGGTGAATGTCGGTACAGGTGTGTATGTATGCATGTATGTGTACACGTGTGTGAGTGCATGTGTGTATGTATGTATGTGTGTGTGCATGTGTATGAGTGAACATGTGTGAGTGAATGTGTGTGTACATGTGTATATGTGTGCATGTGTGTGAGTGAATGTGTCTGAGTATGTGCATGTGCATGTGTGTATGTGTATTTGTGCATGTGTGTGTGCATACGTGTGTGTGTGTGTGTGTGTGTGTGTGTGTGTGTGTGTGTGTTCAAGAGGGTGACAGCCAGAGAACAACCATGGTGTCATTTCTCAGGATTATCTTTTTTTAGATAGTCCCCATTGGCTCCACTGCTTTTATGCTTGTGGAGAGGCAGAACATAGTGGGGAAGAGTGAGCCTCAGGGATACCACACCTCTGCCTCCCTAGCACTGAATGGCAAGTGCATGAAACCACGCCCAGCTCTCACCACTTCACCAGTGGAGCTGCCCTCTTGGTCCCCATATATTCATAAAGCTGTAGCCATCACACATCCTCCCCAAGGCTCGGGGATCGTCTCAGAAGAGGGAGGACAGATTGTAAGAGCCAGATGTTAGGAGACTGAGGAGAAACTGTCTTCTGAACATGAAGGGGAGGCTGCATTGAGGAACTCACAGCAGCTGCGGTTGCCAGACCGGCATAATAAAATAATAAAAATATTAAAAAAGGAAAAGTTCAACTTCCAATCTACTTGGCAAAATGGTCAAAGACATGGCTGGAGACCACACTTGACTGACCCTCTGTTCTTATAGGGAGGCTAAGTCTGCTTCTATGTCCCCAGAATTAAGTCCAGCCACCACCTACACGGCCTCCCTCTGAGTACTGAAGGTGAGGCACCACCTAAGAGGCAGGCACTGACCGCTCGGCACACAGGCAGCGCAGAGGAGTGGACGCACCAGCACAGGGGAGGCATCCAAGCCTCTCAGGCTCACAGTGGACATGCCATGCTCAAGTGTAACGAGAGCACTGCATCTCAAAGATCATGAACTCAGGCTGGAGAGATGGCTCAGCGGTTAAGAGCACTGACTGCTCTTCCACAGGTCCTGAGTTCAAATCCCAGCAACCACATGGTGACTCACAACCATCTGTAATAAAGTCTTAAAAAAAATTAAAAAAAAAAATCATGAACTCAGGGCTGGGAAGGATGGCTCAGTAGTTAAGAGCACTGGTTGCTCCTTCAGAGGAACATGGGTTCAATTCCCAGTACCCCACATGGCAGCTCACAGCCATCTATAACTCCAGTTCCATGGGATCTGACACCCCCTTCTGGCCTCTACATGTACTGCACAGACATGGCGCATATACAAACACACAAACAAAACACTCAAAAATGTATTCATAAAATAAAGATAGTTATTTAAAATATAATGGACCTGGCAGTGGTGGTGCAAGCCTTTAATCCCTGCACCCAGGAGGCAGAGGCAGGTGGATCTCTGAATTTGAGACCAGCTTGGTCTACAGGACGGCCAGGGATACTCAGAGAAACTTTGTCTCAAAAAAAAAAAAAATCAATCAATCAATCAATCAACCAATCAATGGGCAGGACTAGGAGGATTAGCCGAGCCATAGAGTGCTTACCTAGTAGACATGAAGCCCTGGGTTCTGCCCACAGCACCGCAGTGAACATGTGTGCTTGTGTCCAAACTACAGCAGGAAAAGACATCTTCATTAAAGAGGCCGAGTAAAGAAAGGAGATATGACCCAAACTAGTTTTAGTGGCACGTAAATCCAGGGCCTGTCTTTCTGTCTCTATCTCCTCGGTTATCCCTGTATTTTCTGGGTATTCATAGGGAACAGTTTTGCTTCTGAATTCTTTTTTTTTTTAAATTTTTGTTTTCATTAATTTGTTTGTTCCCTTTCCATTCCTATCACAACTCCCTCCCTCCTCTCCCCCCAGTCCCACAGTCCCACCCCACTTCTTTCACCCCCCTTCTCCTCAGAGGATAGGAGGCCCCCCCAACCCACCCTGGCACATCAAATCTCTCCAGGACTAAGCACATCCTCTTTCACTGAGGCCAAACGAGGCAGCCCAGCTAGAGGAAAGGCAGTAAGACAGTCTGAGTCTAAATTCTAAACGAAAAGCAACAGGCTTACATACTAAGAGTCAATCTCCAGCCTCCAGAGCCCACGCACTCGGCACTTTCGAGCCTGCGGAGGGTCTCAGGCTTGTAAAAGTCAGGGACAGGAACACTGGCAAGTGGGCCTGGGCCAGACAACAGGACCACATCAGCCCCTGAGACCTCTGTAGTGTTCATCGTGTGTGTGTGTGTGTGTGTGTGTGTGTGTGTGTGTGTGTGTGTGTGTGTGTGTGTACAATTTTATTAGGAAAGCTTTCAAACGCAGCAAAGTTGAAAGAATTGCACAGTGGGTGCACCTACCCACCTTCTCATATAGACTAACACCAGTGACCTGGATCTGCCCCATCTGCCCTGCCCACAAGCGATCCACCCCACAGCCATCTTGCTTGGTAATACATTTCAAGTCAAGCTGCTGAGGGCATCTTCCACCCCTCCGTGCCTATCCCAGTAAGAAAACCACAGGTGATTCAATCCTGTTTCTCTCTCTTTCACTCACTCACTCACTTTTCACCCCGTCATTCCCCTCCCCCTCATTTTCAGACAGGGTCTCTTTGTGTTACCCTAGCTGAACTGAAACTTGCTACTAGACCAGGCTAGTCTCAAACTCACATGAAAATCCCCCTGCCTCTGCCTCCAGAGTGCTGGGATTAAAGCTTCTGCTAAAAAAGACCTGTATTTGTAAAACACCCCTAGTCTGCCTTGAGGGTGTTTCCCAAGAGGATTGGATGTGAGGGGAGATCTACGGCTTAATCCACTGATGTATTCAAATTGTTACTAGACTGTTGGGAAGAGGTTGGACTATGGAAGGGTGGGGCATTGTCAGAAGAAAGGGGTTGCGGGAGGCTTGCCCTTAGAGCGTCTCTCCAGACCCTGGCTCCTTCCTCTCGCTCTCGCTCTCGCTCTCTGCTTCCTGGCTGCCGTGATGTGAGCAGCTTTCTCCTGCCGCGCCCTTTCTACTTTGTGTTCTTCCTCTCCACATAAAGACAGGCATAAAGGCAGTGGGGCTGGTGACCCCGAAGTGAAACCTCTGAAGTTGGAATCGAGTCGCCACTTGCCCAGCTAAACTGTTTCTCTCGATTCTTGTCACAAATAGGAAGCACAAAGCACTTAGCAGCAAAACGGGTTCCTGCTCCACTTTGCATTTCCACTCAGCTTTGGCCACAGAATTTTGTACTAATTTGATAAAATTTATGCTTGGAATGTGTGTGAGAGAGTGTGTGTATGTGTGCGTATGTGCGTGTGTGCGTGCGTGTGTGTGTGTGCGTGTGTGTGTGTGTGTGTGTGTGCGCGCGCGCGCAGCTCTATCAGTTGCAATTATACGCTCACTTTTGGGTTTAAACGGTGTGAACACTAAGCAACTTTGTTCATACAAACAAGCCCATGGAGACAAAGGGAGCTCTGTCACAGCGATTCCGAAATACACAGAGCTCCATTATCAGAAAGAATGGGAGTGGTCAGCTGACACGCATGGCCGAGGGCCACTGAAGCCTCTGCTTCTGTCTACAGAGGGCTTTGTTTTACCCCCTCCCCGAGCGACCGCTATGCTGCAGGTGGGAATTCCAGTGCAAGGCTCAGGGGGGAAGATGGAAGAGGAAAATCAAGTCCACCTTAGGCCTTGAAAGCCGCCACCCAGTGGTCACGAACAAAGAAGAGTGATGCCCCATATCGCCACCAGAGGGCACCGTGCCATCAAAAGCACGAGGACAGCGAGGGCGCCCCTTTTTCTCCCCAGCCCAACCCGCTGGAATGCCTGTGCCAGAATCCTGCTCCCGGTTAGTCTCCACCCACACAGCCTTGTCTCATCTGCTCTACCCTGGGGCAAAACCTCTGGATCTGGGTACCGGGTGGCCTCAGGATGCCTGGAAATTCTGCCCTGGTGATACTTTCCTTAGTCATTCTATAAAAAGGACCCAGGATGAGGGGACACCATGAACACAGGCTCCTCCTTCTGAATGCTGCAGAGCCTATGTCCCTGCTCCGAAAGGGGAGCAAGAAAGGCAGGGGCAGCTCAGTAACCGCCCACTTCCCCCAGGATCCGCAAAACAACGGGTTCCCTCCTGAGCAACAAGAAAAAAAAGGAGGTGAGGGAGGCTTCCAGGTCCACGGCTCTCACCTAAGGAGGGCCACACCCAAAGCAAACCCCGATAGGAGCGAGACCAGGTAGCAGCTGCGTGCCCAGCTGCTGTGGAGTGATGCTGGGTCTTGAGGTGTCCTGGGCTCACTGTCCAGTATATGCTGACACTGGGTGCCTTGAGCACAAGGGGCCCCCTTCCCCACCGTTCCGAAAGACTGAAGCTTCAGGCAGGCCCACCTCCCCTTGGAGCAGGTCACCTCCCTGAGCTTCAGTCTGCCTATCTGTCAGCGGGCATATTGCTGGCTGACTCAGAAAGGTGAGCTGTCTGAGTGGCCAGGAATCCTCAAGGTGCCCGTATAGATCCAGTGCTCAGAATACGGGACTTTCCTTCCTGTTGCCCAAGTCCAGGACATCAGCCAGGAGACCGGGGGCTCCATTTGTTGTACCGACGATAAGGTCACTCCCCGTTGACTACCATCTGACCAGGCAGAGTCCTCAGCTTGCGGCTCCAGCTGCAGGAAGGAGGACCCCATTCACAGAATGGTCAGTCTAGCCCTGAGAACTAGGCTGGAACTAACCAGACCTCCCTCCAGCCAAGCTTCTGACTGCTGATTAAGCTCTCTGCTCCTTCCTGCCTGGGCTAGGTGGAAACCAGCAAGGAAACGGCTGTCAGGGCCTCCGTGGGCACTCACTTCGGTGGTACTCACTGTAAAGTCCGCAAGTGGACATGTGACTTGTGGAGCTAGAGGGTCTCTTGAGTACCACCAGAGATTGATGGCTAATATGAGCCGGGACCAGGGATGACCGCGACCTGATTTGGGTGGCCAGGCATAGCTTTTTCCAGGGGAAAGGACCTTACAGTTGGGTGAAAAGAAGCTAGCCAACAAAGTAGATACAGGGCCCTAGTTCACCAAGAGATGGTTCTGGGCCTCCGGGACCTCGGCTCCAGCCAGCCATTTGACTTACACTGGGCAGCTCCCAGACAGTGCCATCGGTCCATACAGATGAACAAAAGATTCTGGAAAGGGTCCGCCAGGGCTATGGTAGGCTACTGGGGCGGGCCCAGCTCCTCTCAACTCTGGCCTTTACGGTGTATGGCATTCAAGAGCCCTGGGAGAGGCCGGAATAGTCCTGCTCAGAAGCAGCAGGCCAGGGTTGAGGAGTAGGGGGAAGAAGGGTTTAGGGGTACCTAGCACCTCTGACGAGACCGTTGTGCTTTACTCTCCCCCGATGCTCTGTGGCCTCGGGTCCCATGGCGACACTTGGTTGAGCCTCCATCACCAGCAGTGGGGGGTGGAGCGACTTGGGGTCTCCCATCCTCTTTAGCATTTGCTTCAGTCCAGCCTTCCTGTGGGATGTGAGTGAAGCATGCATATCTCGTCGTGACTTTGACAACCAAACAAACAAGCAAACAAACAAAAAAAACAAACAAAAAACAAACAAACAAAAAAAAAAAAACAACTGCATCTCCTCGGCCATTTTTCTCTTAAACCTCTTTCCCCTTCTTTCCCGCTGCTGCGACCTTCCATCTCATCCCGCTTCTCTCGCTCCTCTTCCTTCTTTTGGAAATGGAGTCTCACTTACAGCCCAGACTCACCTAAAAATCACGATGTATCCCAGGCTGCCTCAGTCTTCCAAGTGCCGGGATGGTGGGTACAAACCTCACACCGGGGCTGCTTCCACCCTTGAATTTATTTTTGCATTTATATGTTTTTACGTGTATGCGTGTCTTTTTCCATGCATGTGTATATGTGCATGGCGTGTGTGCCTGGTGTTTATGGAGGTCGGAAAAGGGCCTCGTGGATCTGGAGTTACATACAGTTATGAGCTATCACGTGAGCTCTGGGAACTAAACCCGAGTCCTCTGCAAGTCACATGTGCTCTAAACTGCTGAGCTGTCTCTCCTTAAAGCTTCCCCAAGTGCTTTCCGTCTGTCTTGTATGTTGATTTGTGTGAGAGGGTTCACCTGAGGAGGTCAGATCTCTCCGTCCACCTCTGGATCCCAGGGATCCAATCGAGGATGTTAAGCTTGTTGGAAATACCTTTTACCCACTGAACCGTCTGGACAGCCCCTTAATTTTTTTTTTAACGTAATGTACTTTTTTTTTCTTTTTTTCGGAGCTGGGGACCGAACCCAGGGCCTTGCACTTGCTAGGCAAGTGCTCTACCGCTGAGCTAAATCCCCAACCCCGTAATGTACTTTTACTATATTCATTCCCCCTTATTTTTCTAACACACACACATACACACACACACACACACACACACACACACACACACACACAATGTACTTTTACCATATTCACCCCCCGGTACCCTTTCTGAACCCCATCCCACTCCCTCTGGATCCCTTTAACGAGTCATCACCCTCCTACAAGGATGATCCCTTTTTATGACAGAGTTTAATCAGTGTTGCTTGAATGAGTGTGGGTGTGGGTCTATGTACAGGAACAACTTAACCAACAGCTAAGCACATCACTGGAATAAAAAAAAAAGGTCCCCTCCTCCAGCTACCATTAACCGCAATAGCTCCTGGGAGAGGAGGAGGAGCCTCATGAGCCCCGCCCACTCCGTGCTGGAATGTTGAAGAGCTTGATCTTGTGCAAGTAAGGACAGCTGTCCAGCATTTCACAGGACCGCCCCCAGCCTGCGTCTCACACACTCTTTCCACAATCCACGGTGTGACTGAGATGTACCAGTTAGGGCCGGCCCTCAAAAGTCAGTTCCCAACTGTGAGTCTCTACATGAACTGCGGGCCGCTGGGAAGAGAAGCTTTTCCACCCAATGCTGAGAACAGTTTCTCATTGTAAAATGTTTCTCTTCATCTTAGCATGGCCCTTGCTCACTTACGCTATTTACTCTGACTTCTACAATGTTTTGGTTTTTTTTTGTTTACTTCGTAATCTTTTCTAAATCCTCCTTTCTGGGTTTATTAATTCTCATTTATAGGATGGTCTGTGGTGGCATCAATGACCCTGGTCACCTCTGTCCTGGTGCATGAGGACTGGCTGTGAAGTTGTGAGACAGGATAAAGAGGCACGCAGATCCGGTATCACGGAGTGTCATTTATTCCAGACTTACAGACCAGACCATGGCACCAGGCAACAGCAAGACCAGAGATCCTCACGGTCTTGGGAAGAGGGAGCCAATCTATATGGTGATGAAGGAAGTTACTTCATCCTGCCTGGCATGTCCCCGGTTTACCGTAAGCTACCTTAAGTCTAAACACCAGGTGTGCCTCTGGGGCCAAGGTCGGCTGTGAGCCTCCAGTGTGATTCTGATAAGAGCTAGGGCTGGCTGTGACTTGTGTATGTGATTGATTGTTAAATGGTTGCTGGGATCAGTTTGAGGAAAACCCACTGGACTTCCCCAGGGCACTGTGATGGGTAAGACTTTGCACTCAAGTCAAGCAGAGCCCTATAAGTATCTAAATGTTCTGAAGCCAGTGTGGAGTGTCAGGTCCTGCTTCTGTGTGTGGTAGCTGACTTCCCAGACTGCGGTGGCCCCCCTCCCGGATCCCAGATTTCTGCTCAGTGGAATTCTAGCCAACTCGGCTGACCAGCATAGTGGGGGTAGGGGGTGGGGGGAGGCAATAATGTTGGCCCTCGGGCTAGATCAGGAAAGGGGCAATTGAATGATAGAAGCCACCCCACCATGGGGACACAGGGCATCCTCAAGGAAGCTGCCCCAACAGGTGCCAGCAGGAAACTGCAGCTGGAAGCGAGTCCTGTGGCCCTATCAGGCCTTCAGATGCCATCACCCAGCTGCCTCATAGCCACAAAGAAGTTGTACACCAGGCTCCCTCACAAGCTCTTCTCAGCCCAAGAAACCAAGCGAAAACCCTGGCCAGCGTCTGAAACAACAGAGCTAGAATGGTCTTCCAGGTGCCATAGGGGCTGGTGCATTGTGAGAGACCTGTCTGCCCTCCCTGTCCTTGATGTACCTCCTGTGCTGGCCTGAGCCACAGCAGATGGCACCGGAATCTCCCCTTCTGTCACATTCCCATGGCCCCTGACCCGGGGCTTCTCACATGTGTCTCTTCTCTTCCCATCCTCCCTCCTCCCCTCCTCTTCCTCCTCCCCTCATCTTCAAGCTCTGACCCACTCAGCTCCCGCGTGCCCTCTAGATTCTACTGAATCTTGGCCAGCTGCCTAAGCCTATCCCTCCAGCTGGCCCGGGGAGCAGCTGAGGTGTCTAGCCACTACCCTGGCTCTGATGGCCCCGATAGTGACTTCCAGCCGTTCTGGGAGTGTGGTGTCTCTGCTCCTGCCATCACAGGGATTCCTTGCTAAGAGGTTGAAGCCACTTGTGTCCCCTGTCCTTTTTCCAGTCCCGGAAGTACTAGGATACAATGCCCAAGAACAATAGCCTGCACCCAGGAAGTCAAGCAATGGGGGGCAAGGGGTGGGGGAGAGGGGTCTTTTAGGGCTACCATTGCTAGGACGCAACCATGGCCAAAAGTGAGTTGGGGGAGACATGGTGGTTTGTAGAGAGCGGCGCGGCAAAACAAAGATGGCACCGACATCCAGCCTTGTCTGGATATAAACGACTTACTGCGCATGTGCAGGCTTGTCCCATTGCTAGGGCTCCCTCTAGTGGTGAACAGCGGTACTGCACATGTGCGGTTTATACACCAGGTGTCAGTTGACCGTTAATATGCTAATGAGGTGATTCATTCTCCGCCAATCCCTGGAGGACAAGTAGTGGGGTGATCCAAGCCCCACCAATCCCTGAGAGATAATTAGCATACTGTTGTCTATATAAGTCGAGCGATTTTGCTGCTCGGGGTCCCTGTTCAAGAGAGCTGTAACACTAAGAAGAGCTGTAACACTAAGAAGAGCTGTAACACAGTAAAGGCTTGTTCGCAGAAGAATCCTGTTGCCGCGCGTCGTTCTTGCTGGCGGGACATTGGGCGCGCGACAGTGGTTCGAATAAGAACGGCCCCATCTGCTCATTTACTTGAATGCTGGGTCAGCAGGGAGTGATGACCTTGTTGGAGGAACTATGTCCCCGGAGGTGCGTTTTGACAGAGTCCTAGTGACTCTCTCTTCCGGCTGCAGGCAGATCCAGCCAGCTACTTCTCCAACACCCAACACCACTTCTATCCACATTTTGCCACACTCCCTGCCAAAACTCTCAAAGTGAAAGGAAGCCCAAATTAAATGCTTTCTTTTAAAAGAGTTGCCAGGTTCCCCGTGTCCCTTCACGGCCGTAGAGCACTGAGCATGACAGGAGGAAAGGGTCTCTGCGGCTTACAGTTATACATCATTGTCCACCATTGAAGGAAGTCAGAACAGGAGCTCAAGCAGGCCAGGAGCCTGGAGGCAGGAGCTGATGCAGAGGCCATGACTGGCTCAGCCTGCTTTCTCATAGAACCCAGAACCACCAACCCAAGGACGGCCCACCCTCAATGGGATGGACCTTCCCACATCAATTCCAAAGTAAGAAAATGCTCTGCAGCTGGATCTTACAGAGAGGTTTTCTCAGTTAAGGTTCCCTTCTTTCAGATAACTCTAGTTTATGTCAAATTGGCACAAAATTATCCAACACACACTTACACAAAAACTTAAAAACTCAGCTGCGTGTGGTGGCACTCACCTATAATTCCAGCCATTAGGAGATTGACCCAAGAGATCTGTGGGTTCAAGACCAGTTTGGACTTCTTGTCTCAAAATCAAAATGGTGAACTTGGCTTTCGTCTCATGCTTGTTCGGATGAATATGGTTAAACATATCCTAAAATGAATGAGCTGTGGTGGTGTACTCCTTTAATCCCAGAACTCTGGAGGCAGAGGCAGGGGGATCTCGGTGAGTTCAAGGTCATCCTGGTCTAGGGAGTGAGTTGCAGGCTAGCTGGGGTTAAATAATGAGGCGTTATCTCAAAGAAAGCATCCTAAAACAACAAGGGATAGGAGGGGACTCTTGGTGGGAATATTGGGGCACAAACTTCCAGAAAACAAAGTAGCAGTTAAAGGTAGACACCATGTGAGCAAGCAGAAACCTGGAGAAACTGCAGGCAGGGCCCAGGGCAGAGTCTCACAGCAGGACAGGAACCACAGAGGACAATGGCTCTGGTGTTTCCACAGGGACGGGACTTCAGTCTACAGAAGAAGGAAATCTTTCCTCTCTTCATGTTGAACTTGAGCCCAGGCATTCCCACAGAGAAAGGAAGGAGGGTGGGCTTGTAGGGTTGAGGGGCAGTGGAGCTGAGAAACAGGTTACCAGTTTGGAGGGGGATACACTGAGGGAGACAGCCAGTGGGTCTGAGAGACAAACCACCAGTGCGGTCGAGGGACACATAGCCAGTGGGGCTGAGAGACAGGAAGCCAGTGGAGCAGGGAGGCTGAGGGTCAGGGTGCCAGCAGGGCTTGCAGACAGGGAGCCACTGGTCCTAAGGGACAAGCAGTCTCCATTGTCCCTCTCTGCCTCCCTCACCTAGGTGCATTGTTCTAGTGAATTGCTACACTGCTCTCCTTAGATCCTCTCTGTCCCTCTAGCCCCCCTCCCCCATGTCCCCCACCAGTGCCCTTATGGCCTCAATCTTCAGTTTCCCTTCTGAGAAGGGAAGAACAGGTCCCCACTCCAGCCAAGCCCACAGTGAAAAGAGGGAGGAGTTGAACTCTGTCCCTGAACAAGTTACACAAGCTAAAAGTGCCTTCCTCTCCCCGAGGCCCTGAGGCAGGAGGTGAGCATGCTGAATATTGTTAAGCCACTATTAATAACGATAATCCTTCATTGTAAGCGTTCTCTTAACATTTATTCTCCCGTTAAATTCACCTACAATCTTAGTGCCCAAGGCCATGTCACTCCCATGTAACAGGTGTTAGGCCCTTCTCTCCACCCTGGAGGTCTCCATCATGAGGCTGTCAGCCAGCAGCCCCTGCTTTGGGTGCTCTGCTTGAGGACACCGCCTGCAACAGCAGCTGCTTGCTATTGTAGTACAACTCCAACTTCAGGGGGTGCTGGACCAGCCATCACCAACCTGGCTGATCTCCCGTTGACAGGACTGCCATTTTCACACAGGCCAGGAGAATACTTCCCCAGCTCACCTGGCACAGGCATTTCTGCTATTGGAGGAAGTGTGCAGGGACTGCCCTGGGATTGGTGCAATCAAGAGTTCCCCTCTGCATGGAAGACTGCCATGATGGTGTACTCAAACCTGCACTCCTGATCGAGACTGGAGGCGTCCTCATCATGCTGCCCCCTGGTGTTGCAGCATTAGACCTTGTATAAGCCATCTCTCAGGTGATGGGAAAGCCGGTCTCTCTAATGAAGAATTCCAAACATTTAGGGAGACTCTGGAAATGGAACAGGAGTCGCAGTAGGGAGTGAAGGTCAGCAGCAGAGGATGACCTCAGCGTGGAGTCACCTGACTCCACGTGTCAGCTGATCAAGGTCAACTGAAGTGTGATTTATTTTGTGTGCTTGGCCCTTTAAAGGATCCCCAGTAGCTAGTCAACTGGTGATCTGGGAGGAACTGCTTGACCCTGTGGGTTCCTTTTGGACTTGTGAGAACTGGAGAGAATTTAAAAAAAAAAAAAAAAGCCAGCAGAGGCTGAGAAAGGGGGTGGGATTGGAGAAGTAGGGTCCAGGCGGCAGAAGAGTGGTCTCCAGAAGATGGCTGGAGCAGGAAGAAAAATGAGGGACTAGGGCAAGAGAGAGGAGGGGAGGGAGAGGAGGGGAGGGGGGGGGAGGGCAAAGCAGGGGAGAGGAGAGGAGAGGAGAGCAGGGGAGAGGAGAGGAGAGGAGAAAGAAAACAAGGGACGGTTAAGATAGGAAAAGCTGATCTGAGAGACAATATTTTAAGAGACAGAGAACCCATGGGAAACCCACAAAGAAGAAAAAGAATCAACAGGACTGTAACCTCATAGCCACAGGTCTCACCCTTAACAGAGTATAAACAGTATAAGCTCTGTGGTGACTCCACTCCTCCCCTCCTGGTGGGCATGCCGTGCAGGGACATCACTCACCACCTGAGCAGGACTTTTCTGAGTTGCCAGTCAAGAAAACACGCAAGGAACTGTCTCCACCTAGAAAACCCTGAGGAGACATGACAACGGACTATCACATGGGCTCCTCAGGGACGAAGGGTGAGCTGCACTTGGTAGTAGGTTAATAGGTGCCTAAGCATTGGCAGGTGGCATTCGGGGACACTTGGTGCAGATCCTAGAAGGTGTAAGCCACACTGCTTTGAAACGTCTCTGTAATCTAAAATTACTCTAACCTCAAAGCACATTTGGTGTTGAGCTCACAGAATCATTTCTGCAGTGTGCATATGCGAACAGGCCTCCTCCTGGGCACTTCTGGCCCTGGGTGGAGTGAGCCTTCCAATCAGAGGGCTCCATGGGAGGAATAAACGGAGGACAACAGGGCCAGCCTGGCTCCGCCAACTCCTTAAGATTTTAGTCCAGTTCTAGGCATGATGGTGCCGGTCTGCCTTCCAAGCATTTTGGAGACTGAGGCAGGAGAATCGCAAATCTGATTATAGTCTGGGCTATATAGCCATTGGACCAGCCTGGGATGGAGAGTGAGACCTTCACTCCTCCAGATTCAGACTCCAGCTTCACCCCACACCATTCTAAAGGCACATGTGTGCCCCTCCCTTCAGCTACCAAACTATGGAAACAATGGGCCCTAGAAATTACACCATGCCAGGAATGCCACACTAAGGGAAGGCAGTGTCTGCAGAAGCCTGGTGTCTGCCGGAAGAAAGACTTGCCTCCAGAAAGCAATCGTTCACAGCTGGCACAACCAATCAAACCCATATTTCCAGAGAGCTGGAGCCCAGCCCTCAGTGATGGGCAGGGCCCCGCCTTGACCACTGCTTGGCTGGGCATATCTATTCCTACCTAGGCTTCATCTCAGTACCCCAAAGATGGACTTAGGGCGTCACTACAACCCTCTGTTTGTTCTTCAAAAGAAGCCACAATGAGTAAACATCCCTTCTCTGCTTTTCCTTTGCCTAATTAATAAGCTCCTGAGGATGGCCAGGCCCAGCTCAGGATTGCCAGAGCCCAAGCTTTGACCCAAGAACTAACAAATGAACTCCATGTCCTTGGTGGGGTGAGGAATGATTTTTAGTATTTAAACTCAGGAGTGAAATGGACAAAGCCGTTTCTTTCTAAGTTAAACTTATCTGGTTTCAAATTCAATTCAACTAGCTTGTGCCTTATAAAGGTGCTGCCAGCCTGTGTGCTGTGGTGTGTGTGTGTGTGTGTGTGTGTGTGTCTGTCTGTCTGTCTGTCTGTGTGATGTTTGTGTGTATGTATATGTGTGTGATGTTTATTTGCAAGTCTATGTGCATGTGTATTATGCATGTGTATGTAATGTTTGTGTGCATGTGTGTGTGATATTTGTGTGCATGTGTATGTGCATGTGTGTGATGTTTGTGTGCATGTATATGTGTATGTATATGTGATGTTTGTGTGCATGTGTATGTGTGTGTGTTTGTGTGCATGTGTATGTGCGAGTGTGCATTCATGTGTGTAAATGAATTATTTTTTCTATCGAGCCCCTATAAAAGACACAGAAGCCTGGTATTTTATATACAAGTTGTAGACCTAGATTGGGCAGTTTCTATACTATCTTCTCCCCTGTATCCAAGTCATATATACCCCTTGTTACTTTGCTGTTTGAGTGTCGTCCAGGATACTTCTGCTCCCCCAGCCTGTCCTCAGGTCCACTTCTGGTCACATGTCCATGATCCATCAGGCCTCATGGCGGTCTCCTCCTCTTTCTGTCTTCTCTCCTCCTGGTCTCTCCTGAGACCACTCACTTGACCCTCAAGTCCCGCCCTTCTCTCTCTACTGCCCAATCACTGGCTCTAGGTTTTCATTACCCTATCAGGGATTCTTGGGGAACATTCTTTACAATACATAGATTAATACAGTGCCCCAAAATCAGGTTACAGACTGGATAGGGGCACAGAACTTAGCTTCCGAATGCACAGCATACAAGACTAACCCTAGCACATGTGTGTTCACATACATGTGTGTCTTCACCAGAAGTTACTTCAGGTGTCTTCCTCGATCACTCTTCACCCTACTTATTACTTTCATTTGTCTGTTTATTTAGACAGGGGCTCACACAGCAGCTCTGGCTGGCCTGCTGCTTTCTAGGTAGAGCAGTCTGGCTTTGAACTCAGAGATCTGCCTGCATCTGCCTCCCAAGTGCTTGGAGGTGTGTGTTACCAGACCTGGCTTCCCCTCTCATTTTAAATCATTTTAAATTGGCTTAAATAATGTTATGGATTTCAGCATTGGTGAACCACTTCCGACTGGATTCTCAGTTTCTGTTTTCCTTCCTTATTGGAGTCGTTCAGCAAGAGTATATCCTTTCTGTGTGCCGTGGTGACCTCAGGGCAGGTACTTGTCTAAACATGAGGCATGCAGTCACTTCTCCATCTTCCCGGCACCTGTACAGAATGGCGGTTTTGTTTTAAGCAGGCTTGAAGTCCCTGTGCACACAGATAAGCACCGAGGGAGCGGAACTCTTCATTTCCCAGGCTTTACCTCTTCCAGGAAGGGATGTGCAGCTGTTTCCACTCAAAGGGCAGGAGAGAATGTGTTAATGACCTGGCCGCCTTTTCTAAGGCCAGACATCACCCAACTCCCCCAGCACCTTTGTCTCAGACTCTCTCTCCCTACACCTTTATCTTTATCTTGGTTTCTTACTCCATAGAACTCATTCTTAGAGAAGGGATCACATAGCCCTCTATGCAATCTCTGTCAGGTCCTTGAGCCATAGAACCTGTCTTCACTGTAGAAGTCGCATGTGCTTTGTGAGTTTCTGGGTAGTTGGGTCTTAAGCTTTATTGTACACGCGGGATTGGGATAGTTCTTATCAGACAACTTTTCCCCAAAACTGTACTGTACTAAAATATGTCCGAAATGAACCGGCCTGGTGTCAGACTCTGGGATGTTTGAACCAGCGCTGGCTAAGTCATGCCGAACCAAGTTTCCCTCTTGCCTCGTGCACTTTATTTCCCTGCTGCCTATGAGGTGTGCAGGGAACCCCCACGATTTCCCATCACTTCCATATGCAGCGAAGAGACTTGTCTGCGTCATGTAGGACTGTCAGTAGCCCAGAGTCAGGACGTTTTGCCCTAAAGCTCCAGTATCACTTTCAGAATATGGTTCACAAACACACGAAGATAAATGCACCGAATTACACAGGAAGTCAACTGACCGAGACATGGTTGCCAACGTAATAAAAAGTCTAATCTATGATAGAGTAATAAATGACTCAGACCCAGGTCTCAGGGCCGATCTCTAAGTAATGAATGAAGTTTCAAGGCAGCGTATTCAGATAAAAAGATCTGAGTTCCCGTAGGATGGTTTCACGGGCTCTGTGGACTGCCCTGCCCTCACCTGCATTAGACCAGGAGCTCCAGAATAGCATACAGGCTTTCTGTTCAGCACCGCATGAAGTGATTCTAGAGACACTAGTCTAGGACACGGGGTCAGAGTTCACGCCTCTGGGCTGTCAGGCCCCCTTCATCTCTTGTAACCATGACAACCTAAACTAAGAGCCTCCTACAGTCCATCCTGAGGCTCCTCAATGAACCTTTCTTCAAACAAGGCCCCAGGCGGAGTTCTGGGGGTAACTGTGGGGCTTTCTGTAACCAAAGGCCCTCTTATTTCACCCAAGTACTGAACAGAGGCTTCCCTAGGGTCACCCAAAGGCTTCTCTTCAGTTCCCTGATGCGTGGCAGGATGCCTTCCTTTCTAGCAGCTTCAAGCAAAGGACCTGACTTTTGGTTTTTGTGGAGATCTTTTCTTGATATTTGGAAGCTTTTCTGATTTTGTTTGCATCAGAAGCACATGTCTGGGGCTGTCCTCTCTGTCTGTCCTTCTAAGTAAGCCCAATCAGTTCTCTACCATGGGCTCAGGGAGAGAACCTTCTGGGTCCTGCAAGCTCTGTTTTCTCCAGGGTATAGAGAGCTCACCCTCCAATCTGCCTGACTTTCCTTCAATTTAATCTCCCAAGGCTGCTGTAGCCTCTGCCCGCCGGATGAACCCATGTTCCCCACTGTCCCTCCTGCTCTCAGCGTGTTGGTGATGTTTATTTCAGACACGTCAGACCTGGTGTTTCCCCTTCTCTTTCTCCACTGTGTGTTTCTTCTTGACACTGCTGTCCTTTATTTACCAGGCTCATCTCTCCCTCAATTCCATTCTTTTTTAAAAAAATATTTACTTATTTACTGTGTATGGATGCTCAGGCCAGAAGAGGGCATCAGATCCCATTACAGATGGTTGTGAGCCACCATGTGGTTGATGGGAATTGAACTCAGGACCTCTGGAAGAGCGTCCCAGTGTTGTTCTTCTTCTTTTTTTTTTTTTTTTTTTTTTTTTTTTTTTTTTTTTTTTTTTGAGCTGGGGACCGAACCCAGGGCCTTGCTGGGCAAGTGCTCTCACCGCTGAGCTAAATCCCCAACCCCCACGCCTAGTGTTCTTAACCACTGAGCCATCTCAATTCCATTCTTCATGCTTGTTTTCTTACATTTTACTTGTTTGTGTATTTGTTTAGTGTATGTGTGTGTGGTGTGTGTGTGGTGTGGGGTGTGTGTGTGTGTGTGTGTATGTATGTGTGTGTATATGTGTGTGTGTGTGTGTGCGTGTGTCTACTTTAGTGCCACAGCTTGCATGTGGAGACCGGAGAACGAATTGCCGGAGCTGTTTCTCTCCCTCTCTGTGTGGGTCGCAGAGACTGAACTCAGCTCACCAGGTGTGACAGCGGACATCTTTCCTGTCTGAGCGGTATCATTACTCTGTCTTCCTGCTCACTTTAAATGCTTGGCTCATCTACTCCAGTCAGATGGCCTCAGCCAGGCACTTGTTTGGTTTTTTGTTTGGTTGTTCGACTGGTTTGGTTTGGTGTGCTGTTTTGTTTTGAGACAGTGTGCCACTGTGCATCCCGGGCTAGCCTAGAACTGCCCTGTAGACCAGGCTTGCCTTGAGCTCACAGAGATCCGCCTATCCTTGCCTCCCAAGTGCTCGAGTTGGTGGAGTGCACCATGGCGGCCTGCTCTCCTGTTGTTTAGGTTTTGCTGTTTTGCTTGGTTTAGATGCAAGCTCTCGTGTATCCCAGACTGAGAACTTAGCATGAGGGGATGATGACCTTGACCGCCGGACGCTCTGCCCGGATCCTCTTCTTCTACCCTCTAGTGCTGTATCACCACAAAGTAGTGGCGATCTGCCCAGGGCATAGTTTTGTGCATGTCAGACATTCTCCCAACTGAGCTGCATCCCCGGTCCCTCGTTTGAGGACTTGGCAATGCCTCGCTCTTCGCCCTGGCAGGAGCCCAGGCTCCCTGCATAAGGAGAGTCCAAGAAGGGCATGCCCAGGATGCTGGCTCTGGAAGACCTGGCAGGTTTGACTGATAATGAGAAAAGCTCCCTAGTGAGCCCCAAGCCTGGCCTAGAGGACAGGGACAATGAATGGAAAGGGACAGAGGAGCCTGGCCACTCTTGCTCCCTGGTCTCCTAAGTGATTGCCCACAGTGGGAATAGAAGACACCTTTGCTGGGTAACTGGGGAATCCTCTGGGAGAACCTTCCCTGGACAGTGGAGATAAGAAGTCCCTGCACTGTGTACAGGGTAGAGATGACAAGAAAGGGGAGAGAGTGAGAAAGGGGCCTCGCACGAACCTGAGGTAGGGTCCACCCTCCCCCACCCAACACACATGCACAACTTCATGCAGTCCCATGCAAGACCTCCACTGTCCCCTCTTGCCTCTTGCCGTTTTCCAAGCTCCAGTTCTCATAGGGAAGCCAGAGAGAACTGAAGGCAGGTATCCTAGCTTAAGAAAGCCAAGGACTCACTAGCCCACAAGTTGTTCAATGAGGCCGATTACACAGACAGAGAACACCTCAGTTCTCTGTCTCACTACCTGGGAAACTAGCCACCCGCCCCCTCCTCAAGGTGTAAATGTCCAAGTCCTCTCTAGTCTGGGGCCCCTGGCCTGATCCAGCCATAAGATGGGGTCCCCACACCTTCTCTACTGTAGAAAAGACTTTGCAGCCTGTTAACAATTGGGATGGGAGCTCTGTAGAACCAGGCAGACCAGGATGGACCAAGGGACACCCAGGAAAGGAAGAAGAAGAGGACGGCAATTTACTCAGAGGCATCGAGGGGAGGCCTGGGGAATATTACCAGTGCCTGCTGAGTTCAGATGGCCGGGCCCCTTAGGTGTCTGAGTCACTGCCTGCTCTCCAGACAGGCTGTCTCCTGCCCTGGAGCAGAGGTTGGTTTTAGGTGCTGTCCAGCCACTTTGCAGGCTAGCAGTTTCCTGGGAACAGGCCAGATTTCAGCCAGCAGCTCAGAAAGAAAGGCTTTGTGTCTGTCCTTGCATCCGTACATCCCCAGAACGGGACTGCTCTCTCCTCCACCCCTTGTTGCATGCCAGACATTTTCTTGGTACAAGGCCATGCTGCCCTGGAAGCTAGGTAACCTCAAGATGACACTGAAGCTTGAGGAGTGGCAGTTTGGGGCCAGCCAAGAGCACTGTGGCCAGCCCAGTCCGCCATGCTCCCAGCAATCATCAGGTGCAAGTTTGCCAGAGAGCTGAGCTGCAAGGAGAACATAGTTCTGGGATTGCTGTAAGTGGGCAGAGGCACGGGGTCTCCAAGGAAAATGTGCTGAATCTTCTTCTGGGTCCTCTCTCCACTGTGGCATGGCTGTCCCTTGACACCTTCTGCAGCAGGAGGATACCATACTATGGCCAGCACACCCGAGGCTTCAAAATCAGAACTGGAGGGGGCTAGATGACACCTGCAAAAGTACCCCCAAAACTGGCAAACCAGAGCAGGACAGGGCCTCACCAGAAGGGACAAACAGATGACACATAACTGAATATAGGCTGTATAGAATAATAACTGCTATATGGAGTTTTTAATTAGTAAAACTCCCTTGATAACCAGAATATAAAGTCAGGGGCGTTTACTATGTGTATGCTGAGTCCTTCTAGAGCTGCTTTGTGTCCTGGAGGACTGGAGGCATCCTGAGGAATGTGTCCTCAGGCATCTTGATGGACATCTGACATCTAACAGACCACGATGGCTATGATGTCCATAGAGGATCTGCTGCACAGTACTTCATGGCTGGCCAGACAGTGTTTCATGTGGCAAGTGACTGTGTGTGTCTTGTGGCTTTGAAGAACACTGAGAGGAGGGGTCCCCTTGTCCATGCAGCATGTGGCCCAGTGACTTTGGCTTCCTCCCCATCCCTTCATCTGCAGACCCCAAGTATGCTCCTTTAGGGGTCACTGTGGTCAGCTTCCTTCTGAAGTCTAACAGAGGTAGAGAAGAGCGTATTGAGCTTAGAGCTGTGAGTACAGGTGTTCCCAGCCAGGGAAGGGGCTAGCACCAGTCTAGCACAAGCCCTTGCCACACACACCCTGTATCCCTGCCTGCCAGCTTCGTCCCAGGACAGAACAACATCAACTACAGTGTACTGGAGACTTTTGTTCAGAGAGTACATAAAGAATTCTTTCTTCCAAGTCAGGCATGGTGGTGCACACCTTTAATGCCAGCACTCAGAAAGCAGAGGCAGGTGGATCTCTGTGAGTTCAAGACCTGGTTTAAGTCAAGAGTTTCAGGTGAGCCAGAGCTACATAATGAGACCCTACCTCAAAATAAACAATAACAAATTTCTAATTGTCTTAGGATTTTCATTGCTGCAACAAAACACCATGACCAAAAAGCAAGTTGGTGTTTATTTGGCTTGCACTTCCAGATCACAATCTATCCTTGGTGGAACTCAGGGCTGGAACTCAGACAGGACAGGAACCTGGAGGCAAGAGCTGAGGCAGAGGCCATGGAGGGGTGCTGCTTACTGGCTTGCTTCCCCTGGCCTGCTCAGCTTGCTCTCTTATAGAACCCAAGACCACCAGCCCAGGGATGGCTCCACCCACAATGGTCTCAACTGACCGCTAATTGAGAAAATGCCTCACGGCTGGGTCTCATGGAGGCATCTCCTCCAGGGAGGCTCCTTCCTCTCTGATTACTCTCGCTGTGTGAGGTTGACACACAAAAGCAGCCGGCACACAAATCAGAAAGAAAAGAGCAGAAATCTCCAAGGAGAAATGGGCAGAAGACCCTGAAAACAGTTTACACAAGGATAAATGAGAGGTCCGCGGACCTGCGGGAAGGAGCCAGGTTCGTTGTGAACGCAGACTGTGAGTTAGAACCATAGTGGGATCTCAGCTGGATGCTCAGTATGGAGAAGGGGAGAAGCATGGAGAAGGAGAGGAGCGTTTCTAGTGATTGGCAGGGACGCGGAAGGCGAGGCTCCTACATGTTGCTGGCGAGTGTCCACCATGAGCAAGTGCTGGGCAGTACCCATTGAAGTTGAACATGTGCAGATCTACTTAGGAGATCTATAATAGGAAAATGGTTGCCCAGAAAGCTTGGTTGTCCCATTGCACAGACCGTGCTTGATTGCATGCAGGTAGGAGGTGTAGGGGTAGGAAGTCCGTTAGGATCATGCGCTTGCCCCGGACAGGACGAAGGTGGCGAGTACGAAGCCTGATGGCTAATGTAATTCACACACATACCTGAGAATGCTTGGTATGGACCTGGCCAGTGTCCATTATCCCGTCCACTATTTAATAAGCTTGCTTCAAAATTGGCTCAAAAACTGTGGTAAGTGGCTTATTCTCTCCCAGTGGTGTTAACACACCTCAGTGATGGTGTGCTCCGAGAGATCTAAGTGAAGAACTCACCTGAATGTGGGGAGTACCACCAGATGGGCGCCAGCCTCAGTAAGTAGGAGAGAGCAAGCTGGGCACAGCATTTATCTCTCTCAGCTTCCTGACCACAGATATAACTACTTGGCTAACTCCTGCCTGCCATGGTCTATCCTGACATGATGGGTAACTATCAAACTGTGGGCTGTCCATCACACTGTCAGCTGTCCATCACACTGTGGGCTGTCCATCACACTGTGGGCTGTCCATCACATGCGGGGTTGGGGGGAGGAACATGTACACACACACACACACACACACACACACACACACACAAACACACACACACACACACACACAGAGTTTTTGTTTTTGTTTTGTTTTGTTTTGTGACAGGATCTCACCATGTAGTCCTGGCTATTCTGGAACTCATTATGCAGACCAGGCTGGCCTCAAACTCACAGAGATCCACCTGCCTCTGCCTCCCAAGTGCTGGGATTAAAGGCCTGAGCCACTGTGTCCAGTTTATGTACTCATAATAAATTCTTTTAAATGAGGCTGAGGATACAGCTCAGTTGGTAAAGTGCTTGCCTAGCATGCTCAAAGCCCCGGGGTCAATCCCCAGAACTGCATACCCTGGGTGTGGTGGTGCATGCCTTTAGTGCCAGCACTGGGAGGCCATGGCAGGAAAATCAGGAGTTCGAGGCCACCATCCTCAGCTACACAGTGAGGTTAAGGCCAGCCCAGGATACAGAAGACCCTGTTTCAAAACACAAAACAAGGGGGCTGGAGAGATGACTCAGTGATTAAGGGCACTGCTCTTCCGGAGGTCCTGAGTTCAATTCCCAGCAACCACATGGTGGCTCACAGCCATCTGTAATGGGATCTGATGCCCTCTTCTGGTGTGTCTGAAGAGAGTATCAGTGTACTCATATAAAATAAATACATCTTAAAAAAGGGGGAGGGGGACAAAACAAGATGCTGGGGAAATGATACTGTGGCTAAGAATTACTCTTGGAGAGGGCCTGAGTTTGGTTCCCAGCACCCAGCTCAGATGTTTCACAACCACCTGTGCCTGTGGCTCCAGGGGATCTGCCACCCTTTTTGGCTTCTGCAGGCACCTGTACCCACGTGCACCTACCCACACACGGATAGACACAAATACAGTCTTAAAACGTAATAAAGACAAATCCTTTATTTAAAATAAACAAGGAAATAGGGCTTGGAGACAAGGGTCAGAGGTCAAGAGCACTGACTGCTTTTCCAGAGGACCCAGGTTCAATTCCCAGCAACCACATGGCAGCTCACACAGTCTGCAACCCCAGTCCCAGGGAATCTGACACCCTCTCACAGACATATATGCAAGCTGAAGGACCCTAGTTCTTACTGAAGTGTAAGAGCTATTAAGAGGCTTGGCCTGGTAGAAAGTAGGCAGGTTACAGGATTCCTGTGAAGGACCCTAAGGGCTTTCACCAGCCTTATACCCACCGCCTCAGGTCAAGACTAGGCCAAGTTCCATTCTCCACCCACAGTTCTTGGGAGGAGCAGGGACATTCTTGAAAATCCGAAGAATGTACTGACTGATGGCCACCTGACCCTCTGGTCCCAGACAGAGTTTGAATGCATGCCATATGCTTGCTAGCCAATAGATTCAAAGGTCAATATGCTTAGCCAATAAGTTTAAACTGTAACCTTGCTGATATAACCTGTACCCCTAAAAAGTATGAAAACTGCTTGTTATAGCCATTCGGGGTCGCCTTCTAGTCACTCGCCATGAGGGATTGAAAGTCCACCCGATGCACCAGAAAACAAACCTCTTGCGTATGCATCGAACTCTGTTCTCGTGTCTCACTTCGGGGATCTCCCGGTACTTAAGACTCACTTAGAGCCTTACAAGGCAAAACAGCACGCATATAAAGCAAATAAATACATTTTACAAACAAACAAAGAATACAAGAGCTGTCCTTGAGGAAGCCCAGGGGCCCTTGCGATCCTGTTCTACTCCTTCAGCTCTCCTCCCAAGTCTCAACAGTGGCCTCATAAACCATACGAGGACAGCATTTACACCAGAAAGTCTTTAAAACGAGAAAAAACAAACCGGCGTATCTATTTTCCTTAAATTTAAACTTCCCTTGAAGCCTAAGCTTTGCTTCACTTTAAACATGGCTGTAAACGGCATCTTTTGAGAAATGGAACTTAATCCACGGGCTCGGGTACAGCCCCGTTATCTCCCTCCCTGCAGACTTCCACAGAAACTCCCAGCATGCCTTGGGATTGCGCCCATGTGCCGCTCCATTTACATACTTAATAAACTCACTAGCTTGGCGTCCCTGCATCTTGCCCTGAAATTCTGTGCCGAAGCCAAGGATCTCGCTCCTCCTGTGTGGGTGTCCCCCCTGGGGACAGAGCTGCTGGTGGCTGTGTGGGGCTGTCTCCCGGATGCTGCTGACAGGGTCAGTGTCTCTGTTTCTGATATTTATCCGGAATCCTGCAGTTCCCTCCACTTCAACGCAAATGAGCTGTGGTCGTTGTTTTCTCCCCACGCATGCGCACAGCATCAACGCAGCTCCACTCTGTGTCTGTCCAGCTCTCTTCTCTTTCAGGAATAAGGTTTGGCAATGTGCTGATGTTAAAAGGACCTTCAGAACGTCTTCGTTACACTTTCTGTACTCGCCAGTGCCTGCAATCAATTGGGTTCTTATTTGTTTGGTGTTTTTGAAACAGGGTCTCTCTACTATGTACTCCTGGCTGTCCTGGAACTCACTCTGTAGACCAGGCTGTCCTCAGACTCACAGAGATCCCCCTGCCTCTGCCTCCCAAGTGCTGAGATTAAAGGCGTGCACCATCACACCTAGCTTGTTCCTTTTCTAAATAATAAAGCTGGGAGGTAAAGAGATGGCTCAGTGGCTAAGAATGCTAGCTGCTCTTCCAGAGGACCCCGGTTTGATTCCCAGCGCCGCACGGCAGCTCACAACTGTCTGTAACGTCAATCCAGGGGATCCAACGCCGACTTCTGGCCTCCATGTGCACCAGGCATACATGTGGTGCCCAGATATACAGACAGTAAAAGACTCAGGCACATAAAATAAAAAATAATAATAAATTAAAAATAAATACTAAAGCTGTTCTTGGGCTCCTGGCTTGCCCATCACTAGCTGAGTAATTTTGAGCAGATGCATTTAACCTCAGTGCTTAGGAGGCAGAGTCAGATGGATCTCTATGAGTTTGAAGCCAACCTGATCCACACAGCGAGTTCGAAGACCGTGAGACCTTTCAATAAAAAGAAGTCAATTAGGTAATTCAGTGGTAGAGCTATCAGGGAGGCAGACCGCTACAATATGAGGCAACCTTTGTTCCAGGTTTTGAAGACTCTCTAATGACACTCTTAGCTTCCAGGTTGGTGGCTGTTAATACATGCCAAAGGTTTTAACCTGCTAGTCACAAGGGTTTTAGGCTAGACATAGAGGTGGGCGATAAAAGGCCCCTGAGGGAGCTAAAGATAGCCCGAGGTAATTTGCTCGAGGAACAGCAGCATTCTAGTTTTCTGCAATCCTGAGGTTCCCGTCAGTCAGGCCTGCATCTTCTTCAACACCGACATTATCTGCCGGTTTCATAATATGGCTCCCAGCTCATGACAGTGCCAGGGCCTCAGCCTCCCATGTGCCGGGATTGTCCCAGCACCACGCTCCTGGCTTAGATCCCTCTTAACGGTCAGGACGATTTTTACGCAGACAATGCTGTGTTTACCGCTGCAGGTGTGCTGGAGGGAGAGCCAGGAGACCACCCTGCCCCACTCTCAAGATTACAGTCTGAAAGACCCTACCCACTCCGAGAAGAGACCTGTCTGTACCCCACAGGATGGGGGCTCCAGGCTACAGAGACGGAAGGCATTGTCTGGCCCAGGGGGGCTTTGAGACAAGCTTGCCTCTAAGGAGAGAGGACAGCTGGTGTTACAGGGGAGGGCGACACCCTGTAAGACTCATGGAGTTTCTGGACACCCTGAAGCAGGGCAAGAGAGAACCTCCAGGGCAGTCCCAGAGAATCCCAGGGACAGTCCCCAGAATCCCTTGGGTGTAATCCTGGGGATTCCCTGCACAGAAGGGAGCCCTGCCCCTTGGCTTAGGTTGGGGTGAGACAGATGAGAGCTAGATGGGGAGCTGCAGTGGGAGAACATCTTATCCTGTAGCTAGAGAGCTTCCTGGCTCCCCTCGATCCTCCTCCTTCTCCTCCCCGCCCTCTGGCTTCTCTTCCTGTGGAGACAGCTGGTGGAAACTCCTCTTCCTTCATTTTCCTGTGCGTGACTCAGCCAGGCAGTTTCTCCTCAGCCCCCAGACCAGCCTGTCCCCACCCCCACCCCCAGCTGACTCTCTTCCCTCAGGGCTCCCCAGAACTGCACACACACCCCCATCAATTCCATGTGTGAAGCCCCACTGAAAATCCCTTCCAGGACCTCAGCCTAGGAGGGAAAGGGCACCTGACCTGAGCAGCCACCTGGGGAGGGGCCACCAGCCCTCCTGGTGGGTACCCTGAAGTGTGCAGTGGAGCCTCAGGTGACCACCCTGATCCAGAGCTGAGTGAAAAAGAGCAGTCAGGCAGGAGAGGAGGGAGCTCAGGGAGGAGTTTCCAGAAAGCACAAGGACATAGAAAACACTGGAAATGTTCAGAGGCAGGAGGTGTGGCCAGTATGGAATGCTGCAGGGAGAGGCAGACCAGCCTTGACCCTGGGGAACTGAGAACCTTCCTCACCCTTCATCTCAGCCCACCCAGACAGCCCTAGAAAGCAGCTGCAGAAATGGCCTGTGGTCTAGTCCCTTCCCTAGACGCCGAGGTGGAGGTGGCAGGACTCTTTAGAGCCCAGCCCCAAGTATCCAGCCCAGGTACCCAGCCCAACTCTGTAAAGTCTACTTGTGCCAAGGCCCTGCCCAGAGGCCCAGATAAGAGGCCCTCTGCCTGGAAGCGCTTAGAAGCCGGGTTAGATCCAGTTTGTCACCCTGCTTTTGAGAGGCCCCTCTCACGCCACGCCCCCAAGGAAGTTCCCCCAACAAGCTACACTTGAGGCTTGTATCCAGCTGGGCACACCCAAGTTATGTCAATTTCAAAGTCTCCTCCCTGCCAGCCAACCCATTTTCAGCCTCAGTTTCCCCATTTGTAACAAGCTGCCCTGCTACCTGATTAGGACCTGATGTCTGGGGCACAATAGATGTCTGTGCCACCAAGGCCCAGTTCAACGATTAGCAGATGTGGCTCAAACTTTGAGCAAGCCCAGCTACTGGGACCTCCAGTTCACCTGTCCATGGAGTGCCAACCACTTCTGCTGGACAGAGCCGTCCCTGAGACCCAGTACTTGTCACTGCAAGCTGAGGACCTGTTACAAGCAGAGCAGGGCGAGGGAGGGAGTCCCTGCTCCTGCTCTGGACTCGGGCAGTTAGCCCTTGGCCAGGTAAACAAGAAAGGATGAAAGCCAGGTGTGCTGTCCTCTGGGTCTGTCTTTTCAGAACCCAGCCTGAGAAGGGCTGCAGGGGCGTCAGTCACTCCGTAGGGACCTCAGTCATTCTGCCCATGCTCCAAAGGTTAGAGGCAGAGCAGGGAGGACTGAGACCCTGAGAGAAGACAACATAGGAGATAACACCCCTTACCTTGGCAAGCTGATCACAGTGCCAACCCCAGTGTGACCAGAGTCCCCTTCAACCTTAGTCTGCCTGTGTTCCCCTTAACACCAGTTGAGAGCGGGTGACCCACCTCTCATGCCCGCCATTCTCCTTCAAGACTCAAACTCACTCATGCCTAGCGATCTGCCACTTCACAGCCACCCAGCCCAGCTTCCTGTGTCTTGCTGGCAGGCCACCATGCACGGCCTTTGCCCTGCTTCTCCTTTTTGAATGAGTCCCCCCCCCTTTTCCCACTGATTCAGCCCTTGGCTTGTGCCTTCCATGAGCCACATCTGAAAGTTCCAACCACCCCAACCACTGGACTTCAGCCATGTCCTTAGCTGGGCACCGGGATACTTTTCCTGTCTCTCCTTAGCCTAGGCATCTTGGCCATTTTCCTTGGCCACCGCTGGGCAGAGCCGGCGGGACTTGACACACATCTTCGGTGGTTCTCCAGCAGCCTCTGGAGGCTAGAAGCTGGCTTTCCATCATCTTGATCCATGGCCTAAGAAGCCATAGCCCCCAGCCTGGTAGATACCTGCCTGGGGCCAAGTATCTTATCAGGAACAGACAGAAGGCCTAGGTCATCGTGCACACAAACACCAGGGCACTTCCTGCTGCTGAGAATTCCCTAAGCCAAGCCCTGGGGTAGGAGCTTCTGTGGCCCAGCACAGGGTGCCTCAGTGGTCAGTTAGTGCCTGCCCTCCCCCACCCCGTGATCCAGTGAGCCACGAGTGTGGCTGCAGCCAAGGGGAGGTGGGGCATGACTCAGCCCTGACACATCAGCTTCCAGAAAAGGAGACAGCCACCCGTTCACCAACACAGGAAGGGCCGTCGACTCTGTTAGCTGAGTTGGTGCAATGTGCATTTGCGTGTCCTCACTCTCTGGTTGAATGGGGCCGGATAGACCAGACGCAAGCCTAGGAAGCAAGCAGGGAGAGTGAGGTGGGGTAAGGGCACTGAAGTTACTCCTTGGCCTCTCGAACAACACAATACCCAGTAGGCCTTTTGTCAAAGATACCCAGCAACACTTGAGACAAGATAGAGGAGACAGGAGAAGAGAAGGGGCCCCGGGCTTTAATTCTGACCCTCACCATGTCTTGCCGAGTACATGGGAATTTTGATATAATTGAACAGTCCACCTGCAACGGATCCGCCCTGTCCTTTGAGAAATATTACAGATCATTAAGGTGGCCAAGGAACTAGTAAGTCCAGCCTCCGCCTGTCCTAGGTAGGGTCTCTTTCATCAAGGATTTATCTCCCCGGCACTCCCTTCCCCAGTGGCAAGCCTACTGTCTGAAGATCTCTTTGAGGGCAGAATTCTGTGCAAAGGAAAGGACTAGAGCCTTCAGGACGGCTCTGCAGGTAAAGCTGCTTGCTGCCCAGACTGATGACTGGGGTTCAGGCCTAAGGACCGTGATGGGAGGAGACAACTGACACCCGCAAGCTGTCCTCTGGCTTCTGCACATGCACTGTGGCACGTATGCTCGCACGTGTGCGTGTGCGTGCACGCAGACATGCAAATTGGTGTGAAGAAAGTTTCTTTTAAGAAAAATAGAGGGACGGTGAAGTTGGCTCAGCCGTTAGGAATGTGAGTGTTGTTCTTCCTGAAGATTGGTTAGTTTAGATCCCAGACCCAGAATATAGGGCTCACCATGGGCTCACCATGGGCTGTAGCTCCAGGGAGCCATGCTTCTGGCTTCTGCAGGCACATGCACATCCTACCGTGTCCCCCCTGACTCACACACATATAACCTAGATCAATAAAGTATTTTTTTAAAACTAAACCAGTGCATGCGTTCCCGAACATGTGAACTTAGCTGCAGATAAAGTAATTCAGAGCCCCGCATCCCACCAGCGGTCACTGAGGCACATGGAAGCCGTCCTCTCCTTATGTCTGCATTTGTCTCTCTTCAAGTACCTCTTGTCTTTCTGCTTTGAAAATATACTTACTAGCTTTGTTTTGCTTTGACTCATCCCGAAATTATTTTCTGAGGCAGAGGCCAAGGAGCAGGGTGCCTCCTGACTCTAGGGGCTCAGGCCCTGCCAGCAACATCCGTTCGTTCCCTGCTACTGATGGCTCACTGACTCACTGGGCAAACATCTTCACTCCTTGGCCCAGGCACGGGAGGGGACCAACGTTACAAACCCTGCCAGAGATGGGAAGGGAAGACGGATGTCATCGTCCCCACAGAAGGAAGTAGAGCTCATGAGGAGGACCTAAAGAGCTGGCCAGCCCTTCACACCCTATTCTAGCATGGACATTCTGAGCACAGATCTGCTGGACAGATAAGTGCTCTCATGCAGTGTCCAGAGGACACTTCTGGAAAGACTTACCACACAGAGCTTGGCATAGCTTTCTCATCTCCCAGGCACTGGCTCCATCACAACCGGGGTCTGGAGCTGGGGAAGGGGTGCATCTAGGAACAACTCACTGTGGGGAAGGATTCAGTATAGCATCCAGTACCTGTCCCACCTCACCCATGGGACCCTGGGAGTCAGCATACAGATTTCCTGAAGCCTAGTGAATAGCATCAGGCCAGCCACTGTCTCTCTCTAGGAATCCTGATATCACAGGTAATGAATGGGAATTTGACATCTATTTCATTTGCAAATAAGGCAAGGTAATAAAGTGTCCGTGGACGGACAGAAGTGAGACACCAGCTGGAGAGGCAGCAAGGAGGCTGGAAGCCCAGGAAGGGGGCAGCAGATGTGCAGGCCCAGGAAGGCGGCTTGAGTCGGGGTCGATGGATAGGAGAGCTGCGTCCTGGGGAGATTGCGGCTGGCTACAGCGTTAGGAGTGGTCCTCCAAGTCCAGGCTGAAGACGTCCCTGCCTGGGGAAGTAAGATACAAAGGATCATCACTGGGGCAAATCAGGAGCCAGCCTTGTGTTGCCTTGGGATACACAGGTGAGTGCAGTGCGTGGGTGCCCCGAGGCAGGGGCTGGAGGTGCCCGGCAGGCACATGAGGAAAGGTCACACGCCATAAACAAGGTTACTGCCCATAAACAAGGCAGTGGGTCCTGTCAAGCTGGGAAGCAAACTGGATGAGGGCAGTCATAGCTTCCTGTCTAGCAATAGTGCATAGGGCAGACGTTGTGTAAGAACTAGATGTTCTAAACTCATCATTCAGGCTGCGTGTTGTGCAAGCAACCCAATCCTGGGGGGGAAGCTAGAGTGGCTGTTGGCCAGTGCCCCAACATAGGGGTACTAGCGGCCATGCAACAGCACTCTTGCTGTTCCAAGGGAACCCTGGGATCAAGAATGAAGAGGAAGTCAGCAAACCCTGGGGTCACCTGGGAGGGAATGCACTTTGTTTAGATGTGGGGGGGGTGTCTATCTGGGAATGGCTCAGCACCCAGAAAGGAAATAGTTGTGTAGCATTCAGGGTCAGACCCAGAAGAGACAATCCCTCCCCTGGGCCCCAGTGTCCTCTATAAAGCAGGGGTTTCTGTGTTCAGCTCACAGGGGCTGAGAAGGTCAGAGGAGCCCAGGACAGCCAGGTGCTTATATGGGTGTGTTTGCCCCCTGAAGATTAGTCACAGGTCACCCAGTACCCGACTTAGATCTGTGATTTAGATGTAAAGGGATGAAAGAATTAGCTTGCCTCTGAAGACAAAATTAGAATTTTTGTTAAATGTAGTGGCAGGCATCTTTACCCACTGAGCCATCTCAATGACCCATAGTAGGACTATTTTTAAATTTTTATATTTTATTTTTTAGATTTATTTATTTTATCTTACGCCTAAGTGTTTTTGCCTGCATGTGTGTACAGCACATGTGTGCCTGGAGCTTGTGGCAGTCAGGGCCTTTGTAACTGGAGTTAAGGACGGTGTGAACCTGGAACCAGACCTCTGGGAAAGCAACAAGTATTCTGACTCACCGAGCCATCTCTCTAGCTCCCCACAGTAGGATTCTCAAAGGGACTTGAGCATCTCTCTACTCGTGTCAAGTCTGATGCTCGGCGAGCTGGCGAGGGAGACCACGTGCATTTCGGTCATGAATGCGCGTGAACGTGGAGCTGAAGCCCCAGAGAATGTGGTGGGTGGAGTTCACTGGCTCTGTAAGCAGGATAATGGGGACTGAGCAAATACACGCTGGTGTTTAAGGGCCGTCATGTGACTCTGAGCACGTCGCTGTCACAGGCTGAGTGTCAACCCTAAAAACTCATACATAGGTGAAGAGTCCCATAAAATACAGTGACCTGAGTCAGGAGCATGAGGAGAGGTAGGGTCACCATAGCTGGGGTGCTCCATAATCATCAAGTGACCTCTTGATACTGCCCTGTTAGCCACCTGGTATCTCTTTCTGTCCTACAACCTGCGGGGCATGCCTTATGCCCACATATTTTAATGACCTGGCTTCTCAGAGTTTCTGGGCCATCATCTGAGTATGACAGGGCAGAGTGGGTTGTCCATAGTTGATCAGGAGACTGAAGACCAGTATGGAAGCGGGGAGAGACATTCAGGGAGCCAGGGAGACCAAGTTGGGAGTGGTGGGGTGCCTCAGGAAGGACTGGGACCAGTAGGGTGGTTGAGAGCTGGCCCACAGCCGTGTCCCTTCACTTCAGCATGACATTTGTCAGTCCGTGTTATAACCTACCTCAGAACGCTTTCCCGAGACCTGGGATCCCACAGCCAAAGCCAGCGGAGAGGACATGCAGGCTCCATTCGCATCACCTGAAGAACACAGATGGAGTGTCGGCCCTAACCTATGCGTTCTGCACTTCTTCACTCCAGACCTCTCCCCCTACTTGCCCCCACCCCCTAAACGTCTAAAGACTCAAGACCAGTAAGAATAAAGATGCACTCCTTCAGAGGCAATGGTGGGACCAATCACCTTACACTCAAAGCCTCAATGGGATACATGAAGGGATGCCTTTGGGCACCTATCCCTACCCCACCCCCAAATCCTAATACCCAGGCTGTAGTTCCAATGACTGCAGAACCCCCGTTTTAGCAAAAGGTGACCCAAGGGCATCGAAAATTTCAAGACCCATGGCCTTCCCGCCTTCATTGCACCAAGCAATGTGAGAAGTCATACACATGTCTTTGAGCTGTGCTCTGATGGGGCAACCAGAGGCCTGGAACAGGAGAAGAGGTTTCTGTGTGTGTCAAGGCATGGAGGGGTAGAGTTGTGGCTTGGACTCATCGGAGGTCAGCGGAAAAGCCCAGTTGATGTCTCTGGGCATGGTTCCTGATCCTATCATGGCTGGCCAGGGGGCTGGGGTAAGGAAGGCTACCAAACACTTAGTGATCTGTGCACAGCTGTCTAGATCAGAGCCCAGCCACGAGGGGCCAGCATTTGTGCAGAGGAAGAAGGCAGGGGCAAGATGAGCACTGGTGCCTGCAACCTCATGCTGGGCGGCCCCCACCAGGAAGGCTTATCTAGATGTGTACTGCTTCCTAATGGCTGACTACACCAAGCCCTTGACCACCAGTCTAATGGCTGTGTGGATTGCCATGTGTTTAATGGGGGTATATTTCAGAGCAATGGAAAGTAACGAGCTGGAGTCGGGGATGTCTTTGTTAGATAGACAGAGAAAGGGAACTCTCAACAATATGGCTGCCTCAACAATACCAGCATGATGATGATACTGGTCCTAGCCCTTATGGACTAGTGACTGCAGAGAGAAGAAGACTCCATTTCCAGCACGGTTGGCTCCCCCACAGCCTATCCTGTCCTAAGTGGTCAGCCTGGACACCAAGTCTCCTGGACACTGGTCAGTGCAAGCTAAACGAACTGAGTAGGGGCTTGAGAGATGGCTCTGCAGTTAAGAACACTTGCTGTTCCAGTGTACCCTGGTTTGTTCCCAGCACCCACATGGCAGCTCGCAACCATCTGTAACTCCGGCAGATGATCTGACACACTCTTCCGGCCCCCGCAGGCACTTCCTGCACATGGTGCACAGACATACACCTAAACGCAGGCAAAAATATCCACACGTGTGAAGTAAAATAGAATAAGCATATTTTAAATGGACTCAGAGGGTTATACATACACATATGAATATATAAATATATACATATAATGTGTATATACTTGTAACAATAAATCAAAGAAGGGATCGTGAATTTGGGGGGAGCTAGTGAAGAGTTGGTGAGAGGAGGGAGGGCGGGAGTGATATAGCTGAAGTGCTGATGTGTGAATTTTTTCAAAAAAATACATGCGTGTGAGTGTAAGTGTGTACGGATGTGAGAGTGTTTGCGTGTGAGTATGTGTGTGAAAGTGTGTGAATGTGTGTGTGTGAACATGTGTGTGCATGAGTGAGACAGATGTAGTGCTCATGTGTGAAGGTCTGGGAAAAATCCGTGTGTGTGAATGGGGGGGTATGAATGTGTGTGAGTGTGAGTATGTATGTGAATGTGAGTATGTGTGTGTGTGTGTGGGTGAGTGTGTGTGTGTGTGTGTGTGTGTGTGTGTGTGTGTGTGTGTGTGTGTGTGTGTGTGTGTGTGTGTGTGTGTGAGTGTGTGTGTGTGTGAGTGTGTGTGAGTGTGTGAATGTATGTGAATGTGAGTGTGTGTGTGTGTGTGTAAGTGTGTGTATGTGTGAACAAGTTAGAAATACAGGAAAGTACATAGTGAGTCAAGGGTTTCCGTGGAAATGCAAGGGTGGACGTGCTATAAAATCCTAGCCCGAGAGAGAGAGAGAGAGAGAGAGAGAGAGAGAGAGAGAGAGAGAGAGAGAGAGAGATCTGAAAATGAAGGAGAAATAACCTCATCTCCAGAGATGCAAATCTGGGGGCAGAGAACACAGAGTGAAATTCTGAGGGGTCTCGAGTGTTTCCTGGCTGGCGGCTCCAGGGTACGTAAGAACGAAAACTCACCGGGCTATAAAACAAGACTTGGTTACACATCAGCTAAATGCGTACATTGTTTTATTAGTCCCTGTGTTCCATAAAGCTACTGGCATCATGAAAGCTGACGTGTCTCGGCTGTGGGCCATCAGCCAGGTGTAGCTAACAAAGACGGAGCTGTGCTGCCGCGGAAATCCAAGCGTAGGTGCCCATGAGCCTCCGTACCGTCTTCAGGGTGCCCCGTTTAACGTGCTGCTGCTCCACTGACACTCGAGACTGCAGCGCCAGAACTCATACGCATGTTCTCTTCACAAGACACAGTAGGGCCTTAGGACCTTACGCCTGAGGCCACTTTAATGGTAAGATTCCCAGTAAGACGCCCCAAGGCAAGATCATGCCCTAAAGAGATGGGGAAAACGTCTACCTGTCCGCCGGTGAGACCGACGTTCTCCAAGTGTCTGTGCCCGTGAAGGACTGCAAATGTACATCCAGTATTGATCTTAGGGCTGTAGATGAATTTCAGCGAGTAGGCAAATTCACGAACACAGAATCTGCAGATCTGAGATAATGCTCTGATGTGTTGTGCAATATCCAAACCAACAGGATCGAGCGTCTGACCTAAGTCCTTGGCCAATCAACCTGCCCACTGTCCCTTTTCACAGCAGATGCTTGGTTCTAGCTCTCACCTGACCTCCCCCAACCACCTCCACCCCCTGCCTTGGGTCAGGGATGGGTCCTCGCCAGTGTCTATCTCCTGCAGGTGAGGTACTCTCAGAGCGTTCGTGGAGACGCACAGGAGAAAGGGAGGGTGCAAAGGGCTGCTGTGAGGGGCACAGAGGCCTTTGAGGGCTGCACAGCACAGCTCATAGTCAGTTGGGTAGGAGCTTAGGGCTAGAACCAGTGAAGACCTTCTCACTAACGCCAAGGTAACTGGACGGTCCTTGTCTTTGTCAGACACCTGTTCAAGGCTGCTGGGAAGACGAGTGGTGTGCTCACCTGCTTTTATTTCCTTCTGTAACACCATCAGAGGGAGTCTCAGAGAACCCAGGAGGAAGAGAAAAGAAACTGTTTGCAAAGGCAAAAGATAAAAAGAAACCCGGATGACAGAGGGAATGAAACCAAGTCTGCTGTTTCCTGGGGCCCCGGCCTGCAGTGTCCCCTCTGCCTGCAGGAGTCACCTGCTGTACCTGCTGTTCGTCTGGGCCTTGTACACCAGGCTAACCATGCTGCCCAGCTGGAAGCCTTCTTTCTTGGAAACACCCACGCCTGCTTGCTTTGTTCCCAGTGAAGCTCAAGCTGGCAGTGCTGAGGTCTGCTCCGCCCTTGGTCTGATCACAGTCAGTCCCTGGTTCCTGATGAGGCAGGAGTGAGCTCTCCTCAGGTGGTGGCCTCAACATGTCCGCATGGGGCACAGCTCAGTGTGGGCAGGTGTGTGGGCCTCTGCCTGAGTGCGCAGTCAGCACGAGGCATGGGTGGCTGGTGCAGGCCTGCGTGTCTGTAGGCATCTAGTGTTGAGCTCTGAGGAGGGATGTGTGCACTTCCGGCTGTGAGGACAGACTTCACACTCCAGGATGTGTGCTGCCCAGAGCTATGGTTACTAGAAAGAAACTTCTAAAGTCATGGGGAGCCCAGAGAAAGCACATCTCTGAGGACACTTTGGTAACCCACCAGAGGGTGACAGTCGAGGGGAGAGAGAGAAAGAGATAGAGAGAGAGAGAGAGAGAGAGAGAGAGAGAGAGAGAGAGAGAGAGAGAGAGAGAGAGAGAGAGAGAGAGAGAGAGAGAGAGAGAGAGAGAGAGAGACACACAGAGAGAGAGACACAGAGAGAGACAGAGAGAGAGGCAGAAAGATAGAGACAGACAGGAAGACAGAGACAGAGAGACACACAGAGAAAGACAGAGACACACAGAGAGACAGAAACAGAGGCAGACATAGAGAGACATAGAGACATAGAGAGACACAGAGATAGACAGAGACACAGAGATAGAGAGATACACAGAGACAGAGACAGAGAGGCAGACATAGAGAGACATAGAGACATAGAGAGACACAGAGATAGACAGAGACACAGAGATAGAGAGAGATACACAGAGACAGAGACAGAGAGGCAGACGGAGGCAGACACATCCACAGAGACAGAGAGACAGAGACAGAGAGGAGAAAGAGAGAATATGGTGGCACAAGCCTGAAATCCCATTACTTTCCAAGGGCTGAGACAGGAGAATTAATATTTCTAAGGTACACAGTGCAACAACTCACAAAGCAAGCAAAAAGGGAATGGGACAATGGGACAGGCCTGAGGACAGCAGCAGCACTCAGGCAGGGGACATTCCTGAGAGCCCAAGCTGAGGTTCCAGGAAAGCCCCACTCCTCCAGGACCCAGAGCTGCAAACTGCCATATCTCTGACCCCTGATCCCAGCTACCAATGAGCTACTCTGCCTGCCTCACCCTGCCCTGCTTCTCATGGCCTAGCCTGACCCTGAGGTACAGCTCCAAAGGGCCCACACCTCCCTCAGGAGCCTCTGTGGAAGACCCTGGAAAAATGACACAGTTCCCTCACACAGCCACTGCCCTCTCATGGAGGGACCCAAGGGATAGTAGTCAGGCTGAGGCCAGCCAGGCCAAAGTCACATTCCTCCTTTTGGGTAAATAAACACACCCTCTGACCAAAGGCAGTCCAGAATAGAGGTGAATTAACCTCTGACCTCTTCCCAGAAGGTGCCAGACCTAGGTGATGTTGGGTAACCAGAATTGCAGCTCAGACAGAAGGTCTGGGTGCTAAGGTTGAGTGGCTGAGTGGCTCCTCAGGTGGCTGCAAGGACTGTGCATTCTAAGAACAGCCGAGTTCCACTGCAGGAACTGCCAAGACTTACATTCCAGGCTGGGCAGTGTCCAAGAGCCAGTCAGCACCTGCCTTGACAGTGCACACCCAGCACTCAGGGGCCATTCCAACACTGGCTAGCTATCAAAGGTTGCTTTTGCCCCTGGGCTTGAGATGATGGGGCCAAGCCGGGGGCGCAGAATACTGAGATGGTCGTTTACAGGCAAACAAGGGTGGGCTTAGTCTCATGCGGCAGGAGAGCACATAAACACCCCCCAGGCATGATATCGTGTCCAGGATAGAAATAGCTACAGGAGATCTAGAGCCCTTCACTCGAGGCACCAGTACGTGGAGAACCTTTATTCATGTTCGTAAACCTTTTAGAGGTACCACTTCAAGCTAGAGAAACTGAAACTCCGCTGGAGAAACTAAAACTCCATAGGCACCTGGCTCAGGTAGGAAGAGCACTTCTGCAGGTCCTCGGGACAGAGCTAGAAACTGGAAAGAGCTATATCCGGGGAAGTAGGGGAAGTAGGACTAAGCAACCTAGAACAGGGCTCCCGTGTGGGAGGCAAAGCGGGACCAGAGATGGCAGGGAACCTGATCAACTCGTGAGTCCACCAGATGGCCATCGCAGGGGACAGACAAGGAACGTGTTAGGGAGCCTTGGTAGGGCCTGACATTGACGTCAGAGGCAAAAGGGCCATTCCCAGTAGGTCTCCAGACGAGTCCTGGAATGTCCCACTCCTTCCCATCTCTCCGCCTTTGCAGAGAAGCCAGACCCGGGTGGGCAGGGCCTCGTTGGAGACCCCACCCCGCCCCGCCCCGGGCAGCACCGCCCCCCACGTGGCTGCCGCCGGGTGGGGCCGAACCGCCCCTTCCTCCCTCCAGCCCCGCCCGGCCCGCGAGCGCGGTTAGACCGTGCGGAAAGCAGCCGCGAGGCCGCCGCCCGCAGCCCCAGACGCTCCGGCGCCGGGACAGAGCACCCTCTGCACACCCTCTCGGCTGTGCCCACACCCGGTAAGTCCGCGGCTTCGAGCTAGCCTGGAACCTGGAGGGAAACCGAGTCTGGGGGCAGTGAGGGACATGATTGGGGTTGAGGAGCGGACTGCCGCGTGTGCACCAAGGTGGCCAAGAACCTGGTCCCGCGCTCTTGTCCCTCGGCTGCGGGCTGACACTGAGATGCTGATAGCTGCTCACAGGGTGTTTGCCCGGGGTCGGACTGGAGGAGTTCCCCCACCTTGCGGCTACCACATCCTGACCATGAATCAGCCACAGTTGAGAAAATAAACTTCAACTGGAGGTCCGCCTCCCGGGTAGGATAGCGTGAGCTTGCGGTCCCGCCCTGAAGTCTAGCTTCTAAAGATGCCTTCTGAAGATGGGCTAAGGCAAGCCCTTGCACACCACTGGCAGATCTGAGGGAGTGACATAGCTCTGTTTCTTGTGGCCTCCTCTGTCAACCCCCATCCCGGGCTAAGACGCTGGGAATCTTAGTAGGAACCCCAACTATCCTTGGCAGACTCCCTAAAGGACTGTGGGGTGAAGAGGGGTCTATGGGCCTGTGTGTCCAGGCTTCTAACCACCCAGGGCCCCATGGCACACGGTGACAGGTTGGACACACCAGGACCCGGTGGCAAAAATTACCCTGATCCTGCCTTGGGCTCCAGGGCAATGCACCCACGCTAAAGCTTGCATGGCCAGGTTGAAACTAGAGTCGGGAAGTCCCTCCTCACCGGTCCTCCTGTGGTATTTGCCTTTTCTGGGCCTAAGTTTCTTCACCTAAACTTGAAGGGTGAGGAGAGTAGCTCAGATGGATCCCTTCAGGGTATCACCCAGGGCAGGGGGCATTTGGGAAGCAGACACCGTAGCAAAAATGGGTGTGCATCCCAAGGCTGGACACTGAGGCTTCTCCCTGTCCCCAACCCATTGGCTCAGGAGCAACTGTTCAAGTTGACCTAGCAGGGTCCCCTGGAGCAGTAGGAGTTGGCCCTGCTGGGCTCTGCCTTCCTGTCTTTCCCCTGTGCTCTCTAAGCTCCAGTTCATGGCCAGCCAGGGCTGCCCCTCCACCCACCTACCCAAGCAGGCTGCTAGCAAGGGCTCTGTGCCTGAGCAGTCAGGGGTTAACCTTCAGGTGAGGCCCCTCACTTTGTGGGGGTGCTGACGGGCTGTCGGAGCTAATTGCACACATCTCCCCGTGCTGGGACCTGAAATAGACTTGTTCACCTCCCATCAGAGTGCACTCGTTCCAGGGGAAAAGTTTTCAGGCTCACGAAAGCTGCTGGGGGAGGCAGGAGAATTGCTAGATGGTGGGTGAAGGTGCCACCTGTGGGTGCAGGCAGGCTGCTGCTGGGCCGTTCTGGGCAGGGATGGTGGCGTTCTCCAGAGTGGGCTGGATCTTTGGGCTTTGAGGGTGCTAGTATGTTGGTCCCCGTGGTCTGAAGGACGGGGCCTGACATTATACTACCTGACTTTACTTCGGTCTTACACACAGCAGGTGTCTAATAGGTGCACAGTTCCTCGGCCAGTGGGCCTTGTGGTTGGAGAGGGTATGCCTCTCTCTTTCTAGACTGAGCTTCAGAGTGACTCTCTCCAGGGCTACCCCTGGGACCATAAGGGAAGCCAAGGAGCATCTGATGTAGATAGGGAAAATGGACCCTCTATCACTGGAGGTGTGAGACGAGGGCCCTAATATATGGCCTCCACCTTGGTAGCCTGACTAAGTGAGGAAGGTCTCATGGGAAAGTGCAGGCAGCCTGGGCCTTGAACCACAGTAGGAACTGTTCACAGCTACCCCTGCCCAGCACCCAGCACATGGATCTGTTCATAGCTACCCTGCCCGGCACCCAGCACATGGATCTGTTCATAGCTACCCTGCCCGGCACCCAGCACATGTCAACTCCAGCTGTACAGGAACTGGGTAGGGGAACATGCCTGCTGGGCCTGTGTTCCCTGCGCCCCTGTCCTAAACTGTGATTATGCAAAGAACAGAACAGGAGCCAACTAGTGTCAGTCCTCTGCTGGGGCTACCTCCGCTATCCCTCAAGCAGTGCCCCAAACCCTACTCTCCTCACCTCCCACAGTCTGCGAGCAGGTCTGTGTGCTGAGAATAGACAAGCCAAGGGCTGACGGGACCCATCTGGCCCTCTGGCTTTCGCTCTGTCTGGAGAGTATGTGAGCTACTGTCTATTCTGACAAGAGGCACGTACATTGCCTGGGCTGTAGGCATCAGTTCCTGTCCCCACATCACCCCCAGGAGGTTGTACCCAGCGATACGCCAGACAAAGCCCTCTCACCCCGTTCCCCATGCTATGGAGGTGTGAGGATGAGGCCCTAATGTGTGGCCTTCACCCTGATAGCCCGACCCTAAGTGAGGAAGTGCTCACCACAGGACAAGGTCTGAGGACTGGACGCTGCAGCTCAGAGAGTCAGAGGCCTCGTCCTGGTCAGGTAGTCTCTGCTGAGTCTCTAAATGGGGTGTGTGAAAGGCGAGCTCGCCCTTCAGTCTCCCTCTCCTACAGTGACCATAGTAGGACCTGCTGAACTTGGACACCTAGTGCCCGGGTTCATTAGGCATTGTAGATGTGGTTGGGTGTGGCTGATATCATGGTCGGGGTTTCTATTGCTAAGATAAAATACCATGACCCAAACCAACAGGACAAAAGACAACCTGAGGAGGAAAGGGTTTACTTCATCTCCCAGCTCCCAGGCCACATTCCGCCACGGAGAGAAGATAGGGCAGGAACTTAAGGCAGGAACTGAAACAGAAGCAGGAGGAGGAGTGCTTATTGGCTTGCTCCTCATGGCCTGCTCTCTTACGGTACTCGGGACCGCCTGCCCAGGGGAAGGAAGCACCACCCTCTGTGGGCTAAGCCTACCCACATCCATGGAGAGCACACTATAGACTTTCCCAGAGGCAACCTGATGGAGGCTGAGGAGCCCCTTCCCCATGACTCTAGCTTGTGTCAAGCTGACTAAAGGACAAGCAAGACAGGGTATGCACTGAAGGCCAGGCCCCTTCACCACTGTTTGAGGACAGGACGGCCAAGGCTGCTTTGCCGTCCCACTCACACTGTGGCTTTCCCTACTGTAGGGAGCAGACAGGGCAGAAGAGGGGTGGAAGAGTCCAGAGAGGAGGCTAGGTAGCCTCTGCAAGTCTCCTGCAGCCTTGGCTAACTCTTTTGGCGTGGACTCCTTGGACGGCAAATAGGCTTGAGGAGGGCAGCCTGGTCCCCGGCAGAGGCCTTGACAAAGTCACAGTGCCTGGGCAGTGGCCCCTGCCTGGACTGTCATAGCATTCCTGAGTCTACAGAGCTGGACTTGCTCAGAGCATCCCAGATCCACATGGGTACTGCGTCTCCATGGGCTCTGCCCCACCGGCAGCATGAACCGACAGTTCAGGTGACTGGAGTCTGGGCATGAGGCTCTTAGTGGATGAGAGGCCAGAGAAACTCCCATGAAGGAGTGGCACCAACGTCAAAGCCAAACACTAAAGCCAACCCAAGGCCTAGGGGATCAGGAGGGTCACACGTCCCTGCTTAGCACACCTCACAGTCTCAGGTCCCACCACCTCCAACGGGCACCATCTCCCCATCCCAGCATGGCCCTCTCCAGCACTGAGCAGGAAGTTGTTCCTTGCTAGTGGTAGGTGTGACCTGAAAGCCACCTGGACCCTTCCAAGCTTTCTAAGGCAAACTGGCCCCTCCGTGGCTCAGTCTCCCTGCCTGCCTGGTTCAGGGCTCCTGACCTCTGCACTGTGGTTTCCCTGTGTCCTCACTTCTGCTCCAGGTACAGCTCTACTGCTGCCTGGACCCACAGTCGGGAGGTAGACACCTGCTTCCACCTGGTCTAGGCTGGGAAAAGGGTGCTACCTGCCCCGTGCCTCTCTCCGTCCCACTTCATACATAGGCACGAGTGGCCTTTCAATAAGAGATCTCTCTCAGGGACATCCACGCTGAGGGCCCAGGCTGTGTTGCTATAGGCAGGAGTAGGGGCCGGACCCTTGGCTTGTTACAGAGTTCTGCAGCAGGTTGCAGGGAGGTGGGCTATCTCTAAGAGGGATAGGAGATGGGAGGTCACCTCTGAGACGGGCAAAGGGAAGCAGTGAAGTCATGGCACTTACAGACCTGATGGTTGTCGTGCGGACTGTGCTGGGTCAGCCAATCCATGCCGAGTGCGAGGGCTACTTGGTGAACGTTCTGACCCAGAATGCCCAAGTCCAGTGTGGGCTTGCTCCTGCAGAGGCCTTGTTTCCCAGCTAGGGCTTCAAACAAAATCTGTACCCGGGCTAAGGATCTTGCTTGCCCGGTTGGGCCTGACGGGCTCCCTGGGGCCAGGTGACTGAGGAATGCTGATCTGGGCCAGGGAGACTTGAGCTCCAAGCTAAGAAGAGAGGGAGTATCAGGGCACCGCCACAGTGGTTGCAATTAAAGTGACATTCTTTCCTGACAGCCATGATGCTGGCAGTGACATGCTTGCTATCCACCGTGTGAAGACAGAAACAGGACGTCCGCTGGGTTGTCTAAGGAACCAGCAGGTCAGAGGTGAAGCCCTCTCACATGGAAGCAGCCTTGTCTTCTTCTCTGTGAGCTCTGGCTGCTGCCCCTGGCTGTGCTAGAGGACATGATGATGATGTCCCTCCCCCACTCTGTGTCATTGTTCTCTTCACTCTTGGGAACTTGCAGCTGGACACTGGCAGAGGGTGGGGACGTGATCTGGCGTGTGGGTGGACAGGACAGCTTTCTCATCCTGGGCATGAACGGGGATGAGGCTGGACCCTGAGGGCAGGCTGGCACCTGTATCCTGAGGGACAACTGCTCTTCCCAGACTTGGAGAGGCCTTGCCAAAACCATCTCGGGGATCAGAGGGCTCACGGAGCCTGTTGGAGGAGGGATTGTCCAAGAATGACTGATTTTGGAGAGAGAGAGAGAGAACCCAAGCAGATGAATTCTAGGGTGAGCCTGGGGTTCCCCCAAACCCCACCCCATGACCACAAACCCCAGAGTGCAGCCCTGCAGATGCAAGGAAGTTGAGGTTAGGAGCTGGGATCCGTAGCACACTAGGCCATGGCCTTAACCCTGCCTTCCTCCCCGTGGAGCCTGGCAAACCCAGAACCCCAGAACCGCTTACCTTGTACCTCTCCCTTCCTCTGAAGGGGCTCGGCCACAGGGGGAGCTCCCCAGCCTCCGTGCTCAGAAAGTGCCCTCACAGATGGCCACTGTAGTCGCCATCCCCCTGTGCCTCACTGCAACCTTCAGAACTTCAACAATGTCAGGGGGCCAGGCTGTCAGGGTACACCTTTTGTCTGTGTACTTTATGCAGCTGGGGGGGGGGGTTGGGGGGAGATGTCAGGCTGAGAAAGGGGCCCCTCTAGTGACATTGCAGGTTCTAGGACGGCTTGAGTCCCCACACCATCCCAGAGCGGGTGGAACCGAAAGCGGCTTCCTGCCGTGGGCGCCTCCACCCTTCCTGTCTCCACTCTGCCTGAGGGGAGGAGGGCATTCTGAGACCACCCCAGTCTGCCCACAGAATCCCAGACACCCCAATGCCCAGCACCAACTGCTTCGTGCAGACCTTCCTCATAGAGAGCCGGGGCAGAGGAGTGTCCCCTTAACTCTAGCAGGCATTTCCTGTTGACCCTACTGCCATTCCGGCACAGGTGTCCTGGTGACAGTCCAGGTGTTTGTTAACTGTGGCCAAGCTCTACAGCCCGGTCTGTACTTTCCAGCAACGCTGAGAGTTCCTTCGTGTACGTTCCCTCCCAGGGCCTGTATCCTGTGCCACACATGAAGGGGGCCCAGCGGAAACCTCACTCTCCTTGCACACTCTAGGAAACCCCTTGGGAAGTGGAAATCCGGGGTTCTGCACTCTCATTCTGAGCCACAGTGACAAGAGGAAGTAGGCCAGAGTGCCACTCGGACAGTCCCTTCACCGGCTAGCTGTGTGCGCACCGTGCCTATGGATATGGGGACGGTGCGTGCTGTTAATTCTTTTGCTTCCTTGAGGCCAACTGTGCAGACAGACTGTCTTACCTGGTTGAGCCTCAGGCCAGCTGAGACCCCCACGCCCACCCCAGGGGCTCACAGCCTGGTAGGAAGATGGCCTGCTGGGAGCTGAGAGTGCTTGGGAGGAAAGGTAATGGGGTCAGAGCGGGACAGGGGCTGTCCTTCAGCCTCAGGAAGCTACCAGGAATGTGTGCACTGCTGCAAAACCGAGGGTTGTCAAGCAGTGGAAAATTTGGGCTCCTGGAAGATCTAAAAATACAGTGTGGCAGCCCCTGCCACCCAGTTCCGGAATCCCGCTTCTGCCATTCCTCCCTCCCACCCGTGGAAGACAAGCTCACTCTTTTGTGTTTCCCCCAATCCCCACTGGCTCTAGGCCCAGTAACACCCCAGGCCTTATTCTGGTGCTGGCAGAGTGCCCCCCCCTCAGAACTGCCCCTCCACCCCGGGCAGCAGCCCCTCCAGGGATCCCCTACCTGGCTTGTGCCTGCCCTAGCCACTTACCTGTGCAATGGTTCATCAGCTCCCTAGTGCTGGTGGGGGTTGGGTGCAGATGGCAGCCCCTGCCTCCCCAGGGCTGAGGAGCAAGGCCTGGGCTGCAACTCCTCAAGGGATACCTGAACCCTCCGATGTGTCTGAGAGCCCAGGGTTGCTGGCTGCAGGGCCTTCCGGCTCCTGGAACTATGGTCTGTGTTTTCCTGGATACAGAGAGAAGGAGAGTGAGATGTGGGGTCTGCAGCTTACTGGGGTTCCTTAATGTGTGCCAGGCGACCCATGCAGGGCTCGCTAGCTACCATCTCTGCCTTGGTTTCCCTGTTTGCATGCGATATGAGGTGTGTGGAGTTGGCCCTCCGCCCCCACGCAGGGGCGGAAGCCTCTGGAGTTCCCTGAGTCAGAGGAGCTGCCCAGGCATGTGGGGTGGAGGCGCCATGCCAGGCTGGCCCAGAGCTTGTGAAGGAGGCAGCCAGCTATTACTGAGAGCCACCCTCGAAAGCTGTGGCCCTGAGGCCTGCAGCCCCGATCCTCTCCTGGGAATCCTGTCAGTACTCAGATCTGGGCTGGCAGCCATAGACCCTGAGGGAGACCCTGCCTTCAGGAGTAATCTAAGGGGAAGGCCTGGCCGGTGTCTGTGGAAAGAGTGATGCTGGAGAGCCACGTGTTCCAAAACAACAAACAGTAAAAAGAAAAATGTGTGAGCTAGGCACGGTAGTCTGTCTACACCTTTAGTCCCAGCACTTCGTGAGTTCAGTGCCAGCCTGGACTGTATATACCCAGTCACAGGTCAGCCAGGGCTGCATACTGATATGATACCCTGTCTTTTTTTTTTTTTTTTTTTTTTTTTAAAAAAAAGAAGGACAGGAAAAACAAACAAACATGTATGGGTAAGGGACAATCTGCCTGAGCCCCTGGATCTAGGGACTGTATCTGCAACAGCCTTGCCCTCTGCAGTCCTGTTAGTGAGGAGGAAATTGTGTAAGCAGATGATACGGTCTTCATGTCCTGATCCCCAGATCTGCCAGAGCTTGGACACCAGCCCTTCTACCCCGGGATGCTGACTTCCTCTACTGGGTCATCCCCTACACCTTGGGCAAGGATATCCAGCCCCTCTCAGTCTTCCAGTTTTGGCTCAGAATTGGACACTTGGCCCCAGAGCTGGAAGTGGGAGGGGCAGTCAACCACTGATGCCATTAAAACAGCTGTGTGTCGGCCGTGGCGGACGCACCTGAAATCCCAGCACTTCAGAGGCACATGAGAGGTTAGGAGTTTGAGGGTCAGTCTCAGCTACATAGTGGGTTTGAGGCCAGCCTAGAGACCATGAGGCTCTGCCCCCAAAACAAAACAAAAACGACAACAACAAAAACCATTGGCAAGTATTCTAACTGCTCCCCTGACCGCTGGCTCTGCTTCTGTTTGGATCCTACTGCAACCAACCCACATTGCAGATGAGGGGGGGAGGGAGAGAGGGAGGGAGAGAGGGAGGGGGAGAGAGAGAGAGAGAGAGAGAGAGAGAGAGAGAGAGAGAGAGAGAGAGAGAGAGAGAGAGAATTTCCCTGAGATAGACAGAAAACACAGGAGTGAGGTTCTGTCCCAGCCTTCTTTGGCACCAGTGCCTTCCTGGGTATAGGTCCCCAAAGACTACTGTAATAAAGGGGTCAACCTCAGCTCTGTCAGAGGTTTGAAAGCAGGCAGGAGAGGGAAAGCTTCACAGTTTCTGTAGGGGAGAGAAAGGGAAGGCCTCCTGGAGGCCAACTGGAAATGGGACTGTCAACTAGGAGATTTGCCTTTCTCCGGTTGGTTCCGGGTTGGAAGCATGACCACAGGGAACACAGTCTTTCAGTCATTGATCAGATCCCAGATGTTGGTCTTTCTTCCTGGCCAAAGTGGCACTGTGGAATGTCTGGGTGCTGTCTCAGTACCAACCTCCATCACCTGTCCACACTCGGTGTCACCTGTCCACACTCGGTGTCACCTGTTCACACTCGGTGTCACCTGTCCACACTCACTGTCACCTGTCCACACTCGGTGTCACCTGTCCACACTCACTGTCACCTGTCCACACTCAGTGTCACCTGTCCACACTCGGTGTCACCTGTCCACACTCACTGTCACCTGTCCACACTCGGTGTCACCTGCCCATACTCGGTGTCACCGGTCCACACTCGGTGTCATCCTACAGAGGCAGGCAGCCCAGTACATGTCACAGAGGAAGGAAAGTGTTCCTCACTCTGGCATCTTGGTTTCCGGGTAGATTGGCTCCCACCGGTGAGCACAGCCATCAGTAGGGCTCTAGGGGCATAGCCTCCCATCCCCAACACAAGTAACCCGGGACAGCGGGCATGAAACTGGGGTCCACTCCACAGATGTGGGGGGCATCCCATCAGGGAGTGAGTCCACAGTCCTGGGACAGGGTGCACACAGGGTAGAAGGACCGGCCAGTGCCAGAGGGTCAGTTGTTAGGCAAGCAGGTACCCTACCTTGTGTCAGACTCTGGCGATTCAGTTACCCCAGGAAGATTGGGTGGGTTCAGCATAAAAGACTGGAGCGCCTGACCAGAGAGAACCCTGGATGCCAGAGCCAGGTCTGGGTGAGTTCATACTCTGGCCACTCAGTCTGTGCCAAAGGGACAGGGCCTCTGGCCAATGGAGGCAGGGACAGGGGTGGGGAGGCAGTTCTGGGCACCTCTTTGGGCAGCACAGAGGCTGGGGAGTGTGCAGAGCCCAGTCAGCCAGCTCTGTTCCGTGGTAAAGCTGCCACGACTACAACACCAAGACGTACTTCAGGGGTCTAACACTGCCCAGGAGGGACCAGGTCCAGGCTGGCAGCAGGGATGAGAAGTTGGAGGCAAGGCCCCGAATGGGTGGGCAGAGGCAGCCGTAAAGTCTTGCGTATCTGGGTGAGTAGAAGGCTGGGTGGCCGAAGGGGTTTGGCCTAGGACTCGGTGAAGGCAGAGATCAAGGGTAGGACCCTGGGTCCCCACCCAGGGAGGCACAGCGCAGAACTCAGGCTGATCTACCTGGCCATCCCTCTTACCTACAGGCAGGAGACAACCCCAGCCCAGTCTCAGGTGCTCCCAGTAGCTGAGACAGAGAGGCAAAGGAGAAAACTGAGGCTTAAAAAGATGCCTAGACTGGGCTGAAATCTGCCAGGGGGTTCCAGGCTAATCCCTGCTACACACCAGATGGCTTCTAAGACAGACCTACTGGCCACCAGCATTTGAAAGGGTGGGGAATGGGGAGCCAGGAAGGAGTTCTGTCAGGCAGAGTGCCTGAGCTCTCACTCACTCAAGTTACAGACTGGGTACCTCTTCAGCCCCAGGCCTCCCCTTCCCTCAGAGAGCAGAGTAGAACCCAAAACAAAGTGCACTGACACCCCAGCATTCAGTGGGCTCCGGGAACATTTACTGGGGTCCTGTCAATGTGAATGGGGGCACAGGACCAGCCTCCCGGTACTGCCTGCAGTCCTTCACCTACCCAGCTTTTTAAAATACCTGTCTTGTGTCCTGTGGAAAGTGAGGACTAAGCCCATGGAATGGCTCCGACTATGGGATCTTGTCCCAACGAACTCTTTCCCTCCGCGTTTCCCTCCCACGGCTCCGTGCTGCCTTCCTCAGATGCTAAATATAAGATCCCAGCCATACATGGTTGCAGGAGAGCCTGGGATGCCCCTGACCTTTGAAGCCATCCCCAGGGGTTTGATGGGGCAGCATCTAGGCCCAGGCAGGAAGGCTGAGCGGATGGAGGAGACAGCAAGAGTGCAGTTTGTCTACAGTTACACTTTGGGGAAAGGCATTATTTGCAGAATGTTTTAGGCCAGGCTCGTCCCCTCCCTCCACTGAGGCGGCGGGGGGGGGGTCATTTCCTAAGTTGGAGTTGCTAATGAACCAGATGAAGTTCTGTGTGCAAGGGACTCTGTCCTCTGGGTGCAGACAAACTGAGACCTGGGAAGCTCCATTAAGCCCACTCCATTAAGCACTGGGCATCCCATCGCACCTAGTCCTCAGCCTGCTCCTCTGACTCGCCCCTCCCCCCAGCACCCCTGAGGCTGTGGTCAGTGGGAAGCGCCTGGAGCCAGATAAGGGAGCCCAGAGAGGCTGGTTTTGCTGTGTCACCGCCAAGATGCCACAGCATTCCAGCTAGCATTTCTGCCTGCTGTCTGCCTCGCTGACCCCAGGCCTCTTCTAGTTGAACTGCCTTGCAAGGACAGCACAAGTCATGCCCGGGCACAGGTCTCTAACCTAGCTACCTCTTGCAAAGCCTTGAGTTCAGGGTCTCTGTGCATGTGGTAGGGCCTTCTTGTCTGCTATTCCAGTGCAGGTGGGGTGAGAGGTGCCTTTATCGGAAACAAAGTAACTGTTCCAGCCTTTCCTCACTCACCTGCAGACAAGAAACCTAAAAGAGAAACCAAGGCAGCAAACAGTGCCTCTGCGTGTCCCTTATGCCCAAGCTGTCTTTCCTTGATCAGGCTGATGGCCCTGTCCCTCTTCTGTTCCTGCAGTTTAACAAGATGTCTGTAAAGGAAGGGGCCCAGCGCAAGTGGGCGGCGCTGAAGGAGAAGCTGGGGCCGCAGGACTCAGACCCCACGGAGGCCAACCTGGAGAGTGCTGAGCCCGAGTTGTGCATCCGGCTGCTGCAGATGCCCTCCGTGGTCAACTACTCGGGCCTGCGCAAGCGCCTGGAGAGCAGCGATGGCGGCTGGATGGTGCAGTTCCTGGAGCAGAGCGGCCTGGACCTGCTGCTGGAGGCGCTGGCACGGCTGTCAGGGCGTGGGGTGGCCCGCATTGCGGACGCCCTGCTGCAGCTCACCTGCATCAGCTGTGTGCGTGCAGTCATGAATTCACAGCAGGGCATCGAGTACATCCTCAGCAACCAGGGTTATGTGCGACAGCTCTCCCAGGGTGAGCGAGCGGTAGGCCATCGTGTGAGGGAGGGCAGGGGGACCTGAGGGACTCATCAGAGAAAGCAGCCCCCCAGGTGAGGAAGGTGGAGACAGTTCACCCCCACTCAGTCCTCCAGGCCACCCTAATCCCTCCACCGGTGTCTCCTCAGTGCTGTGACCACCAGCCCTGTGCTGGCTCGCCCCTCCGGCCTCTGGGCCTTGGTATAAAGAACAGGTCCCCACATACACTCTGCCTGACTCCGTGCCCTGTAACAGAATAGCCACAGTCCTCCAGGCCTGAGCCATACTACTGATGATACCGTCCTCGGCCTTCCCAAACCTCTGTCCACACCTGCTTCTGCTTCTGCCTATCTCAAGAGCAGCTTCTGGCTTGTTGTGACCCCTTGACTGTGGCAAGAAAACCAAGGTGGATAGTGGTCTTCACGTGTCCCTCAGTGGAAGCAACTTGGTCCTACTAGGGCTCCAAGACCTTCTAGGGAGCAGTGACCAGTGGGATGGTATCCGCATGAGAAAAGAAACCGGAGACTGCCAATATGTCTATCCCGGGACCCACAGCAATTGTAGTTTGTCTCCCTAGCCTTGACCTGATTTTACCCCATCCGTCAAATCTCTTGTGGGTGTTCTCAGCATGACCAGATGAGAAGAACCTCCAAAACTTCCTTAGCTCAAGATGGGGAAGGGAAGAGCTCACAGGGAAGAGGAAGCATTGTAGGCTGTCAAGTTTGGAAAAAATGAGCCCAGAGCCACCTGCAGGGGCTGGACTGGACTGGGCTTGGCTGGACTAGACTGGGCTGGGACTGGGCTGGGCTGGGCTGGGCTGGGCTGGGCTGGGCTAGGCTAGGCTAGGCTAGGCTAGGCTAGACTGGGCTCTATAGACTACAGGCACCTGCCCCTGCCTTCAATTCCTTTCCTGAAAAGGGCCTGTCTTGGCCCAAGAGGTGAAGTCAGGATACTGGGAAAGACCAGTATGGAAAAGTCTAGGCCTTGTAGTATAGTTGTCCTCCTAGGCTCTAGCCCTGAATGCAGATCGCTAGTGTGTTAAAGACAGATGGGGGAGACAGGACAATGGGCCTCCTGAGACGTTTCTGGTCCTCCACAGCCCTGGACACTTCCAACGTCATGGTCAAGAAGCAGGTGTTTGAACTGCTGGCTGCTCTGTGCATCTACTCACCGGAGGGCCATGCACTGACGCTAGATGCCCTGGACCATTACAAGGTAAGCCGTGGGGACCCAGGCACAGAATCTCCTGCTGGAGCACACCCTGACCCCACCCACCCCACAGATGGTGTGCAGCCAGCAGTACCGCTTCAGCGTCATCATGAATGAGCTCTCGGACAGCGACAACGTGCCCTACGTGGTTACCCTGCTCAGTGTGATCAACGCTCTCATTCTGGGCCCCGAGGACCTCCGCACTCGTGCCCAGCTGCGGAGTGAGTTCATTGGTAAGTGCCCTCGTCTGCTGGTCAGGCTTCTAGAAGACCTCCAAAGTGTCTGCTCGGCCAGCCCTCCCTGGGCCATACATACCCCTGGGGATGGGGGGACTGCAGCAAGTCCTTCCCTTACCCCCAGTCTCCTTGGGCTCCAGAGAAAGGCACTGTTCCAGGATCTGGGTGACTCCTACCATTACCAACTCCTGCGGTAGATAGGGTGTCAGCACCGAGCGTTCTGTTTTGCGGATCTCTGGGTAGTCGGGACAGACAGGGTACCTGCTCCCAATTCAAGCTCTGCTCCTTCAGGCAATGGCCTCTGAACAAGCACTACCCTGTATCTAGACCTTGTCCCCTTTGGAACGTTAAGACTCTGTAATGGTCTGAAAGGAGGAAGAAGGGAGGTAAAAGGGGAGTGAAGTTCCACATGTAGAGGAACTAGAGAGAGAGGTCAGAGGTAGTCTCCAGACTTTCTAACCCCACCCATCCATCCATCCATCCCAGGGCTACAGCTGCTGGATATTCTGACCCGACTCCGGTGAGTCCCTGCTATGTCTGGTTCTGCCAGCTGCTCCCTCCCCAGTCCTTCCTTGGGGTTCCAGCCACCCAGCCCAGGCAGTATCTCCAGATGGGCTCAGAGGTTGCTTCCAGGAGTGAGCCTGGGACTCAGGCTAGACCCCTTCCTGGGCATTGCCTATCGGGGCCGTATGGCCAGGTTAGTACAGGGCTCCGTGTTAACTCGGGATTCAGACACACAGCATGTCATGGCTGTAGTGTAGTACACATGTCTGATGGTTGCTCGCCTTGCTCTGAAGCCTGGCGTTTGTCCGTGGACCCTGGCATCTCCAAAGGGAGTCAGTCCATCCAGGCGAGAACCCAGTCCTGACTATAGTCAAGTCAGACACCACTGGGACCTCTTTACTTCCAGCAAGTCAGCATCAGCAGCCTTACTGACTCCACTGGCCTAGACGGAGCCCAGTTGCAAAGCTCTGGGACCTGTCTCCAGTGGGCAGTGAGGGGGCCAGTTACTGGACAGGCTGAGGTGACATCAACCTCTGGTCCCAGTTTATACTCCTGACATCTGACTCAGGCTAAAGCCCATCCCCTCTCATGTCTCATGGTGATCTGTCTCAAGTATTGATCTTGACTATTATTTTTTTAACCCTCCACATGAGGGCCCAACCCCATCCTGTACCCATCATGATAGTCTTACCCTACCCCATCCCTGGAGATGCCCAGGTGCCCTCTGGGCAGCCTGGCAGGGTGGAAGGCTCAGACCCGTGAACTACCCCTCAAACTGCCATTCTGGCTTGCAGAGCCACAGGCTGGCTACAGAGTCAACCAACCTGGGCCTGCTAGACCCAGCGTGCTCGCGTGTGCCACGTGCAGGCTGGATCTGCAGGGAGGGATACCGGCGGTGGGACGGCCGCTCAGGCAGTTTCCCCTCATCCCTTAGAGACTTGGAGGATGCGGATCTGCTGATCCAGCTGGAGGCCTTCGAAGAGGCCAAAGCGGAGGATGAGGAAGAGCTTCAGCGAGTCAGTGACGGGATCAACATGAACAGCCACCAGGAAGTCTTCACCTCACTGTTCCACAAGGTTTGGCTTGGCTGACTAGGGCCTGGGCCTCTGCTTGGGTCAGCTCCATGGTGGCTGTGCAGCGGCACAGAGCTGGTACCAGGAGGCTGAGGCTGGATTGTCCTGGGAAAGCGGTTTTGATGCAGGTCCCAGGGCAAGCTTCCAAAGATCAAAGCCATCCAAGTTGTCTGTGCCTTCCTGCATCACGGCTAGCTTGTCATTTTGGGGGGACTTCAGAGAGCTCCGAGGCCTGCTGAGGAGGGTTCAGTAGACTGACTCACAACGGCCGTCAGTCTCGGTCTCAGTCATGGAGTACAGCAGCTCTCGTCTGGGGGTGACAGTAATAGAGACCACGGGAACCACTTAATGCCTCATAGCCTGTCTCAGTGCCACCAGTAACTGAGTTACTCATCGCCAGGGGTTTAGTGAAGTGAAGGGGCTATAGGACAGGATGCCCGTGGCACATGGTAGGATAGCCATCTGTCCGTTCTCATCAATTCAGGTGAGCTGTTCCCCAGCGTCGGCCCAGCTGCTGTCAGTGCTGCAGGGTCTCATGCACCTGGAACCTGCCGCCCGTTCAGGCCAACTGCTCTGGGAGGCCCTGGAGAACCTGGTGAACCGGGCCGTGCTTCTGGCCAGTGACGGTGAGAAGCTGGGAGGACCAAGGCGTGCCTCAGGGCACAGCCTGGTGCGAAGACCCTGAGGTCTTTGGCTATGAGGGGAGGCCATGTGGGAGGTGGCCACCCTTGGCTTGGTCTCCGTCTCTGGCCCTCTCCCTCGACTCTGCACACTTCCTTCCTACAGCCGAGGCCTGCACCCTGGAGGAGGTGGTTGAGCGACTTCTGTCCATCAAAGGGCGGCCCCGACCAAGCCCCCTGGACAAGGCCCACAAGAGCGTGCAGACCAACTTAGGCCAGAATCAGGGCAGTTCCTCCCAAAACACTACTACTCCCACAGCTAAAATGGAAGGCCGGCAGCCAGTAGTGGCTTCTCCATGCCAACATGTGGGCAGCATCCAGAGCTCCAGCATGGACGCAGCTCCACAGCTAGCAGCCTCACCCCTGCCTACCCCACCACTCTCCAGCTCCACCCCTGTGCTCCCTCCACCCCCACCGCCCCTGCCAGGCTCAGGGGCCACATCTCCCCAGCACCTCCTCCACCCCCCCCTTGCCACCCCCTTTGCCAGGCTCAGGGACCGTGTCTCCCCCTCCCCCCACCCCCCACCCTTGCCACCCCCCTTTGCCAGGCTTAGGGGCCGTATCTCCCCCTCCACCCCCACCCCCACCTCCCCTACCAGGTTCAAAGGCTATGTCTCCCCCAGCACCACCTCCACTTCCATCTCTGCCTCCACTCCCACCCCTGCCCCCCCCACCCCCTGCCCCCACCCCCCACTCCCTGGCATGTGCCCAGTTCCTCCCCCTCCCCCACTACCCACAGCAGGCCAGGTCCCTCCACCCCCTCCCCTGCCTGGTTTCTCTGTCCCCTCCGTGGTGGGTGGTGTGGAGGAGATCATTGTGGCCCAGGTCGACCACAGCCTGGGCTCAGCCTGGGTCCCCAGTCACCGCAGAGTGAACCCACCCACCCTGCGAATGAAGAAGCTAAACTGGCAGAAGCTGCCATCCAATGTGGCACGAGGTGAGCCCCTCCCTGTTCCAGCCTCTGAAGAGGGCAGGTGCATACTGCTCATCCCTCTTAGGAATGTCCACCGTTCACGTATCTGCCATCGGGGCTGGGTTCCTGTGTGTCTTGCATGGGACTGAAGGCCACCTCAGAGGATATAGTCTCATCCGGTACAGAGCCCTGTGGGTCATAGGTGTCTGCTTCGATAGACCCTGCCCTGCACAGTGGCCTAGGTGTCAGGTGCTGAAGCCAAGAGAAGGCAAGCTAGGGAGAGACCTGGTCACCCACCAGCCTGGGCGTGTGTGTCCACATGCCAGCATGGACACATGTGTCTAAATAACCTGACAATAGCTTGGGGGAGTAGGTGAGTCATTCAAACCAGGCTGGGCTCCAGGCAGCCTCCCGTTCGGTCCTCAGAGGCCTTCCTTCACACAGCTGCCTCTGGACCCCACATTAAGCATGCGTTTTAGCAGAGTACCTTGCCTGACCCTCAGAGCGCAACTCCATGTGGGCAACACTGAGCAGCCCCTGCACAGCCGAAGTGGAACCCGACTTCTCCAGCATTGAGCAGCTGTTTTCCTTCCCCATGGCTAAGCCCAAGGAACCCTCTGCTGCCCCCGCCAGGAAGGAACCCAAAGAAGTAAGGCTAATGACAGGGCCTCTCCTCCCTGGGTGCGTGCGTGTGTGTGTGTGTGTGTGTGTGTGTGTGTGTGTGTGTGTGTGTGTGTCTGTATATCTGTGTGTGTCTGTGTGTTGTGTATGTATATCTGTGTGTGTATCTTGTGTGTGTGTCTTTGTGTGTCTGTGTGTTCTGTTATTTGTGTGTGTGTGTCTGTGTGTGTGTGTGTGTGTTTGTGTCTGTGTGTGTGTGTGTGTGTGTGTGTGTGTGTGTGTCTGTGTGTGTATATTTGTGTGTGTGTCTGTGTGTATGTGTTTGTGTGTCTGTGTCTGTGTGTGTATGTCTGTGTGTGTGTATGTATCTGTGTCTGTGTGTCTGTGTCTGTGTGTGTATGTTTGTGTCTGTGTCTGTGTGTGCGTGTCTGTATGTGTCTCTGTGTGTCTGTGTGTGTATGTTTGTGTGTGTGTCTGTATGTGTGTCTGTGTGTCTCTCTGTGTCTGTGTGTGTGTGTGTGTGTGTGACATCCTCTGCCCGCCCTCCAGATACCAGCTAAAATGGGGTTTCTAGGTTACTTTTCTGGACTCCAAGAAGAGCCTGAACCTCAACATCTTCCTGAAGCAATTTAAATGGTGAGTGAGGGACGGTGCCCAGCTGAGCGGCCAGCTCTGCCCTGGCATCCCAGCCCTGCCCAGCAGTGCCCTCTGCAGGCTGTCCAGGTCCATGCATGGTCCATCCCCAGGGCAGGAGGCTGCGGGGAGCTACCACAGACTGTCTTATCTAAGATTCCTATAGCCAGGGTACAAGTGATGCTTCGGAAGTCACGGACAGGCTCCCAGGCCATAGAAAAGCCGTGTCCAAATCAGGGGAAGACAGCCCTGCCTCCCAGTTTCCAAACCCTTACCTAAGATCTCCCTCCAGTAGCTCCTCGGGGGCCTATCAGCCACCCCCCTCTCTGAGCATGGATGGAGACAGGGAAGAGGGAAATTCGTGCTCCTTGACACCTGTCTTCACCCTCTCCAGTTCCAATGAAGAAGTCACCGGCATGATCCAGGCTGGAGACACAAGCAAGTTTGATGTGGAGGTTCTCAAACAGCTCCTAAAGCTTCTTCCAGAGAAGCACGAGGTGAGCTGGGCCCTGATCGACCCAAGGAAGCAAGGATAGCAAAGACCTGACCCACCTCACCCCAGTGGAGGCCCACAGAAGGCTGGGAGCCACTGTGGAGCACCACGAGGAGCTGAAGGTAGGCAGATACTGGTCGGGCAGACAACTGTCTCCTACGTGTGGCCCTCCTGCAGATTGAGAACCTACGGGCGTTCACCGAGGATCGAGCCAAATTGGCCAGTGCTGACCAGTTCTACATTCTCCTCCTGGACATTCCCTGGTGAGCACAGCAGCCCTGGGATCCTGCTTAACCTGTGAGGAGGGAAAGGTGGAGAGAGTAGGGCAGGACCTGGCTTGGGTGAGGAAGAATGGGTGAGGAAGGCAGCCGTCCCTAGAACAGAGTCCTTAGCGCTCCGGAATGAGTCATCCAGCCTGACGTCTGAGTGTTGTTCGTGTTCCTTGCCCCCTCTCCAAGAGCAGAGGTGAGACCTCTTACATCCTGAGGCTAGCGTCTACCTGAGAAGCTCCAGGCCTCCTGAGCTGCTACCAAGTTGCCTGGGCCTTACTTCTGTCATAGGGACAGGCTTAGGCGTGTACATGGTCTCAGCCCAGGCCGTGGGGTCCCTCCCTCCGCCCACCCGCCAAGGGCAGAGCATGCTCCCAGTGATAAGCATGGTGGAACCTCCAGGCCCTAACCCCCTACTGTGCCGCACCAGCTACCAGCTGCGGGTGGAGTGCATGATGCTGTGCGAGGGCACAGCCATCGTACTGGACATGGTGCGGCCCAAGGCCCAGCTGGTGCTCACCGCCTGCGAGAGTGAGTGGGGCCCAGAAGCCTACGGGGTTGTGGGGGGACAGGTCTGCCGTATGTGTCAGCCCCTGCTGGAACTATGTCACGATGGCTGCTGAGAGCTAGTGAGGTGCTGGTTTTCCCACGAAAACCCATGGTCACCTCTGCTGCTACCACACACACGCACACACGCACGCACGCACACACACACAGAGTCCTGTACACTCACTCGTTGTACACTTGGGTGAGGACACATACTCTATACCCACAGACAAAGCATGCGTGCGTATATAGCCACATACAGACACACACACACACATGCACGCAGGGGTGTACTACATACACACTCATGTACAAGTGTACATCTGCCTCCTGTGAACAAAGAATGACAGGAACCTGCTTGACCACTGACCAAGGACACAGATGGGCTCACTTCTCTCACACACACAGCATGGTACATCCCTGCTCCCATGTCAACCGCTGAGCTGGGAGGGTCCTCCCTGCCACCCCGTGGGGCAGGGTCCTGAGACTTTTGGGGGACCACCAGTTGGAAGAGGCTCCTGTAACGTTCCAGAGTCCTCACCCAAAGTACATGGTAACAGCCATGCACCTGCTGGAGCCGAGGGTCCAGCAAACATGGACACGGCAGAAAGTGTTCCCGGTGTCCCTCTGCCTGTCGACGATGAAGGAGTTTGTAATCCCATGTAGCCCCTGCCTTGTTTCCTTTCTGGTGCTGTGATGGGCCTGGGGTACCCCGGGGTACCCGGAGGCTTCAGGCCTTCCTTCAAACCCGCTCATCTGTCACAGGCCTGCTCACCAGCCAGCGGCTGCCGGTCTTCTGTCAGCTGATCCTCAAAATTGGGAATTTCCTCAACTATGTAAGTCAGAGCCGTCCTGTGGCCCACCTCCCACCACACCCCGAGAGCCAGGGGGCTCACTCCCTGTCCCCCACAGGGCAGCCACACGGGAGATGCGGATGGCTTCAAGATTAGCACTTTGCTGAAGCTCACAGAGACCAAGTCCCAGCAGAGCCGTGTGACGCTGCTGCACCATGTGCTGGAGGTGACCTCTGGGGAGCCTGTCCCTGTGGCTATCCCGACTCTGTCCTTCTTCTTCTTGAGACTGAGCCATAACACTGCCCATCCCCAGCAGGCCTTCCCTGCCACCACCACCACCCCCGTACATGTCGGGACAGGCTTGAGGCATGATTTAGAGGCCCCAGGAGAGTCAGAGGGCTGGCGGGGGTCCTACTCATGATGGTGCAGGCTGATACCCTGCACAGGCTCAGGACCAACGGGGATCTTGCTGGGCACACTGTTACAGGAAGTGGAGAAGAGCCACCCGGACCTCCTGCAGCTGTCCCGGGACCTGGAGCCGCCCTCTCAAGCTGCAGGGTGGGTGTTCCTGCCAGCCCAGAGCCTTAGCAGCTCAGACCTCAGCCTCTGATTCCAGCCTGCCTGACAGCAGAGCCTGGTTAACAGCTAAAGCATAGCCCTGTGCCTCAGGACCACTCCAAAGACGCTGACTTTCGCTGTGGGACAGGAGCGTGTCAGTTATAGCGGTGTGACTTAGCTCAGAACGTCAAGCCCAGAAAGGGGTGGGGTGACAGTCGGGCACAGCCTCTCTGCCAAGTGAACCTTCTAACAGCATAAGCTAGGTCATTCCAACTCATGATGCAGACGAGGAGGCCGAGGCTTGGGAGTGATGTTGCCTTGGGTCTCAGCACGCAGCCATCAGGCTAACACTACCAGCTGCAAAGTCTGTGCTCCCGGGTTCCACAACCTTGGCCTCAGGAACTTTCGGTTCAGCAGCTGCCAAGCCTTAAGGCTAATCAGTCAAGAATGGAAGTGGACCAACAGCTTTGTTAAGACACAGGCACTGTTCTACAACGAGGGACCAGTATCTTAACAGGACTGGTTGAGTTGAGCGTTGGCTCCTGGAACCTGCAATGTGAAAAGCGTGAGGGACCCAGGGCCCGTAGCGGGGTGCGTGGAGAGGCCTGTGTAGCCTCAGGGACTGCGCAGTGAAGGGTCCGTTGTGACCGCTTTGTCAGCGGGCACCTGATGATCCCACCGGTGTTGCCTTCTCTGCGCCTTTCAGAATCCACTTGGAGATCATCCACTCAGAGGCCAGTGCCAACCTGAAGAAGCTTCTGGAAGCAGAGCGGAAGGTGTCCTCCTCAATCCCTGAGGTGCAGAAGCAGTATGCTGAGCGCCTGCAGGTAAGCTGGGCAGTGGGAGTCCCGTGGCAGGCAGGCAGAGAACACTCCCAGTACATTCCATGGAGGAGCGCAGACCCTGGGATGCCCAGGGTTGTGTAGACTGAGTAGGTGGGCGAACAGCTCTGCTGGGGAACACAGGCCAAGCGGACAACAGCCTTAATCGGGAAAGCAGCTTCTCTGGCTCTTCCACGGGCTCCCTGGCCCTAAGCTGAGGCTTCCTGGTACACCCAGCATGCCACAGATCCCATCCTCCATAGAGACCTCTGCCCAAAGGTCCTGTGCCTAAGGCCTCACCAGCATTCTCCTACTCGCTTGGTGCTGACCGAGACGTATGTCTTAAGGCCAGCATTGAGGCCTCCCGGGCGCTGGACAAGGTGTTTGACGCCATTGAGCAGAAGAAGCTGGAGCTGGCTGACTACCTGTGCGAAGACCCCCAGAAGCTGTCCCTAGAGGACACGTTCAGCACCATGAAGACCTTCCGAGACCTCTTCACCCGTGCCCTGAAGGTGTGTGGCGGGCCCAGGGAGGAGTCAGGTGATGCCTGAGACCAGAGTGGGGTTCCCAGCCCAGCCAGGTAGAATGTGCCCCTTGGTTCCCAGCTGTGTCTAGGTCCACCCTACTTGTCCTTGGTGACCCACTGAGGTGGGTGACAAGGCTCCTGTCTGTCTGAGCAGGAGAACAAGGACCGGAAGGAACAGATGGCAAAGGCGGAAAAGAGAAAACAGCAGCTGGCGGAGGAGGAGGCACGGAGGCCGAGGGATGAGGACGGGAAGCCTGGTGGGTCTAGGGGGCAGGTGGGAGCCTCAGAGCCTTGCCGCGCTTCTCCAGCTCTCCTCGGGGTCCCTGGGAGGGCCTCCCGACCTCCGGGCTGCTCTCTAAGGCCTATGGCTCCGCTCTGCAGTCAGGAAGGGGCCTGGGAAGCAAGAAGAGGTATGTGTCATCGATGCCCTGCTGGCCGACATCAGGAAGGGCTTCCAGCTGCGGAAGACAGCCCGGGGCCGGGGAGACACCGACACAAGTGGCAGAGTGGCTCCAGCAGATCCTCCAAAAGTCACAGAGCCTGGTGAGACCTGAGCCCGTGACCTTCTCCCCACTCCCTCCCACCATTTCTGTCCGTGCCTGCCTCCAGGAAGCCGCCTGGGACCTGAGGACCCTCGGGGACCCCTACATACACTGTTCTAGAGACGCTTAGGGGCAGGGAGTGAGATAGTGATGCTCTGAAAATGACCTATGGGAGGGCTCTGCCTCTCCTAAACATTGTCACCTATGGGTGGCCAGAGGGTGCGGGGCTTGGTGGTCTACTGATGGACAACCCTGAGCTTGGGACCTCAGATGTTAAGACAGGTAAACTTTAGGAAGGACTTCACTCCTGGGACTCTGGAAATGGATGGTTTTTGTGACCTGTTGGGTATCCTCCTGTCCTCTCTGTGTGGCCACACTGAAGATACTGCCTTCCCTTGGCCCGTAAGAAACCATGTTGGGGAGGGGGCTCACGAGACTGAAGTTTACAGTAGTTTAGGAAAGTTCAGGGTCAGGGACACTTCCGGGGTGAGACCAGAATGCCTAAAATCCTGGCCCTTGCCCTTACGGACACATTCCTCTATCCACAGCAACTGCCAGCAATCCTACCCAGGGCACAAACCAGCCTGCCTCAGAGCCAAGCTCTGATACCACAGCAGCCGGCGAGCCACAGGGCTGGGACCTTGTGGACGCTGTAACCCCCAGCCCCCAGCCCACCAAAGAGGACGGTGGTCCGCCATCCCTGGAGAGGCGTTCCTCCTGGTATGTGGATGCCAGCGACTTCCTGGCCCCTGAAGACATCTTAAACGCCCAGCCCTCTGAGGGCGCCTGGCCAGTGACTCTGGGAGATGATCAAGCTCTGAAACCCCTTGAGTTCTCTAGCAATAAGCCTCCTGGGGTGGAGCGCTCACACCAGGACGCTACAGATCCTGAAGCCCTGTGGGGTGTCCACCGAGCTGAGGCTGACAGCACCAGTGTGCGGCCAGAGGATGCTACTGAGCGAGGACAGGGCACCCACCTCCCTCGCCCTGGAGAGGATGAGGACGAAGAGGACACGGCCCCAGAGTCTGCACTCGACACCTCCCTGGACAGGTCCTTCTCTGAGGATGCAGTGACAGATTCCTCAGGGTCTGGTACCCTCCCCAGGGTCCAGGGCCGGATCTCGAAAGGGACAGGCAAGCGGAGGAAGAAACGCCCCTCAAGGCGCCAAGAAGGTAACTGGGAGGTGGGCGGTGGTGAGCAAGGCTGGGGGACAGCTGGGCTCGGGCATGTGGTTAAAGCCAATTGCTCCACAACAGGGCCTGGGACCTCTCCCTGCTATCCTGCTGGTCCCTCCCTTACCCCTGCGGGTACTCCAGGCTCAACCAGCATCCAGGAGAGAGGGTGATTCAGTGGGGCACAGCACTTCACACAAGAGGGCAGCTTTGGGGGCCACTGCCTGCATCGCTCACCTGCAAATTCCTGCCTCCACACCCCCTTCTGCAGGGAATGGAGCGGGGTAGCCCTTGGCTCTTGCTCCTGCAGAGTGGTCGGACATTAAGTTCCTAATTGCAGCTTCCTTTGTCACCATGACCAAAGGGTCAGCTTTGGTCTGGTGGTCAGTTTCTGACCCTGACCAACAGCGCTGGCATGGCTAGCCCGGCCCCCACAGATCCCACCACCCTAAGTTGACGGCTTATGACAGCTGCCCCCTATCATAAGCTGATGCCCGTGTTTCCTCTATTTGAAAGCAGAGTTTGCCCCTGATTCTGATGATAATAAGGCAAAAAGGCTGTGTGTGATCCAGTGAGGTATGTATGCAGCCCGGCTCCTGTTGACTAATGACCGCAGCGGGCGCTGGGGCCTCAGCCTGCTGCCTGGCCCTCCTGAACACTAACCTAGCTTGTCTCCAGCTCTCTGGGTATATCAGCAAACCCCTCCCTTGGCTCATGGTGGTGGTGCCTTTGCTGTGCTGTCTTGTTAGAGAAGGCCCAGCTGCCAAGCCTTGCCTGCCCAGGGTCTTCTCTCTCCCAGTAGGACACAACCTCAGAGCTGGACTCCAGATGGGCCTCCAAGGCATGGTAGATAGAGCCAAGCCAGGCTCCCGGTAGGGAGTAGGACTCCAGGCCTTTGTGGGCACAGAGTGGGGATCTTTGGGGATGGCTGTTTCTTAGGCCTGCAGGACAGACTGAGGTTGTTCCTATCCCTGTCTCAGCCCTACCCATGGTCAAGGTAATTGCAGCTTTACTAATCCCAGTTCCCTGGGAGACTCCTTCCCTCTACACCGGGCCAATCCTCCCAACACTACTCCAGCCTACCTGTGGTCCAGGTTATGGTCAAGCGCATGCCCAGAAAGACTGTACAGAAATGGGTGTGTTGAGTGCAGATGCTGCCAGAGGCAAAGGGCCAGGGCCTCCCCTCTCCATTGCCAGGGCAGAGTCGGATCCGTGTAGATGCCAGGTTGTCCTAGATAGGGTTTTACTGCTGGGAACAGACACCATGACCAAGGCAAGTCTTGTAAAAAAAAACATTTAGTTGGGGCTAGCTTACAGGTTCAGAGGTTCAGTCCATTATCATCAAGGTGGGAGCATGGCATCCAGGCAGGCATGGAGCAGGTAGAGCTCAGAGTTCTACATCTTCATCTGGAGGCTACTATGAGGAGACCGACTTCCAGGCAGCTAGGAAGCCCATGCTCACAGTGACAGACCTTCTCCAACAAGGTCATACCTCCTAACAGTGCCACTCCCTGGGCCAAGCATATGCAAACCTTCACACAGGTCTTCCTCCTATGTGCCACAGTGGGGCTTCTGGGCCCCACTCACGGCCAATACATGGCAAAAGACGTTAAAGATGCACTTGGACCAGCTCAGGGCCCTGTTCTGCAGCCAGGTATCATGGATGGAGGAAGTCCGACTGAAACAAAAATGTCTGTCCGCATTGTCACCTTTGAGAGCCTGAACAAACCCCGAACACCTCTGACCTGGCACAGGGACCCTGGGTCTGCCTGCCTGGCACTCTGAACTTGCTGGCTACTGGGCTGAAGTCTCAGGATCGAGGTACAAGGACAAAGCCTGTTGGTGCTATGTAGACAGGAGCCCCAGGGGGCTCAGAGCAGGGGTTTACCGTTACTCTTGGTCCAGCCGGCACAGTGGTTTTCCTCGTTTTTTTTTTTTTTTTTTTTTTTTTTTTTTTTGGTGCTGTTGACCCTGCAGTCTGGACTGCCCCCTTGGGCAATACATTTTGATGGAAACCAACTTCTGTGTTCCCAGATCAGCAGCCTCTCCATGCCGAGCACCCCTGTTCTAGCTAACCCGGACATGCTACACCCTGCCGTGGTTGGTTCATCTCCCTACTTCCCGCCGTGTCTTAATAACACGACAGGTGGATGGACAGACGGACAGACGAAGCTTTGACAGCTAGCCACTGCTCTGCTCCTTTTCTCTCGTCTTCTGAGTAAATTCTCAAACTCAAGCCTCCCAGGGGGAGCCCGGAACCCCACCCACCACTAGTGAAAAAGCAGCTTTTTAGGCAGCTCAGAGAGTGTCCGGAGCAGGGTTCCTACAGGCTCAAGTTGGGGGCAGTTTCAGTGTGTGGCTGCCGGCCCAGGGCCCTCCCTGGTCAGCACCTAGGTAGAGAGGAAGCAGGAAGGACCAAGTCCAGCTCAAAGGACCCAGTGAGGCTGGTTGAGAGCAGACGGTGGGTATGGGTCTGTGAAAAGAAAAGTAGGCCGTTGGGAGCCCGCTGAGGACAGTCTGGCTCAAGGCATCACACCTGGTTGCGGCAGCCTCCGAGACAGCAGCCCGTGGGTGTGAACTTGGCTCCATCTTGGCTGAATTCTGCTGCCCCAGAGAAGAATCTGGCACCAGAGTGGACCCAGATACGTGTCACAGCCTTGGAAATCGATGGCAGCGAGACCCTTTATTGGGCACCTAGAGATTTTGGAGAGGTGGTTCCTAACATTGTCATTCCTTTCCCACAGGCCTCAGGTCCAGGCCCAAAGCCAAGTGACTGCCCTCATCGGCTCAGCACATCGGCGGGTGCTGGATGTGCCGCCTGCAGAGGCTCTTCGGGGCCAGGCTGGGACTGGGCCCCTGAGAAAACCCAAACTCCGTGCCTTACCCAGTCAGGATCCTTGGGAGCCTTGGCCCTCGATGCCAGGACCTGGCCTAGCATCACCCTGGGCCACCTGCACGTTCATGGCCTCATCATCTGCTTTGCGAACCACTACCCACCCCCTGTCGCATGCACCTTCCACCCCTGCGGTGTCTGACTCTAGGGAGATAGGTACAGGTCTGTGATGGGCTGAGACATCCCCCCCCACCCCCACGGCTCATTGGTTTCTTTTAGCTGAGTGCTGTTTTCTGCAGCTTTGCTATGGTGAGTTGGGGGGTTAGTGAGGGCCTGAGGGATGCTTGTTGGAAGTACTGTGGGTAGGTCCTGGCAGGTTCTTAGGGAACAAACAAACAAAAGACTCATCTGCATGTGGGTGGTGACCTGGCCACAGCAGCTGTCCTCTCCCTTGCTGTCTGCCCAGTGGGGATGAGCTGCCCTGGCTCAGCCCCTATCCGGTGTGCACTGTTGAGTCTGCGGGCCAGCCGGGATTTTAACCAATAAAGAGCAACCTTGTCTGTCATGAGTGCGGTGTCTAGACCACGGGAATAGGTAGTAACATTGGGAGGGGGAGGGCGCTCCTCTTCCCCTGTGGCCCTGGAGGGAAGTGAGTGGGAGAGAGGATAGGTGGGAGTGCATGGTGGAAAGATGGATGGGTGAGCCGCTGATGGTGACCTCGATGGAAAAGGGCATCTACTCTCCTAGAGGTGGAAAGGGAGCAGGGGAGGAAGCCCAAAGGGCGGGACCTGGGCCCCGTGCATCCTGCTGCCTGGCCCGAGTGGTTTCTTGGGTCCGTAGATGCAGTCATCCCTGCTCGCACCCCTTGCAGGAAGGATGAGGCCCTCGGACATGTCCTGATGGTCTCCTTCATCAGACTGTCTCTTGCCACTGAAAGAGGGTGAAGGGGGTGGTGAGCTAGATGGGTTGCAGCAATATCAAGTGGGAGCTTTCAGACACTTGGGCTGCATGGATGTAAGGCCTGAAGCCAGGTAGTGCCCTTGGGCAACAGTGGGCAGGTGCCGGCCATGTTCCTCAGAGGCTCTTGGTAAAAAAAGTGTCCTATATCCACTCCTGCCAGGGGGGATCCCAGCCCAAGAGGGAAGTAGGGGCCTAGGGCAGGGAGGCTATGTTGGGGTTCATGTCACCTTCCTGCTGGCCTGACCCAGCCCTCTGGAAGCTGCTTTCTGCCCCCCAACCAGCAGCCAGGGCACTGTCCTTAAATACTATCCAGGGACTCCGTCCCCAAACTCCCAGGAAGTGCAGTCACTCCTGGGCCAGGATCAGTGCTGGTGCTCTGTTTAGAGGGTCCCAGATAGTCCGCTGCGGCCTCGTTTCTGTGCGTGAACAGACTGGGCCACTCCCCAAGCATCTGCTGAGGGTTCTCAAGCCCCAGGGTGGTGAGGATAGGAAGGAGATGGGAACTAAGACCAGACAGGGGCAAGTGGCAAACGGCTCCCCACCGCCATAGTGCGATGGCTAATTTGCATTCTGCAAACCTCACCCCACACACTGCAGACCTCTTCTGCCAGTCAAAAGGCCATGATGGTCAGCAACTATGGTCCAAGAGCCTAAAGAGATGCTCAGCAGCTAAGCACATGGTTTGCTCTTGCAGAGGACCCAGGTTGTGTTCCCAGCGCCCACCTGGCAGGTAACAGCCATCTATAACTCCAGTCCTAAGGAACCTGATGTCCTCTTCCGGCTTCTGTGAGCAACATGCATGTACGTGTCGCACAGACATACGTGCAGGCAAAACACTCACGGTTTGTTTTTTTTCCCTTCAAATCCATGATCCAAGTTTTCCATTACCCCAAGAACTCCTTCATACTCCCGAGAATCTACTGTTCTGGCCTTAGCCCTACCATCCGGCTTTCTCTGGATTTGCCCATTCCAAGCTTGTCATATAAATAGAGGCGTTGAACATGTACGGTTCCTGCTGTGGCTGGCTGCTTCCAATTGTTGAGATTTGTAGGGCAGAGCTTCACAGCTCATGGCTGAGTCACATTCTGTGACCGGCTGGATTATGTTCCCTTTTCCCATTCAACAGGCTTTGTGTGCTGGGGGGGGGGTATGGGGAGGAGTGGGGTGTGATTCCGTTTGGGCACGTGAACGGTGCTAAGAGCAGAATGTGCATGAGAGGCCTGGTGTGAACTGTTTACACCTCTGCTGTACACACCTACCTGGGCTGCAGGCTGAGTGTAACTAACTCTTTTTTTTTCTTTTTTTCGGAGCTGGGGACCGAACCCAGGGCCTTGTGCTTCCTAGGCAAGCACTCTACCACTGAGCTAAATCCCCAACCCCAAGTAACTAACTCTTTAAAGACTTGTGCAAATCCTCTGCCTTATTCCCACCAGGGGTATTTTTAAATTTTATTAACTGTGGGGTTTGTGGGGGGGTGTTTGCTGCAGCATTCGTGTGGAGATCAGCCTCAGAGAATTGTTCTCTCCTGCCATGTGCCTCCAGGGAAAAGGTGGTAAGTGCCTTTACTGTCCAAGCAGTCTTGCCGCCTCCTTGGGCTATTGCTTCTAAGCTGCCTAGCTCTGTCCTCTCCCTCTGGAGTTGGGATATTCAAGTAAAACTGAGTTGTGAATGGTCTGCCCCTGGTAGAATGCCTACCCCATCGGTCAAACCTGGGAGGTGAGCACTTCACCTGCCTGAGGACGGAGACCACTGCCTCCCCAGCCTTCCTCCTCACTGCTTTCTGGAAGTCACCCTAGTGGCTAACAGACCTGAGAGGAGCCAGCCAGTGGCAGCTATGAAGCACCTAGAACCTTGTGCAGGCTCGTGGGTGCCAGTTCCTCGGCTGTGTGACGTGGTCTCCTGGTAACCCAGAGGGAACCATAGGTGGTGCTGTGCCAGCATGCCCTCCCCCTAAGCCTATGCAAAGCTTAACTGAAGCCACTTGTCTGAGGTCACACAGCTGCAGAGCCAGAATACCCCCCCAACTTAGTGGCTGCTACACTGCCCACCATCCTGGACCCGGCTCACTGAGGGGGTGGGGGTGCTAATTCAGGCTGAGCCTTGTGACTGGTAGGGCCCCAGCTGTTGAGCCTGAGTGAAGCTGTTTTTAGAAAAGCCCTCCCCTTTCTATCTGGGCCCTTAGCTATTTATAGACTCAGGCTTAGGAGGGTTGGTGCCCAGGACCCATCTAAGCCCCCATAGTAGGTCCCTCTGAACCCTAACTCATGCCTTTCACCCAGAACCCCATGTTTACCCCAGGTTTCCCCCCCAGGAAAGGGAGCCAGGATTCCTTTCAGGCCTGCAACAATACCTCCCAGGGGACCAAGGGCAAGCAAGCATTAAGGTGACTGAAGTGACATTCAACATGGACCTTTTTTTTAAGATTTTATTTATTATCTTATGTATATGAATACACTGTCGCTGTCTTCAGACACACTTACAGAGGGCATTGGATCTTATTGTGAGCCACCATGTGGTTGCTGGGAATTGAACTCAGGACCTCTGGAAGAGCAGTCAGTGCTCTTAACCACTGAGCCACCTCTCCAGCCCCCCCAATGTGGGCATTCTTAAAGCATGCTCTTTCTCACCTGGAGAAAAAGTTCATTAACCCTTGCATCATTGCCTCTCTCCTCCCTCACTCCTCAGAAACTGCTGTGCCCCATCTTCTCCTGTTCACCCATCTCCATTCCTGCATCAGCCTTCTCTGCCTGCTTCTCCTTCCGGGCACAGCTTCCTGAAAGACCTTGTCCGGTATTTCTGCCTGCCCCAGCCACTTCTCAGGAGATTGTGGCCTGAACCACTAACTCTACATCCCTCTTCTACTCATTTGTCCCCTCCCCACTGTAGCACTGAGTGAGGCGGCCAAGGATATGTAGTCAACACATAAAGGCTGTAAGTCTCCTCTGAGAGGTAGTGTCCACACCTCTTCAGTCATAGCAATTGAAGAGAGTGTCTATATCCCTAGGTGAAACAAAAGTCACAGATTACCATGACCTGCACAGCCAAAGAGGTAGCAGCAGTGTGGCTGAGGCTGGCTGGGAACAGCCTCTCTTCCCCAGGGTGGCTGTTGGGGGTCAGGCCCCCAGAGGGTATATCCAGCCTCGCTGGACTTCTGACAAGCCTGAGAACTGCCCCCAGGACAACAAGGAGCCTGACAGCTCTGTGAACCTGTACCCGGGTCAGTCAGCACACAGTGGGGGGTGCACCACACAGGCCTCCCAGCCCCAGGGTCTGTCTTCCTTTATCCCTGTTTCCAGTCTGGACTGACCTGCTTCATCTACCTCAGGAGTGAGCAAGAGCAAGGCAAAGCAGTGTATCCTTGGAGGAGCCCAAGAGTGGCACCCTGATGTGGGTCTCTTGGAAATTTGGATTCTGCTCTGTTCCTTTGTCCTTCAGGTTGCTCTGACCCGGGGTGGTTGGGGGTACTTCGTCTTACACTTGGCACTGGGGTCTGGTCTAGCTACAGCCACCCAAGAGCTGCACGTCCCGGGCCAGCAGGGGCGACTATGTGGCCTGGTGGACTGAGGTCATCCTCAGTTAAGGTGACTTTCTGGGCGGCTCTCAGGAGACTGGCTCCCAGGTTCACAATGGGAAAACGGGTGACCCCGTAGGCAGATCCTCCAGATTAGCGGCAAAGAAATATTTTTGTGGCTCTGCTTTTGCCATCCACTCTCTTGCGCCATAAAAACCAGCCATCTTTGCAGTTTCTGCAACTCCGAACCCTGTCCTAGCCGGCCAGTGGGCGGGGGTAGAGTCCGGATCGTGCAGCACTGGCACCTCTCTCGTCCTCGGGGGCTCTGAGTCATCTGCTTGCCTGAGTCGTGTTGGGGCTTCTGCACCCTAAGTGCGCGCCACCTGCAGCAACAGCGGCAGGGACAGGGACCTGTGGCCACAGGTCACCGAGGTGCGTCACCGCGTGCGCAGGACCCGCCCCCGGCCCGCCCCCCTCTCTAGGCGTCCGCATTTAATGGAGCGAGAGCTCTGGAGGCGGCGGGCTCTCGCTTGGCCCAGAACAGCGGAGGAGCTAACCCAGCATGTCCGGGACCCGAGCCTCCAACGACCGGCCCCCCGGCACAGGCGGAGTCAAGAGGGGGCGGCTGCAGCAGGAGGCGGCGGCGACAGGCTCCCGCGTGACCGTGGTGCTGGGCGCGCAGTGGGGGGACGAGGGCAAAGGCAAGGTGGTGGACCTGCTGGCCACGGACGCCGACATCGTCAGTCGCTGCCAGGTGCGGGCCAGGCGCCGAGTCCCTCCCTAACCCGCCCAGCGAACCTCTCCCCTTCCCCGGGATCCAGATGAACCCCTTCCTCCTGTGCCCTGAGTGGGTCATAGTCTTTTGGATTCCTCCCTTCCAGGAGCACCTTCCCCACCGACTAAACCTCCCTTCCTACACACACACACACACCCTCTCACACCAAGCTCTTGGCCTCCCACCACCCACCCACCTCCTTCCCAGGGCAATGGCAGGATCCCGAGCTAAAAATATAAGTTGCTGAGTTGGGGACATGGGATCCTCAGGGGTAAGACGTTCCAGGGCAGTGACGGTTTGCCCTCCAGTGGAGAGCGCCCCAACGGGGTGGGTCGAAGCACCCCAAGACTCAGCAAAGGGTGAGAGCTGCTTTCTGAGAAGGGGGTGTCTCTGGTGAGTCAGCCAGCAGAGACAGGATGAAAATAGGGGTCTAACCCAGAGGAAGACAGGGTTAGGGACCTGAAGCAGAGTTTAAAGGGGTCCTGGCTGACATGGAGAATGGAGGAGCCACAGATTTCCCGGGCAGGGTGACCCAGTGGCTGGTAGTGCTCAGAGAAGGCCGGAGAGGGGCTTTGTGCTCTTGGCCAGCTGTAAGCTGCTCTGAGCACCCATATTTGTTCTGAATGGCTCTGAACAGTGGGTGGGTATACTCCTGGGGCTACTAGCCTGCTCTCCTTAGGTCTCTGTGGTGCCATGCTACAACGGACAACCACACTGCCTCTGGGGTGTTAACCTCAGCACAGAGAGCTCAGTTTGAGGGAAGATACTCTGTCATAGGGGTTTGGAGCCACACTTATGGCTGCGGACCCAAATGAAGGTGGGGACACCTGCTGGAGTTCTTTCTCCCTGGTTCTGTGCCTTTGGCTTTCTCGCTGAGTTCCCAAGGATTCAGCAGGGCTCAGGAGGCATAGCTTGGTTCTCTGGTCCACATCTGCCCAGCTGGGGATGTGGCTTTCTGGAAGTTCTCCCAAGGATGAGATAGCCTACTCTCTTACCCTGTTCACCCCTCTCTCTTGAAGTCTCTGGGTCCTAAGGACAGACCTTGGACCTCCTACCCCCTACACCTTGCTTGCTTTGTCCAGCTATGTGTGTGCAACTGGGATATACTCCCAGTGGCCTGTAGTCCTGCTCTCTCCAGTGACCCAGCACCACAGTCCCCACCCTCCCTCGGGGCCATTTGCTCCGGTGGCACCTACAGTCTTTCCGTACAACTTGCTGGTTTTTGGTCAGCACTGTCAGAGAAGCCCCGTAGTGTGCCATGATGATCCCCGGCCCCACCTCCTTCTGTGGACACAGTTCTGGGTGAAGATGGTCCGTCCTTGCTCTGTGCCCAAGTCAAGATCCCCATTATCCTGACAGGACCTTCACAGAACAGAGCGGGACCACAGCCATCCTCTCAGATGGGCTATCTCTCCCTACCACCTGACCTCCCCAGCAGATCCATGAGAGGAGAGACATGTTTCTCTTCCAGTCTCTAATGAACTAGCAGGTCAGGAGCCTCCCATAGAGTTCCTCTGCAGGCGGGGAAACTGAGGCTCAGAGAAGTTGAAGAACCAAGATAGCTGTTCCTTTGAGTCCCTTACAGCCTTCATCATAAGCCACCATGATGGCACAGGCCTACCCTCCCCCCCTCACCCTCTGCTCCATGGACAAGGCAACAGAGTCAGACCCCTCTGGAAGGCACCTCCTGTCCTTTCTCCCTGGGTGCCCAGCCCCTGGGTCATTGCAAGCACTTGGTGACTCTGGTTTCTTGCACTTGTCCTTCCCCTTGGCAGGGACCTCTTTGCCTGCCACTGGCCTCCCAAATGTCCCCTATGGCCAGCCCTGTGTGATTGGAGGCTGGCAGGGTGGGGGGATCTAGGTAAGTTGCCTCTGGCTTTGAATGGGTGCATGAACCGAGTGAAGGCTCAAGAGGCCACCCTGAAGCCAAGCCAAAGGGCTGGCAAAGACAAGAATGCAAGCCAAGCCCTCCCCATAGTAAGTTAGCAACCTGAAAGGGCTCTATAGCTAGCTAGGCTGCCCGTTCTGGAGAATGAGCTGTCCTACCCCCTAACCCCTTATGCCAATGGGACTATCTTCCAAATCTGGCTTCCACACTTCTCCGTCTCCACTACCCTGGGCTCTGACTCTGCCCACCACCACCACTACCCTTATTTAATTGGGGGGGGGTTCTATGAGTCAGGATGCGATGCTGACCCCCAGGAGCACCCTCTAGCCAGCATCTCTGGCCTTGAGTCCTGCCTGCATTCTTCTTTCTCCCTATGTCCCTGCTCTGATTTGACCCATGCCCCACCCCTCCTGACACATAAGCATTCTTCCTCCACCCTGCATCTCCGAGGCTGCTGGGGGCTGCACTGTCTTCCTCTCTGGTTCCTCTACTAATTCCTGACCTCCTACTCAGGGTGCATTGCAGCTCGAGGCCATCACTTGCCTCTCGTGCTGAGGGATTTGCTATTTGCTCTCTCTTTCTCTCTCTTGGAGTCCCAGACACCTCCACCCAGGCTTCCTCTTTCTGTGCCCTCCATGTTTCCTCCTCAGCTGCCTGACTGGCCAACTGTGTCCAGATGCTCCTTTAGATGGGTCCGATGTACCTGTTACCTGGTGGGCATGCTGGTCGCTACCTCCTGATGCGTTCCATTGCTAGTCTGGGCTCTCCCTTCTATGCCCACAGTAATCTTTCTCTGATGCTTGCAGTAACCTGTCTGGCACTGCCAGACTGCCACACAGGCCTGTTGGGATTTAAGACTCTCCTTCCAAGTGGTTGCAGGGTCAGAATCCTCAGGGTGCTAAGGCATTGTCATCTGGCCATGCCCAGTACCAGGCTGCTATGGGAGCTTTCTTGGTTTCTACCATGAACCCATGTACCATTCCCATGTCTGGGCTGCTGTCTAGTTGAGGCCATGCTTGTGGAAGGGCTGGCCCCAGGTAGTAGTAGACAACTGTGGCCGTGTCTGCAAGGCTTGGGATCCCAGGGCCTTCTCTAGGAGAGTGGCACACTAGAGCCGAAGTCCCATGCCAGGACCTGCCTGGCAGTCTGCAGGTGCTCTGGAGCTTTTTCCAAGGGAACACAGTGGGAAATGCATGGCCTTGGATCCGGGCTCCTCCAGGGGCCTCTGGCAGTAAGAGGCGCCACAACCATGTGCTAGGAATGCCTGCTGTTGATTCTAGAAGCAGGCCTCCCCATGCTTGCATGTGTTGATGGCTTTGATGGCCAAGCAGCATCTCCAGGAGAGGACTCCCAGGGTCACATAGCCACATGTCACCTAGGGAAGGACTTTCATATTCCTGCCCAGACCTGTTTGTCCCTGTACAGAAAGAAGCAAGTGAGTTGTACGACTGTGAGCAGATCTGGAAGAAAATGAAGGCCCTGACACCCCGTCCTTCCCAAGCCTCTTAGAAGGTGGGCCAAGAGGGGAGGGGCACCAGCAGGTCAGAGGACTGGGGACCCCTCTCCTCTGGCACAGGGAGGAACCAGAGCGAGAGTTCAGGAAGGCACAGACAGGAGCAGGACCAGGACTAGACTGTGGTGCTTGCAACATGTTAGTAACTAGGCTCAGTCCTGCAAGCTCATAGCACACTCCACCCTAGGTCAGAGCGGAGAGAGGAGAGACTGGGAGTCGTAAGAGCAGAAACCCCTGCAGATGCTGGAAGAATTGAGGAGGAGTTGAGGTGAACCTGCAGGAGCCCTGGGAGCTAAACGCCTGCTCCTTAGCTTGCCGCTTGTATGCACAGCACATCAACACATGTCGCTCACACAGAGTCCTCCCCTGCTGTCTGTGAAGAGGCAGAGGTCCTAATTACCCAGGAGCCTCCTAGCGACCTCAGCCACCTCTGTACCCTTCCAGGGACCTACAGATACCAGGACAGAATAGGGACGAAGTAGACTGGAAGGCAGGAGCCCATAGCACCCCCTGGTGGGGGGAAATGCCACAGCCCCTGTCCAGGGACCTGGAGGGGAATGAAGGTCCTGGCCTAGAGGACAGGGAGAGGAATAGGAAGGCCTCGGTCCTCTCCCTGTCCTCTAGGTGCTCTGCATCTACACACAGGCTTCCTGGATGGAGGGGCCTAACTAGATAGGGAAGTCTATTCCAGGTCTCTACCCAGCAGGGCCCTGGGGTTGTCCTGAAAGAAGATACTGGGACACTAGTAGGTGACGTCCAGCCCTGAGGTCCTCTGCTTTGCACCAACAGAGCCCTGGCTAGTCGGGAGGAGCTGTGTCCAGATGCTCACAAGATGGGATGACTGTAGGAAAAGCATTGTAGACGTTGGGTGTGGATAGGCAGAGGAAAGGGGTGTTGGTTTCTGCAATGCATGTCCACAACCATTGCATACACAGCCCAGTCAGAGGATGTCCCTGCAGGGCCTGCGCCCAGAACCCTTACCTGCCTCCCGCTGAAGATATGGGTCACAACTGCAGGGCAAAGCAGAGGTTGGGACAAAGTTGATCTGGAACAGGATCTGGTTTGCTTCTGGTCCCTCCTTGTTTTCCAAAGATGAAAGTCTTTTGTCTTAATTGGACACCAGGGCCTGAGGGCACTGAGTGACCGACCAGCTAGGCTGTTGAAGAGCGCTAGGAGGACTTCAGTGCTCAGAATTGAACTGTGGAGAAAACCTTGGGAGGAGTCTGGATTTACCTAGTGGGGCTACCATGCCCAGCAGGCTCCTGAATGCCCCTGACCCTGGGCCCTGGTGTGAACCTCTATGGTACAGATATCCTGAGGTATGTGATTTGAGCTGTCCGTGTAGCTGTTCCCTTTACCTGGTCAAGGGTAGGAGGTGTCTTGGTGTGCCTTGGGGTGACCATGCCTCCAGTGCTTCCACACCATTCACACTGTAAGTGGAGAGGAGCTGCCCTTGCTGACAGACCCTGAAGGCTGTGCCCAAGTGCCTGGTGTCCCTCTGCAAACGTAGGCAGCTGGTCATCTTCCATCAGACTCCCACGAAGGGCAGCCTGAGCAAGTACTTGGCTCTGACATCGCAGTTCCTTTTTAGTGTTAGCAACAGGGGTCATCCTGACGGAAGGCTCCCACAGGAGAGCAGGGCAGGGAGCCACAGATCTGTGGGCTACTCCTGACATACACTGGCCAGTGCTGCTTGGGCACTGCTAAACTCTTCCCGGTATTGAGGGGTCAGTGAGATCCTGAGTTCTAAGGTGCCCTAGAGCAGTCTGAGGCTGGACACCTCTCCATCTGCCAGAGCAGGAGTTGGCAGTAGCATAGGCGGTGTTTCCCCATCTGTGTCCCTCATGAGCTGACCCACTTAAGGGGGTTAGTGAGCCTCAGAAACAGAGCTGACCTCTGCCTCTCCTCACCCAACCTCCTGCATTGGGAGCCATGTCTAATCAGCTGTACTGGGGAGGTCTAAATATCCCATATCCTCTGCAGAGGTTAGTGACTCTCATCATGCCCAGATCTGATAGCATGTCTGGCCTGGGTTAGTAAAGTCAAAGAAATGGCGAGCACGTGCGTGTGTGTGTGAAAGCATGGGGGAAGGGGTTGCCTCGCTTCTATCTCCACCAACTGTCCCTGTGCTGCTGGTCAGTCAAAGACCTTAATGGGAAGAGGGAAACTATGACCCTGAGTCTCCACAGGGTTGCTGGGAGCCCAGTGTCCTGGGATGTCTTAGCAATGGCCTGCGCCTGGTGCCTGGGTATTGCAGTGGGCTCTGGCACTGAGGTCATCTGATATTTGTTGGCCCATGGTAGTCAGGCCTGTTCCTAGGCACCTGTGTTTACCCTCAACACAGACAGGCGGGTGCTTGCTGTCTGTGTCTCCAAGCCAGCTGACGTGGCCCTGGGCACTCAAAGAGAGCATCCCTCCTGGGGTGTCTGGGTTCCCTGGACCTAGCCACAGTGGAAGGCAGGTTGGCCACCTTGCTGTTCCTGGAGGCCTTGCCAGCCCAAGCCGAGCTTATCCCTCTAGGCTGCAAGCCTGTCTTCTCTTGGGACCTCAGTTTCCACATCTGTTCTTGGAGACCATCTTGACTGCCTCAGGCAGGAAACAGGATTGTGAGTGTTCCCATATTTGGGGAACTGAAAGGCGGTGGTGGTGGCAATTCTGCATCTGCCATAGCAAAGTCAAGCATGGATACAGTCTCCAAACCTAAGTCTTGTACCTCATGGGCTTGTCTCCATGCCGATGATGTGACCTTACAAGCTCAGGAGCAGGACACAGGTATCCGCTGCACCTAGCTGGTGGCAAGTTGAAAACCAGAGCTGCAGGCAGCTCCCTCAGTTCCCACTTCCTTCATGCCCCACCCACAAATACTATCTTCTTCTTAGTAGTCCCTCTGGGCCCCTTCTTAGGCAGTTCTCTTTCCAGCACAACCTCTGGCCTGCTCCATGTCATTTTCTCCTGCTCCACTGGCAGCCCAGGGTCACTATTACCTGCTTACAGAGGCTGTAAGACCACACTACCTGCCACCCAATGGGGTGTCCTCATCTGCCTAGAGCTACCCAAGGATCAGCTTAATATGACTTGCAGGGAGCTCCTAATCCTTGGGTAGCTCCAGGCACATGAGGGTACCTCCTTGCAAACAGCTCCAGCAGAATTTTTTCAAGACTTGAGGACAGACTGCATAGAGGACCTTCTTTAATAGTCGGGTGTATGGGTTGGGGATTTAGCTCAGTGGTAGAGTGCTTGCCTAGCAAGAGCAAGGCCCCTAGGTTTGGTCCCCAGCTCCAAAAAAAAGAAAAAAAAATAGTTGGGTGTATGAGTCCACACCATGAGGTTGGCCTCTAGCAGACCCATCTCTGTCATCTACATGGTGATAAGCCTCACAGAGGGAAGACAGGAACAGGAAGTTAAGGCATACAGGTCTGGGGCCTACTCTTAAAACTCATGGAAAATGAAGGCTTTGGAGGGAGAGGCCCTTACTCAGGGTCTCAGCATCAGCATCCTCTGCTGCCTACCTCAGCAGGAGCTGGTGGATGTGATCCTTCATATCCTAGTGCTTAGGGGTGGTCATGAAGGGAGTTGAACCTTCATTGAGGATGCTGCTTTAGTAGGCAAGGGAAAGATGTGTGAAAGCCAAAACACCTTGGCTCCATTAGCAAAGTTAACAAAGGTGTCATGTGTTTGGCCTATGTATCTTCTGGGACAGAAAGGAGAGCTAGAGCTGAGCTTCAGGGTCCCTAAGCTGCTGTGAGCACAACTGCTCTCTACTGTACAGTTAGGGGGACCACAGTGCTGTCTGCAGGTGGGATTTGGTACTGCAGCCCATAACTCTGCTGGTCTTTGAAAGTCCACAAGAACAGTATGGTTCTCAACCTATGGGTCATGATCCCCTTGGGAGTCATATATCAGATGTCCTGCATATCATAGATGTGTTCCATTATGATCCATAACAGTAGGAAAATTATAGTTATGAAGTAGCAACAAAATAATTTTATGGTTGGGGGCTCACAACAACATGAGGAACTGTATTAAAGGGCCGCAACTTTAGGAAGGTTGAGAACCATTGTTCTAGAAGACCTTTGTGCCTTGCCCCCCCCACACCCACCAGCACACCCGGACTACAAGTTCCTGATGGACAGAGACCTTCTAAGTTGCCTTCCCAACCTCGTGTGGGTGACAGGATACCATAGTCAAAGGCAAGAGAGCTTTAGTGACTCACCACCATGAGCCTCTGGGAGCCTGAGGACACAGTGTCCAGGGTGTGTAGCTGTGTACTTGTGGTCAGGTAACTGACTAATGGAAGGATGTTGGAGCCTGAAGCCTATCCTTGGTGTGGGCCCTCTCCCCACCCTGAAAGCCCTATCCCAGCGAGCCTACCTTCATTCAGCTTGAAGAAGGAGTCTCTCTAGAACAGGATGACCTTTCACTTTTACCCAGGACAGGACCTGGTGAGGAGGACTGCAAGCTGGGCTATGGGGTCTGAGTCTGCGCTTTCCACAGGGATTGTTCATCAGTTCCTCATTCCTTCCTGGTGGAGAGGGGGCCTCAGCAAGGTCTACTTGCCAGAGCTGCACTAAACCATGGAACCAGGCTGGGCCTGAGCACCTCCATCTAATCTCTGGCCATTCCAACATCAGACACTAACTCAGCCCAAGGTCCTGACCATTGACCTAGACTGCCCAAGCCCTATGGCTGGACAACACCGGGGCCTTAAACACCACGTAGGGAGAGAGCTGGCTCTTGAGTGAGGCTAGGGTCCTAGGCAGGCCCCTGTGGGATAGTCTTGTACCAGTGGCTCATTCTGGTCTCTGTTTCTAGGGGGGCAACAATGCCGGGCACACAGTTGTGGTGGATGGCAAGGAGTATGACTTCCACCTGTTACCCAGCGGCATCATCAACACCAAGGCCGTGTCGTTCATTGGTGAGTGCCCCTGCAGCTCCTGCCTGACTTCCTGAACCAAGATCCCAGTGTGTGTGGAGAGGAGGGAGTCTCACCATACAAACCCCAGGGCTGAGACTGTCCCATATGCTCCCCTGGAGCCCCCACCCAGAAATTGTCCTCAGAGCCCAGTGTCAGCAGGAGTCAGGATAGTGGAAGCTCTGTGGAGCACTTTCTATCCATCTGTCTGTCTGTCTGTCTATCTATCTATCTATCTATCTATCTACCTACCTACCTACCTACCTATCTCTGCGTGTGTGTTCAAGTTCATGTGTATGGATATGTTTGTACGTGTGGGGGTGAGTGTGTAACAGTGTGTCTTCATAATACATAGGCCTGGGAACAGTCTGAGCACATATATAGCTGTGCTTTCCTGATGCTGCCTGAGCTGTTATAGCCATCACCCCCTTGGACAGCTGTTCCAGATTCCTGACAAGGTTTCCTCTACCCATGGTCTCTCTAGTAATTGAAGAGGAGCCCCCTCCTGTCTAGCTCACCTCCAGCCCCTCTTGTCCTCATTCTTCTAGCACTGGCTGATAGATTTGTGGCTTATCTGACCCCCACATCTCAGTCAGGAAGCAAAGGCAAGGTACTGCCTGTCCAGAAGCCAGCAGATAGCCCAGGTCTGGCCCATTGTGTAGGAGCAGAGGAAGGAAATCTGCAAGGTAGGGGCTGGGGTGGGTAGAGTCAGATCTGAGACTCCATTGAGCCCCTCCTCTTAAGTACACACTGTCTCTAGCCCTCCCAGTCCAGACGGTGATGGTGTTCACCTTCTACAATGGGGAGCCCCAGCTACCGAGGTGGCCAGTCTCCATGTGTATCTCAATAGAGCAGGACAACACAGTGAAGACGCATTTGACCCACCACATGTGCTACTCAGCCCTGGGGGATGGCTTGGAGCTGACGACAGGAGAGCGGCTGGCAATTATCTCTGGAAGCTCACTCAAGAGCAGGGGTGCCATGCTCACCCAAAGGGTGCCGCTCAGAGCAGCCACTCGGCAGGAGCACCAGCCTGTGTTGACCCTTGGCTTGCGACACTCCTCGCCTCTCTGCTGCGGGGTTATTTCAAGATGCTGTGGCATTTGGGTGACCTTTTATGTTCACTGTGGCTTGTGTAATCTCTGAGTCACTCCTATCTGGACTGGTGTTCCACCTCCCTCTGCCAAACCTATGCCATGGCCAACCCCACGAGGCTAGCGTAGGATTCCTCCTGAGAGCAACTGCGATCTCTGCTTGTTTGAATCTCCTCAGTCCAGACCCTCTCTGGCAAAGCCATGTGTTTCCCTCTCTCAGCCTGTGAATCTAGCTGTGTGGGCTTACTCTGAGGATCCTGTATTTGTTGTTCTATGATAAAGGATAGCCCCCCAGGGTCCTGGCAGGATTCTGGGAACCTTTAGGGTCCACATTTCTCCATGGTTCCTATTTTCTTATGGAACTACTTCATTGAACCATAATTTACACATTATAAGACTCAACGACTGTCGGGGGTAGACAGAGCTTGGTGGTTAAGAACACTGGCTGCTCTTCCAGAAGTTCCCAGCACACAGGTGACAGCTCACAAGAGTCTGCAACTCAAGTTCCAGGATATCTGACACCCTCTTCTGGCCTCCGTGGGCACCAGACATGCTCAGCCATATACAGGCACAACACACACACACACACACACACACACACACACAAAACCAATACAATAAAATAAAGTATATTAAGTTACCCACTGTAAAGGTTTTGAGGCCACGTGGTTGATTCCAGAATGTTCTGCTCACTCACAAGTCCCCTGTGTCAGCTGACCTGCCCTTGTCACCGAGGTAGTAGTTTAGATTTGTGTTGTTTTCTTTGCTTTGCTTTTGAGGCAGGATCTCAGGTAGCCCAGGGCAGTACTGAACCTGCTCCAAAGCCAAGTCTAGCCTTGGCTTATCCTCACACTGAGAAGTGGGTTGATTTGAGAATTCGAGAACCCAGACTGGCTCCTAATACATGAGCCTCCTGCCTCAGCCTCCCAAGTGCTGAGACTCTGGGCCAGCACGTCATGCTTCCAGTGGGCTTTAAGCTGCTGTTCTGAGATCAGAGTCATAAAACAGGGTGCATCCTTGTGTGCTGGATGGAAAAGGCTATCCCTGGAGGCATGCGTGGGGTGGGGCCTGCAGGAGCAGGGGACTGGGGCATCTGGGTTCCTAACTTGTGGGCTAGAAAGATGGCTTCCTGCTAGGCTGACCTGGAGAGAGACACTTGTGGGTTTGGGACCCCGACTGTGTCTAAAGCTCAGTCCTCCTCTCTGGTCTGCAGTGGTCACCAGGTCACCGCATGGAAGACAGCCTCTGTTCCTATTTGCTTTCTGTTGCTAAAGCACCCTGACTAAAAGCAACTTGGGGAGGAGAGAGTTTATTTGGCTTACATTTCCAGGTCACAGTTCATCATTGAGGGAAGTTGGGGCAGGAAGCTCAGTAGGATCTGAAACAAAAACCAAAGAGGAGGAATTCTGCCTACTGGTTCTCACTCTCTGGATCATTCATGACCAGCTCCGTCTGTCTGTCTGCCAACCTATCTATCTATCTATCTATCTATCTATCTATCTATCTATCTATCTATCTATCTATCTATCTATCTATCTATCTCCTCCTCCTCCTCATTCTTTGAGTCTTGCTATGTAGACCAGGCTAGCTTTAGGTCATAGAGATATACCCTGCCTCTTCCTCTAGACTGCTGTGATTAAAGGCATGCTCCCCCAGGTCCAGCCTCGGCTAACTTTCTTACACAGCCAGGCCCCTGCCTAAGCATGGCACCCTCCACAATGAGCTAGGGCCTCTTACACCAATTAGCAATCAAGACATGCTCACAGGCCATCTGATCAAGGATGTCCTTAAGCTGAGGCTTCTGCTTCCTGGGTAACCCTAGGCTGTGTCAAGACAAAAACTAAGCAGGACACCTCCATAGCTGCCCTTGTCTCACGACAGCTGGGGGCTGAGTGTGCAGCTTCCTGGGACACTCCTTGTATGTGCATCCCGGGGTCCTCCAGATCTCCTGACAGCTCACTTCCACTGTCAATAAGGAACATACCAGCCTCGGACATTTGCAACTATGTATCCACGCACCCTGCAGAGGCCTCACTACCCTCTAAGATGCTATCACCATCTGGGGCAAGCTCAGTGCTCAACGCCCAGGGTTGAGACGTATGTGGCATCTTACCCCTGTCTGCAGAACTTTCCAATCCCCATGCCAACACTGTGGAGCCCTAAACGCCAGGCCACCTGCCCACCCTCTGCTTCCCCCCAAGGTCCAGGCGCTGAAATTCTACTCTTGTCTACAAGAGTGTGGGTAACTTGAGACCTCACCTAAGTGGATTGTGGGGATTCATATCGTCTGTGCCTGGGTCCCAGTGTCTCTGATTGTAACTGTGCTGTCCATCACCCGGGTTTGGGCACCTGAGTTGTTTGCTCTTGCGGTCTAGCAGCACCATTTGAAATGTAAATATTCGTGATTCTGTGCCCTGTGTTGCAGGCAATGGTGTGGTCATCCACTTGCCAGGCTTGTTTGAAGAGGCAGAGAAGAACGAGAAGAAAGGTAGGCCACCCATGGCCTTGCCCCACTCACAGGCCCACTCCCTGGCTGCTCCCTGCACGCTAACTCTGCAGAGCAGACAGCAGAGCCCTCACGAGGGAGAGGAAGCTGGGCAGCCCAGTATCTCTAAACTGCCTACAGTGTCTAAAACTCCAAGGTGCAGGACATCCGGGAAGGAGGCTGAAGCAAGAGGAGATCTAGCACGGGTGTGGTGTCTCTTGGGTTGGAGTCCGGGGGCCGTAGTGAGCATCAAGTACCAGAGCAGGGCTGTGGCTGTGGCTGCTGTGCAGTGCATGTGTCCTTCGGAACCTGGCCACACACTTGAGCCAGCAGCACTGAGGGGGATGGCGCTCATCACCCAAGAGTGCACACATCTGTCATCTCTGCCATATCCCTGCAGGCCTGAAGGACTGGGAGAAGCGACTCATCATCTCTGACCGGGCTCACCTTGGTAAGGTCCCCATGGGGCCCTGGGGTTGGCCTCTCCTTACCCCCTCCACAATACAGGGCTCAGGAGACCCTGGAGGGCTTGCCTGGCACCATGTGCTGCTGAGCCTTACTCTTTTTAATGAGCCTCAAGGTAGCAGCGAGGTCAAAGCCGGGGTCAGACTCGGTTACCCTTTGTGGAGCCTGGGACTCTGGAACCCGGGTTCTGCTCCCAGCTAGGCACCGCTGACCCCTTCTCCTGACACCATTCAGAAAGTGAGGTCCCTCACAAACCTCTGTCCTCTGCTCCTCTCCTGCCCGTGTGCTGCTTCGGGCGACAGTGTTCGACTTCCACCAGGCAGTGGACGGGCTGCAGGAAGTGCAACGGCAAGCACAAGAGGGGAAGAAGTAAGTTCCTCATGCCGCCCGTTCTTCCTCTCCCTGGGGACTTCCAGTTCCACATTCTGGTGGCCCGGGTGCAGGTCCTGTCTGAGCAGGAGACAACTTAACTTTTGTCTGAGCATCAACCAACTTAGAGGGTCCTGTGAGATTAGAACCTGCAAGAACTACAGGGGAGTCCAGCCTTGGGGGTCACACCCTGACTTTGTTGGCTGTCACCACCCTGAGCATGTACACATCCCACAGGGAAACACGACAAACACTGAACTGGCCTGACTGCCCCTGCTTGGCCAGCAACCACTGTAGCACCCAATGCCCACTCCTCCACAAGTGATGCTTGCTCTCCGGTCCACTCAGAAATGTTTGTTAGAATTCCAGACGTGCCGGGGATGCAGGCGGGGAGCTGTCAGGGTGGCGCACACACACACATACTCTGCAGAGGTGCATAGCGCGCACCTACATGTCAAGGCACATTGCTTACACAACTGTGCATATGAGCATGAATGTGTGCTTGCATGTGCACATGGCACACGGATACACACGTGCCCTCGCACGCATGCACGTGCACGCAAATGTTCACATTCATGAGCACGCATGTGTACTTGCACCTATACGGGTGAATTATTCTCGTAAGTGCACACTCGGTCACATATGCACACTAGCTCAAGCTCACTTTCACGTGAATGCACACAAGACATGAGTGGTGACGGTGAGCATTTGGCTGACTTGGGGTCACTTGGGCAGACATGAGGTGTGTGGCATTTACACTGTGACAGTGCTCTTGCTGCCAAGGCACCAAGGCCAATGTTTAGAAGCAGAGAGGGGAAGCCCTGATGCTGGACCCCAGGACTCTCTTCCCCACCCACCCTGCACCCTGCTATGAGCTTAAACTGTCTGCGTGTCCTTGCAGTGGTTGAGCATCCAGACCCGGCTCCATCTCACCTTCTGGCCTTGATTCCTGGGATGGGCTGTGGGTCTGCCAGAAGCTGGGGTGGGATCAGCCAGGCTCCTCAGCAGCATCCACTCTGTGTCTTTAGTATCGGCACCACCAAGAAGGGAATCGGACCAACTTACTCCTCCAAGGCTGCCCGGACGGGCCTCCGCATCTGTGACCTCCTGTCGGATTTTGATGAGTTTTCTGCTAGGTAGGTCTGCCCACCCTCCCACAGCCCTCGTGGAAAGGTGGTGGGAGACACGCTGGGAAATAGAGCAATCGGGTCCAGTGTGGCCCCTCAGAGGGTCACAGTGAGGGTTACCTGTACAGATTCAAGAACCTGGCCCACCAGCACCAGTCTATGTTCCCCACCCTGGAAATAGATGTGGAAGGTCAACTCAAAAGGCTCAAGGTAAACTGGGCCAGGCACTGGGGAAGCACATGGGGGTGGGGCAGACCTGGGCGGAGCACAAAAGTCCCAGGCAGGTACTGCTGCCGGCTTTCAGCTCCTGTGGGCTCTGTGGACCCCGCTCCTCTGCAGCTCATGTGGTTGCACGGTCCTCTCAGGGTTTTGCTGAGCGGATCAGACCCATGGTTCGGGACGGTGTCTACTTCATGTATGAGGCACTCCATGGTCCCCCCAAGAAGATCCTGGTGGAAGGCGCCAACGCTGCCCTGCTTGACATTGACTTCGGTGAGTCCTGCACCATGCGGTTCCACCCTGAGAGCCCTAACAAGGTCTTTCGTATCTGCTGGGGACTGTAAAAAGTCATGGAACAGCTGAGTGACACAGGCCACCTTCCAAGGCCAGAGTACTGCCCACACTCACCACGAGGACCCCCTTGTCCTGTTTGCCTAATTTCAGCTACATAAGGGAGCATCAAAAGGGCTGAACTAGGATGAGGGAATTGGGACTGAGAGGCCAGATGTGAGACAAGAGAGCCTTGCAAGACCAGCACCTCATATCCCTAGCACACCAGTCTACTGCCCTGATTGTTGGGGGAGCCACCTTAGCACAGGCTCCTATGTGATTCACACAGCACCCCATTTAGGCCACTGCCCCAGCATAGGCCCCCAGACTGGTGGTCCTAGTGACCTCCATAGAGCAGTGGTTTTTAACCTTCCAGATGCCGTGACCCTTTCATACAGTCCCTGTATTGGGGCAACTCCAACCATAAAATGATTTGATGCTTCATAATTTTGCTACTGTTATCAATCGAAATGTAAATGTGTGTTTTCTGATGGTCTTCGGCGACCCCCACGAAAGGGCCATTTGACCCCCCCAAAAGGGGTCACCACCAACAGGTTGAGAACTACCGCCACAGGGGGATTCCAACAGCCCTTCGCTGAGAAAGCCTCATGGGCCCTGGGATCTGCACAGGGTAGTGAGTGTCCGCTGACCGTTCTGTCCTGCAGGGACCTACCCTTTTGTGACTTCTTCCAACTGCACTGTGGGTGGCGTGTGCACAGGCCTGGGCATCCCGCCCCAGAACATAGGTGATGTGTATGGTGTGGTAAAGGCCTACACCACCCGCGTGGGCATTGGCGCCTTCCCCACGGAGCAGATCAACGTGAGTTCCAGCACTGGGGGTTGGGGGTTGGGGTTGTGTCAGGTGGAGCTGTAGGTTTGCTGAGGGGAGCCTACCGAACAATTCTCCATGTCCTAGTGGGGTCTTTTTACAGCACAAGCTCAGGGGTGAGGTGTTAGAGGCTTTAAAGTCTGTTCCAACACCGTGACCAACATAGTTCATAGAAGGGCATGTGTGTGTGTGTGTGTGTGTGTGTGTGTGTGTGTGTGTTCACAACTCCATTTTCCTCTCAAGCATGTGAGACCCACAGACAGGTGGGTACCTTCAGCATCAACTTAGAGGCTGAAAGCAGTACCTTGTTCCCACCGTTCTAGCCTTAGAGCATTTCTTGGAACTTCTGAGAGCTCAGAATCTTCTTCCTGGCTTTCCTTACCTCACCTTCCCCTGACACATGATTTGGATGAGTCATTGACTCTTTTCTCAGGAAAAGGAAGGGTTTGAGAGTGCTTGAGGTTGGGCCATATTTAGGGTGGGAGATAAATCCTGCTCCCCACCCCAAGTTGCAGGACAAGGCCCCACCCCCACTTGCCCACCCTTAAACAGAACAGAAGAGGGGGTGGGCTGCCTGCGCCTCCATACACAGGCCGGGCTTCGGAAACAAGTGCGACCTTCTCAGAACCATACCGGGGAGCAAAGTCCTGTGTGACTGCCTCAGCTGCAAGAGGATGGAGAGGAGGGAGAGCCAGGAGCACGGGAGACAAGCGGGCACACGCCACACCTGTCCTGGCCAGTGTCCAACATGACGGGCACAGGCAGTCCTTTATTCTCACATAGGAAATTGGAGATCTGCTGCAGAACCGTGGCCATGAGTGGGGCGTGACCACGGGCAGGAAGAGGCGCTGCGGTTGGCTGGACCTGATGATCCTCCGATACGCTCACATGGTCAACGGCTTCACTGCGTAAGCGCCCTCCCGAATACTCGGGCTTAGGGTTAGGGTTGGGCACCATCAAAGCTATGTCACATAGGAGTCTTCTCCGATCACAAAGCCCACAGTGCGAGTGGAACTCCTCTCAGGGACTGGGGCCCCAACGTCTGTGTGGAGTCTTTCCATCCAACCGAGCTCCCTCCCCAAAGTGAAGTTAACACTGGGGAGTAGCCATAGGTGTGGAACAAACCCAGAACTGGGTCACACTTCCATCCTGACCAACCCAGAATCACTGTGACAGTCACGTGAGAGTGAAGCTGCCCAGGTGTGGGATCTACTGCGAAGTGAGGCTGATTCTGAGCTGAAGTACCAGGGCCAGGACAGAGCATCTTCAAAGACCAGCATCTTTGGGAGGCATTCATTCCCTACCATATACATACAAACATGACCACTGTTTTTGTCTGCAGGGCTTGGGGACATCCTACAAAGTACAGTGGTAGTTTCTAAGCCAGAAGGACCTGGCATTTCTAGAACATTCATCCCACAGGAGGAACTCTGAGAGGAAGTTGGGAAACAGAAGGCAGGCAGGGCTCCTGGTGCTTTTTGAAGGGTACAGAGAGTGGAGACGGACCAGCCTCTCAGCTCCCATGTCCCCCTGGGAACTGACTTAATGCTCCTAAGGATATAGAACCCCAATGAGAAAGACTCTCTCAGAAGAGCAGGAAAGCCTTCCAGAGTCAGGAGACAAAGGTAGAAGGGGTCAAGGTTGGATAATGGCCTAAAAGCAAGGCATCCCTCCAGCAACAACAGGGGCCTTCCTGGGTCCCCCACCCCTGTGGGCCCCCAAGGATGCTCTCAGTTGGAATACTAGAACCATTTTCTTCAGGAGTATCAGGGAGCACAGGGTAGACCTCAGGGTCTTTTCGAAGGTCTGATTGATTGAAGAATGAGACTTCACAGGATGCTGGCTTCCCTGTCTTCTCTCCAGCTCCATAAGGGAGCCAAGGGCTTCCCCTCCAGCATTAGAAGGTCTCGGTGGCTTTAAGATAACCAGAGCCTTCCTGGGCGGGAAAAGAACTGATAGGTAGCTATTAGTATACGGCTGGTGAAGAAGTAGCTGAGGCCTTGTGACGAAGATTCAGGGTAGCACGGGTCTGCACCCCACATCCAGCCAGAACAGGCACAGCCAGATGAGATCTATCCGTGACGTCTGTGTGGAAAGAGGGGAGCAAAAAAATGGGGTGGGGGTGGGGAAGAAACTCCAGTACAAGGCAAGTTTGAAGAAAACCGAGGAGGGCCATGTTGCTCTGGAGTGGTGCTTGAGCAGATGCATCCTGGGAAGGCGGAAGGAAGAGTGGGTGCCATGTTGTAGCAGTAAGCCTCACAAGTCCCATGCTACAGGGCAAATGTGCAAGAGCCCCGGGCAGAGAAGGCACCCGCTGGCAAGAGACAAAGCCCAGATTTCAGCAAGGCTCTCTCGTCGGGGCACACAAACAGCAGACTCAGGGCTCCGGCCCAGAGGCAGGCGAACAGGCGGTCCGCTAGCCTGTTCAATGATTGCACTGGGGGAATCCCCTAATCCTGTGTTCAGTGCAAACAGTAGGAGAAGGGGGAGGGTGAAAGCCAGACAGAAGCGATGACAGGATAACTCTTCTTCGTTTTGTCTGTACCTTGTTTCGGGGACAGGCTGGCGTTGACCAAGCTGGACATACTGGATGTCCTGAGCGAGATTAAAGTTGGTATCTCCTACAAGCTCAACGGGAAGAGGATCCCCTACTTCCCTGGTATGTGAAGCGAGACGGACCTGAGTTTTCTTGGCTGTTTGGACACTTTTCTTGAGCACTGGAATAGACATGCACTAATTTTTAGGTGACTAGAAGAGGCGTTTCTGCCCCCCCAGCAGGCAAACGGGAGGGGCTGAGATTCTGAGGGCCACTGCTCCTCTCCAAAGACTGGCAGTCTCCCGGTTTTAACCTCTCCGTTTCTTGAGGAGGCCGGGCCCATCTCTGGGAAGCCTCGGGCCTTCTTTTTTTTTTTTTTTTTTTTTTTTCTTTTTTCTTTTTTTTCGGAGCTGGGGACCGAACCCAGGGCCTTGCGCTTGCTAGGCAATCGCTCTACCACTGAGCTAAATCCCCAACCCCAGCCTCGGGCCTTCTAGTGGCTTGGAAATGTATTGAGACAGGGCCGAAAGGGAGCCCAGCCTGCCACTGGCCTTGACTTCCTGGGGACCCTCACTAGCCTTAGAAAGGCCCGCCTCTGGGAAGATGGACAGCCTGGGAACTGAGGCTCCAGAAACCGTGGATCTCTATGAAAATGCATTTCAGATGAGAAAGCCTGCCCTCTGGGCAGATTCCTTTTTCTTTTGTTTTCTGGTGCTGGGGGTAAAACTCAGGGCCTGGCCTAGGCTAACAGAGGCTTAGTCCCAAAGCTGTATCCTCAACCCTGAGTGACACTTAAGGGTCTGGCCTGGCTCCGGTGCCTTCCGGCCCTGTCTTTTCTTCAACACAGGGACGTTTTTTCTGGCTTTTGGTTCCTCACGTATCTGGAGTATGCCTGTCAGCCTCAGGTCAGAGGTGCATCTTGTCAACTGAAACTCCCTCCCCTGCAGTGCACTGTAGGCAAACTGCCTCCTGCTCGCTGCTTCCAAAGAAGGAAACCCAGACAGACTCAGCTCTGTCCCTTGGCTTCTGAGCCACGTGCATCCCCACCAGCCTGGGTTGTTGACCCTAGTGACCCCTGACCTTTGAAAGGATGACCCTTCAAGTTCATAGAGTCTTGCTGCTGTCTTGGGCTCTGAGTTATGTGGAGTACCCAGGAAAGACACTGTCTGGCTCTGAGGCTTGAGAATACCTGTTCCAGCATCTTCTATTAGCAAGGGATGATACATCAACTATGAGCTATGGGGTCCCAGCACAGAGACACCTTGGCTTCAGGGTTCTAGAATCCCTTATACTGTCCAGTTGTGCCTTAGAGTTTCCCCGTTGACAATTCCGTGGCTATGCAGCGAATGTCAGTTAGCCAGTGTCTCAGACCTGTCCCTGCTTCCTGGCTGGAAGGGGCACAGCCAACGTTTGAGCCCCACAGCCATCCCCTGATCGCCGCCCAATGCCGAAAAGCCAGCAGGGCCACTTGTCCTCAGAAGCTTCCTGTCTGCCAAGTCACCAGGTCAGAAGACAACCACCTCCTGAGGTAGGATGGTCTATGGGGTCCTGCTGACCCCACCCTCTCCCACCCACAGCTAACCAGGAGATATTGCAGAAGGTGGAGGTGGAGTACGAAACACTCCCTGGGTGGAAGGCTGACACCACGGGGGCCAGGAAGTGGGAGGACCTGCCCCCGCAGGCCCAGAGCTATGTGCGGTTCGTGGAGAATCACTTGGGTGTTGCAGGTGGGTACCTCCTACCCCCACACCCTAAGCCTTGGGTACCCCAAAGGGCCTGTACCCCAACACAAGGCCTAGTGAGAAATCAGAACCCCCCAGGTGGTAACCACATGAATAGAACAGACAGGAAGTGGTGGAGTTAGGAGCAGGTGTCATCTGGGGTAGGTCATTTCCACAGCTCCAGCCAGGTTGGGGCCCAGTGACTCAGCCTTGAGTGTAGCCTAGGGAATAAAAAGCAGGCAGTGTGTATGTGCCCTGTCATCCAGAGAAGATTAGGGTGAATTCCCATGGCTCAGGCAAGGAGAAGCACAGGACAGGAGCTGCTTTCTGCTGCCTGAGGAGGAGTGGGGCCCGCAATACAGTTTTGAATGCTCCCTTTCTGGGGCAGGAGAGGCGGCTCAGCAGTCAAGAGCCGTGTTGCTGTTGCGTGGACCAGGGTTTGTTTGGCTTCCCGTACCCACGTGGCAGCTCACGTAACTCCAGCCCCAGGGGGATCCTATGGCCTCTTCTGGCCCCTGTGGGCACCAGCGTGTATGTGGCATGCATGCATGCGGGCAAAAACGCTTATACACCTAAAATTCTAAAAATCTAAAAATGACTATTTAAAAAAACCCACTCTGCTTGGTGAACAGACAGCCCCTTTGCCAGAGGGATGAAAAGCACGTGCTACAAGGTTAAGGGACGTTTTGTAAAGTGTGTGTCCATGTATTCAGAGGCAGAGGACAGCCTCAGGGCTCCACCCTCAGGAACACTCTACCTCCTCTTAAGACAGCCTTTGTCATTGGTCTAGAATTCGCCCAGTGGGCCGGACTTGCTGGCCAGCGAACCCCAGGACTCTGCCTCCCCAGTCCTGGGATTATCAGGGTACTCCACCGGGCCAGCATTGTAACCTGGGCTCTTGGAATCAAACTCAGGTTTTTGTGGTTATGAGGATGCCCTCATCTCCTTACCCCTCCGAGGAGCGATTGCGTTCATGGTCTCTCCTCTGTCCTCTGTGTTGCCTTTCAGTCAAATGGGTTGGCGTTGGAAAGTCCAGAGAGTCCATGATCCAGCTGTTTTAGAGGCCAAGCAGAAGCCGCCAGGCCACACCGCGGTGTACCACCATGAGTGAGAGCCGCAGCCCAGACCCTCAGCAGTGCCACCAACGTCTCCAACAAAACAACCTGAAATTATTTTCTATACCTTTATTTTTCTATGTACGTTTTCAGCTTGGCCCTCTGAATTCTACAACAATTTTAGATGGGTGAAATCAACACTGGGTACATTTTTAAAAATTCTGCTTTTGAAACGAGCCCAAGTGCTCAAAACGGAGGCCTTCGATGACTGACTGTCCCGTGGTGTGTGTTCAGTTGGAGCCATGATGCAATAAACATCCAGGAGTCAGTGAGCCACGGAGAGGTCATTACACCCGTCTTGACTTCATCCTTGTTACTTTTAGTCACTAATGACGACCTTTCCCAGTGACCTCGGTTTACCTGATGCCCTCCTAGAGAACAAAACCCAAGTACGCTGTAAGAGGAGTCTTGCCCCCAGCACAGGGTCTGTGAGACGAAAATCAGAAGCAGACAGAACCAAGATTGCACAAAGAGCAACTTCCCGGGGTCTCATATACAGCGGAGCCCATTTCCCAGGGTGGGAGGAAAAGGCTTACACAAGTCAGAGAAAAGTGGCTCAAGGTCCTTTGAAACATGGCCTGCCTCAAAGCAAATCTATTGTCCAATCAGGCAATGATGTGTGTGTCTCCACGATGGGCAATATGGCCGTTATGACCAAGGTGGCCAACCCTGAGCTCAACTGGACAGGGCTACAGTGTTATGCTCACTCAGAAAACAAGTGCAGCAAGCATATGCAAGGCAGATTTGGTATATTACCCGGTTCCCAGACGTAACCATCTGAGTACGTGCATTCCAGAGCTGCCAGGGCACCTAGGAATCACGGTCTCTTTCCTGACTCCAGAGACAGAGCAGCCCAGACAGCACCCCAGCATTCTAGATAGACATACTCGGTCACTGCCCCTGGGAACTTCTCCAGACTGAATGGGACACATTAATACTGCCTCTGCTCTGTGCTCACCATGACATCAAGGGGCCTTGAATGATGTGTCAGCATCTGGGGTACATTAGGCTATTCCCAGCATTTGGGTACATTAGGCTATTCCCAGCATTTGGGTACCAGCATTTGGGGTACCTCAGGCTCTCCCCAGCATTTGAGGGATACTAGGCTATTCCCTGCATCTGGAGTACATTAGGCCATCCCCAACATTTGGGGTACATCAGGCTGTCCCCACTGTGGAGACATATCTCACTGAGTTTTTATCTCCATGATGAAACAACTAAAAGAACTGAAAAGATTTATTTTGAATCACAGTTTCACAGATGTTAGTCCATGGCCAGGCTGGCTCCATTATTATAGATCTATGGTGAGACAGAAGCTTCATGGTGGAAGGCATTCCTTCAGGAACGAAGGGAGGCAGGACAGAGACGGGGATAAGGTACACTTCAAGACACATTCTCAGTGCGACATTTCCTCCAACCAGGTCTCAGGTAAAAGCCTTATTACCCATGAACTCACTGATGGATTAACCCACTGGAGTTATGCCATTGTCTTAGTTAGGGTTTTACTGCAGTGAACAGACACCATGACCAAGGCAACTCCTATAAGGACAACATTGAATTGGGGCTGACTTACAGGTTCAGAGGTTCAGTCCATCATCATCAAGTCGGGAGCTTGGCAGCATCCCGGCAGACATGGTACAGGAGGACCTGAGAGTTCTACATCTTCATCAGAAGGCAGACAGAAGACTGCCTTCCAGGCAGCTAGGACTAGGGTGAAAAGTCCATGCCCTCAGTGACACGACTACTCCAACAGGGCCACACCTCTCCATAGTGCCACTCCCTGGCCTGAGCATACACAAACTACCACCACCATCATATTCTATTACCCCTCCATCATGACATCTGGAGGGCTGGAGAGATGGCTCAGAGGTTAAGAGCACTGACTGCTCTCCCAGAGGTCCTGAGTTCAATTCCCAGCAACCACATGGTGGCTCACAACCATCTGTAATGACATCTGGAAACCAAGCCTTCAATACTTCATACTCATACAGAAAGGGAGTCAAACCCAGGTGGAACCCCGTGGCACTTATACAGACTGCACTAGAAAGTTGGGATTCTGGGAAGAAAAAGTCCATTTCTTAACATGAACAACAGCCTTCCTAACCGTGGGTTGCTGAATTTAAGCCATGCAGTAGGGGACAAACATATGTCTCCATACAGAGATATCGTCCATTCCGTACAGTTCGAGAACAGGGGAAAGCACTAGGAGGAAGAAGCAGAGTAGTCAATAGTCACTTCTACCAGGTGTTTGTCACAGGGCTTGCCCAGTACACTACTTGACACTTGTTCTGTGTAGAATTGTGCCCACCTCTTCACGTTGAAGGCCTAACTCCCAACACCTCAGAATGTAATTGTATCTGGATACAGTTTTTTGTTTGGTGTTTTGAGACTGGGTCTCTCGATCTAGCTAGCTTAGGCTGGCCTCCAACTCACAGAGATCAGCCTGCTTCTGCTTTCTGAGTGCTGGGATTAAAGGCATGAGCCTACACACAGGGCTCATGGATATAGTCTTAAAGAGTTCAAATAGGGTCCTTAGCGCAGACCTTAATTCAAAGTACCGGGTGTTATTATGAGATGAGAACACAGACACCAATCCAGTAAGCACACAGAAGTTTCCACCTACAGATTCAGGAAGACAGAGGCTTGTAGAAAACCCAAAACTTTGATCTGAGACTTCCAGTCTCCAAAACTCTCTGGAGAATTAACGGCTGCTTTGTGCACACTCCGGGTTTCCTGTACTCCAAGATGAGCACAAAATTCAATGCATCTGAATAACTAACTCTGACATTCCGATTGTGTAAAATATAAGGACTGAGAAAGCCCTGGGCATCACTGTTTGCCTGTTCAACAAGTTACAAGATCCACACATAGTTTTTAAATCCAGCGGATCCACAGGTGACGCCATAAACCCTCAGGCTCACAGCCCAAGATCAAGCCTCAGGGACACAAGAGTAATTCGCGGGGGAAGATGGGTAGCCGGATCCACTAGGACGAGGAGCCCGGATAAAGCGCGCCACCCTACTGTTTGGTACCGGTAACTCGGTAACATCGCCTATCACCGTTGCTTAGCAACAACAGAGACGTCTGGCTTTTCGCGCGCTGAAACCCGCCCTCGATCTCGCGCTGGTTTATTCAGAGCCCTTTAGCACACGAGTCCCGCCCCCAATGTAGTTTCCCGCTAACCCCGCGCCCCACCCCAGAGCCCCGCCTCTTAGTTTTTGGCCTATCCTGAGCTGCGGCATGCACTAGCCCCGCCCTAACACCCCTCTCGGCCTATCCCATGCCACGCCTTGCGTAGACCCCACCCGGCTGCGCCAGCGCCCTTGGCCTTTTCCCGCGCCCCTGCATTCCACTCACTGCCTCCCTCAGCCTATCCCTCGCGGCTAACTGCATAAGTCCCTCCCCCACCCTCTCGACGGCCTATCCCATGCAGCGACCCGCTTGAGGCGAGCCCCCAGCCTTTCTCCGGCCTATCGGGCGCCGCGCCCTGGTCCGCTCAGGCCTCAGCAGCGGTCCGAGTGAGTTGTGACGTGTTCGGCGCGCTGTGCGCTGCTGTGGTCTGTGTCTGGTACCCGCTATCATGCCCAAGCGGAGCTGCCCGTTCACGGATGCTGCCCCGCTTCAACTCAAAGTCCACGTGAGCCCGAGAGAGCTGAGCCACGGTGTGTTCGCCGAGCGCTACTCGCGCGAGGTCTTCGGTGAGTGTGAACTTCCGTGGGTACAGCGGGTTATGCCGCACGGGGCAGCGGGAGACCCCAAGCGCGTCGCGAGCCCAGGGTGAAGGCTGCTTCAGGCCGCTCCCGGAGAAAGCCGAGTCGAAGCCGAGTCCTGCCGAGCGGAGTAGCCTGGCGCGGGACAAGCAGAGGGACTGGGCCGGAGTGGGCGTGAAGGCGTACGCTGTCCTGGGCCCTCTTAAGTTGACTTCCCAGCGGATGGATGTTGTTGAGCATCGCTTCGCGGTGCGCAGAGTTTACAGTTATACAGTTTTGAGTGGTGCCGCTGTGCCTTTGGAATGTGCGGAAAAAACAAACTCCCTACTCAGCCCCAGTATTTGCCTTTTCCCTTACTGTACGCTGGGAATGCAAACTCAAATGCTGAGACTCAGGGATGTAAAGTGTAAGGATGCAAAGTGTAAGGACTGAGTTGCAAAGAGTGTGTCCCCCAAAATGTAGACATGGCCCAGCGTCCTGGCTTTTTTTTTTTTTATAAATGCCAGCACTCAGAAGGCAAAGGCCGGAGGATTTCTTGAGTTTGAGACCAGTGTGGGCTGTATAGTGAGATGTCTTAAAACAGCAACCACACGATGCAAACACGGCCCAGAAAATGCCTCAGCCGGTTAAAGTGCATTCTATGCAAGCCTGAACCTGAGTCAGGTCCCAAGAACATGTAGTAGGAGAGAATCGATTCCTGAAAGTTGTCTTCTGACCACACTCATAATAACTAAATAGCCAAGTGGATTTAATTTTTAAAAGAATGTAAGCATGCAGTTGAAAAGACGACCTAAGTATTCATTGGAACCTAACAGCCCAGCTCTACCGTTTTGTGGACTTATGTCCTGGAGCACTTGTCAGGGCCAGTCAGAGCCAGGCAGGTCAGGAAGGGGTGCTGGGCTATCGGGTGTTATGTAGTACACACGGTTTACCAAGCCCGGGCCCACACTCTGGACTCTGGTGGACCAGGAGTCCTTGAGGAGAAAGATTGCTCTCACTGTAGAACTCTTCCCTTGTTTTTCAGACAGACTTTCACAGCGAGTCTTAGCCTGGCCTTGAACTTAAATAATCCTATCTTAAAGTAGGAGGCAAGTGAGCTGGAAAGCCACTCTGAATGTTTGCTTGCTTCCAGTGTCACAGAGAGGTCCCTGGGTCTGCTAGGTCTCGCCTGGCTGTAAGTGGGAGTGAGCATTTCTGGAACTTGCAACAGTGTTTCCCTTTAGGGCTCCCTGGGCCTGAAGCCTAAGCGGGGAGCCATTGTTACGGGTGTGAGCAGCCGCTTACCCAGGATGGTGGGTTGGGAGGCCTTTGTCAGGGGTTGGTTGTCCTTCTCTCCTTTAGTAAAGCTGTTCACTGGCTTGGCAGTGGTCGTGGGTGCTGTTGTAAGCCGGTGTCTGTTTTCTGCCTCCTTGGGGCACTTGCTTTTGAGAATGAGTGCTCTCTGGCACCAAGACAAGCTTACAGGAGGAGAGCACAAACCCAGTGAAGTGAAATTAGCCGAGGCTGCTGACAGTAGGTTAATGGAAGGAGTACCAGAGTTGGTGGTGGGCTTGGTAGAATCTGCCACCTGCTGTGGGAGGTGACAATGGAGCCCAAGGACCAAGGAAAGGGGACATCTTCAGCTTGGAGGCAGGGAGGCCCTGGCAAGGCCTCAGTTAGGGAACAGGCAAAGGGGACTCCTTTGGTGCCTTGTAGGGTCGTAGGATGGCTGTGTGAGGGCTTTGCAGTTGGGAGAGTTATCTTAAGGAAGGATCTTCTTCCCCAGAAAGAACCAAGCAGCTCCTTTTCCAAGGGGCCCAGGCCTATAAAGATCACATCTGGAGTGAAGGTTGTTCCATCAACCACCTGCCGGAGCCACTCAAGCCTGGTCTGGTGGGAGCCCCTCAAGCTGCAAGGGGACAGATGTTGATTGGACCTGATGGCCGACTGACACGGTGCCAAGCTCAGGCCTCGGAAGCTGGTAAGTGGCTGCCAGTGAAATTGCTTGCTATTACACCTAGGGAAGATGGCAGCAAATGTTCTGTCAGGAGCTTTGACTACCTGGGCAAGCAGGATCTGCTTAGAGCAGTGGTTCTCCGCCTGTGGGTCACAGCCTCTTTGACAAACCTGTCTCCAAAAATGTTCACGTTCCCATTCATGACAGTAGCAAAGTTATAGTTATGAAGTAGCAATGAAAATATGGCTTGGGGTTCGACAACATGAGGAACTGTATATATTAAAGGGTTGCAGCTTTGGGAAGGTGGAGAACCGCTGACTTAGAGCCTGGTAAGTTGAGAAAGGTTGCTGCCCCCCACCCCCACCCCCGTCCCCAGACATCTAGAGTGGAAGTCACCAGCTTCTAACTGTTGTGTCAGAAGCTCTCCTGGTGTCCCATGTGCAGTAGGAATGTGCTAGTCCATTCTGTTGGGGGGTGGTTCTCATGTGACTTGGGAGAAGCAGGACTCTGTGCAGCCCTGAAGCTTGTTGGGCCCCAAAGCAGCCCAGAAACCTCTTGGCTGACTAGTGGAACAGTAAAGCCCATCTTGAGGCCCAGACAGATACCGAGTTCTGATGGAGTACTCACCCCGCGATACTAGCAACAGGCAGGCAATCTGTCCTGGAGTCTTGTCACCAGTCCTGGGAACAAGTCATTGTGAGCCTTTACCCTAGTGCTCCGGGTGGGTGATAGGTTGTCAGAAGGACTCGGTTTCAGGGGAAGGAGGGTGCCCTCTTGTTCTTTCAGTATCCTTCCAGTGCTGACAGCCTGTGTTTTCTCCTCACAGGCCTTCCCAGGGCAGCACCCATTGCTTGTTCATCCTGCGTGAGATCTGTGGATGGAAAGGCGGTCTGCAGCCAGTGTGAGCGGGCCCTGTGTGGGCAGTGTGTGTACACCTGCTGGGGCTGTGGTGCCTTGGCCTGTGTGCTGTGTGGCCTGGCAGAGTGAGTCCTTTGATCTCTAGGGGTGCAGAGATCATGGTCCCTCTTCTGTGAGGGCATAGGTGCTGGGTGGGTAGTCTCAAGACTCAGTGATCCTTTTGAAAGAAGTCCATGTTTCCCAAGTGTCTTTGGCCTGCTTAAAGCAGCTGCCTGGCTTAAACAGCCTTGTTGTCTGATCTTCTGAGTCCTTATAGTATTAGGGTTCCAACAGTCCACACTGTTGTTTAGCTTCAGTTTCTATCCAGTGTGCTTATGTGAGGATTGCCTCACACATGGGTACATGGATGTTCAGGTCATGCCTGCCCTTGTTGTTTTCTGGTTAGCAGTGATCTCTTAGGCAGTATGGAATAGATGCTGCTCACCCACTCGCTGCAGCCAGCTGAGTCAGCTACTTAGAAGTGCTTGGCGAGTGGGTGGACAGTGTAGAGCCCTGTCCCTTTGTTCCACACTGGAAGGACACAGTCTGCCAGATCAGTATGGGATCAATACAGTGGATCCGGACAAGCTCAGCCCCAACATTTTCTAAAGCATGGGTCAGATGGGAAACCACACTTCATATGGCAAATCCTTGCCACCGGGGTACTCTTGAGGGTTTGGGGAGATCAGGAGTGCATGCAGGGTACTCTGGGGAGACGTCTTAGGAACCTGTAGGGCTGGTTCATGCTCAAGCTGGGAAGGAGAGTTTCTCAGGCTGTCTCCCAGCTTCTGGTGACTGCTTGCTGTAGGTCCTCAGGTTTGTGTCGGTGGCCATCTTATCGCTGTGTCTTTTTGTCACTTCTGTGTGTCTCTTATGATATCTCACCTATCTGGTAAACCACAAAGGACTGGAGCCAAGATGTCAGACCCACAGAATGTTTCTATGCTAGACCTGCCATAGACAATGGTGTCCCCAAACTGTCCCTGAAATGACAGTCACCTGAGTCTGTTTTCAGACAAGTTCACATTCTGTGGTGTGATGGGATGAGGGCTTCAGTGAGTAGGGATGAAATCAGCTGCTTAGGAATCTCCTCTCTCCTGTCAACTGTTGTAGCTATGCCGATGACGACGACGGTGAAAAGACGCTTTGCACCAGCTGCGCCATGTTTGAAGCCTGAAGTGGCCATGGACAGCACAAGATGTTCATACTAAAGAGAGAGAAGGTGGCTTTTTATATGTTATATTTTATACCCCAGGAACAAGTGAATAAACCTCTTTATATTTATATTTGCACAAGGACTCGCTTCTGTCTGTTAACTGTTCTTAGGGCGGCAGAGATGGCTGCAGGGCAAGCTCTTGCAGCAGCGTAGTGAGCCCCTGCTTATTACCCACATCGGACTGGTAAGCCAGGCCCAGGGAGGTCCTTCCCGTCCTCCCTCAGCTGTAAGAGGAAGCAGCTGAACTCCAAATCAAGCTGCAGAATGGTCACCCGTGTGCTAGGCCACCTCGTGCACCGAGTTGCCACTGTCACGTGGCCAGCCATCAGTACCTACACTGCTAGGTTCCAGGTGATTTGATGAGCCCTGGCCCTCCAGAAGGTTTGGCCGGGTGGAGTGTTGTGTTGATTCTAGGGGTGTGACAATCCTCACCATATCTTCAGAGGTAGTTTATGCGGGGCTTTGGAGGGAGTTCCCAGGAGGTAAGGTGGCCTGGAAGATAGTGGTGGGCCAGTCACTGCAGCCACCTGGGTCTTCTGAGTGGTTTGCTGTAGGTATCTGGATAAACAGTGCAGAGGTCTCCTCGTCCTGCCCTCTAAGAACAGCTATGGCTGTTGCTTCCCATACACATCAGTGAGGTGCTGTCCTAGATGAGGTTGGTTCAGGTTTCCCGATAGGACCAGACAGTTGTCTCAGAGGCCCTTTGTGAGCAGGAGGCTTTGGGGGGCTGCAGGTGGGTTTACCAAAGCAAACCCTAATCGTACACCACACCCATACTTCCTTGGCTTCTGGTGCTGTTTTATCCTGGCTTAGCTGTCTGCTAGGCCCTTTGGGCTCTCCCTACTCTGTCCTGTAGCCTACTACACTGTTGTTTGTACTACAAGCTTCTGCTGTAGCTAGCCCACCTCTGTCACCAGTTGGGATCATTGCACAGCCCCCACCACCTTCATACTGTCCAAATAAAACTCCAGACTCTCTTGCTTCCTGTCCTTCTGGGGTTCACTTAAATCGGCTCACTCTCTTGGCTGGAGGCCCTTCCTCTGGGTGTTTGCATGGTTCCTTTATGTCTTTCTGGGTTAGGCTCAGAAGCATCCTAGTGCCTTAGTGCACAGCCCTGTTGCTTTTCTAATTCCACCATATAGATTATGGATGTCTGTGATTCCTCCCAGCTGCCATGTAGGTTCCTGAGAGCTTCGACTTGGCTTCAAATGGTATCTTACATGTCATTGACTTGTAGTAATCCAGCCATGAGATAGCAGGGACTCAAAAACTGTTTGGGGAGTGTGTTTGACTGTGCATGGAGTTAGCGTGGGGTGCATGCATGAGTTTGCATGTGTGGAGCCAGCAGTCGGCTTTTTGTTTTGGTTTCATTTGGTTTGTGGGTGATTTGGCTTTCGAAGCAAGGCCTCTTCATTTGGCCTGGAACTCACTGATTAGGTTAGGCTGTCTGGACAGCAAGCCTCAGGGCCCCACCTGTGTCAGACTCCCCAGCATGAGGAGTATAAACAAATGCCACCACTGTGCTTTTTAAAATATATATTGTGGGGGCCAAACTTGGGTCATGTTTACATGGTAAGCATTTTGCCAACAGATGCTCTGTCCCCTATCCAACTATAAAAAAGAACAAAGTACCTAGACATTGGATAGCATCCAGTGTCTGATGATTACCCCAGAGGGAGTAGGTGAACCCAGGTGTCAGCTCCTAGCTGTGGGAGGAGACTGAGAGCTTGTGATAAGGATTGAGAAGATTTGGGGGATTAGAGCTACAGTGGCCAGAGATTGCACACAGATGGTCAGTGGGATCCGAGCATCCTTGAAGGTGCTAATCATATTGTTGAGAGCAATGAAGAGAACAAGAAACTCCACATTCCCAACAAATAATGAATATGGGCGGGACCCTCACTACAGTCTTCATACTCCATAGGTAGGCCTCTCCTCTCCTAGTGCAGACTGCCTGGGTGAAAGCCATGCCTGACAAAGCCATTGTCGCCATTACTGCTGTGTAGCAGTTTTCCATCTTGGAGAGCTCTTTAAGACACAGGGTGTTGGGGGTGGGGCATGGTAAAACACTCCTGGAGGGAAGCTCCCTAAGCTCAGCAAGTAAACTTAAGGGCTTCAGGAAGTCACCAAAACTGATCAGATTCACTAGGGCTTTCCCTCCCAAGCATTTTCAGATCAGCTAAGCTGCCTCAGAGGCTCAGAACACTCTCTAGCCTATTCAGCTGTCTGTAGTTTGTTTTGGGGTATGCGTTTGTGAGCTGTCATCCATGCCTTGGTGATGCAGCTGTCTTTGGGGACGTTTCTGTTCCTGTAAACAACCCCTCACCTATATTCTTGTATGCCACCTCTGTAAAACTCACTGGTTCTCCAGGTTGGACTTAGTGGTATCTGTACTCTGCTGTCATTGGTCCCCTAGCTGGGGTGAATAGGTGTTTGCTCGCATCTCCCCAGAATAGTGCCACACTACAAGCACTTAACCATATCCCAGAACACAACTCAAAAGATCTTGTTTCAATTCAGTCCCCATTAAGATAAAGGAAAGTAAACTTCCCTTTTTCCTCTCGTAGCCTTAGTAGATCATTTCCCTAAATGGAAACTATAGCCATTAAGTGGCCATACCTCATTCCCACTGGTCCCCACCCTGGCAAACACCATTCTTTCTGCCTCACGAATTAGACGACGAATTAGACAAATTAGCTACCTCATTTAAGCTTACCAGACCCTACCATGGCTACAGGGTCTATCCCCTCATCTGCTCTGGTGGTTCAGGCTAGGCCAGGCCTGCCTCTGGGGAGAGGGTACCACTCCCCAGGAACACTCCCTAGATGCCTGGCTCCAGCGAACAATGATTATGTTGGGCAGCTTACATGAGTAACAGTGGGCTCAGGAAGCCACCACCAAGAGCTTTGCCCACCCCTGTGATGGGGGCACAACTTCAGGACCCCTTCCCCTGCGCTAGAGACATCCCTGAGGGGTCTCATGGAAAGAGCAGCCTGTAGCCTCCATCTGCCCAGCTCTGGGTTTATCTGTGTTCCTAAGTTTCAGCCATGTTAGATAAAATTTAGCTCTAAGTCTGAGGGTCGCAGAAAGCACTGTTGTGCTTATTTTCTTCCTCCCTACCGCTCTCCCTCCTCCCTCCCTGACTGGGTCTTGCTACACTACACAGACATGACTGGCCTTGAACTCAGGTGTTAGGACTAAAGGTGCAAACCACTATCCAGATCTGGTGTTTTTGTCTACAAATCTTACTTCAAGTACAGTAGGCAGTGCTGTGTACGGCTCCAGAAGGGCTGTGGTCACCCAGAGACAAACTGGCTGTTCTAGAAGTGGCTATGTTTATCTTCCAGAGGTCCCTCACCCGCATCCCAGCAAGGCCACCAGCCAGTCCATACCTTCAGGGAGACTGGCACATAGCATGTAGACGAGCATGTAGACTGGCGCGTAGCTGGAGGCCTCTAAATGTTTTGCTGAGCGGTGGCCGATGCTTGCTGCAATTCCACCAGTAGCCACCTGGTGTCACCAGCAACACACCCACTGTATCTTGGTGGCTTGGACTCAGGATTGTTGATGCTCTAGAGTGACCTTGGCTCCTGTCACCTCCATCCAAACCCAGAACAGTCCCCAGTTCTGTTCAGGCCCAGATGTGCTATGTGACCTCAACCAGAGCCTCCTGAGCCCCTTTTGAGGTGAATCCCTAGCCGGTTATCATCTGTCCTGGTATCAGGGTCTGGCTCAGTGCTCTCTCTGCCAGACACGGCAGCTAGGAGAGTCACCACAAGAGTAGATGGAGACAGTCAAGATCCCCCTCCTCTGTCAGGAGGGCATCCTCCCCTGAAGAATCCCACCCTGGTGACCATAGCCACGCCTTCATCCCCAACCTTCACACCAGCAAAGCAAACCACAAACTTGAAAAGCGATTTTTATTGACTTTGGAGGGACAGTTTCTTATTATAATAGTAAAAATGCTGAAGTTGACTGTTGTAAAAAACGACATGGTGCAGCAATGGCCAGTGTCCGGCCAGGAGGGGACAGGCCAGGGTGACAGCGGAAGAAGTAAAGCATCTAAAAGGACAAGTGCTAAGAGAAGAGCTCACGTGAGGCAGACACTCCCAGGGCACCCACCAAGAGCCGCCACACAGGAGTGGGAGGGCAGGGGCTCTTCTGTCACCAAGATTAAAATCCCCTGAAGGCCTTTGAACAGCATGATACAGAGCAACACACTGAATTCTTGTTCCTCTGTCAACCTAAATTGAGCCCTGGGCATCCCATCCAGCCCTAGGGCTGAAGCAGCTCTGTGTCCTCTCCCACCCAGAGGGAGAGTGCCAGCTAGCATACCACAGTTAGGTGCTTCTGGTGCCTTCTCGATGGACGTTGGCCCCGGACCCTAGAGACAGGTGGTGGCCAGGGTGGCCAGGCCAATGGGGCAGTGACAGGACCTACCCAGACCCATGAGCCCACCTTGCACATGGTCACATCAGTCCTTAATAGTTTTCTACAGGAATCTAATTGTTCTGGGCGCTGAAGCCACATGTCTGGCCTCAAATCGGATGAAATAAATTAAGAAAAACCCCAGGATAGTTTTCCTCCTGACCTGGCTGGGAGGTAGGCTGCTGCCCACAGTAGAAACATCCTCCCCTGGTCCTGGAGGCTGGCGAGGTTCCTCCCCAGCACATCCGAGAAACAAAACCATCAGGTACAGATGATCCATGCGGGGCTTCTGGACTCGGCAATGCAGAGGGGTGCAGGGCTGCCAGCCACCGCCCCAGGCCTCAGGCTGTGCCACTGGCTGAGTAGGAGAACTGGGGAAAGTGCGGCCTCCGTTCGCTGTCCACACACTCCATGCTGTCATCTGTGGGCCACAAGAGGGCTCAGACCCAGTCTCTAGAAACAGCCCTCCCACTGCCCACCTGACCTGACAGCGTGGAGGATATGATACAAGGAGGCCCTGCGAGTGGGCAGTGACTCTGGCCCTCAGAACACTCCCTCCCCGCCTGGTTGCTACCACCCTCCAAAAGGGTTTGTTACTGTTTTTTAATCAGTGTGAGGTTGAGGCTAGAGAGATGGCTTAGTGGTTAACGCTCTGGTAGAGGACCCAGGTTCAGTTCCAGTCCCTACATAGCAGCTCAGTTCAAAAAAGAAAAGGCTTCAGGGTTGGGGATTTAGCTCAGTGGTAGAGCACTTGCCTAGGAAGCGCAAGGCCCTGGGTTCGGTCCCCAGCTCCGAAAAAAAAAAAAGAAAAAGGAGAAGAAAAAAAAAAAGAAAGAAAAGGCTTCATACTGAGGCACCTTAGAGCAGGGTGGCCTCACCTTGATCAGGCGGCGTGATGGTGATCATCTGAGCTGTGAACTCCTCATCGAAATACCTGGTGTCGGTCTCAGAGGTGACCTGGGGCTTGAAAGGTGGGCTCAGCTGAGGAGTGACAGAAGGAGTGGTTACTACTGTGTTCCAGCTTCTCCTCTCCAGGCATCCCTGACCTCCTGAGGGGTGGGGTTAGCACTAAGGCACAGCTCTAGGTGGAACTGGGTAAGGCATGAAGGCAGGGGGGAGCGAGCCCAGAGACGCCCAAAGTGACAGGGTAGCAACTGCCCATGTCCAGGCTGGAACAGTCCTTTTTCTCTACTTGTTTTCCTTGAGGTTTTGTTTTTCAAAACCGGGGTTTCGTGTGTTATCTCTGTAGACCAGGATGGCCTCCAACTCACTCTCCTGTCTCTGCCTCCCAAGTGCTGATTAAAGGTGCATGGTGGCACCACCACTGCCTGGCTCAAGTTTTCTAAATGTGGAAGGACAAGTAGACTTCAGGTAAGCTCTCCTGCCTCACTGACGGCCCAGGACGAAGACATAAACTGCAAAGTGATGTGTGCACTAGAGGCTAACACCTAGACAAACATCCTTTTGGGTCCCACAGGCGAGGACCCTCAAATGCCATCCCCCCAAATCTGGGGCGAGGGCAATGCTGACTCATGGGATCTCTAGTTGGGTATGGGCCGGGAAGGAGTGCCATCCACACCCCCAATGCTGCTGGTCCCATGTTACCGAGCAGTATTCAAGGCAGGGGCAGGTTGGGTACACTGAAAGCAGGCTTGGTGACAAGGCACCCATCAAGGTTTAACACTGAGGTCACCTGCCAGTCCCTCATTAGCCTGGATCAAGGGTACTCAGGAGCTTAAGAGAGCCACACCTAGGGATGGAGTACAGTGGCTCTGCTCTCTGCAGTAGCCTTCACTGTGCTAGAAGGGCAGGCTGTCCCAGAGCTCTCCGTAGAGCTGGAGACACCTAGACAATACCCTCCACCCTCAGCTTGCTTTCAACATGGGGCACCTGAGGAGACCTCCAGGCAAAGGGCAGGAGCAAGGGCACAGGTGTAGGCAGCCTGTGCACAATCAAGGGCCTGGAGAGGCCAGGTGACTGAGCGAGGTGTGCACAGCCCTGTGGCTCTGTGGGGCCATGTGGCTACCCAAGGCTGTGAGCCCAGCATGGGTGCCTGAGCCAGTGAAAACCAAACAGTGAGAGTGTATGTGTGCACACACCCATAAGATCCAGAGTTAGACACAATGGCCAGAGTGAGTGTTTGTATGTGTGTGCATACACACGTGTGATCCAGAGATGGGCAGAGTGTTTGTGTGTGCACACACATGTGATCCAGAGATGGGCAGAGTGTTTGTGTGTGTGCACACACGTGTGATCCAGAGATGGCAGAGTGGCCAGTAACTGTTTGTACGTGCACACACACACAACACACACACACACACACACACACACACACACACACACACACACACACACACACGAGATCCAGAGCTGGGCACGGTGGCCGGATGCACACCTTCTTCTCATACACATCCTGCCACACGATGTTGGCAAAGAAGCGGTGCTGCATGATCTCCTTGGCGTCCTCGGAGCCCCCACCGAGCCTGTGGGTAGGAGACAGTCGGTCAGGGCTCAGACACTGCATGAAGGTGACATGTGACTGAGACTGGTGGGTGCCGTGGGCAGCAGGACTGTCCAGAGGCTGAGCCTGAAGCCCTGTGGCCCGTACCTCTGTGTAGGGTCCTTCTTGAGCAGCCCCGAGAGCAGGGACTTGGCCTCCGGCCCGAGCGTGCGTGGGAAGCGGATCTCCTCCATGAGGATGAGCTCGAACAGCTTCTCATGGTCCTGGTTGTAGAAGGGCAGGCGGCCGCACATCATCTCGTACATGACCACGCCCAGCCCCCACCAGTCCACTGCACGGCCATAGTCGTTGTCCTCCAGCACCTAGATGGGGGACTCCGTCAACATGTGTCCGGGGCATGGGAGGGCGTGGGGGACACACAAGAAGTAGCAGAGCACCTCAGGGGCCAGGTACTCGGGTGTCCCGCAGAACGTCTTCATGGTGGCGCCGTCCTTGATACCCTCCTTGCACAGCCCGAAGTCCGTTATCTTGATGTGCCCGTCCTTGTCCAGCATGAGGTTCTCCAGCTGTGTGGGAAGCCTCGGTTAGTGTGGACAGACCCCCAGTCCCACCTCCCCTAGTGCATGAACACACCTTGAGGTCCCGGTACACCACGTTCTTCTCGGAGTGCAAGTAGTCCAGGGCGGACACAATCTCGGCACCATAGAAGCGGGCCCGGTCCTCCGAAAACACGCGCTCACGAGACAGGTGGAAGAAGAGCTGTGGGGTGGAGAGCTGATGAGGGCCTGCGTGAGGGCCCCACCGTGACCCATGAGGCAGAGGGAAGGTTAGGGACTAGCCCCCAAAGAGAACAAGAGCCCGGGAGACTGTGACTCAGCAGTAGTAAGACATCCCCAAACAAGCAACTACAGGCTCACATGGCCAGGCCTGGCAGCACCGTGACCTGTACTACAGAGAGGCGCCCAAGGCTCTCAGAGGGACAAGCTCACCCACGAAATGCCCAGGTCTGAAGCCACCTACAGCCCTACCTCGCCCCCATTGGCGTACTCCATGACAAAGCAGAGGCGGTCGTGGGTCTGGAATGAGTACTTGAGGGCCTGAAATGGAAGCAGGGCAAGCCTAGGTAAGCACTGAGGAAGTAGCACACTGGCACTGCCCCCAGCCACCCCAAGATGCACCAGGGCACATTTTAGTGTCTTGAGATAGCTAAGGCTGGCCTGGACCTCAGGCGGCCCTGCCTAAAGGCAATAAGCCCAAACCGCTGGCCCTGGAACTCACCAGCTGCTATCACTGAGCTGCACTCACAAGAAACCTGAGGGGTCTGCCTAGAAGACGGGTCTGAGGACTGAGGGCACGGAGAGTGGGGCAACTCAAGGCCTCAGCAGAGTGAGAAGACCAGACTCACGCCTCCCTCCTGTACCCCACTCGGTTGTGGGGTGGGTGGGCTTCCAGCCCACTCCAGCATCCCAGCCCCACCACCCCTATCAGTCCACGAAGCCTGTCTGTGTGGGTGCAGAGGCAGGCTGTGGGAGTGGCGCACTCGTCCCTATCCCACAGGGGTCAGACTGATGGCCACTACTTACCGTAAGGAAGGGATGCCTAGAGTTCTGCAGGACACGGTTCTCAGTAAGCGTGTGGGCAACCTCATCCTGGAATGCAGAAGCCATGAGCACCTGTCCCCCACGCATCCCGTTCCTTCACCCTCCCTCCAACCCTGCACTCCCTGCACCTTGGCAACGATGACCTCCTTCTTGAGGATCTTCATGGCATAGTAGCGACCTGTGGCCTTCTCCTTCACCAGGATCACCTTCCCAAAGGTGCCCTTGCCCAGTAGCTTCAGGTACTCAAACTCGTTCATGGTCTGTGGGTAGCAGACAGAGCCCGGTTAGGGAGAGCCCTTGCTCACCACAACTAGCGTATGGTAATAAACACCTACACCACCACCTTCGGCTCGACAGTGTCCAGAGTGAACAAGGCTCCTCCCAGTTAGCCAACAGTAAGAGAGCTAGACACAAGCCACGCCCGCTCACATCTGCTGGCCTGTGGGTCAGTGAGAGCACGGGGCCTTGGGAGTCGGTGGACACCTTCACTTTGCTTTCCTTAAGTACTGGGCTCTCGTGCATGCTAGACAAGTACTCTGCCAACTCAGTCAGGTCAAGAGGAGCCAGGGGTCCCAGACCCACACAGGAAGCCAGGCAGGAACACCGGGACCTGCCAGGGCCCTCCACAACCCTGGTAACCCAGCAGAAGCAGAGGCCAGACTCACCACACGGTGCTTGGGCTTGGCCAGGGACACCTCCATCTCTTCAGCCCCTGAGTTGTCACTGGGTGAACCTGACCGGAAGTCCATCGTCTCCTCCTCCTGCCGCTTGAGTCCATCAGCCACAGTCTGAATGGCGGTGGTCCACTCTTCCCTGCAGGGGTCAAGTGAGGCCTTAGGCACCAACGGAGCTGTTGCCTGGCCGCCTGGTCCTGACGCTGCAGGTAACCACCCAGAACCTGGTCTCCACACTCAAAATAATCAGAAACCTCAAGGTTCCTGGGACACGTCATGCCCCACTCACCCCACGAGTCCTCCAGCCTAGTCCTCCAGAGTGGACTCAGCAGAGGCTTCCGGCTCTCAGGCAAGCATGGCCCTGAGCAGGGGGCATAGCCCACTGCTCCTGACAGCCTCTCTGCACCCTGCCCACTCACCGCTCCTCAGGCGTTTCCACATGGAAGGTGCGCTCAATGACCGTGGTCCACTGCAGGCAGCGGATGATGAAGGTGTTGGGCCTCGGCCGCTCTGTCTTCATCAGCTGACATTCTAAAGAAGAAGTCAGGGAAGCATCTATCTGCATCCATCTGATCCTCCGTGAAACTCTCCTTACAGTCCTTACCAGACAGACCATATCCCCCAGACCTCAATCCTGCCCCAGGAAGGTGCCTCCCATCCTCACTTTAAAAAATGTATTTGCAGGGTTGGGGATTTAGCTCAGTGTTAGGGCGCTTGCCTAGGAAGCTCAAGGCCCTGGGTTCAGTCCCCAGCTCCAAAAAAAAGAAAAAGGAAAAAAAAATGTATTTGCCCAGTGTGGAGAACACCTTTAATCCCAGCATGAGTGGGTCTCTGTGACTTTGAGGCCAGCCTGGTCTATAGAGCAAGTTCTAGGACAGGGCTGTACAGAGAAACCCTGTCTTGAAAAGCAAGCAAGCAAGCAAACAAACACATGTTTATTTCAGGGGCTAAAGAGATGGTTCATTGATTAAAAGCACCAACTGCTCGTCCAGAAGACCAGAGTTCAATCCCTAGCACCCACGTGGCAACTCACAACCATCTGTAACTCCAGTTCCAGGGATCTGATGCCCTCCTCCTGTCCCCAAGACAATCATATACACACATACATAAAATAAACAAACACCCTTCTTTACACACAAAATAATAAAATAGAAAACATTTTAAAGTTTTCAAGTTTTTTGTTTCTTTGTTTGATATGAGGTCTTTGCTGTGCAGTGCTGGAAAACTCCATGTAGACCAGAAATCTCAAATTATGGCAATCCTCTTGCTTCTGCCTCCCAAATGCGAATTCACAGGTGTTAGCCACCGGCCCTGGCTTTTTCATTCTCTTCCTATGTAACCTTGACTGGCCTGGAACTCACTATGCAGTCTAAGCTGGTCTTGAACTTGAGGTAACCATGCCTCAGGTCCCGAGTGCCAGGATTACAGCATGAGCCACCACACTCAGCCCCAATTCCTCTCAAAGAGCAGAGATCCAAGACCTGCCACAGCTGAGGTGTTCTGCTCTCAAGTGTGAGGCTCTGGAAGGAGCTGGTCAGGTTAGGTCAGTTAGCCCTACACCATAACTCCTTCTAAAGTTCCTCTTTCCTTCAACTGCTGACCCCTGCTCATGTGGGGGCCTCAGGGATGGAGGAGCAGAGACAGCCCACCCACCCCTTCTGGTACAGAAGTATCTTGCTGTTTCCTCATCAACATATAGAGTCTCTGGAAACATTACACAGATATGCAGCACCCAAACCTCACACTGGGAGCACACACAGGGACACGGATACCCAGAGCATGCACACCTGGTGGACACACCTAGAGCACATACACCTTTAAGGGTGGATCACGGGCGGCCCAGGCCCTGCGGGTGTGTGTGCAGCAAGAGGGCTTCCTGGCAAGGCTCTGTAAGGCAGGAGGGACTGAGGGGCCTCCCACATTCCATCGTCTGGGTCCTGGCAATGTGAGGGGCCTCCGGGCTCCAATGAATGAGCAAGGGGCAGTCTGCCAAGCAAGGGGCCAAGAGGGGCTTGAGGCCCAGCCTTGGGAAAGGCCTGTGTCAACATGGGGTGGGGGGAGGGGTGGAAAATCACCCTGAGCCTTGTCTCCAGCACATCTGAGACAGCCTGTCAGGCAAGCAGATGAGAACTAGCACCAAGTGAGGGTCTTAACCCCTGCCTCCAGAACCCACCTCGGAGGAAAAGCTTGGACACAGCCCCGCCCTGCTTTGTTCCCAGCTAGGCGTAAACCGCCTGCCTCCTGAGGCCCAAGGCCTTTTGGAAGGCCAAGCCCTGCCCACTGCCCAGCAGCCCCTCGGCCAGTACATATACCTATGTGTCTGCTCCAGAGAGGCCCCTTTCCTTCCTCCTGCATGAGTAAGTTGGGGTTCCTTTCCTACCTAGCTCTTGAGGCAGTAACCTGTGTTAAGCCCCGAGACTCTGGGGACAGACCTGGGGACTGGCCAAGTGACTGGAGGTGGGAGCCCCTATGATCTGAGGCAAGTCAAACAGGGCTACCTGCAGGGCAGGAGCACACCAAGAAGGCTGAGAGGACAGATGCAGACCAAGCTGTGCTAGGCACATGCGCTGCACTCCAGACTGCAGCCCATGGAGGAGCCCAGAGTCTGCAGTCAGTAACTGCTATGGCTCCTGCTTAAAACTGTCAAACTCACCCTTGTCCAGCTCCAGGCAGAACTGGGCTGGGACAATGTGGCACGGAGAACAAGGACTCAGCACCTCAGCCCCAAGCTCTCAGGTAGTTTCAGTGTCCTGGAGCAGGGCTGACTCCCACTGGAACTGCAGCTAAGGGAACCACAAGACCCACAGGGCAAAGGGCATTTGATGGCCTTCCCAGGGAGAATTACAAAGACACCACTGGGATGTCATTCACTCCTAGAATTGGGAGCCTCTCCTCCTGCTGTGTACCCAAGAGTTCCCAAGGAATGCCCTTGAGTGGCTGTTTAACCCACAGGGACACTGGTCAACCCACCCTCTAGATCAGGTCCAGTCATTACATGCCGGACCCCTGGCCCTGCCAGAGCTGGTCACTCACCAGTCCTAGGGGAGGTGACTCAGGGCCAGCACTGCCCAGCATCTTAGGACCAAGAGGAGGCTCTCCTTAGGTTCTCAGTGGCGGTTTCAGCCTCCCTGCTGGCCTGCTTAGCCACCCCATCCAGCCCACATGGCTAAGACACTTACGTGCCACTGAGAAGTTGTTGAGTGGGGACTCGCGCTGCTCCACATCCTGAGGCCGCTCCTTGTAGCCAATAAAGGTGCCATCATTCTTGAGGAGGAAGTAGCGTGGCCGCCAGGTTTTAATATATTCCCCTGCAGGGCGTGAGAGACATGAGGAGCTGCGTGTGAACTACTGTGAGGACCCAGGCACACTGTACTGTGTGAGGTGGGGAAGGGACCTGGGACACTTCCACCTTCCCAGAAGGCACTGGGCACAGCTAGGAGCATCACCCAGGGCTCTGCCTGTACAGCAGACCCAGGAGGTGCCGCACCTGGAACGGGGTGCTACGCCCAGCTGAGCCCTGCCCTGTCACCCAGGTACACGGGAACATTGTTCCCTCCAGTTTTGCAACATCAGCCACACGCAGGCGCCACACGCAGGAGTCAGAGCAGATGTCCTCTGTGGTCTCCCAGCGACTGTCATTTTTCATACTGACATCCGGAAAAAATGTTTAATTTACATTTTGCCGAGCAAGGAGTCTGAACAACAGGGAACTAACTAATTAGACAACTTCTTCATCTGAGGGGACACTAGGCTGAGGAGAGGAGGGGCAGCCCACAGGGCTGGGGTCCCTGAGCTCTGTCTAGGATAAAGTCTGCCTGCTCCACTGGGCCCTGAACAAGGGCACCAGCAGGGGTAGTCGTGAGCGACTGCTTGTCCAGGCCACCTACCACTAGGTGCTCTTGGGCACCATGGTCTCGGGCACAAGGCAGTCCCCAGTCACACTTCACAGCCCGAGAGCCTGACCACCTTTCCGTCTCTACCCTCTCATGGTATGAACCAAATCTACGTGTTCCCTGAGAATGCTTTCCCAGAGTCTATCAGCTCGCACCCCTCCAGGCTCTCAGGACCTGCATGGCTCTGGGCATATGGCAGGACTCTACCCATGACCCACCTCCCACCATCGCCCCTTCCGATGCCTTTCCAAACAGCAGCCTTGCTCTGCGTGACCCTATACACCCTGTACCAAGGGGGATGAGGGAGAGAGATTAAGTGATGGAGGGAGGGAGGCTACGGGTGAGCCCAGGGAAGAAGTGAATGGAACCACGACCAGGCCAAGACTCCCACTCCAGGGGCGAGCAGCTACAAGAGCTAGAGACCTCATCTCTTGTCATCATGCAGACCTCCTAGGCCTGTCGGCACTGATGCAGACCCCAGCCCTACGATGCACAGAGGCTACAAAGCAAGAAAGTCCTCCTGACTCTTGGCAAGTGACCAAATGCGGCTGGGGCTCCTCCAGGGCATAGGGCTTGTGCAAGTTCATTCTGATTCTCTTCTAGGGCCTGCAGTCCATATGCAACCTCCAGGGCACCTGTAAACCCAGCCCTGCTTCTCTAGCTCCCAGGAGCCCAGCTCTCCTGCGCAGCCACTTCCCACAGCCATTGGGGGCCTCAGAGTAATGGCCAAAGCCAACTCTCTCTCATTAGGAGGGTCTGAGACCTCATAACAAGGACACAGAGAACGGGGTCCCTACCCAGCTCTGCAAAGTCCCACGAACCTCTTGGGTCACCAGCCCTTCTTCTGGCCAGGTGGCCCACACCTGCAGGTATTCACATGCCCGGCAGCCCCACGACAGCCCCTCCCTTGGCGCAAGGCCTAGAGGGTGCCATGAGTAATACGGCAGAGCACTGGGGGGTATACAGCCCACCCCCCATCCCGTTCCTTCCCGGGCCACCCGCCGTGTGTGCCCACCCGCCAGCACCAGTCTGGAGCTGTCGGCCCCTGATGGAGTACCTCCCATCTCACCAGCTGCCGCTCCCCGGGACACTAACTGAATACGAGGGCTGATGAGCAATGCACCCGCGCCCCAGAAATCCATCTCGATTTGCCAACTGCTGCCCATCCCACTGTGCCCAATGCAGGCCCCAGCTCTGGCCCCACATGTAGACCACCACCCTGACCCTGAATCTCCTATGGGCTCTTAGCCTATAAGACCAGCCCCCAGGCCTGGCAGATTCCAGAATGTAGACCTGGAGATACAGACAGGGTGGGACTCACCAGGCAGAGGACAGGGTAAGTGCCCAGCCCCACAAATAACACACAGGAGGCCTAGGTGCCCTTTCTCTCCTGACCACACAGCACACAAAGGCCACATGGCCAAGGAGAGATGTAAAGTGAAGTGACCTCACGAGGTCCTTCCCTTCCACAGGAAAGGGGGCCACAGCTCTGACACACACAGATCTCTTTCTTTCTCTCCTGCCTCAAGGTCTAGCCAGTTGGTCACTGGGGGTACCGGCTGAGCCAGCTGCAGCCTGAGTTCCGGCCTGCATGTTAATGAGTTCAGTCCAGACAGCCCCCAAACCTGGCCCCACTGCAGAAATGGGCCAATAGGATAGACAGATGTGAGAGGTGGCTGCCCTGATCCTCCATGGCTCCAGGGTATCTAGGAATACTCCTGCCTGCCCTGGGGGTCTCCTTCTCGAATACAAACATTGGCAGGCCTCCCTCCTCTGTTTTCACAGGCCAGCACGGCAAGCCTGAGCCATGCTGGCCTCTGTGGAAGTGCTAGGCTCTGGCCCAGCCAGGCTCTTCTTGGCTCCCTTAACCCATGTGGATGCTGGATGCCCTGAACTCAGGCGAGTCCAGCAGGGGAAGCACAGCAGCAGCCAGGGCCCTCACCTGCAGCTGCCTCACCAGGCCCGTGTAACAAACACACGGCAAGATGACAAACGGCCCGGGGCTGCCCCCACAATGTGGTCCCCGTAGCTCTGGAGGGCAGAAGCCTGACAACAGCGTCTCAGTGAGAAATAAAAACCAGCGGAACAGCAGACACCCAGGGCTAAGTCCAGCCTCACATCACAGCAAACCCAGCCATACACATCTGCAAGCCCATCCAGGTCTGTGCGGAGATGACAGCCCACATCGGCTCCTCCGAGGTCCCTCTCCACCTTCTAGCAACAAGCCCAGCATCTAGGACGAGGCAAGGACTCCCCAACAACTTCGGGGACCCCTCAGGACCACCTCCACCTACCCTTGCCAGACCAAGGTCTAGGCCTTCTAGCATCTGTGTGGGTCGGCCTCCAAGTCCCTGCACCAGGGCCTCCTGAAGCTACATCATCACACTAGGAAAGGGGAAGGCTGGGCGGCCTTTAATCCCAGCACTCAAGAGGCTGAGGCACTAGTGTCCTCTCATACCAGCCAGGCCCCTGAGCCCTGATCACGGTGAACATTCTCCAAGTCCCTGGTTCTTGGGGAAACTGCTGGATAAACACTTTGCCGCAGTGGCAGGCGGCAGCTGGCAAGACGCCAGGCGGCACCGAGCTGTTTCTCCACAGCAAAGTGAGCCCCAGCAGGCCTGGGGAGCAGGCGCCAGCTGACAGCAGCGACCAAACGTCCCCTACCACCAACACATCCATTGCACCGACAGCTGCCGGGCGCCCATTTACTTTCCCCAGCACATTGAGCAAGCGGTTTACTGATGGCAGCCCCTTGGGGCCATTAGCCCAGCGCTTGCTGCCTTCTGGGCAGTGGTGGTCAGCAGGTGGCAAGGTCATCTCCAAGACCCAGCCTCCCAGACCCCTATGTAGATCCTTAGTTTCACATCTCTTGACCCCCAGTGGACTCAGTGACCAAGAGCTGGGCAGAGGCAGGGAGTGGAGGGTGTGCTGCACGTGAGCAGGTGAGAGCCCAGGTCTGCTGTTACAGGGTATAGCCCTGGTGCAGCCTTTCTGAGAGGGCTGCTCGTGTGGGTCTCACAGCGTGGGCCTCACAGGGTGGGTCTCACAGTGTGGGCTTGCAGAACACTGGTGCTCCTTTGGGCCTGGGTGAGCTTTTTGCCACAGCCCACAAACATAAAATCTCACCTAGCAAGGAGTAGGGTTCTCTGTACCCACCAGCCCTCTGGAGAAACTGAGGCTTAGATAAAGGGACACTGGCAGTCACAGATGCAGGAAAGAACCAGAGCTGAGGGACTGCTAGGACACGACCTGCACAGGCAGGCCTCAGCTGAGAAGGGCCAAGATACAGCAACCACCGGACTGCAATGCATCACAAGGTCCCCACTGCGGGTAGCACACCTCTCCACTGCCACCTCCAGCCCAGCTCCCTGAGCCGCAGGGAATACTGGTCCAGACTTTAGTCTACCCGCCCACGTCTTACAGATGCCTACGTCCTCCACAGCACTCCCCACCTCCCTTCCCTGTACCAGAAAGGAAGGCAGGGCCTACAGCCCCACCCTGCTGTACACACAGGGCATCCCCAAGCCTCCCGTGCCACTCAGATCATCCCATTCGGCCTAGCCCCCCAGTTTATGTGCAAGCCACAGGGCCACTGTCCTATGTCTGGCTTTTAGGCTCCCTATACCAGCCCAACCCCTCTGGGCCAATCTACCCCCTACTCCCCACAAGGTGGCTCACAGACCCCACAATGCTCCTGTGCTGAGTCCCAAAAGCTGTACCTTCCCCTTACCCATCCTCCCCTCTACCTCACTGCAACGCAGCCCAAGATGCCCAGATAGATCCTGTAAGATGGCTTAGAGGGTGAAGGCACTTGTCCTCAGGCCTGATGACCCAAGTTCGATCCCTGGGAACCACATGGTAGAAAAGAACCGACTTACAAGTTGTCCTCAGATACACACGCTGGCTGTAGCACATGAAAGTTCCCCCTTCCTGCCTCCTGCACACACACACACACACACACACTACATAACTACGTTTAAAACCGAGGCCCAGATAGAGCAGACAGGATGTGCTGGGGAGCAGAGCCAGCCCCAGCCTTGCCTTCACCTTACAGACACCAGAGCCTATGTGGGCCAGCCAGACCCTGACCAAGGACAGGGATGCCTTGTCTAGAACAATGTCTTGGGGGCCACCAACTCCTCAGTCCTATGCCCCAACCAACCAACAATATCGGGAGGACAGGCCTAGTGGCACTATTTGTATTCCCAGCACTCGAAAGGGCTGGTCAGGGAACTCACTTGAGTTTAAGACAGTCTAGGCTACAAAGACAGACCCTACCTCAAAAGCACAAATAAACGAAAGGGGGAGGGGGTGAGGGCACAGGATGTTCAGAGCCAAAGACTCTGAGGCACCTCAGAATGAGGCACGCAGTTACCGCAGACAGGCCACTGGCACTAAGGAGCTCCTGGCTGCTCCTCTGCCCACCAGCCTGGGCTGGAGTCTAGGTCTTGGCTGGGCAGACTCTTCTGGGGAAGTACTGGGTGTGGGTAGATCACCAGCCATAGTGGGGTGGCTGGGACAACCACAGCTACTGTTACAGGGAGGGCCTAAGGGTTGGTGCTGGCTCTGGGCCTGGCTCGGGTGTGACTGGGCAGAGAGGATTGCCAGAGAAGGACAGAACAGTTCTCCCCACTACCCATGGCACTTCTAGGAACCAGCCTGATGCAAGCTACTCCTAGCAGTCACAGCAGGTCCCAGTTCCGGCCATCCACCCAGCACCCCACCCCCCTCCAGGTCTCAGCAGCTCTCTGCACCGTGCACTTGGCCACTCTGCAGAGCTGGCAGGGCCAAGAGGCTGCCCCAGAACCAGCAGCTCAGTGGAGTCCCATGTCCACACACTTTTCCTCACCTCCTTGTGACCTCCATGCGGCTCAGGCCCACTGGGACCACTCTGTCCAGAGGATGGTCATCAGGAAGCACAGGGGAGTGCTGCCCACTCTGGAGTCACCAGGCTGGGCCAGCACTGACCCTCACAGCCCAGTGGGAGCCGCCCAGCTTCCTCTTTGTTGTTTTGTTTTCAAGGAGAACTCAACACGGCTCACAAAAACAGGAAACTCAGTCGCACCAGCCAAGACTCAGCCACAGCCACACGCTGCAGTGCGCTGGCCCTTCCATGGCTGGGCCCAGGGCATTCAGTTGCCACCTCTGTCCAGTTCTCCAGGAGTGCCACATGCTTACCTCTCTTTTCAGGCTCAGCACACACACACACACACACACACACACACACACACACACACACACACACACACACACACACACACACACACACACACAGAGCACCACTCCTGTCCTGAGATGTTGACCTGTCCGCTAGGCTCAGGACCCTTGACCCTCCCCAGAGAGATCATGAGCTCAGCATTCATGGATCCACACTCAAAGCCAGAGAGCCCCAAACTGCTTCCACCTGCCAGGTGCTGACCCAGTGAGAACCGCTAGGCTCCTCCTACCCTGCTGGGCCCCTTGTCTGCTGAGTAAACCCACAGGCGGCCCTGCAATTGGTATATGCTACCTACTCCCAGTGCAAGCCCTTCTTTCACCTTCAGTGCCTCTGCTCCTGACCCACTGGCACCTGCTAGGAGTTGGGAGACACAGACAATGGCTAACCTGGCCAAGAGGATGAAGAGAAGACTCCCTGGCTACAGTCGCTGCCAGGGCAGCTCTCACACATACGGCCCAGCAAGCATCAGGGATTTGAGGGAAGAACCCAAAAGAGTAACACTGATAGGGCTGTGGCCTCAGCACCCAGCTCATTTGCAATCTACTGGCTGAAATCAGAGGTCACGGACAAGTTCAGCCACACCTGCGACTTAACCCCAGGCTGGCTGTTAAGACATGGTCCATCAACCCCAACCTCTACATCTGGGGATCTATGACCAGCACTGAGCCATGACCTGTCCACTCCCCTGGGTGAGTCTACTGCCCTCATTGTCCACCCCTCTGCTCATCAGACCAGCCACCTCTCATCTCTAGGAGCTCAAGCCCTGGCTCCCATAGGTCTATGCGGTTGGATGCATAGGGAGGCGAACGCCCAGCCACAGATCGATGCACAACTAGAATGTCTGCTCTCGCACTGGGCACTTGGCTGGCCCAGAGCACAAATAGCACTCCTGGGAAGTGGCTTGGAACACTTCCTGAGGAGTGGGCACCTAACTGCCAAGGAGCAGGAGAACCTACACCTGGGGTCTCTGTAGCCATGGAGTGAGGAGGAAGAGGAACATCCTCTCTTCCTTGCCCAAATAGCCCTGAAGGCATGGTCAGCCCACGGCGAGCTTGGGATACAGCCAAGAACCAATGTGCTGCAAGCCTCTGGCTGGACATGGGAGACCTAGCAAAGACGGGTTCCGGTCCCAGTCAGCAGTGCTATAACCTACAAAAGCAACAAAGAGGGAGGCACACGAGGGGTGTCCAGGTGTCTGAGGGACCATGGGACACTGAGGGACAATTGCAACAGCCTTCCCTCCCTGCCTACCCCAGCCAGTAAGTCAGAGTAATCTCAGGTTAGAAGGCTAACATGGCAACCCAAGACAGGAAGAGGGCTAGAAGCCCAAACTAATGATGCACCCATGAGTTGGAGCCCGCATCATACAGGGCTGGGGGTGTTTGACAGCCTTTCTCAGCAAGCAGCAGGTCAAGCTTGGGTCTTGGTTGGGCCAGAGCTGGGCAGAATAGGAGGACCCAGCCCAGAACACAGCACATAGATACCACTGCCCACAGCGGATCCCTGACCACCTAGGCTGGAGCCGGAGGAGGATGAGGGACCATGAGAATGGCAGCCTTCTGGCCTGAGGCTGGGAAGACCCCACCCCAGAGACAGGCAGGCATTGTGTCCAGCTGGTCATCCCACAGATCACACACACTCTCACAACTTTACCCGCCACCATTTCCAAGGCATAAATGAGGAAATCAAGGCCTAAGGAACTCAAGGACCTTCTCCTGGAGAGGGACAATGACGGAGCTGCCAAACTAGGTTCAAACACAGCCTCTGCATGCCCACAGGGGCTAATGTCCTGGACTACCTGGCCCCTTCATAAAACTCAGCCATAAGGAGCAGGACACCCCCTAGGCCTCAGAAGGGTTCCTATACCGGGGAGACGTCCTGGTGACTTGGGGCTCAGCAATCTCCAGGTTGCCCTAACTCTGACAGCCACACAATACACATTTGTATAAGCTGTGAGGCCCGGGGTGGGGGAGAAGAGGGAGCCAAATAGGATGAGCCCCATTTCCAATGGCGACAGAGAGGTGAGGCAGACAGTAGAGCCTGACCCAGGGATCTGAGTTCAGGAGGCGGAACTCCTAGTGGGCCAGGGCAGGAGGCACTGGACAGCAGATAAGGCGGCAGGTGGGGGCAGGATATAATGGAGCCACACAGAGAGCCTAAGTCACAGCCTCCTGGCTGAGCCCACCGCAGAATCTTCCCTGCAGCTGCGGGGATGGGGGACTTCTTGGCATACTTGACCACATCTTTTCCACCCCTGCCTGAGCCCTCCCTGGTCCCAACCATCTCCCCCGCCTCCCTTAGCTCCTGCGGCCCCAGCCCTGCTCTGCCCCATGTCCTAACACCGACTTTTGTTCCCACCTCCCATCTTCTGTGTCTGGGTCCTCCTCCTGCCACCCTAAAGTACAATTCCCTCTACAGAGAGCCAGGAAGAAGAGTGGGAGGAGAGGCTGGAACTGACAAGGATCACCCTAGGCCTTCCGGAGGGAACAGGTCTACAGGAAGAGGAAGTCAGAAGGGGGTGAGATGCCTGCCCTGGGGCAAGAGCAAGTGACTGGGCCTGGGGAACTGGCTGGAGGAAGAATGGTGGGCAAGCTGGAAGGTGAGGGGGCCCCGGGCTTGCCGGTCTCAGTCGGTTTTTCACTTCTAATGCCAGCATGCCCCTGTGGGCCTTAGCTGATGAGGAGCCCCCTGACTTCAGGAATCCAGGCCTGAGGTGGGCAAAGAGCCAAGCCGAGCAGCCCTGCCCTGCCTGCCCTCAGGAGCCCTTGGGCTGTGCCCAGGCCACCAGCCTGCCAGCCCTGAAACAGCAGCCACGTCCTTGCTGCCTTCCAGGAAAGCCAGGAGTGAGGAGGCTGCAGCAGCTGGCCCCACCCCCAAGCCGCTCACAGCAAGCCCTGCACAGGGCCTCAGCCTCTGGCCAAGAGGCCCCAGGAGGAGGCCATGACCTCCATACTATGGGAAAAGCTGGGCCTGCACACTCCTGAAGCAGGCCTAGAGCCCCACGATAGGGAGGCGCCCCTCCTGTCCGGCAGGCCTAGACACAGCAAACACTCTTTGACAGGGCTACAACACTGCCTGCTGGGCCAGTACACACCCTCCACCCCACCCCCACCCCCTGGGTCCACATTTAAAAGCTGGGCAGACCCAGGCCCAGCTCCGCTCCTCCTGCAGAGCACAGACTGACCTCGTTTGTGCAGCCAGCCCTCCTTCACGATGGCTACGTCGTTCATGGTATCCGTGGCCCCCACACACCGGGGTAACCCAGGGATGCTCAGAGTCTCTTCTCAGCAGGCTGAGCCCAGCCGGCCTGGCCGCAGCGTCTAGAAGAAGCCAAGAAAGCATGTGAGGCGGGGTCCCGCTTGGGGTCCACTTTCGTGAACCCCAGAGGATCCACAATTACCCATGTCCTCTCATGTGATCTACCTGATTCTCTGGTTCTCTGGTTCCCAAGTTCCCTCCTCACCCTTATTCTCTGCCAGCCTGCCTGACCTCTCTCTCTGAAGGTTGCCATATAAGTAATACCTTCCTGCAGTAGAGGCTACACCCAGATCCAGGTACTCTGGGGCGCAAGGCTGTGGCCAACCCCCACCTCCCTGGCCTCTGTTGGAACACTCATTTCCAGAAGGCTTTTCTGTTAGGCAGCTTGCTCAGTTTGCTACCCCAGCAAACAGGCTGCCTCCTCCAGGCAGCCCTGACTGCCTCTGCTCTTCTGCCTCGCACTAGTGAGAGGTGTTTATCACCCATTCTCGCCACCCCCTACAGTCTAGGAGGCCTAATGCAGGTCACAGGGTTCCTGCGGCTCAAGTTAGGAACATAGGAATGCAAACACTGGGAGGCACAGGTAAGAGTGGGGAATGGATAAATCAGAGCCCAAAGTCCTTCAGGACAATACTAAATAAAAATACTCCTCAGGCAGAACCCCTGCCTCTGAAGCTGTCTCGTTCACTTGGCCAGTATATACTAGGCATCTATGGGTCTGTGGAGCCTTCCTTCACTCTATGCTTGGGACAAAGAGACTTTTAGACAGCTTGCTGGTAAGGAGCACTCAGAGTGAGGTGGTTACGGCCCACAATTACAGTATTCAGGAGCCCACAAACAGGGCAGGTAACATACAAGACGAAGGGTCCTGCAGTGGCCAACCAGCTAGCCTGTGCAAAGCAAAGTTTGCCAGCTTGTCTTGCAAAGACCCTCCCCCCCAAGCCCCCATTGCTTCTCTGCTGGAAGTTTGCCTGGGTATCCGTTGGACATTTTGGGAATGTGCATTGGGAAACCCCTTGACCAGCAAGCCTGTGCAGTCCCTCCACCTGGAGTTCATGTAGACAGGCCCAGGAAAAGACTGGAAGACCACTGTGGAACAGATTCCCAACTAGTGTCTATTACAGCCGACTGACGACCCCCTGTGTCTCCTCTCCCTAGCCCAGAAGGCACAATCTGGCACCCAGAGTCACTGCCACTTTGCTTTGTCTGAAGCTAAATGTGGAACAAAAGGAAGGCCCGCTGCTATGTGTCAAATGCCAAATGCCAGAGTAGGAAAGACCACACCTGGCCCAAGAAGGAAAGAGCCCTTCCCTCAGCAAGCAGGTGGCAACTGAAAGCCAGAATGAAAAAGATAAGAAGAAATCCCAGCTCAGTGGCTGTCAGGGTGGGTGTGGCCTGGAGGCAGAGGGTTGTACTGCAAGATCTCTCTGTGGATGTCCCCTACCCCCACCCAGCCCCAAGGTCTTCTGATGACAGTCAGCTGTCCAGAGCCATGTAAAAATAAATTCATACACACGGAGTGAGGAAACACAGTAATGTTAACGCCAATGCCCACATCCAGCAGCCCTGAGCATGGGACACTCTTCCCACCATGCCTGTGGAGGACCTTCCTAAGAGCAAATGGTTGCTATTGTTAAGTCTTAAGAGTCAGCCCCTCTGGGACACTGGCCCGTGAGCCACACGCCCAGCTGGGGCCCCACCAAGGCGACTCGCCCTTCACTTTAGTGATGGCTCTAAGCAGTCAAGGCTGGCCACCTGGAGCAAGACCAGGGGCCTGGGGGAGGAGGAGTTTGGCCACATAGCAGAGGCCCAAGGTTCCACCACCGCCCAACTTAGAAACCAGTCCTCTTTAGACAAATCCATCAGCTCGGCCAGTATCCCGGATCCGGGAGGCCGAGCCCACGCCGTCCTCCAGGCCCCGGCACCTCCAGAAACCACCTAGTCCAGGAAGCAGCTTCCGGGCCCAGGAGGGCTAGCAGTCCTTTGTGGGCTAGCCTGGGCACCGTGCCACCGCGCACAACTTTCTGTCCGTGGGAAATGAGTTCTCCTTCCCAGGGCCCTCCCACCGCACGCAGGCCGCGGGGCGAGCCTTTCTCCTACCCTCGCTGGCCGAGTGCCCGGGCAGCCCCAGGCCCCAGGGCGCACCGGCCCCCACTGCGCACACTAACAGCGCCCCTCTCCCGAGACCTGGCCCCGCGGAGCGGCCACCCAAGGTCACGCAGCGGCCGCCCGCACCCTCGCCGGCGTGGGCCTCCAGAGCGACCAGCCGGGCCCCGCGCGCTCCCCGCCCAGGCCTCCGCTCGGCCACTTCCTGCTCTCGCTCCGAGGCGCGGCGCGGCCGGGAACAAAGCGGGGTGGCCGCGGCCCGGAACAGGGCGCGGCGCGGGCACTCACCGGGCCGCCGCGTGCGGGCGACGGGGCCCTGCCGGGCCGCGGCCTCGGCGCCTGCCGCCCGCATCCCGCGGGCGGGCGCTGGGCGGGGCCGGCTGAAGGCAGCGGCGGCCGGGCGCGCGCGCTGCTGGCCGGGTCTGGGCCGCCGCGGTGCCGGCCGCAGGGCGCTGCTCGGTCCGCTCCGCCTGTCCGGGACTCGCGTGCGCTGCCGCGCTGGGCCGGCCGCCCGCCGCCTCGGTGCTGCCGCCGCCGCCGCCGGCCCGCCTTCTCCCGCCCCGCGCCCGCGCCGCCCGCCCACATCCGCCTCCGCCGCCCCCTGGCGCCCCCTGGCGCGGCCCGCGGCCAGGGCGAGGCACCCCGTGAGCGCGAGCGCGGCCCCTGCAGGCGCCGCCCTCGGGTGGCCCCGAGCCAGGGCCACGCGGGTAACGGAGCCCCGCCGCAGATCCACAACTCCAGCTCCGGCCTGAGTTTCCCGGTTTGTGGGACCTGGCACTTCCCGGCCTAGCTCCCCAGACCCTTGGAGGGAGGCTGGCGTGGGGAGTGAATCAGTTTAGTTTGAGTCTCAAGAGGCCCAACTGTCCCCATCTTGGGAGCCGGGAGAGACCGGTCACTGATGTCCTAAAGGCCGCCCTACACAAAAAGGAAGGGTACTGGGGGCTCATCCAACTCAGTATTGCCTGCCACAGCAACTGATAAGGACTCTCCGGGTGACAGGAGGGGGGCACACCTGGACACCCAGAGGGGGGCAGATTCTAGGGTAGGGACTCAATCAGCCAAGACCTTGCTGTGGACTCAGATGGGTGAGGCTTGGGGGGCGGTTCCTTATGGTGTCCCGGCATTGAAGAGTCAAGGTGGTTCCTGCCTCTTATCCATCCTCAGTCCTCCCCCTTCGGCCTGCCCCAGCAGTTCCTGCGCAGGGCCCCTCCCTCATCCCAGAGGCCCGAATTGATAGTAACCCTTTTGTGAATTTACCTTCATGTGTTCGGTATTTTTTAACCGGGGGCCATGTTTTGTTTTTCATACAAGGGTCAGAGTTCACCGGGAGTGTAAACAAGAGGGTAGATTTAGTAGTCCAGGATGGAGTCGTCGTCGCTAAAATCGAAGTTCCTTCTCTGGCTCCCGGGGCTGACGTAGGGAGCATGGCCCGCTCCGGGAGAAGAATCCACTCTCCTCTCGGCAACGGGCACATACGCATCAGACGGGGATGGGGAGTTGGGGCTCTGTTCTGCACCCTTTCTGCTGCACAGCGGCCCCAACTCAGAGCGCCTCCAGGGCGCTAAGTCAGAGACCCAGTAGTAGCAGTTCTGTTCTGCTCCAGCTGTATCCCTCACCCTGAGGGTTGCCCTCAGAGGCTGAGAGTCACACAAATATCCATCACTCACCCAGCAAACCTTCACCCCAGGCCCCCAATTCCTCCTCTCCTACCTCCCCCATCCCGTTGCTACAGACGTCTGGGCAGTGAGAGCCAGCAGGGCGCCCTCTTGTGGAACACATAGCAATTCCTGGCTGTTCTCTAGTGACCCATCTCACTTGGGCGCTCTTGCTGGAAGCCAGTGTTAGAGACAGCTCCTACCTGTGGTGAACTTTGTTTCTTTGCGGTACCCAGTCCCGCCTCCCTTCTTTGTGACTCTTATCTTCTCCTGTGTCCGGAGGTGGGGGGATAGGAGATTCCTTCGTCTGGTCCACACTTTAGCAGCACCCCTTTTGGGCCTCCTAGACAGAACCACAAAGTGAGAAGCAAGCCCTAGGGCCCTGCTGTACTGAGTGAGACTTGCTCTGCAGCCAGATGTCTCCAACAAAAACTGTGGTCCCTGTCCCTCTTCCCCAGGCACAGAGGTCTTCTTCACTCTCATCTCTTGCAGCTGCTGGCAGCTTGGTATGACTCAAGTGCCTGAGCCCTATTCTGAGCTAAGAGGTCTGGGCGTCAGCTGCATAGTGGGACCTCCAGACAGCTCCCAGGTTAGATGGCACCCAGCTGGACTGTGGCTTTGTGATAGCCTCTGTCATCTGCGTGCCACAGCACTGTGGCCAGTACAGAGGGAACTTGGAGTGGCAGGTAGCAGGGTTCTCAGCACAGATGGTGGACCAGCCTGAGGAGTGTGTAGTGACACTGCAGGTGTGGCTGGTCCTGCAGGCAGCAGTTTCACTGTCTCCGTACCTCACAGCTTCTCTGCCCTAGGAGCTATGTGGGGTAGGCGAAGGGCTAGGGTTTAGAGTCATTGCTCGAGGCCCAACACGGAGGAAGAGGGAAAGGGAACTGGTTGGTATCAGCGTTCAACATCCAGCCATCGTTTTCTCAAGAGGCATTCCGTGGCAGGCTCAGGCTCAACCGGTGCACACAGCAGCCATGGCCCTGATAAAGGAACAGGAATGCAGCTTGCCGGACAACCTTTGAGTCCCTACCCAGGTCCAAGCAGGAGTAGAGAATGGGTTGTAGGTCAAGAGGGATCAGGAGAAAACTCGCTAAAGAGGTGACCTTTAAGCAAAGGCAGGAATGGAGAGGAGACGGTGATGGGGACTTTTGGAAGAACATTCCAGGATTACAGTGTTATCACCTTATAGTATGCCCCAAAGTTAATCTTCGTAGGTCCCTAGATGTGCTCTGATTCCCAGGTTGCTAGTCCCCACTAGCTAAGGTATTAGGAGGGGGATAGCACAGTGGTTCTCATCCCGTGGGTCCACCACCCTTTGGGGAACCAAATGGCCCTTTCACAGGTGTCGCTAAAACCATCGGGAAAGCAGATGTTCACATTATGATTCTTAAAAGTAGCAAAATTGAATCTATGAAGTAGCAACAAAAATATTTTTATAGTTAGGAGTCACAACACGAGGAACTGTATTAAAGGGATGAAGCTTTAGGAAGGTTGAGAACCACTGGTACTGGGGCTCAGAATCATGCTAACTCTGGGAAGGGCTGAGGCAGACTCCAATCCTGGCAGGCTCAGAGAGGGACAGTTGGATCTGGGCTTACTCTGAACATATGACGTGGGCCATTGGATAGTCAGAGGGAATGGGTCCTCCCCAGGCAGGGCTCTGATGTTGGGGACAGCCAAACTCTACCCCTCAGCTGTGCAGTGCCTGGATAAAATATACGGTGGCTCTAGGTAGGCCCCTTGCTGCAGTTGCCAGATGTAGGAAATACTTCATATATATAGTCAATGCGTTTCAGATACACAAGTTTTTTCCAGGACGGGCTGTAAGCTCAACCTGGTCTAGAACCTGAAACACTCCTGCTTCAGCCTGCTGTGTAGTATAACACTGCTTCTCTTCCCTGTAGAATCTCGGTCCTCCTGGAACTCTGGAAGTCCCTTAGGCTTCCAATCTGACTTTGAACGGGTCCCCTGGAGCTGTCCCCAACAGCCAGAAAGCCCCCTTTCACAACTGGACACTCTGGTCTGAGTGTCTAATGAGCAAGCCAGCCCCCTCCACCCAGAATGCCCTTGGCTAGTCTACCCAAACATCTGGCCTTTGCCCATTTTCCTGTAATCCCTGTACAAGACTTCCTACGTACCCTCTAGCGTTCTGCGTGGTGCCCACCCAACATTCTCAGTCGCTGGACTTCCAACAAATGCAAGGTGAAAATCTGGAATGAGCCCAGCCCACATAGGAACCCTGGCCCTGTAATTTAGTGCTATGTGGCCCCTCCCTCACCCTAGGACTGTAAACGTCTAACTGACAGGCTTATGAAGCTCATCTGAGCGATGGATGTCTCAAGCAACTTCAAACCCCCTCAGTCAAGAATATCCCTCCACCTGCACCCGTGGGAGAAAAGACCTCCCAGCCATTGGTATAGCCCATGCCCAGGAGCGGGGGGACTGGGGCTCAAGGCCTCTAAACCCAGAGCTCTATTGTCATTTCCTTTCCCCAGAAGAAGCAGGTGTCTCCCCAATACCTTGCTGGCCCTGATTCCCCTGAAACACTTTAGCCAGAGTGCTGGCCCTGACCTCTCTCCGTATCACTCCTCAAACACATCCTGTAACCTGTCTGCCTAACTCGAGGGGTCTCCTGCCACTTCTCTGTGATTGTGTCTTTATCCCATCCCACCACATCTGCCCTATCCAATGCCCTCTGTCACAGATCTTAGTGTGCTTGGCTGCCAGCCCAGGGTCTGCAGAGGGCGGTAAACCTCTGTCAGAGACCCCGGTACATGGCCTGTCCCAGCTGTGTTAACCTGAATTCAAGAGAATGCTTCCTAAGAAGTGAATTTCTTTTTGACATTTGCGGTCTCCCGGTGGCACCCTGACCCATCTGAAGGGCTGTCTTCCAACTGGTCCGAGGCCATTGTCCCGGCCACACCGTCAGTGACTGCCGGTGCATTGGTCCAGGGAGGAGCGACTGCCCCTTTGTCCACTGGGGCAGTCGGGACCCCATGGAGGGCACAGAGGCCCAGGAGACAAGTATCGCGAGAGGGTCCAGCACCCCCTCCCGCCAGAGTGCGGCGGGCTAGCTTCTAGCGGGGCTGACCGGGTGGGGCGGACAGAGAAGGGGTAGCGAGGTGACCTCAGCGGTTCCGCCGCTCCGGGAAGTCGCCTGGCCCGCCCCCTCCAGCTCCAGCCGGGAGTTTCGCTCTTCGGGGCGGGGCAAGCAGCAGGCGTTGCCCCGCCGGCCAAGTTAGTGTGCGCCCCGCCCGGCGCCGTCCGGGTCCCCGCGCCCTCCCGGCCGGGGCGCGCCACCCGTAGCTCGGTGAGGTCCGAGCTGCACGGGAAAGCTTGCAGAACGAGCGGAGAGCCGCGCGTGCGGCGGAGGTGAGCACAGGGGCGGGTTCTCGGCTCCGCCTGCCTAGCCGGCCGCTCCCCACGGCCGCGCTGCCATAAATGGGGCCGACGGCAGCGGTGGCAGCTGGCAGCGGCGCGGGCGGGCGGCGACTCCGGCGTCGGGGGGCGCGGCAGGCGGGGGGGTGCGGGCGAGGCAGCCTGAAGTCCCGACTTCTGTCCGCGCGGCTCGGCCCCTCCGCTGCGCCCCGAGCCCCGCCCCGGCGGCAGAGCGGCTTCTGTTTACTTTCGATCGAGTTTTTCCTGCTCCGGGCAGGTGCCGGGGCAGCTCAGGGCTGGCGGTTGCGCGCGTCACTCCCGCGCCTCTCCGTGGGCTGCCTGCAACCCGGGAAGGGCGCGTCGGGGCGAGCGGCGGCCACGGCATCCCCGGCGTGTTGACAGGCGTCCCGTTTGTGCCCAGGTGATGACTGCGGCGGCATGGAGTTCCCGGAGCACGGCGTACGGCTGCTGGGCCGCCTGAGGCAGCAGCGCGAGCTTGGGTTCCTGTGCGACTGCACTGTCCTGGTGGGCGACGCGCGCTTCCCTGCGCACCGCGCTGTACTGGCCGCGTGCAGTGTCTACTTCCATCTCTTCTACAGGGACCAGCCCGCGAGCAGCCGCGACACAGTGCGGCTCAACGGCGACATCGTCACCGTACCCGCCTTCAGCCGCCTGCTGGACTTCATGTATGAGGGCCGCCTGGACCTGCACAGCCTACCTGTCGAGGACGTCCTGGCTGCAGCCAGTTACCTACACATGTATGACATCGTCAAGGTCTGCAAGGGCAGGCTCAGAAAGAAGGACCCAGATCTGGAGACCCGTACGCTGGGGACAGAGCTTCCCGGGCAGACACCACACCCCCTGCCTTCCTGGCCCCCTGCCTTCTGCCAAGCCACACCAAAGGCCAAACCCCCATCTTTAGGGGTCAAGGCTGCCCATCCCCTGCCAAAATTCGGACCTCCATCTTGGCAGGTCTCAGAGGAGTCGAGTGGGGCCCTGGACCTGTCGCTGAAGCCTGGCCCAAGACCAGAGCAGGCCCACCCACCCTGTCTCCTCCAGACATCCCAGTGCAGCTCCATACAGCAAGGGGCCCAGCCTCTGGTGAAGGCCGAGCAAGATTCGTTCTCTGAACAAGATAGCAGCAGCCCGCAGAGCGCGGACAGATCCCCACCACCAGTCTGTGCTTCTGCAGCCCGGGGCCTGGCAGTGGACTTGGAGCCATTGCACATCCAAGGAACAGGCAGCCAGCAGCTTGGGCTGCATGCAGAGCCAGTGGTGGACAGCGAAGATCTGGGTCCCGGCAGGCATCTTTGCATTTGCCCGTTGTGCTGCAAACTCTTCCCTAGCACCCACGCACTGCAGCCGCATCTCAGCGCCCACTTCCGGGAGCGGGACAGCGTCCGTACCAGGCTCTCCCCGGAGGGGGCCGTGCCCACGTGCCCCCTCTGCAGCAAGACCTTCTCCTGCACGTACACGCTGAAGAGGCATGAACGGACACACTCTGGGGAGAAGCCCTATACATGCATGCAGTGTGGCAAGAGCTTCCAGTACTCACACAACTTAAGCCGGCATGCTGTGGTCCACACACGGGAGAAGCCCCATGCCTGCCGCTGGTGTGAGCGCCGATTCACACAGTCTGGTGACCTGTATCGCCATGTCCGCAAGTTCCACTATGGCCTCGTCAAGCCCTTGCTTGTGTGAAGTGTTTTTCTGCATCCCCGAGGTGGAGGAAGAGAAGGGGCAGGGTCTCCCCGGATGGAACCCTGGGGCAGAGGAAGAAGCCCAGGCTACCCCAAGGCTAGAAGGTTGCACTGGCCAACCTGAATGAATGCTGCTGCTTCTTGGATGGGTCACCTCCTCCTCCCCTCCCCTCCACCTGACACCTGAGCAGGTTGTACCCTGCCCAGTTTAGGGATACTCTGTCCCCACTGTCCTTCCTCTCTAGCAAGGTCCTAGAGTGCCTGGCCTGCCTGCCCATTCACTGGGCAGTGTGAGGTAACACAGTTTTCCTCTGTCCTGGGGCTTCCCTGACCACCCTGCTGGGATACTTGAGAGTGTCCTTGTGTGCCTAATGCCACGATAGAATGACTCACTTGTCAAGAGAGTCATTAATGCAAGTGTCTAACAGGGTGCACTGAGTGAGCCGGCGCCATTCCTGGTGAGGGACCGCAGGAGCCCCTGTTGAGAAGGCCTCGGGCACAACAAGTACCAGCAGGGGCCACAGAGATCCAGCTGGCCTTTCAGGAGGCTTAGCTCCAGCAGGGACCCGAGCATCATGAGGAGGGTGGCTGAAGCTGGGTGTCCCTGGGGCGCTGTTACTGGGGTGGAACAGGGGTGGAACTTTGATCAAGGAAGGAGAATTTGGAAATGGATTCTCTTCTTATCAGGAGCCTCCCAAGGGCAATATGTGTCTGCTACTGGTTGAGGACCTGTAAGTGTCCCCTACGGGCTTCATGCAGCTGGGGATGGCAGATTTTGCCACGAGCCAAGCTTTGCATGTTGAAACTGATGCTGTGTTCCGGTCAGGCCTGAGCCTGGGAGCCACTCTCTGCTTTCTAAGGGTCTCCCTGGAGCTGCAGCCATTCCCAGGCACCAAACACAAGGCCGGAGCTTGTCCAGCTTAAGAGGAGCAATGTTGGCTGTGCCACCTCCTGTCGTGGGGCATGGGTGGGAGCAGCTGTCACAGGGAGAAGGGAGACAGATTCTCCCTTCAACTACAGCCCTGGAAGGAAGGCTGGTGCCCTTGAAATGTGAAGGACTTCGCCCGCTGCCTTTGTTGAGGATATGGGCCCCCTCACTTTAACGACTTGCACCCCAAGCAAGCCTTGGTCATTTCAGGAAGGGGGTGGGGCAGGATGGGGGGGGGTGGCCTCAGCAAGTGGTAGAGCTGCCTGAAACAGCCTGCCCTCTCCGCAACAGGGCTGTCTGTGCTGACTGCAAGTGGCCCAGAGGACAGAGTCGGGCAAGTCTTAAGTCATTGTGTCTTCCGCTAACACTTGATGTATTTGTTTGTTTGCTTGGTCTGGAGTGACGTGACAGTTGGTCTTCCCAAGGTGGACAGACCCTGTTCATCTCCTCACCGTCTCTCTGCTCTCCTAATATGTCCACGGCTGGCCAGGGAGTCTGTCAGCGATGCTCTAAGACGGCAGGCCCCAGACAGGCCACAGTGCCGAGAGCGGGAGAAGAGGCACTGATAACCCGGCCTCTGACTCCACCTCTAGAAAGGCTAGTAGGACCCTGTGACTTATGATCTGAGTGATCGCTCGCTCACTCCTCCCTTCCCCCTTCGTGTGTGTGTGTGTGTGTGTGTGTGTGTGTGTGTGTGTGTGTGTAGTACTACACGTGTGCAGGCAGAGCACCCCTGTGTTGGTTTTTCCTCTAGTGCTTGCTTTCCCGGGACAGGGAGCCTACCCTGAGTCAACACTGGACTCGTCTTTGGTGCACAGTTACTGTGAAATGAACCAAGAATGGTGACTGGTTATACGTTTATAACTGGCATGGTTCAGTTGCGTGTGTGTGTGTATGTGTCTGATCTGCTACCTGTGTGGGGAGCGCGGGGCAGGCGTAGAAGGGGTCCAGGTGCTTTCTGCTGTGTGTGGGGTTCCCAGGGCCAAGCCGGCTACTGCTCCTGCCTGTGGTCTCACTGCTGCTCTGCCCCCTGGAGGGACCACTGGGAAATGACTCCACAGGACAGCTTTTCCTCGGTTTGGCTGGGATGTTTGCACAGCCCTGCTTGTGGTCGGCCTGCACTGTCCCTAGAAACGAGCTCCGTCTTCCTATTTCACACACTCTGTTGGTCACAATGGCAGTGTAATAAAGCCAACCGCAGGTGAAGAGGCTGTGGTGATTCTCGGCTGGGAAACGTGGGCTTTGCCAGGCTGGAAGTGTGTGTGTGTTGGGGGCCAGAGTGGGGGAGGCAACCACTCAGTACAAGAGGTGCTCATGCCTAGTGGGGTGAGTGGACTGGGACAGGCCTAGTGACAGGCGCCTCTTTCCCCTGATGCTAGACACTGGGGGAGGAGCCCTAGAGAGGCAGGGCGTTGGGAGGAAGGGCAGGGTCTCGGATCTGAGACTTGATTCTGTCGTTACGGCTCTCTGCCTCCTTCAAGCTGTCCAGGCAAACCCCAAACTGTGTGTACTTGGCTCTCTTATCTCCCCCCAACACCTTCACACTTCTTTGAGGGTTCGGCTGGACCAAAGACTTTTGTGTTTCCCCTCACTCCCTCCTGGCCCACTGTAGTGGGTGGCTGGGCTCTGGGCTGACAGTTTGGGGCCTCTGTCAGTTGCCCTACACCTTCCTGTGCTGGACATTGCTTAGGGATGCAGATGTCCCATGAGCCCCCAGGCTTCACCTACCGTCTTACCAGGCCCTCTGGTGGATGGAGTAGAATGGCCCCAGCACGCGGTATCAGACTCATTGTGCTTGAGCCAAGTTCAGGGAAGGGTGGGAACTGTGCCTGTCACAGGGACCCGGCCACCCTAAGCTGGTCCCGGAAGGGCCTGACAGTGCCTGGGCCAATTCCTCTGGCTTTCCCAGTTCTGGCTCCAGATGTAAGTGCTGGGAGGAGGTGCCTGGCCCTCCCGTGCCCCACACTCACCCTGCCTCCCACGAAGCTTGGATGGGAGCCACTGTCCTGCAGGAGGCCCTGTCATGTTCCCAGTTGAGCCTGTGACTCAGCCCAAGTTTTCCAGTCCAGGAGGAGACAGCAGCTGTCGCCACACCAATGGGGATGGGAGCCCTGGGAGGGGAGGCTTCCTGGGGCCCCCTCTAGTCTGTGGACTCTGCCCAGCTGGGCTTCACTAAGCCTCCAACTCTATTCCTGGACGGCGCGGGCCTCTTGGCACCCTCCCTGGAATTACCCATGTTTACCTGGTGGCCAGATGGTAAACTGAGGCATGTACAAAGTCTTTGCAGTCCCCAAAATCTCAGCCAGTGGGCAACAAGTCTAGGACTTGCCTGACTCTGGGGAGTGTTGGGTACCTCAGCTGTGTGCGGCACAGACCCTGGTGGCGAGAGGCCTGGGGTCTCCACGGGACTAGCACTCAGCAGAAGAGCAGGACAATGCTGGAAGGAGTCCAGGGTGCTCCAGAATCCTCCCTAGATTCTGCGGCTTTCCAGGAGCCTTCAAGTGGACCACAGAGCAAGGTGCACAGGGTAAGACGTCATGTGAGAGAAAGCAGGTGTGGGAAGGTCGAGGCCATGAGAAACAAGTGCAGCAAGGGCCAGATGCTGCCTCCCCAATTCCCTAGCCCTTGGCCTCAGGGAACCTGTCCACCACATGGCATCCACTTGGCCCACCCCTTTTCTGATATTCATAAACGGCACGGGGAGTTTGTGTAGACGACCTCAAGGAAGGAAGACGCACAAACACTGCAGCCGTAGCTCCACACTTGACCTCTGCCCTGGTCCCCGTGCCTGCCCCCACCTCAGTCCATCTCAGACGACCCAGCTTGTAGAGTCGTCACAGCCACCGCTGTACCCCATCCCCTCCATGCCCTCTACGTTGCTTCCACAAACATCGACTCCTCTGGCTTCGCCCACACTGTCCTCAACTCCAGTGAGATGGAGTCCCTCCACCAGTGTCCACCTCTGTCACCTCTGCCTCTGCTATTGCTTGTCAGTGCCCCAGGTTCGGTTCCCTCCACCAACTCAAGCCCTGCCATGAGCCTACCCTACCATAGTACCAGTTCTGAACCGCCGTCTGCCTCTCTGCGATCTCTACGGTTTCCATCATGATCCCCACGCCCACCATCATCTCTACCACCTCCAACACCTCCATCAGCACCTGCACCTCCACCACCTCCACCTCCATCACCACCTCCACCTCCATCACCTCCATCAGTACCTGCACCTCCACCTCCACTTCCACCTCCATCACCACCTCCATCACCTCCATCAGCACCTGCACCTCCACCTCCACTTCCACCTCCATCACCACCTCCATCACCTCCACCAGTACCTGCACCTCCACTTCCACCTCCATCACCACCTCCATCACCTCCATCAGTACCTGCACCTCCACCTCCACCTCCATCACCACCACCTCCATCACCACCACCACCATCACCTCCACCTCCATCACCACCTCCATCACCTCCACCTCCATCACCACCACCTCCACCTCCATCACCACCTCCTCCTCCACCACCACCTCCTCCCCCCCCACCACCACCTCCACCACCACCACCTCCACCTCCACCTCCTCCTCCTCCTCCACCACCCTCCCCTCCACCACCCACCTCCTCCTCCACCACCTCCTCCTCCTCCACCACCACCACCACCACCTCCACCACCACCACCACCACCTCCACCACCTCCACCTCCTCCACCTCCACCACCACCACCTCCACCTCCATCACCACCACCTCCACCTCCTCCATCACCACCACCTCCACCTCCATCACCTCCACCTCCACCACCTCCACCTCCACCACCACCACCACCACCCTCCACCTCCACCACCTCCACCTCCATCACCTCCACCTCCACCACCACCACCTCCTCCATCACCACCACCTCCACCTCCATCACCTCCACCTCCATCACCACCACCTCCACCTCCATCACCACCACCTCCACCTCCACCTCCATCACCTCCACCTCCATCACCTCCATCACCACCTCCATCACCTCCACCTCCTTCATCACCTCCTCCACCTCCACCTCCTCCTCCGCCACCTCCACCTCCATCACCTCCACCTCCACCTCCACCACCTCCATCACCACCACCTCCACCTCCATCACCTCACAATCATCACATTACTGTCACTCTCACCATCGCTGCTCCTCCATCATCAATGCCCACAACCTCTGCAGCCACCGCCAGCAGCATCCCTTTATGAAGAACCCCTGACTTTAGGCCAGTGGCCGTAGTTACCTGTAAGTGAGAGGCAGCTAGAGGACAGAGTAGTCTCCATCCTACGTGGGGCTTTAGTACCTGTGCTCTGCTCCTCTGTCCTCCGGGTTTTCCCAGTTTCCCTGACTCTCCCATGGAGCACTCCTAGCATGCATGTGGACAGAGGCCTCTGACAGCCATGATGACTCCAATCCACACACGGCCTCATGCTTCTATCCTGTCAGGTTCTGTCCTGTCCCCCTTGCTGCCTCTCCCCTGCCTCAGTGTTTTCACTTGCAACACTGTCATGGAATGGAAAGTAAGGAAGATGGGTGTCCCAGTGAACAGTCAGGGGCTGCTGTGGGTCAGAACAACTCAGGCTGAGGACACTCGCACACAGATCTGGGGCACACCAGGACAAGCACGTCCAGGGTACCACAGGAACTCTGCCTCATTCATACTGAATATAGTAGAAGAAATGTTAAGATTAGTCCTTGTGAGGAGCTCATGATGTTGGAACAGCATGTTGAAATAACCCCCTGGATAAAATGATACGTTTGGGACAAAAATACACGTGGCAAAACATGACTTGAAAACACTGGCAAAACATGAGGGTGGTGAGCAGAGCAGAGAGAAGCCGGCACTGGGCCCAGAAACTGGCCACTGGGCCGTGTGTCAGTAGCCACCAGTTTAATAGATGCTGACACTACCTGGTGTGGCTTCCTTGGGAGTGTCCTTGGCAGTGACTTCTGCTTCCTCCTTACTGATGGCACTCTCAGTTCTGGAAAGGCCATAGGCTGCGCCTACGTGGTTAAGGTTTCGCTGCTAAATAACCTTGCCCAGAGTCACAGGAGCCAGATTATCAGGTGACCTTCTGATAACATCGAGTGTTGACACCCTGTTTCAACTTTGATCCTGCGCATCACCCAACACTGAGCACACAAACTGTCGGGAGGGAGACACACACCTCAGACGAGGAAGTCCTTGCTGGGTACACGGTAATCTGACACTGTCCCGCTGTACAGCTCATGCTCCAGAGTTCCCCCAAATAAGGCTCTGAAGGCAACACCCCCACTTCATCTTCTTGGGAGACAGACTTGGACCCAGCAAGTTACAAGAACAGCTAATGAGGCGGGGGGGGGGCATGTTCCATTTTCTAACTACCGGGAAGTGCAGATTAGCAGAATGAGACACCACCATACACACTCTAAGATGAAAAGACAAGGTGGCACATAGCTGTAGGCTGGGAAATCTACCATGATGCCCCTCACTGCCTCCAGGCAGGACTCTGGAAGGGGCGTGCAGCCCAGGCTGGCTTTGAATTCACAAGTCTCCTGCCTCGGCTTCCCGAGTCCTGGGATTCTATGCATGTGCTACCCAGCAGGGACTGATGACTTATAATGAAGTTAAATCCACCACCTGTCATCAGGCCCAACAATTCTCCTAGTGGGTGTGAAAAAGAGGAATGAGTGTGCACTCTCAAGAAGATTTACACTCATGTGCGCAGTGGCTCTAGATACTGCTGTCGGAAACTGGAGAGCGCCCGCATCCCATCCACAGAAGGCAGCATGGGTACACTAACTGCAGAGCCTATGGAGTGGAAACAATCGTGTGGCAATGAAAAGTTATTTGAAAGGAAGTGGACCCTGCAGCCGGGAAGGGAGCTGAGCCTGAGTCCAGGGGCAGAACAACAGGGGCAGCAGGTGCTGGGGGCAGAAGCTGAGTGTCCACTGGACTCTGTGGGCTGCTCCCCGGCTGATGTGATTTTGATCTTATGGGAGTGTTATGTGGGCGAATCCATTGGTTAAAGTGCAGAGTGATGCAGGTCCCAGTGCAGCAGTGAACAGCAGGAGAGGGCTGCTGAGGTCCGTGTTGGGAATGTGAGGTCTCTGCACTTTAAACTTTGGATAGCTCGAAGCTTCCCATACGTACCTTAGCAAACACGTGGAGATACCATTTTGCAGGTTGGGAGAGAGAAAACACCATGTCTCACTTGGTCTGCCTCAAGACATCAAGCAGGTTGGGGGAGCCAAGAACAAGCAGCATTCAAGGTCTACTGAGGGCAGCTTTCTGTCACCTCACAGGGCACAGAGAGCACTGGCTCACCTCCTCACCTCGTGAGGATGCAAATCCCATCCCTCATGAACCCATCTAAAACCGCCTTCACAGAGCACAGCTGTAAACTCTATCAGACTCAGGGACGGACTCAGATTTGGGGCATACAGATACGTAGTCTGGGATTTTGTGATATGTTTTCTGATACGTGGGGCAACCGCACTCATCCTTTGGGTGAAATTCTATCACATCCATCTACATTACAACTGCACACGTGCCTTCCCCCAACAGTTTGAGGAACCAGTCACGTGGTGAGCACGCAGAGAATGAAGTGACTTTGACGTAAGGTCGCTAGGACACTTCAGCACAGGAACACTGGAGAAGACCTAAATATCCGCTGACAGGAGACCTGCTACCCTTCTACTGCATAGACTACAAAGTGCCAGGCTGGGGAGCTGGCTCAGTGGGTCGGAGCACTGGCTACTCTCCTAGAGGACCTGGTTAACTCCCAGCACCCATGGCAGCTCACAGATGTCTTAATTCCAGTTCCAGGGGATCTGACGCCCTCTTGTTTCCATGGCATCGCACGCACAGACAGACATGCGGGCAAGACACTCGGACACCTAAAATTAAATCTGAAACAAAAAAGTGAACTGTGATAATATTAAAAAAAAAAAAACAAGGGGTTGGGGATTTAGTTCAGTGGTAGAGCGCTTGCCTAGGAAACGCAAGGCCCTGGGTTCGGTCCCCAGCTCCGAAAAAAAAAGAACCAAAAACAAAAACAAAAACAAAAAAAAAAAAAAAAAACCAAGTGAAAGTGACTCTATGCTGTCCTCCCTTCTTGGTGTGATAAGTTTTATGCTAGAATTATTTGCTCATGAATATGCATTTAACACCTGGAAGACGGTCAGCCCTTTAAAGCTCTGCACGATGCTACCAATCGTCTTCTAGCATTTGGACGAGTTGGATTAAGACCTAGAATTCCTTTCACCCTGATCCTACCTCTGGTTCTCTGCTATAACCAGCAAGATTTCCCCACAACCGACCATTTGTTAGCTTTATATTTCTTTCACCTATTGTGATCTCGTCCTAGCATTTCTTTTTTTTTTTTTTTTTCTTTTTTTCCGGAGCTGGGAACCGAACCCAGGGCCTTCTGCTTCCTAGGCAAGCACTCTACCACTGAGCTAAATCCCCAACCCCTCGTCCTAGCATTTCTATCAGTCATAGAACACCAGGACAAAAAGCAACTTGGAGGGAGATGGTTTATTCTGGCTTACAGCCTCAGATCACAGTCCACCACTGAAGGAGGTCAGGGGGTCAAGAACTCACACATGGCAGAAACTCAGAGGCAAGAGCTGACACAGAGCCCGGAGGAACACTGCTGATGGGCCTGCTCCCCGTAGCTTACTGTCTCTGCTTTTTAATGCCACCCAGGACCCAGGGGTCTACCATTCGCAGTAAGCTGTCATCAACTGTTGACCAAAACAATAATCCACAGACCTGCCTACAGGAGGCATTTTTCTCAAAGATTCTTTTCTCTGCCAGATGGTGGTGGTGCATACCCTTATCCCAGCACATGGGTGGCAGAGGTGGGCAAATTTCTGGGTTCAAGGCCAGCTGGAAGTTCCAGGACAGCTAGCTATACAGAGAAACGCTGTCCGGAAAAACAAAAGATTCCCTCTTGCCAGTTACCTCTACTGTGTTGAGGCTGACATAAAACTGGCCAGCACAGACAGACTTACAGAACTCCCTCGGTGCCACACCCAAAGGTAGCACATCATCAGATATGTTAAATGCACCTTGCTTTTGTCCACACAAACAATCCCTTGTCCCTGTGTATGTGTGCACATGTGGAGGCCATCACCTCAAGGTGACGCTCCCCTGGAACAATGCCTCATTGTTTCATTGCTGCTTGCGATGTGGGTCTCTCACTAGCCTTGGGCTCCCTGGTAGACTGGGCTGGCTGTCAAAACTCAGGGGTCCACCTGGCTTTATCTCCTCAATGTCAGATCACAGTGTGCCACTCTGCCTGCCTTTCGCTTTAAGGCCATCACGGTTATAAAGCAAGCACTTCACCTTCAGAGCTCTCCATGTAGCATGTAGCATGTAGCATGTCACAGTGTGCTTTCTCCATCATGCATTTATCAAGTTATCAAGTTATCAAGTCTCACAGTGCTGGGCATCTGGGTTGCTTCCAGTTCTGACTGTGAGCAACTGTAGCAAATATATATATATATATATGTATATGTGTATATATATGTATATATACTTATATATATAATGTATTTACATTTCAACTGTTATCCTCTTCTCCCCCTCTTCATCCCCCCTCCCCTTGCTTCTATGAGGCTACTCCCACTCCCATCCACCCACTCCAACCTTGACACCCTGGCATTCCCCTGTGAGGAAAGGAGCCTTCACAGGACCAAGGGCTTCTCCTCCTATTGATGCCAGACAATGCCAAGTAAATATTCTTTTTAAAGAGTTGCCGTGATTTATTTATTTTATGTGAGTACACTGTAGCTGTCTTCAGACACGCCAGAAAAGGGCATCAGATCCCATTACAGATGGTTGTGAGCCACCATGTGGTTGCTGGGAATTGAACTCAGGACCTCAGGAAGAACAGTCAGTGCTTTTAACCACTTAGCCATCTCCCCAGCCTGCAAATATTCTTAAATGGCACTGAGCAGTATGGGTACCCAACTCCCAAAGGCGGGATGGCTGGCCAAAGGAGAAGACACCATTCCCTCAGAGGGTGCCAAACTGCCTGCACAGGGGGCATTCTCTGTTTCCCCGCAGCCCTGACTGCATTTAACAAACCAGGAGATTTCTAGGTATCACTGACAGATCCCCACTGTGGCCATTTCTCTCAGCATGTGATCATCTCTTTTCTAGGTTCACAGATCATTTGTGTTTTGTCTGGGTCAACTTGGTTCAGTTCTTACAACCACTTTCCTATTGGGGTTTTTTTTTTTAAGATTTTTTATTTATTATATATAAGTACACTGTAGCTGTCTTCAGACACACTAGAAGAGGGCATCTGATCCCATTACAGATGGTTGTGAGCCACCATGTGGTTGCTGGGATTTGAACTCAGTACCTCTGGAAGAGCAGTTGGTGCTCTTAACCACTGAGCCATCTCTCCAGCCCTCCTATTGGGTTTTTAAAGGACTTCTTAGGTACTCTAATCCATTTGGTGTGAGACAGTAGGTGGTCAAGGTGCAGCCCTAGCTATGACCATTGGGACAGGCAATGTCACATGTTAGAATACACAACCCTTGTGCACAAATCTGTGTGGAGGTGTTGGGTCCTCTTCCGGTTCTGCACCCCTCTGCAGTCAGGCTGGACACAGCAGGTGGCTGTAACAGATTCCCTGCCTCAGACTCCCCACAAGCAGGGCTAGCTGTACTCATTCCGTTTTGTTTTGGGCCCTCTTGGCTGCTTCCAACCCATTCTCCAGGTGGCCTCTGGTATCAGTGTCTGTGGAGTAAAGCTACTCTGGGCTCTGCTCCACTTCAAGATGGCTTCTCCCAAGTTCCAGCAGACCCACTCCAGAACCAGCACCCTCTGTCACCCAGAGAAGCAAAACCCCCTCACCCCCTGCAGTCTTCTCAGGCTCTTTGCTTTCTTCCCACCAACCAGCAGCTCCTCCTGGTTCTTCACTCTATTCAATCTCCTCTCTCATAGGCATCCCTGGGCCTCAGACCTGGCTCTTTAGGGGCCTGTTCAGACTCTTCCTAGGGATACTCATTCTTCGCCTTGTGACAAGTTCCACCCCTTCCTCTAGGGGTGCTCTGAAATGAACCTCTGGGAGGTCCAAAGGGAGCGGGAAGCCTTCATTCATCTTTGCACTGTCTTATTCTTGCGAAGAAACTCTCCTCTCTACTGTTCATAGTTTCTCCTGGGGCTTGGAAGCTACAGGCCTGGGAAAGTGGGACCAAAGCCCTTATGGTTTGGGATATTGAGAAACTGGGGGTTTGGGGACCTTAAGGACTGGGAGTCTGGGGAGCTGGAGATCAGATAGTCTTAGATTCCAGGCAGCCAGGGACCTGAGAGTCATGGGGTCTGGGAAACTGGGGTCCAGGAAAGTAGTTAGGACTTGGGGATCTGGGGAGCTTGGGGCCAGGGGAGCTTTAGGAGTCTGGGGGCAGGGAGCCAGGGGAGGCAGGGTCCTTATAGGGGAACAATCACGCACAAAGTGCAGCGCTACGCCCCTGCCCCTTGGGCACTTGGACCTAGGTCCTTGTCTCTCCTGAGAGATGGGAGGAAGGATGGGAGGGAGCATCCTCGGCAGCCACCAGAGTCAGTAGTGACCTAAGAACACACTGCAAGGGGCGTACCGACCGGCAACTTCCGCCGGACAGAGCCGGCGCAGCACTCTCCAGAACACCGTGGCGACAGCAGCAAACTTCCACCTCGCGACCCTGAACACTCGCGGCCTTCTGCACACCAGCTGCGCAGGCGCAGCGCCTTCACGCAGGCGCACTCCTCCTCCCGTGAACCCGCATCACGCGGCCTCCGGGCGGTGTGGCGGACTGGAACGCCGGGTGGAAGCGCGAGCCTTACAGAAGCTCGTTCCGTGCTTCCTGTGGTCACTTGTGTCTTGGAGCGTCCGCGAGGATGGAGGCCGCGTGGGATTTGTTCTACTTTGTGTCTGCAGAGCCGTCAGGAGGGCCTGACACCTCGTTATGCCTGCGTACCTGTGGGAATGACGGAGGGAGGAAAGAAGGGAGGCGATCCGTTGGATTAATGGTTGCCTCCCTGTTGAGGGGACACTGAAACCACTGCTGTGAAAGCAGAACCTGAGGCACAGAGGAGCTGCAGGGAGTTACAGGCCAACTCTGTCCTTGGTGGAGGTCAGAAGCTGTTGGTTGGTGTAAAATCATTCTTACTTCAAAGGGAGTAAGCTTATTCTGGATCCAAATATGAGTGACCATGGCAAGGGTACATAGATCTGGTTACCCTTGTGCTGTATTCAGTGTAACAATTTCACGAAGTCAAGGCATTTTTACATTGGTGCAATTATCAGGTAGGCAGGTTACAGCACCGTGAGTACGTCTCTGCTGTAGATCTCAGAGGCTGATAATAACACTTAGCTGTCGGACAATTCAATGACTGGTTAGTGAGGGGGACCAAAAAAAAAAAAAAAAAAAAAAATCCAAGAGAAATCAGCTTGAGATCTGAAACATTCCAACCCTCCACAACCATGGAAGGCCCACTCAAACCTATCAGCCTTCTGGAATCTTTAACCAAGATTCCCCTGTGAATCAGTTAGCAACAGAGAGCCCATATAGTGATGGTTTTAACCAGCTTTTGTTTTATGCAGGTCTTATGCCTTCTCTGGAACCTCAGTTCAAACGATGAGTACTGGCTACCTTATCTTGCTTTTCACTGAAGCATCTGGGGTGCTCTGATCCTGGCCCCAGCATTGCCTGGGGCAATTCCCACTTAGAGCAGAAAGGATCTTCCCATGTCCTAGTCTATGAACAGGACCCCTGCAGTCAGCCTGGCCGGGCTCACTCTGGGGAAGGTGTTTGTCTTAGTTCCTTTTCTGTTGCTAAGTTACCAAAGTAGCTTATGGAGGAGTTTATTGGGATAGAGTCCATGACCATCTCAGTGGGAAACATGGCAGTGGGCAGGCAGGCATGGCTTTGGAGCGGTAGCTCAGAACTCACATCTGGTCCACAAGCAGGAGGCAGAAGGCTAATCAGGAATGCCATGCGCTTTTGAAACCTCAAACTCTGCTCCCCGATGCCCAGTGACACATTTCCTCCAACAAGGCCACACCTCCTAAGCCTTCCTAAACAGTTCTACTCCCTGGAAACCAAGCATCCAATCAGCCCATGGGGGCCATTCTCATTCAGACCACCACGGTGCTCGTGGTACGGCTGCTGCAGACCCACCCTGGTCCTCACTGTGATGTTGCAGACAGCTGGCAGGCAGTTCAATGGGTGTGGCTGCTTCTCCACAGTGAGGAGATTGATGTGGGAAAGAACCCTGACTCTATCCCCAAAGGCAAAAGCACATGAGGTCTAGGAGGAAAGCTTTGCCCCTTCCAAGCTCCATGACAGCTAGCTGTGGACTGAGAGATCCTGAGAAGTGTTGCATCCCCAGATACCACTTCTGACAGCCAACACCTCCCCGACCTCCCTGTGATCAGTTCCTTCATCTCTATACCCACTGCCACATCCAGAGTCCCTAGGCCTCTTTGTTGTCTGGTAAATCTAACCATGTCACGTGTTTGCTTTGCCTCGGTTAACTGTGGGATATGAATGACTGGGTAGGTGGAGGTTCAGCATGTATGTGGGAGGGTGGATAGGTGCACTGACCAGCTAGGGGCGCATGGAGGGGCATGTGCGTATATGAATGAGTGTGTATGTAAATGGCTTCACATAGCATCGTTTATGAAAGAGTGCATTGGTTTGAGGCTGGTGTAGCTGATCGTACCTCAGCAGTCCAGCTGTGCCAGTGTGTTGTGTAGTTATTTTCTCCAAATTGAAACACCCCTCCCTACACACACACAGACACACACACATGCACACACACACACACACACACACACACACACACACACGGAGGGAGACTCATAAAATTATAAGACTCAAAAAGGCCTTCTCCTCCTCCTGGTTCTGTAAGCAATGAGTAATTTCTGGAGGGAGAAGACTCTTGGTGGAGTTGCATGCAGGTTGGGCAGGAAGCTCCGGGGATGGAGGTGTGCGAGTGGTCACCCATGGGTCGGTGGGCTGTTTTGGTTTTTCAGCTGCCTTTAATTTACCCATGTTCCCGTAAGTAACGTCTCTAAAATAAATTGGCTTACCAACCTGGATGTAGGTGGAATTGTTTCTGAGGTCTGTTGGTGTCCTGTCTGGAGTGAAATATGTGTTGGGGATTTGGTTTATTGCTTGTATCATTTTAATTAGGTTCCCAAAAACATTACATGAGAATGCCGCGTGTAAGATGTGCGTGCATGTGCGTGTGTCTTCCTCGAGTGTCTTTCATTGGAGAATCCACAACCCTGGGGCAGTAGCGAGGAACTCATGCCGCCGCTGCAGGGGAGATGAGAGTGGATTCATCTACAACGGCCACAGATATATGCTCACATCTCTGTAGGAAAAGCCGCAGCACAGGGCTAACTAGCATCTTCACAGCTCTATGGGTTCTCTCCTGTGGCCTCAAGCAGGTTGCCACTGCTGTGGCACAAGTGGAACTGCAGCGTTGGGAGCTTAATTAATGTCCCTGCCCACCCACTGTCTTTTGATGAGGCGGTCTGTGAGACGTTCCTCTTCTTCCCGCTCACGGAAGATTACATTAGTAGTCTGACGAGATCAACTTGAGGAAGATGAGCTCTGTTTGGCTTACAGCTCGAGGGTCCGTAGACACCCGTCATGGAGGGGAAGTGTGTCAGTATGCGCTGGTGTGGCTGTTGCTGCAGGAATAGGAGGCAGCTGCTAATGTTGCTCCCTCAGTCAGGAAGCTGAGACAGCTGAGTGCTCACTTTCGCACTTTATGCAGTCTGACTCTTGCCCATGGGATGGTGCCACCTTTGGGAAGACCCTCTCAGGGATCTCCAAAGGTTTGTCTCCTAAGGGATTCCAAATCCAGTCAAGCAGACGAGGGGCTGGCACCGGGGCCCCAGTGAGCTGATGAGACAACTTTTCTGCTATACCTCATTCCGGTCGAACCAGGCAGTCTATCTCTGCCATTGGTGGCAGCGTCTGGGGATGACGGGGCAGCTGACCTATTACCAGGGCCAGCGCTGGCAGGGCCCTAGACATTGCTTATGGAAGCCTAGCCTGGTCTATGAGCTATCCCACAAACCCTGAGAAGTCACTTTCTGTGTACCTAGAAGGAAATATGTGATTTGTGACTCGCGTGAGTTAAGTTGTGTCTCCAAAAATTCCCAAAGTGTGGACGTCTTAGCCCCAGCACCACGCTTGTGACCTGATTTTGAAATATGAGCTATGGTCTTCACACTGAGGTGACCAAGTTATGAGCTCCTTTGCAGAGAATCTGAGTTCGATTCTGACACTCGCACCTGGCGGGGTGTAACTCTGCTCCAGAGGATCCAGCACCCCTGACCCCTGAGGGCCCCCACACTTTTTCGACATGCCCACATAAAGATATACACATCATTAAAAATAAAATTTCAAAATTATTTCTAAAGAGGACATCTTGACGCAGACAGATAAAGCAAGAGTGCTGTGTGTATCACCCTGGTTTCCAGGCAAACAGAAGCAGTGGGCTGGAGAGGGAGCTAAGAGATGGGGTATTTTACTGGCATTGGTCCATGTGAGTGTGGAGGCCAAGAAGTCCCACACTCTGCTGCCTGCAAGCCAGAAGGAAAAAGCCTGGTGTGATTCAGTGAGTCCAAAGCTCAATTGCTGGGAGCAGAGTTATAATGGCCAAGGGCCAGAGGTGACAGATCTCTTGGTTCTCATAGAGACCTCCTGTCCTTACTGTCTCTCTGTTCAGGATCTCCTGGATTGGATGGCGTCAGCCACATGGAGAGGGAGATCTCTGTGGTTCAATGCCAGCTTCTCGGCATCACATTGTAAGATCATGTTCTGCCAACCAATAGGGCATCCCTGAGCCCAGCAGGTAGACACAGTGACAACTGAGGCAGAGGCTCAGGCGCTGTGGTAAGCTAAGGACAGCAGGGCTGTTGGCCATGAAGTAGAAAAGATCCTTGGGGCCTGTGGCTGCCTGGGCTTCACTCCTCCTGTTTACAGAACTGCAGGAGAGTGCCCTTTTGTTGTTTGAACCCCAGGATATGAACAGAACTTTAAAGAACCCCGCCCGACCCAAACGACTGGGACTAGAAGAAGAAAGGTGAATTTCATTTGGCGTTTGAGGTTCCAGAATACTAAAGAGACCCAGAGACTGTCCAGGCCCCTCAATCAGCCTTCATTCCTACACCCTGCCAGCCCAATCCACTCCTCTACCAGCTTACCCTCCCTGCCTAGTCTGAGGAAGGGGAGTGATGGAGTGGGGTTCCTTGGCTTCCCAGCGAAGACTGTAACAGTTAGGGTAGAGGCTGTGTCCTCTCCATCTCTGAAATGCTGGCAGCATAGGAAACATTGGAAACAGGCCTAAGGGGCTTCACTTGTGTCTCCAGGTGTGACACGTAGGGCCCATGACGCCTTCACCAGGGTTCCTGGGAATGGAGGCTTTCTAAAGTATGGGGGCTTTCAAGGCATGGGGAAGTGTTCAACAGCAGCCTTGGGGTTCAGTGGGCAGGAGCCAGCCAGAATTAATTCCCACAACTATTTCCAGAAAGGGTCGCTCATAGATACGATGAGGTTGAGAGTAATGCCGGGTCCCCAAGGCTGATCACTGTGGGTGATCAAGCCAACAGGCATGAGTGCTAGCCTGAAGGGCAAGGGAGAGGCGGGTTGGGGAAACTACGCCACCAGCAGTGTGGCCCTTCCAGTGTCCCTGCTCAGCACACCTCACCTGTCACTGCTTATTCCTTTTGGCCCATGGTCCCCTAAGGAAGGGTCAGCGTCCTCGAACATGAATAGCCATCTCTCCACGGAAATAGCCTTTACTGTGACTCTTAGGAGATAGGCCCAAGGGAGGTATGTCTCCAGCTCAGTAAGCAGTGCCAACCAGGGCAAGAGGACCAGGGACTGGGCACCCCTAGTGTGGGGTAGAAGAAGGGGGACTGGGCACCCCTAGTGTGGGGTAGGAGAAGGGGGACTGGGCACCCCTAGTGTGGGGTAGAAGAAGGGGGACTGGGTACCCCTAGTGTGGGGTAGAAGAAGGGGGACTGGGTATCCCTAGTGTGGGGTAGAAGAAGGGGGACTGGGTATTCCTAGTGTGGGGTAGAAGAAGGGGGACTGGGCACCCCTAGTGTGGGGTAGAAGAGGGCAGCATCCCCTTAGCTGGAGCAGATGGAAGAGCTTGGTGGGTTGGGCCTCAGGCTTGACTGGAGGCTATGCAAGGTGCTGCTCTGCTTTCCTGCTTCAGAGCAGGTCACGGGGAGGAGAGTAAGAGCAGTTCCTGTTTTCCCTGCCAGGGCAGTGGCAACAAAGGCATGGGCCAGGATGCTCACAGGGCAGAGAGGAGCCCACAGTCCAAGCAGGGCCCTTGCTCTCCTGGTCTCTCCCACCTTCTGTGCTTGCTCGAAGTATCTCCTTCCATGCTGGTAAGAACTGGTGCCGGGGCTCTGCCTCCCTCCTCACAGCATCCCCTCACAGCAAGCATCCCCTCTGTGCTGTCAATATTCCAAACGTCCATTTTCATGAGGTGCTTGGGATGGGACCTCACCTGATTCCACTGCACCCACCTCATTCCCAGGTAAGATCACAGCAGTCTAAGGCAGTAAGGCTAGGGCTTTGATATCAGAATGGTGTGTGTGTGTGTGTGTGTGTGTGTGTGTGTGTGTGTGTGTGTGTGTGTGTGTGTGTGTGTGTGTGGTGTGTGAATGTGTGTGTGTGGTGTGTGTGTGGTGTTGTGTGTGTGGTTTGGGTGTTTGGGTGTGTGTGTGTTGTGTGTGTGTGGGGTTGTGTGTGTGTGTGGTTTTGTTTTGTGTTTGGGTGTGTTTGTGTGTGTGTGGGGGGTGTGTGTGTGGTATGTGTGTGTGTATGTGTGTGTGTATGTGTGTGGTGTGTGGGTGTGGTGTGTGTGTGTGTGTGGTGGGTGTGGTGTGTGTGTGTGTGGGTGGTATGTGTGTGGTGTGTGTGTGTGTGTGTGTGTGTGTGTGTGTGTGTGTGTGTGTGTGTGTGTGTGTGGTGTGGTGTGTGTGTGTGTGTGTGTGTGTGTGTGTGGTGTGTGGTGTGTGTGTGTGTGTGTGTGTGTGTGTGTGGTGTGTGTGTGTGTGTGTGTGTGTGTGTGTGTGTGTGTGTGTGTGTGTGTGTGTGTGTGTGTGTGTGTGTGTGTGTGTGTGTGGGGGCATTATCCTCTTACAGCTCCCCAAGGTGGTCTGTGGCTTGGCTCTCCACCACATTTACACGGGTGGCCCACACCTCTGAACCCTTGGGTTCTGTCTTTGAGGGTGCCACAGTATGACACTCATCCCTGAACTCCAGGACATCAGGCACACCCCTGTGCATTTCATTTCCCTGGCTGGTGCAGAAGCACCTTCCCCAGCTGTCACTTCTGTGACAGAGGAAGACCTGGGCAGTAAAGGCTGCCCGGGCTCCAGTGCAGGAAAAGTCTTCCCGGAACACCACACTGTCGAAGTGGGAGGAGGAACGCTCTGTGATGCCCTAACGGCCCCGAGTCTGAGTCCATCTCTTCTCTTGTTCTTGTTCTCTTTCCTCTTGTATAGTCCTCTGCCAGTCCCTCCTGCAGGAAGCATGGCACCATTAGGATGAGTCCTCCCAGCAGGTCCTTGCAGGAGCCTCTGAAGAATCATCACCCCGTAGCATCACGCCAGCCCTGCTTTTAAACCCGACTCTGAGCTCAAGGCATGAGCTGCTTCCACTTGACTGCCTCTTAAATGGCCCCTGGCTGCAAAGGACATTTGTGGGAAGACTCCTGTGAGGCTGTCAGGGGCGGGACCCAGTGTGCTCTCCCACAGGGGACAGAGCTTTGCTGTTGATGAAGTGAGCTTGGTGCCTCTGGAAGAGTGAGGACTGGCCTCTTTAAGGGCGCCATGTTTGCTGTCTTGGCCGCCTTGTGTGAAAACTGCAGTAGCTTGTGGACGAGCCACTGGCATCCATTGTGGGTGCTTTTGTCCACCCAGAGGCCCCTCTTCAGGTGATGTCTTTGGTGGCATTTCCCCAAAAGATAGATGTCCTCACCGCACACCTCAAGGGATCTGTAAACCTGTCTCCCAGCTGTATACCATCTTCTGACACATAAGCTACACCCTACGGCCCATGTAAATGCTTTTCTGGGAGGTAAAGTGGGTTACTAAAGCGCTTTCTGAATGTTTCCTTCATGCGCGCGCGAGGGGGGGGAGGGGGGGAGGGGGGGGAGTCGCTCTCTGCCGTGGTGGTTTCCGAGCGTCCCCGGACAGTTGCTCTACCAGGGCGGTGGTTCCAGTTTCCTTCAGACCTAGACCAGTTCAGTGTTTTATTTTGCTCTTTTGTTAACCAGCCAAATGGGTGCCCCATGAGGCCCGCACACATACAGAGGGAGCCGAGGGTAAACAGCAGGCATCAACACCAGGAGAGGGAGCATCTGCCACTGTACTGCTGTGCCTTCCCGACCCGCTCGGGCCTGGTTCACATTCACAGCCTCCCTTTAACGACAGGAACGCTGCTGCGCGTGTTTAATTTTATGCTCGCGCAGATCAAATATCACCCTGTGAGCCTGGAGGAGTTCACAGAGCAGTTGATGTTTGGGGGCCAAGTCGGAGCTTGATCCAAACGGACAACGTGCAAACAGAACCCCCTCCCCAGCCTTCCAGCATCATCCCGGGGTTCTACTGGCAGGACAACACCCAGAATCAGCGTCTCCTCCTGCCGCTGTCCCTCCTCTAGGTCTCAGGGCTCTTGTGGTGGGAGGCCGGCCTGGAGGCCGGCCTGAACCGTGCTGCTCTGGAGCGAGCTGGTGCGGGGCAGCCTCCCCGATCCATACACGCACCGCCCACTGAATTGTTTCTCTCAGAAGGGGGCAGGCGTTGTAGTCATTTGTCTTTTACTTTGTGGGGAGGGGTAAGCGGGAGCCAAGATGCATCTCCATCTGAAAAGTCTGTCTGTCTCTCACACTCTGGTGCAGTCTGTCTAAGGAGTTTAATGTCTTGGCACTTCCGCAGGACCCGGTCCTAGTACAGTGACGCAGTAAAGGAGGGAACTCCAAGAGACACGAGGGTGGGAAAGGCTCTGTACACGGTTCTGACAGAAGGCAAGAGGTGACCTGATTCTGAGACAAGGTCACCAGGGTGGGGTGATGCCGTGGGGAGGGAAGGAATGTGTTTTTCCCGATTGGCCTTATAGAGACTGAGGGGAAAGGCAGAGGAACTTGAGTTTGAGACAAGCCTTGTTTGTAAACAAAAAACAAAAACAACAAAAAAACTAAAACAGAATGAACCCTGTTTGTTAATAAATATGTAGCATCTAGAACAGCTGCCATTTTTGGAACCTGACTGGATCTATGATGATCTACTGCCATGCCAGGCCCACCTGTGCATCACAGGCCCACCTGTCCATCACAGGCTCATCTGTGCATCAAGATCCACCTGTCTGTACATCACAAACCCTCCAGTCCATCATAGGCCCACCTGTCCATCACAGATCCACCTGTCCATCACAGGTCCACCTGTCCATCGCACAGGTGCCACCTGTCTGTGCATCACAGGCCCACCTGTCCATCGCAGGCCCACCTGTCTAACACAGGCCCACCTGTCTAACACAGGCCCACCTGTCTATCACAGGCCCACCTGTCTATCACTAGCCCACCTGTCCATCACAGGCCCACCTGTCCATCACAGGCCCACCTGTCTATCACTAGCCCACCTGTCCATCACAGGCCCACCTGTCCATCACAGGCCCACCTGTCCATCGCAGGCAGAATCACGCAGCTGCTGGAGGCTGTGGAGAGAATCTGTTTCCTTCCTTCCTAGAGGCTCCTTCCCAGGCCCTTCTTGTGGATCACAGAGCCAGACATGGACTTCCTGCTAGCTGCCACATATGTCTAACTTCAACACATTTCAGATCTAGGGACTTAACCACAGGGCATCCCCAAGAGCCACTAGACCCCTGAGGGGGCTTGAGCCTGCTGTCACTTGATGTTCACGGTCGTCCACTGTGATCTTGGAAACATAATGAGTCCCAGGGGTCAGCCAGCATCAATTTATGACCAGTACATAATGACCCCGGAAGACCTGGCTGTTCTCCCCCTCCACAGTCACCTGGATGGTCGTCCATTGGTCCAGGGGGAGGCTTGGAAGGACGTCCACAGAGGACAGCAGTGACTTCATCAGCATATCCCTTTCCTAAAGTCCAGCCTCCAGGGCAGTTAAGGGCTTCACTTACTTTAGGTTGCTATGGTAAACCTGTGACTAAAAACAACTCAGCTTACAATTCCAGGTCACAGTCCACCACAGAGAAGTCAGGGCAGGAATGCAAGCAGAAACCACCATGGACAAATGCTGCTCACTCACTCTCTGGCTCATGCCTAGCGGGCTTTCTCATGCAGCCCATACCCACCTGTCCTGGGACAGTGCTGCCAACAATGGTTCTCCTTTCATCTACCAAACAAACAAACTTCTTCTTGGTGGTGAGGCTGGATCCAGGCAGGCACCCCAACAGGTATGGAGTGACAACTTTGGAATTTTGGTTTCTTTAAACAAAACAAAACACAGAAATATTATAAGAATATAAGAAGAATTTTCATATCCCAGGTGTGGGATATGGGGCTGCTTCAGATTGTCCACAGCAGCTGACTGATTTGCCTCCTGCTCTAGCAGGGGCATGGTTCTGCCCGCTAGAGACAGTTTTTGTGATTGGGTGACATTTGGAACTCTGGGGTGTTTGAGAGGGTATATAAATGCTACAGTCCCCAGAGGCAGTGTGGGTTGTTGGTTGGTTGTTGTTGGTCACCATTTGTCAAGTAGTCATATGCAAAGAAGAGAAGGAGGAAGAGGAATAAGAAAAAAGAGGGAGGAAGAGGAGGGGAAGAAGGAGGGGGAGGAGGAAGAGGAGGAAGAGGAGGAAGAGGAAGAGGAGGAAGAGGAAGAGGAGGAAGAGGAAGAGGAGAAGGAGAAATTAGATATCTAGGTGGTGAAGATCAAACCACCCCCACTGCCCCAAGGAACTTGGTGTCCCTAATCAAATCAGTAGGAAGTAATCTAATGAAAACACCACTCCCTTTCTCCCCTATTCTTCTTTCTCTCCTATCTAGTGTTATGGGGTTGAAAGGGTGGAAGAGGGCTGGAAAGATGGCTCAGTGGTTAAGAGCACTGACTGCTCTTCCAGAGGTCCTGAGTTCAATTTCCAGCAACCACATGGTGGCTCACAACCATCTGTAATGAGATCCGATGCCCTCTTCTGGTGAGTCTGAAGATAGCAACAGTGTACTTACATAAATAAAAGAAAATTACATATCAAAATTTTAAAAAAAAAAGAAAGAAAGGGTGGAAGAAAGATGAACCCACAAAGTAGCAACGCAGGTGTCACACAGTAGCTATGTGGGTGCACTTGTGAGGACATTCAGCCTGTGCGGCCACCATCTCCTCCTCTCAGTCTGACTTTACAAGAACCCGATTCACAGGCTCCAACCAACTCGGAACAGCAGACTCATGCAGGTCCCTTGACACAAGAGGACTCTGCCCATGCTGGGCTGAGACCCTCATGTGGGGCAAGTGGAACCTTGCCACCAGACAGAAGAACAGGTAAGGTCGAAGCAGATTTTAAAACCCCAGGAAATCTCATCATTGAGAACAGTAGGTATTAGATCTAATCAGCTCCTGGCCAGATTACCTGTGCCTGGACCACATGACCGTGACACCCCACTAAGAGGACCATAACAACCAGTCACATGGCACAAAAACCTAGACTTCTCCATGCTAATGAGGTATCTAGATAGAACCCGAGTGCTTAGCCAATGAGTTTCCCTTCCTGGGTATCCCTTCCCGCTGAATCTCTGTTTCACCTTGAGTAAGACACATGCATTCACATCAGCCATGAATAAAACAGTTTGAACATCATCAGGGATCTCCTGAGGGGAGGCCTTTGCGGAACCTAGAGCTCCCACAGAAGGCCTCTCTTGCAGCCCCTCCATACTTCTGGCACTCGCTCGGAGATGAGCCAGATTCCGTCCATCCCTTCCCAGGCTCAGAACTGGTCATGGACTCCCTGTTCCCAACTCCTTGGGGTCCCAGTAATGCCTGGGTGCACAGGAGGACAGGAACCACCTTTTTTAAGTCCTTAAGTTTTCCAGTGGCTCTGGGTACTCAGGAGTTTGAGAAACACAGCGCCCATCCCAGATCTCTCTGTTTCTTGCCCAGAAGAACATGGACTTCGATCCCTATCCTAGACTGCATTCTGCCTTCCCTGAGTGACATTCCTGGACTGCTCTGGGGTTAGCAGCAAGGCAGACATACAGCCTGTTGCCCCTTGCATTTTGCTTCCCCTGAGCAGCACACCAGTGACATTCGGACACTCTCACTGTTGGCTGAGAGGCAGCAGTGGCTCCCGAGGGAAAGCAGGTGTGCACAGCTGCCATCCAAGGGGAGGCCAGACTGGTCCTAAGGCTGCTTCCCCTGTCAAGGAGGCTCCAATGGTTACTGTTGCAGTGCTGAGACCTGGTATCTGGCAGAAGCTACTCAGGAGGAAAGTTTTACTTTGACTCACAGACATTGAGAGTTCAGTCCATTGTGACAGTGAAGGCCTGATGGGGCAGATTAGACCTTGATGGAGGGTGGGGTCGGAGAGGCTGCTCCCATTTAAGGACTATGGAGCAGAGGACAAGACAGGACATGTACAACCTCCAGAATCCTGCCCCCAGTATCCTGATTTGCTTCCTCTAGTTCAGTGGTTCTCAAACTGTGGGGGACAGGGCAGGGGGGGGGCAAACAATCCTTTCACAGTGGTCATATATCCGATATCCTGTGTATCAGATATTTACAATTAGGAAGTAGCAACAAAAATAATTTTATGGGGGCTGGAGAGATGGCTCAGTGGTTAAGAGCACTGACTGATCTTCCAGAGGTCCTGAGTTCAATCCCCAGCAATCACATGGTGGCTCACGACCATCTGTAATGAGACCTGATGCCCTCTTCTGGTGTGTCTGAAGCTACAGTGTACTCACTAATAAAATAAAATAAATAAATATATCTTAAAAAAATAATTTTATGGTGTGGGTGGGGGGTCACCACAGCCTGAGGAACTGTATTAAAGGGTCACACAGTATTGGGAAGGTGGAGAACAGCTGCTCTGGTCAGGCCTCACCTCCCATCAGTTCCACAGCCTCATGAAAAGTACCACCAGCTTGGCCAAGGCTGAAAACACCAGTCCGTGGGGGGTGCCTCAGGCTCAAATGGTAACGCCGGCTGCTGGGGCCTGAAGGTTCACAGTGTCATGCATGTTCCCTAGTGTCTCAATTCCGTCTCAGGGAGTCCCCTGGCCTTGGCCTTGGGACTTGCTCAAACAATGCAAACACCAGCAGCACAGTTTTACCCAGCCTGCATCTCTTGCCTAGGATACGTGCAATGAAGGGGTTATTAGGAAGTCGCCACTGTGAGGAGTGGACAGCAGCGGTTTGGCTGCCCGGCTGTCCCTGAATTCTCAAGCCTGCCTTGCCGCATGTCCTGCCACTTCTGAAGAGACAAGTACCTTCACTGTCACACACTATGACTGTCTGTGTCCCACTGCACCTTCAGAGAGGTCACTGGGCCACCACCAGATGTTAACAACCCAGTCCCCCAAACCCATTTGGAAGATCTTTCTCCCAGGGCTCCTTTCCTACCCCAGGGTGTTTCTGGGAAGCCGTGTCCATCACAGACACTGGGGGCATTGTAGAGCCGTCCTGTGTGGAGGTGCGAGTGGATGGACCAATGGAAGAGTGGATGGACAGGATGGGTAGGTAGGAGGATAGGAAGAGGCATTACTTAATGTCCCATTTTGCCCACTCACTACACCATATGCTAATCAATGAAACTAGGAGTTTTGCAAAATAGTAACAGTTTACTCCCAAGTCGGCCAAACATGGTGCTGAGAGATTTACCAGGAGACAGATCAAAGCTCTCTTAGTGGAATCACGCGTAGTCACCTAAAAGCTGGGGCTGAAAGATGGCTGGTCAGTTAAGAGCATTGCCTGCTCTTACGGAGAAAACTAGATAGAGTTCAGTTCCCAGAACCCGTATGGCAATTCACAACCACCTGGAAGCCACCCCCGGAACTGCCCCTTCTGCCGATGCAAGCACCAGACACGACTGTGGTGCACATACGCACACGAGGGCAAACACTCGTGCACACAAACCAAATAAACCTTAAGAAATGGTAATGAAGACAAGCGACAAACAGGTGCCGTTGGGCTTGCCTGGGGCCCAAGAGCAGGCGGCTTACTCAGGCTTGCCTTCCGTTTCTGAAGGGAGAGAGGGAAGGCTACCAAGGTGGCCTCATAGGTGTCAGGGGTCGGCTATATGAAAAGGTCTCTGGTGACTGGGGACTCTGGCTATGGATGCCGCTGGAGCACAATATGTAGGAGGCTTGGGTTGGATAGGCTGTCCAGACGATGGGAGTCAGGAGGTTTTGTCCCTGTGGGTTGGAGTAGCGGCTGTTGTGTGGACAGAGGTGTTTAAGAACCTGTCACAGGTATATTGTCAAGTATGTGTGGAGTATATTGGAGTAGCTCATTTGGAGATTCTGAATAACTCCAGAAGGCCCCCAGGCCCTGCTGGTTGGGACTCACGAAGCAAGCAGACCTAATTAAAAGTCAACATTGTGTCAGCTGCTGACGGTGAGAGCACAGAGGGATAGTGTGTCTCCTGAGGACTTTCCAGCAAAGGGCCACCGACATGAATCCTGTCTGTGGTTTGATGTTGGTGCAACAAAGCAGAGTGGTCACAGCCTCAAAGGGGGAGGATCTCACTAGGCTTCTGACCTCATATTGTCTGGAGGAGGATACTAGACAAACCAGAAGGCTCTCAAGGGCTTGGCCACCTCGCAGGACTTCGGCAAAAGGGGAGGTGCTCTGGTCAAGGTTCGCCATGAGCAAAAGATTTTGTCCATTGCACAGCTTTGCTCCCGGGACATTGGATGGGATCCTAATTTATCTCAGTCCTGACCAGTCGAAGTTCTAGCCAGGGACACAGAAAACCCTCCACAGGCCTAGTACATTCCTGCTCCGTGCCTTGCCCGAGAGTCCCCATGGCCAGCGCGTCCCCTGGCGGCGATACAGCGCAATTGCGCCCCGCCCAGAGCTCCCTTTCTTTGGATGTTGCTCCCTCTCCTCTCCAGAACTTCTCACACACCCTCCTCTCTCCAGCACCGCGCTCCATGGAGAATGTAGCCCTTCCACACCTGCATTGGTCTGACGGCTCGAGAGACCCTGAGCACCCTGGACTCCGAAGGAGATGAGCTGGAGCAGCGGCAGAGGTCTGCGAGGGGGGTTGCGGAAGCCGAGGTGGTCGGATCACCGTTAAGTGCCCACCTGGGACGGGGGATGACAGCATCCGTCAAGACCTGCTCTGCAGCAAAAAAACCAAAGGAAGGGGACTGGATGAGGGGCTGCAGGGAGTGGCGTCACCTAGAAGTCGGGGACATCTTTATATTTTAAGCAGGACTGATATTCAGCGAGGCTTGCTTCAGGAAGATTGATTCTGCAGAGACGGGAGGACGAGGAGGAGCTGACCTGGTGAGGTCACGAGGAGGTACTTGACTAGGTGAAAGCCAGTGGCTGTGGGAGGCAGGGCTGCGGTCAGGAGGCACTGAGAAAAGGCCAGCGTGGTGGCCCTGGGAGGAGGGGAGGGACCAGTAGGGAAGGTGTCAGAAGGGAGGCACAGAAATAGACCTCGGGCCAGCTCTGTGGTGGGAGTTAAGGAACAGAGAAGGATCTGGGTGGGGACTTGAGTTCAGAAGCCAAGTACAGACTGGAATGTGGGCCTACAAGGTATTGTTTCTTTTTTTTTTTTTTAGTTACATTTATTTATTTATTTATTTATTTATTTTTTTATTTATTTATTTGTAGGGGGTGGGGTGGGTGTGTGAAGTTGGTCACAAGCACTTCTACACACTGAGCTGTGTCTTGCTGACTATCTTAGTTACTGACCTACGCTGTGAAAAGACACCCTGGCCAAAAAGAACTTATAAAAGAAAGCATTTAATTTGAGGCTTACTTACAGTTTCAGAGGGCGAGTACATGATGGTCTTGAGGGAGCGAAGCGTAGCAGCAGGCGGGTCTGGTGCTAGAGAAATAACTAAAGCTTAAGCATCCTGAGCAAAGTCCGAGGTGGAGAGACTGGGCCTGGAACCTGCCTTTGAAATGCAAATCACACTCCCAGGGACACACCTCCTCCAACAAAGCCATGCCTCCCAATCCCCAGACAAGTCTACCAACTAGGAACCAAACTGAGCCAGGAGAGGGAGGGGCATTCTCATTCAAACCAACACGCGGTCCCATGTTTGCTGGTCTTTCTTTCTTTTTTTTTTTTTTTTTTTTTTTTTTTTTTTTTTTTTTTGGGGTCCAACCCCCTGGCCTTTCGCTTTCTTGGCAAGCGCCCTTCCCCGGCCAAATCCCCCACCCCCCTTGAGATTGCCATTTTTTTATTCTTGCTTTTATTGCTTGTCATTTTTTTCTGTTTTTCTTTTTTCTTTTTTTTTTTTTTCTTTCTTTCTTTCTTCTTTATACTGTTTCTTGAGAATATGTTTTTTAATAGCACACAGACTGTGCTCAAACGTTAAGCAGTTCATGGCATCAGGCATCTAGATTCCCAAGGAAATTGGAACTGGAGATCACTTGAACCTGGGGATTCAGGGCTAGCTCCATGATTTCAAAAAAAAAAAAAAAGTCTCTTAGGAGCTAGGGTGATGTCCAGCAAGTAAGCACTTGCCACAGGACCATCAGCACTGGGGTTCTGATCCCCCAACCCCACCTCCACCCCTACATAAAAGCTGAGTGAGCATGGCAACCTACCTGTGCACTGGAGACAGAGAATGAGGATCCCAGAAGCACGGGGTAACTAGACTAGTGAAACCAGGGAGTTCTGGGTCCCAGTGAGAGACTCTGCCTCAATGTATGGAAGCAATCAAGGAAGACACCCAACAAACCTGGGGCCACACACACACATTCAAACACACATACGCACGTACCCACACCACATACACATACTAGAAAACAGTATCTTAAGCTAGATACGGTGGCACACACATATAATACCAGCAATGAAGATTGCAGAAACTTGAAGTCTATGTAGTGAGAAAGTACACACACACACACACACACACACACACACACACACACGGGGCACATCTTTAGCTTCAGCACTGGGGAGGCAGAAGCAAGTGGGTCTCTGTGAGTTCAAGGCCAGACTGGTAGACTGAGACCTCATCTCAAAACAAAACATTTTTTAAAATTGTTTCAATTTAAAAAAACAAACAAAACAAAGCTCTGGTCCTTGCCTTTTAGTCTAAAAAAATAGCAATGTTTTAAACTCGGCTGGGAAGTTTCCTCAGCAGTTAAGGGCACTGGCTGCTCAAGATCCAAGTTTAGTTCCCAGCACCCACGTGCTGGCTCGCGACTTCCTGTTACTCCTGCGCCAGGAGATCTGATGCCCTTTGCTGGTCTCTAAGGAGACTTGCACACATGTGGAACATTATACAGACATGCAGGCACACATAGACGTAAATTATTTTAAGCAAAATGGGGGCAGGGCAGAGGCTGGTCCCCACTCTTCCGGCGTCTGCCATCTTTATCCTGATCATAAATGGGCAACTCTTTCCCTTGAACTCTCCGTTGACTCACTTCAGGCTGTGACAGAGAACTGTCCTGGGAGTGTCAAACCTCCAGAGTGGAACAGAGGGCACCTCTAGAATCCAGACAAAGGGACGCTGCAGCTTGAGGGTGACAGGTCCCTTTCCCTGTGTTTTGGGGTAAAAGGACAGCCTCTCCCACAGAAGACCAGAGCCCTTCTTCTGCACTCAGCCACCTCGGCTTAGAGCCCTTGAAGGACACAGAAGCTTCCTGCCCCTAGAGAGGCTTTGATGTTTGCCAGGAGGTTCTAGGGTCTACAGGGTATCCCGAACCTTTAGCTGATGACACAAACCCCAAGCCAGGGGGCAGAAGAGGAAGCCTCCAAGACCCTCAGAGGAGCCAAGCCAGTCGCAGTGCGCACAGCAAGTTCAGCTAGAGGTCTGTGCTCGGCGGCAGATCTTGCAATCACCTGAAAGCACAGGTGACAGTTCAGGGCCTGAACGACCTGCCCCTGGCTCCATGGACTCCTAAGTTGAAAACCTGACCCTGCAGCCGTGGGGTCAGGTGGTGCTAGGAGGTACGGGCAGAGCCCTTGAGGGATTGCTATGAAAGTAGCTGAGAGAAGCTGTCTCTCCCATCGCAGAGAGATATAGCAAGACACCAGATCTGCAGTCTTGGACCTACACATAAGACTGTGAGGGGCTGGCTCACGCTGGTTTTAAGCCAGAGATCAAGGTGCTTTGTTACAGAGATGCAGGAAGGTGCTGGGCATGTGAACATGGGAAACGGGACAAGGAGATTGCCACTGTGGGTAAGAGGGGACCAGGAGGTGGAAGGCATGCAGATCTTGGGGTGAGGGAGCTTATGGTCTTAAACACCAGATCCTTCCCGTCTATAGCTGAGAACTATCTTGAGAGTGGGTGTCAACCCCCCGCATTTGTTGGCCTAATGTTACTGTGACCACATGCATGCTTTTTAGTTCAGTCTTTAAGGGTCGGTCAAAACTTAATTAATATCCAAGTCCTATTTGAGCTCGTCTGGCCTTCCTGCCCTGGGCCTACCCCTGATTGATGGCGTGATCCTTGTGGTAGGTTCTGGCAAGCTCTACCAAGGAGTGCTCTGGGTTTTCTGCCTGGTGGTCTGCTGGTCTATTGTGTGGAATACCCCAAGGATGCCCGGGTTGACATATAATCTCCCTATGTGAGTGAAAAGGGGGCAGAAATCTCACCTCACTGCAGAGACGAGGCCTATGGAAGTTCATTAGGATCGGACAGTGTCAGGAGGGCGAGTGCAGTTCAATGCTGTGGCTTTGTAAGGAGACCACAGTGGGCTTGGAACCAGAGTATGCTCCCTACCACTCACCATGGGGGCCCCTGAGCTGCCTAAGGACTCTTGACATCAAGAAAGCTACCACAAGATGCAGCTAGAGATTTGACTTTCAAAACTGTGAGCCCAGGTAAACCGCCTCTCTTTACAAAGCAGCCTGCCTTGGAGATTTTATCACTGTAATACCCAGGAGAGACGTGTGGTTACTCACAGTTAAACTTATCCTCCTCTCAAATCTGCCACTCTAGAGAAGACACCACTGGCCACATGGCCAGGAGTTGTGACCGCAAGGAGCAGAAGTTAAGGCGGGAGTGACACTCTCTTATTTTAAAATATTGGATATTTAAAATATTAGATAAAATATATAAATTAGATAAAATTTAAAATATTAGATAAAATATATAAATTAGATAAAATTTAAAATATTAGAGCAGCCGTTTATTAAAAGGAAACACTGACCTCCAGTCTTCTAAGGAGCATAGTTCGGAGAAAACTGAGCTAAACATAGTGGGTTAACATTGTCAGCCTCTGACACAGAGCAGCGTGAAGCACACAGGGTTTCCCCTGCTGTCTTCATTCAGTGAAATAAGAAACTGTTTGCACCACAAACTTCAACCTAGATCCGCCTCTCTGCTCTGCTCCAGGTTGTCACAAGATGGCCGCTGCAGCCCCAAGCATCATGGCTTGCCCAGAAAAGGAAGCGGTGCAAGGAAGAGCGTCCTTCTTCACTGCATCTCTCTGGGGAATGGCCAACCACCGAAATGGCAGCTCCTCACACTGGCCCTAAGTTGAACCTGTCCCGGTGACAGCTGAGGGTCTGATCCCGATGATGGAAGACTTAGCTATGGGGAAGAAACAAGGCAGAGCTTAGGGGCACGTGGCATCAGTGACAGCCATGCTGGAGAGCGTGGCGTTTTCTGTAGCAAGCCCCCTCCTGTTGTCCATCTCCGTGCCTCGTCCACCAAGGGAACTGCAGGGTTCTGTGTGTGCGTATGTGTGCTTTCATGCATCTATGTCTATACACACATACATATATATACACACACACACAAACACACATGCACACATGTGTGCATGATGGAGGGTTGGGAGTAGTGACACAGGATTGGTGAACATGGGTTCTATGATCCACCCTTAGGTTCCAATAGGACCACAGGGCTACCCGACATGTGGCTTTTTCTAGTTCATATCGTCCTACAGAGTGCCATGGGGCAGAAGAATAGGCATCCAGAGCCCAGATCACAGAATATGTGGTGACACTGAAGGCAGGCAGTGAAGGTGTGAATATAGGGACCAGGAGTTGTGTGGAGTGATGGGGTTGAGAATCAGCAGTGAGGTGGGAATGCAGGGGGAAGCACGGTGAGTATGCAGGGGGCAGCAGTGAGGTGAGAGTGCAGGGGTGAGTGAGGTGGGAGTGCAGAGGTGAGGTGAGGTGAAGTGAGAGTGCAGGGGTGAGTGAGGTGGGGATGCTGGGGTGAGTAAGGTAGGAGTGCAGTGGCAGTGAGGTGGGAGTGCAGGGGTGAGTGAGGCGAGAGTGTAGGGGTGAGTGAGGTGGGAGTGCAGGAGGCAGTGAGGTGGGAGTGCAGGGGTGAGTGAGGTGAGAGTGTAGGGGTGAGTGAGGTGGGGGTGCAATGGCAGTGAGGTGAGAGTGTGGGTGGTGGGGGGGAGGCAGGGGTGAGTGAGGCGAGTGTATGGGTGGTGAGGGTGAGGTGTGGGGGTGAGTGGGGTGGGGTGCAGTGGCAGTGAGGTGAGAGTGTAGGCGTGAGTTGAGGTGGGAATGCAGAAGTGAGTGAGGTGGGAGTGCAGGAGGCAGTGAGGTGGGAGTGCAGGGATGAGTGAGGTGGGAGAGCAGGGGTGAGTGAGGGTGTGACTTCAGGGCAACAATCGGAGTGAATGCTGGTCAACAATCGGGGGACAACAGAGGTGGGCAGGGTCCTCAGATGGTGCCTAAAGCTTGAGGCCTAAGATGTTGATGCTTCCTCCAGGGAGCTGGGTAGTGGTGCTCTAGGATGTGAAGAGGAAAGTGGGGTGAAATACAGGGGCTGATGGAGGCAAGAACCCTGAAATACGGGCTTCTGAGATTCAGGGAGCAGTGGGGGTGTGAATATAGCAGATCTGTGGATACACTCTGTGCTTTGTGCCCAACGCTATTGTCTCTGGCTCTCCTCCAGCCAAGGAGTAAATACACTGGTTCTTTGGGTCCAGCTGGTGGCTGGGAGTTTGGCAGCATCTAGTTTTTGTGCAATTAGCAACTGAAAACAAACTCAAATCAAAAAGGATATTGTGGGTCCCACAGTCCCATAACCAGGAGAGTTTGGGGTTCAAGATGAGACATGGAACATGAGTGCAGAGGGTGGACCCGACCCCGGTTCACAAGAGAGTGCTCAAGTCAGCAGCTTCACCAGGCCGCAGCATGCTGGGGCAGTGTGGGAGACTAGAGGCATCTGACCTTCGCTGCACCCCACTTTCTTCTTCCTCTCATCCTTGGGCACTGCCACTCAGCTCCCCAGAGGCATGGATATCTTTGGCCTCGAGGTTTAGGCACCATCTGAGGACCCTTTCCAGTTCCGAAGCCATAGAACCTTTTCCCTGAAGTCCAAATGACCTGCTGAACACCCCCTTGACACTGTCTCATTTTGGGGGAACTCCTACCCTCCTGATTTTGTCCTAAAGAATACAAGGAAACATTGGGAGCAGCAGAGAGAAGCTGTGCCTCCCTGTGTCTCCACTCAAAGTACACTTCACCTCTTCTGTCAGTGAAGGTTCTCTACTTATACCTCCTATTCCTGCTAGCAGTTGGAGGTGTGTTCCATCCCCAAGTCTGACATATTCTCCTGGATAGCCCCAGTCTGAAGCTCTCTAATCATGGGTGATGCAAAGCTGCTTCTAAGAATATATAGATTTACCAGCATTTAATATTTTAATATGTATGTATGTGTGTATGTATGTATGTGTGTATGTATGTGTGTATGTATGTATGTATGTATGTGTGTATGTGTATATGTATGTGTGTATGCATGTGTGAAGTATGTATGTGTGTATGCATGTGTGTATGTATGTGTGTATGTATGTATACATGTGTATGTATGTGTATATGTATGTGTGTATGTATGTGTGTATGTATGCATATATGTATGTGTGTGTATGTATGTATGTATGTATTATGTATGTGCATCACTTGCCAGAAGAGGATGTCGGATTCCCGGAGCTGGAGTTACAGTTAGGATCTGCCCCTACATGCATGCTGGGAACTGAACACTGCTCCTCTGCAAAGCAAGTGCTTTTGGCGGCTGAGCTGAGCCGTGTTTCCAGCCTCACGAGCAGCTCTTGCTGTTTCTGAACCAACCTGAAGGGACTCCTGGGTAGCACAGGCTGGCCTTGAAGTCCTGGGATTATAGGCATGCACTGAGCCCCAAATGAGTATCTCGAGGCAGCAGCCTCATGGTCTGCCTTTCCCACGGCGTTCGGCTGGTTTCTGAGATCAGTACCTCCTTTCTGTTCCACAACCAGCCCATTGTGGAGCGTGAGTTACAATGTTGCTCTGGTTGTTGCAATCCTTGCAGTTCTCTAGGCAAAAGGCGCCATTTGTAACTTAATTTAATTTAGTCTTGAAAGCAAGCGCGTTTACCTGCTGGCCCACATTCAAGATGCAAAAATAATCACACACTCAGTGGTCACATAGACCCTGTGTCTGTGTGCCCAGTATATGACAAAATGCTCCAGGTGATCTTATGACAGATTCCACAGCCCTGGCAAAGCTGGAGGCACCCTCCTACTCCCACCAGCTACTACCATCTTTTTCAGAGTTCTACACACTGCTTTCCTCTTCCCCCTTCCCTCCCCTCCCCCTGCCCCCCTCCACTTCCTCCTCCTCACTTGGATAGTAAATATATGTAACATACTGTGATAGGGGTTAATTTGGTTGGTTTGGAAAGCTTTAGAAAAATGCAAAACACACCCCCAGGTGTGTACAAGTCTTGTGGGAGAGGATTTACTAAGGAGAGAGAGGTATGGTGGATGTGCCAGGCACCCAATAGGCTGAGGTTGTTGGGGGAATGAAAGGAGGGTGAAGAGGTCTCCATGAGCACAGCTACCTGCTCCACCACACCCTACACCACCACAGGCTAAAACAAACGCTTCCCTGTTCTTTCTCCAAGGCTTTGGGTCACAGCATCGAAATCTAATGGAGAATTGGTACCAGCAGTGGGGTTACTGTCAAGAAGTGGAGTTGTTGTTACGACTACCTGACCATGTGGTGAAAATCCTTTGGAACTGCTTTGCGGAAGAACTTGGGGAAAGTTTAGGGGTGCGGGTGTGATGGCTAATCTTGTTAAAGACACTCATTCAGGCTGTCTGTGAGGTCATTTCCTGGAAGGACTGAGCAAGGCAGGATGACCTTCTGTTAAGTAGCTGGTGCCTTCTGACAGCAGCCCAGATGTAATGAGGCACCAGGGAAAATCTGCCTGGCTTCCCTTCTTGCTGGTGAATGTGTCTACCATTGCTGCTCCCATCAGAACCCAGCTCTCTTAGGTGTTCACTATGGACTGAAGATCAGAGCTCTCCAAGAATCCTCCAGGCCTCCAGTGCCAGTTTGGAACTCCTGAGACATTCAGTCCCATGGACTGTGTAGATAGATACTGGGCTCTCAGCTTCTCCAGTACGCTGTGACATTGCTGGATTACCTAGACTGTGCTGGATAAGCCAGTATAGTAAACTCCCTTTGGAATACATATTTGCACTATCAGTTCTGTTTCTATAGAGGACCTTGGCAAGCACCGCGGGCTAAAGAAAGCCCAGAATGTGAGGAGCAAAACCCGGTGGGTAATTTCAGTAGGAGCTCAAGAGAGCAGAATATTGATGGACACTGACATTTCATGTGGAAATGAGGCCTTGGGAATTGGAGTAGAGGTCATACGTGTCGCGTTATAGGGAGGAATTTTTCTGTGGTTAGTACACATGCGGACATAATGAGACTTTGAAGGTGACACACTGCTGAAGGAAGTTTCGGGATAGTCCAGAAGCCAGGTTGTGCTACAGAACCGCTGGAAGCCAAGTGTTGAGAATCCAGAACAAAACGCATCGGGGAGAGCCTTAGAAAATGAGAGTTTGCCCAGAAAAGAGGTGCGTGTGAACTGGGGCTGCGGGAGGAGAAAGCCGTTAAAAAGGAGAAGGCTCAGAGCTGCGGCAATGGCTCTGAAGTTAAGGAGACACAATTCCCAGCAGGTCTGTAGCTACTCACGACTGTCTGTGACTCCCGTTCTGGGGAATCTGATGCCCTCTTCTGGCCCCTGCAGGCATCACATATGCACGTGGTGCATAGACATACATGCAGGCAAAACACCCAATACATAAAATAATAAATTACAAAAATAATAAATTTTTTAAGAGAGCTTGGGTTTGGGGAGATAGCTTTGCTGGTGATGTGCTTGAATCACAAAGTGTGAGGACCCAAGCGGAACCCCCGGGACTCACATGGAAATTCCAGGCACACAGGCATACATTTTGTGTCGTTGCTTTGAGACAGGATCTCACTATGCAGTTCTAGCTGGCCTGCGACTTACCAGATAAAGCAGGCTGGCCTTGATCTCAGAGATTCCCCCAGCCTCTGCCTCCTGAGTGCTGGGATTAAAGGTGTGCACCAGCACACCCAGCAGCAGCATCTATTCATATCCCAGCACTGGGGAGCTGGAGACAGGAGGATTCCTGGGACTTACTGATCAGCCGGACTACTTGGTGACCTCCAAGTCAATGAAAGACATTTGTATCAGAGAAGGTAGACGTTGTTCCTGAGGTTGCCGCCTGAAGTTCCCTGGGGGCCTGCACACACAGCACACATTAAGGAGAAGGGATTGAGTACAGGTTGATATTCTCCCTCTACCTGTCCTCGCTGTGCTTCAGGGCTGTGACATGCGCTCCTCTGCCCTGTCACAGTGGACTCGGAAACATAAATGAGAACAAATCTCTCCTCCCTTAGATAGTTTGTATCAGGCGTTTTGTTACAGCAATACAACACTGGGCCATTTCAAGCATAGGTCGGAGGCATCAGGATCCACATGCTGTGTAGCTAACTCCAGAACTAATTTTCTTTCCCAGCCCGTAGACGCCCCATTCTCCCTCCTGTTTCTGTGGCTCTGACCACTCCAGGGCATCTAGATGAATGGAACTGCTAAGCATGTTTGTTTGTTTCTTTGCTTTTTTTTTTTTAAAGTGTATGTGAGTACACTGTAACTGTCTTCACACACACCAGAGAGGGCATCAGATCTCATTACAGATGGTTGTGAGCCACTGTGTGTTGCTGGGAACTGAACTCAGGAACCTCTGGAAGAACAGTCAGTGTTCTTAACCACTGAGCCATCTCTCCAGCTGTTTCTTTGTTTTTAAGTTCATCCATGCTATAGCATGTGCCATGATTTCTTTGTTTCTTCCTTCCTTCCTTCCTTCTTTCCTTCCTTCCTCTCTTTCTTTTTCAAGATTTATTTATTTTACATATGTGAATACACTGTTGCTATCTTCAGACAGGCCAGAAGAGGGCATCAGATCCCGTTACAGATGGTTGTGAGCCACCATGTGGTTGCTGGGAATTGAACTCAGGACCTCTGGAAGAACAGTCAGTGCTCTTAACCGCTGAGCCATCTCTACAGCCCCCATCTCTTTTAAGATTAATAATAGGTTATGACCCATGGACACACGTCTACCCACTCTCCCGGATATAGACATTAACTCCGCTTCCGTCTCAGCTGATGTGAATCGTGCCGCTGGCTCTGAAGGTGAATGTGCTACTGGGGAAAAAAAAAAAAAAAAAGAAAAAAAAAACCCAAAAAAACAAAACAAAAAACCCCAAACTCCTTCATTTGCTTCATTTGCTCTCAGCTGGCTAAAAAGTCACTAGGTTTGGAAGTCACACGTATGTGATTGGTGTCCAGTAACATCAGTAGTAATAGCTCAGACCAGGAGCTGTGCTAGGGGTTCCCTGGCTTACTTCCCAGGGACCGGAAGGCTGTTCCTGAAAACACTGACTCGGGTTGGTTTACGTCCCATGGGTGGTTGGGAGTAGATGAAAAGCTTTGGCGTTTTCTGCTCTGTTGCTTTAACCTTAACCTCCGTTCATCCAGCAAGGAGACACATGGGTCATTAGGGACCTCCCCTTTTAGCACTTGTAACAGTGTTAGCAGCCATAGTCGTCTGATAACACTCTCCTCCAACTCCCCACCCGATACCCCTGAGGCCTGGAGTCTTCAGGCAAAAGCAAAGGCAGCTGTGAACCTGCCCCGGGGAACGAGTAAGGACAGACCCCTCCCTCAGGCTCCAGAGCAGCTTGGTCTGCGCTGTCTCCTTTCAGTAGCCAAAGCCTCACTGAAGTCCAGTCACTTCTCTACACTCCTATTCTGAGCCTTTCAAAAGCCGCAAGTCTGTGGTGACAGGTGTGTGTGTGTGTGTGTGTGTGTGTGTGTGTGTGTGTCGTTCATGCCTGAACTTTCAGATCTTTAGGTCACTACCCAGAAGAGGGATTGAAGGAGCATGTGCAAATTTTAAATTTTCTGTCATTTCTAGTTAGTGACTGAATCATTTTACACACAAAGGTCCCCAGTTTCCCACATTGTGATGGTTTGTATATGCTCAGCCCAGGGAGTGGCATGATTAGAAGGTGTGGCCCTGTTGGAGTAGGTGTGTCACTGTGGGTGTGGGCTAAAAGACCCTTACCCTAGTTGCCTGGAAGTTAGTATTCAGCCTTCAGATGAAGACATAGAACTGTCAGCTTCTCCTGCACCATGCCTGCCTGGATGCTGCCATGTTCCCACCGTGATGGTAATGGACTGAACCTCTGACGCTGTAAGCCAGCCCCAATTAAATGTTTATAGGAGTTGCCTTGGTCATGGAGTCTGTTCACAGCAGTGAAACCCTAACCCAGACACACATCTTCCTCTGGAATTGTTGTGTTTGTGTGGCAGCCATCTTGAGGGGTGTGAGGTGGCCTTCCACTGTGGTTCTGATCTACACTTCCGGGCTGATCGGTGGTGTTGGCCGTTTTCTTCATTTCCTTCTTGGCCATCTGTGTTTATTTTAGACATGTCTACTATGGTGGTTTGAATAGGTATGGTGCCCACGTATTTGAATGCTTGTCCATAGGGGGTGTGGCCTTGTTGGCAGAATGGTGTCACTGTGGGAGCTGGCTTTGAGGATTTATAAGCTGAAGTCTGGTCAGCGTGACAATCTCCTTCTGCTGCCTGTGGATCAAGTCCTAAGACCTCTCAGATCCATCTCCAGCACCAGGCCTGCGTGCATGGTTTCCAGTCATGTAAATAAAGGACTAAACCCCTGTAAGCCAGCCCCAAGGAAATGTCTCTCATAAGAGTTGCCGTGGTTATGATAGCTCTTCCCACCACTAGAAAGCAAATTAAGACACCTAGTCAGGTCTTTCGAGCCTGTGGTTATGTTTACTGTACCGGTCACTTTGTTTCCTTACTTGGTCTGTGTGTTCTTAGTTTGGACTAAAGGAACCCTCACTACTCAGTGGCTTTAAATGTCACCCTGGATGAGGACTGAAGCTAGGCCTGCTTTCAGATCCCAAATGCTACAAGTCACGCAAGCGCACTTGACCTTCCCATCCAGTAAGCAGCCAGCCCGCTCCAATCCTGCCCTCATGTCTAAGGATACCAACCTCACGGCAGCTGCATAGCTGGCAGGGGCCTCAGTCGGAACCTAGGATGCTATTCCTTCATCCCCTGTCCTTCACCTTGGAAGAAGCCACAACCTGGGTAAGTCTCAAACAGAAAAAGAAAAAAAAAAGTTTATAAACATCCATTACTAAGGAGTGAGCGAGGGGTAGGCTAAGCTAAGATAGTGAAGCCGCTGGGGAAAAGATTGGCCACAGAGCCAAGCCAATGGGAGAGGGCCCGGTACGGAGTTGAGACTCCAACAGGACAGTCTTGTCTACTAGGGAAGAAGCCTGGGAAATCCCAACCCAGAAGCCAAGGCTGAGGCAAACAGCCCTGGCAAGGGCAAGGGCAGTAGGAAGAGAGAAAAGTGCCCAGCCTTCCGCTTTCCAGTACCTGAGTCCGCCCTCCCCATCTCTGCTCCTGATTCTGCCTCCATCTCTCGGTTCCTGGCCTTTCCCTGGAGTCCTAGCCTCCCCCTCAAAGTACTCCCTTTTGCCCACGTGGGCATCTAGAACTCTCTCCAAGGTCTTTATCTCAAAAGGTCTCAGCTGGCACAAACCTCTGTGCCCCACTGTCCTTGGGATGGCATCCAAGATTGATCACGAGGTTACAGGTCCCTTCTCTGCCCATACCGCAATCCAGGCTCCCCCATTCGGGCCTGTACTGTTAGCTCACAGGGCCCAACAGCCTAGCACATTCTCACGAAGCTTCTCCTATCTGCCTCTTCTTGGCGGGCTGCCTCTTCTCTCGGGTTGTGTAGAACCCCTTCCACCTCCTTCTGTAGGGCAGAGTTGGACAACTGTGGCCGCAGGCTTTGGAGCCTGGGAGGGGTGGATTGGGTTCACACAGCTCCACTATACCAGCAGGATAAAGCGCACATTCCTAGGCCTGGAGTCCTCCTCGGCTTCCCACTTCCGCCAGGGCCCTCACTATTACCCTTCAACAGGAATACAGGAATGCACTCTTCGGAACGGTCCCTCCACCACTTCTCCAAAGCCGCCCCGCCCCACGCTAATCCTTTCCCTCTTGGCTCTAGAGGGACACCTGATACCTCCATTGTGGCACCTGGCACCAGCTAGCGGCCGGTGAGAACGTACCTCAGGAACTGGGAGCGCCTTCGGAGTTCCCCGCCCCTCCCCGTCCAGCCCACTGTGACTTCCAGGTAGGTTGGAGTCTTTGCCCACCATCCTGTTCCCAGTCCGTGGCCTGTCCTGCACCGTTGGGGGCGCCGGAGGAAGAGAGCCAGCTGGACGCACAGGCCTCTGGGATCCATCCTACTTCCTTCGCCCTGCACCCCTCCACTGAGCTGAAAGGCCAAAGGTTGGGCTGGGAGAGCGGCTAGAGCCCTGGCTTCTGGAATGTGGTTAAGTGTTAACTATTCAGCTCTGGGACTGGACGCTGGGCAGTGGTACGCCCTGTCTCGCAACCCTGGGATAGCGGGAGCCAGAGAGAAGGTGGTCTGGGTGCACGGGGTGGGGAGACGCGCGGCCCCAGGCCGGGCCGAGGACAAAGGTGATCTCCGGTTCCTGGTTGCCCGATCGGGCGCGCCAGGTCCGGTGGACCGAACGGGAGGGGCTGCTCGCAACCTCTGGGGCGGCGCTGCGGAGTCTAGCTCACCTGCTGCGGCTGGCCCGCCCTAACCTGGTTTCCGGGGGCGGGGCGAGACGGGCGGGGCGACACGGGGGCAGGGGCGCGTCGGGGCGGAGCGTGCCGCCGCAGACGTCAGGGGACCCGCCGCGCGAGGCCGCGGTCCGGCGCTCTGCCCGTGGGCTCGGCCGGGGCTGCCGCCAGCGTGCGGCCGCGCCGGGCATGTCCTGGGCGGCGGCCCCGCCCAGCGCTCGGCCGGGCGGGCGGAGGGCCGGGCTGGGCCGGGCAGCGTCCTGGCGGGCGAGCCGCGGGCCTGGCGGGAGCACAGGTAGGACGCAGGAGGGGCCGAGCCAGCCCTGCGCACACCGCAGCAGGGCCTCCAGCAGGATACCTGCCTGCGTGCTTCGGGGCCGAACCGGAGCGGCCGGGCCTGGACAAAGGCGGCAGCAAGGAGGGCGGTGGGCGAGGGCGCCCGGCACACCTGGTCCGGCCAGTGCCCGCGATGCTGCCCATGTCTGCGCGCGCCCGGGAGGGGCCGCCTGGCACTAGCGACAAGGCCTGGCTCCGCGCATGTCTACGCGGCCTGCCGAGCTGGTAGACCTGGGCGCCGGGTCCCCGCCCGGGCAGGGCCAGCGCTGATTCAGGAGACAACGCCGCTCCCTCCCCCTCCGGGCCTGGCGCGCCTGCCCACCTCCGGGCCTCCTCCCGGTTGCCGGGTCCCCCCTCCTTCTGCGGTCCCTCCTTCCGTCTTCCTTCTCTTCTCTCCTTTCCCTTTAACCACTACCGTCTCCCTGCTTTCTCTGCCTCCTTTGGGCTTGTCCGCGGCCGGGAGGGGACCTCGTTCTTTCTGCTCCTTTCAGCCACTGGGCTGCTCCCTGCTGCCTCTCAGCATCCGCATCACCACCTCCTCCTTCACCTTCGGGTGGTGGCTCCTCTGCCTGGCACGGCTGAGGGGGACAAGTTTGGGGTGTTTATTATTTTCCCTCCTAGCAACGATGGCCGGGCTAGCCCAGCCCCAAACCTCCTCCAGGAAGCCCTGGCTCCGAAGCCTTTCCCAGTTGGGCCGGCGGTGGCAGTGGTCACCCCATGACCAGGCTCTGGGGTTTGGCCTCCCTCTTCTGAGAGTGTCCCCGAGCCTGCTGTCCACAGTGAGATGACGGCAGGTGATGTCAGAGTGGGAGACATCCAGGCTGGGTGGGGCTTGAAGGCTCAGTGACGCCCCGGGTCTGGGGTCTGGGGTCTGGGAGCTCCCTCCACGGCTCTGACAACCTTGGCCAGTAGGATTGGATCTTTCTGGGAACTGGGGCTATGGATACCCAACGGGGTCTGTGTCCTGGAGGCTCCAAGGGCATTGAAGTCTTGCCCCTTTAGTTGCTGCCTTCAAGCTGGGCCATAAGGAGAGAGGACCCCACAGAGGGGTAGGGGTATGCTCCTGACCACCTGGAACTGTTTTGTAATGAGGCAGGTTTCTCCATCTTCCTCCTGCTTCCTGATGGAATGCTATGGGCCTTCATAGATGGGCAAAACCCTGTGTTCCTGCCTGCTGCTTACCCCAAAGGGCCTGGGTGAGCAGCCCAGTGTTGAAGTCTCTAAGACATGGCCCCTGGGCATTGCAGGATAGGGTTTGGGGCGCTAAGATCACCAGTGTGACCTCTCTGCTGTGTGTACTGTGTGTGTCCAGAGAGGTGACTTGTGTGACCGCTCCTGACCAGCCCTGTGGGGACCCAGAGTCTTTCTGTATTCCTCTGCCTCTCATCCAACTTCCAGTTCCTGCATGCTGTGGCCCTGCCTTCCCCTCTACCCACTCTGCTCCACACTGCTGCCTTTCTTACCTGTGAGAGCCTTCCACTAACTCTTAGTTATTCCTTCTATTGCTGCCCCCTGACTTTCACTTTCTTGTGAGTGAGTGTGTGTGTGTGTGTGTGTGTGTGTGTGTGTGTGTGTGTGTGTGTGTGTGGTTTTAAAGTACGAGGGTTCAAATCTAGGAGGCATCCGCCTAGCAAGTGCCACACCTCGGGCACTCGGGTTCCTCACAGTATAACTAGATCACGGATCACTAGGACTTAGGAGCTCTAGAGTGCCCTCTTGGACAGTTTGCCCGCACAGAGCCACTGCCCAGGCCCAGACTTGGGTTCACACTCTGTTCTTGAAGCTAACGTCTGTGTTTGAACAAGGCTTGGATTTTCATGTTGTACTGGGCTCTATAGGGATGGCCAGACCTGTGCTTGGGGATTTGCAGAGTGGCCTGCTGCGGGAAGCAGACCCTCTGGTGAGGGTGGATGTCCAGCAGCTCCCCATGGGCCATGCTGGGTACCACCTGGGAACTGTTTCTCATGGTTCACATGGACATGTGGGTCTGCACCAGGGGACCAGAGTCCAGGCTGGAGAGCTCCAGTGTTGACCCTCTCCCCACAGGGCCAGGCAGGCCTCCTCGGTGCCAAGATGAGCGTCACATCTTGGTTCCTGGTGAGCAGCAGTGGCACCCGCCACCGGCTCCCGCGTGAGCTCATCTTCGTGGGGCGTGATGATTGTGAGCTCATGTTGCAGGTGAGTGGGGGCTCCTCACTTTTGGGCAAGTAGAGATCCCTCTTTCCCTGGGCCCCATGCCCACAGGTGGGCAGGAGTAGGGTACTCATGGGCCTGGGCTCTTGCTCCTTCACGTCAGACCTGTTTCTGACAAGAAAGTGCCGGGGTTCCAGGAAGGGTGGGAAGGTGTGGGCTGAGGGACATCTTGGCTGGCACTGAAAGGTGGTTCGTTTGTGTTCTTATTGGTTTGCCCTAGGGTTTGCCTGAGGGAGGGCTGTCCTGGAGGTCTTGCTCCCAAGTGTGTCCAGATGGTAGATAGTGCTGCTGGCTTTTTCATGTGGCCCGACAGGATGGGTCCCCTTCCTGGGCTAGAAAGGGTGATATGGCTGGGCCACCTGGGTTTCGGAGCCTGAGTTGGGTTTCTTGGGGCTCGGAAATAAAGAACGGGGTTTTGGTGCTGACCTACATGGTATATCCTGGCCTTGGGGGTACAAAGGAGTTGGGCTCCCTGCAGTCCTGAACTGCTCCCACCTCAGCGTAGAGCATAGAATCCTAGCCTCAAGCCTCCAGGCTCAGCTCCCGTCATGGGACTCTGAGAAGGACATGAGTGTCCTCATGGGGTCCACCTAAGGGGTCTGATCAGGCACAGAGCAGCAGGCGTGTGCCCCCACATGGGTCTTTTTGTAATTATTTAATCTCCCATGCACAGCGTGCACACTCCCAGGCTGTGTGAGGTTCCTGGGAGTGGCTGAGCACAGACAGCTGGACAGCAAGCCTTGACGGACGGACGCGTTCAGGGCTAGTACCATCCAGCGCTTGTGCCGCTTTCTGAGAGCTCATGGCCCTCAGAGGTTGCAAGCTGGACCTGGTCCCTTGTGGGATGGTGTTAAGAGGTGGGGACTCGAAGGTCCTTGTGTGGGGAATTAAAGGGTGTCTTATGTGTCTATTGTTGTGATAAAAGCCATGACTGAAGGGGAGGACAGGGGTTTTGTTGCCTTACTAATCTGTCACTTAATCGTTATGAGAGGAAGAAACCAATTGGAAGCAGGAGCTGACTGAAGTAGAGGCCGTAGAGGTCCGCTGCTTGCTGGCTTGCTCTTCATGGCTTGCTCTGCCCGCTTTCTTCTCCACCCAGGACCACCTGTTCCAGGGTGGGATTACCCACAGTGGTCTGGGTCATCCCCTGTCAGTTAGCAATAAAGAAAATGTCCCAGGCTCGTATGCAGGGAATCCGATGGGTTCATTTTCTCAGTTGAGACCCCTCTTACTGTATGACTCTAGCTTGCGTCAAGTTAGCAGAAACTCACTAGCACAGGGTCTTTATAAAAGATGTCTGAGGCAACTTGCCCGCTCCTTATGCCGAGCGGGCACCCAGCTGGAAGGCTCTGCCTTTAAAATTGCCTGTCTTTGGCACCTTAATCATTGGTACCCATCCCTTAGCACCACAGACAGTAAGTTTCTGTCATTTATAAATCCCACGGCTAAGGCATTTTGTCATAGCACAAGTTAGACTGAGTCTGGGTTTTTCTGGCTTTTCTCCATTTGATGTCTGGAGAGCTTCACCTAAACAAAAAACCAGCAGCTGCTCCTGCTGGGAGATCCTAGGTTCCCTGCACAGCCCCTCTGTCCCTTCATGACTCTGCAGGGGGAGCCAAGTCAAATCTGTCCTGTAAAGGGCTGTGAGGGTCATGCAGTTTCAGCCGTGTGACGTGGCCTTGCTTGCTTAAGTCTGAGGGAGTGCAGTGACTGTGGAAGAACACACAGGAAGTTTACATACTCGTGGGCATTGGTTTTATGAGGCACGCACTAGCGTCGGGTGCTTCAGAGTTAATTTGAAAGTGTAGAGTCGGGCTGGAGAGATGGCTCAGTGGTTAAGAGCTCTGCTTGCTCTTCCAGAGGTCCTGAGTTCAAATCCCAGCAACCACATGGTGGCTCACAACCATCTGTAATGAGATCTGATGCCCTCTTCTGGTGTGTCTGAAGACAGCAACAGTGCACTTATATATAATAAATAAAATAAATCCTTAAAAAAAAAGAAAGAAAGCATAGAGTCTACGGAACAGGTGGGAGTTCTGGGCTGTGTTCTGAGCCTGTAGCCCATGGGGTCGTTCCCTCATGGTGTGGTCCTCATACAGGCCTTGGCCATGGCTTTGCTATCTTCCCCAGGGTCACCAGCTTGGCTCTATGGGACACCAAGGGACAGACAGCACTTTGGGAGGAGTTGGAGTGAGCCTGGACCCAGAGCTGGGGACCCAGAGCAGCTTCTCCCCCCTACCTGGACCTGGCCTCGCAGCTCTAGGTCTCCTACTCAGGGGTCTTAGTACCTAGAGCAGATTTGGGGTCAGGCTCCTGGTTTCTGGGCTTGCTAGTGGTGGAACTGCAGCAGTTTTCCATGCTGGGTAGCCCCTGGTCTGCGTGCCCGAGGGATGTCTCTCTTTTACACACTATCTTAACTGAGGCTTGGGAGGTCATGCAAGCATAGAAGGAGTGCAGAGCTGGGCCCCTTCCGTCCCCCCCTTGCAGTAGGCCCCGCCCTGCCCCCCGCCCGCCCTGCCCTGCCCCGCCCGCCCCGCCCAGCTGGCACTGTTCTGGCCACCCCTTCCTCTCACCCTCTTGGTGTCTGCCATCTTTCTGCTTCTCTCTCTGTGCAGCTTCCCCTCTTCCTCCTCTGTGAGAAGCCCCAAGGCTCTGTTCCTGGTACCTCTCTAGTCTCTCTGGCCTCTTGGCTGCTTGTGGCCAGAGGATTTACATATCATTTGTACCTGCTCTGACCTCAGCATCTGGCTGTTCCATTGCTGCCCTGGGACCTTCCAAAGTAGCCTAGGCATGTCACCATCGTCTGTCCCCTCTGTCTACATTAATACCAGGAGCCAGCGTTACACTGGTTCCCTTCCCTGCATCGGGACCCTCCAGTTCCCCAACCCCACCCTACACCATCCCTGATTGATTTCTATCTCCTTGTCACGGCCGTCGCCACCCCCGGCCAGCTCCCGTTCACCTCGGCTCCCAGCTCTTTCTCGGTGGAGGCATGCGTCCTTGGCCAGCCTCAGTAATACATCTTGCTCCATTCCCTATGTGAGGAGAAATGGGAAGAGATTTCACTGTGGGTGGGATTGCAGGGCCTGGGACTGACCAGGCACATCAATGAAGGGTGGCGAGGAGGTGAGGTACCAAGAGGGCTGTGGACCCTCTGTTTAAGGAGTTGGAGACTCCATGTAAAGAGGATTGGCTGCAGGAGGACAGAGGGGCGACTGCCAGACCGGGGAGCCTCAGCGGTGTTCCAGAGAGGCTGTGCTTGAATCAAGTCAGACAGAGGGCCAGAGACATTTTGTTTGTGTTCTGGGGCACAGCCACCACCAGTAGCCACATGCCATCACCAGTGGGCTGTGTGGTGGAGGGACTGCAGTGTCTGTTCTGTATTCCCAGAGCAGACCTGGCCCAGAGCCAGCACCCATGAGTGACATCATGTATCATGTAAATATGAGCACATGCATACACACATGTGCATCTGTGAGGTATCAATATATATGTTGTATGTGTATGCATGTGCTGTTAGCTTAAGGAAAGCGGGCTCTCGCCTCTACCCTAGTCTGTTCTTTGGCTGCGTGTGACACCCTAACCCAGAAAGCACATCCCAGAGCCTCAGAGAGGCCCTGTTCGCACAGCAAGTTCAGCTAGCTGCCGTGCGTGCCCGTATCTCTGCTATGGTTATGTGGGCGGTGAGCTGGTGGGGCAAGGCATGTACGGAGCTCTGGGTGTGGTCATGGCTGGGGTCAGTGCAGCCAGGACAGGGTGCCAGGCGTGAATTTTAGATGCCTGTCGTTTTAACATTGTAAGTAAGCACCGGTTGTTAACGTCTCCTTCAGTGTGTGTCTGGTGCTCTTCTGGCTACCTCACATGACTGTGTTCGTCCCCTCTGCCTCACGGTGTTCCTTTCCAGTCCCCGGAGGAGTCTAGCACTGGGTACGGGCCCAGAACTCCGTCTTCTGACTGGGCTGGCTTCTGCCTCCTGAGCATGTGGGTGTGGCTGGGTAAACTTTACTGCTGGCCTTTAGGTGTTGCTGACCGGAGATTTCTGGCTGGGGATGGCAAGGAGGCAGCTTGATTCCTTCCTCTCCTGTAGTTTGAGAGGGACTTGTCAGGGGACAGTCTGAGGAATGGGTGGCTTACAAACCCACCATGAGTCAGGGGTATTCATGGGAGCCTTGGGTCGAGTCAGAGGTATTGGAAATAGGTCAGGGTAGGAGTAATACTGTGGGAAGAGGAAGGGTGGGTTCAGGGAGAGGACGGTACTGGGTGGACAGCATCATGAGGGCTGGAACCCAGGCTAGGTGAGGGTGTGGTATGAATAAAGCCTATCTGGCCTGCCTGAGAGAAGGAGGTGTGGAGAGGACGCCAGGGCCTTAGGGCTCTGGGTATGCAAGCCTAGGGGTCTCAGGAAGTTACTCAGGACTGGGCAAAGTGGTGATGGTAGCAAGAGTGCCAGTGGGGTGGGGAGAGAATGTTTTAGATGTAGGCCTGCTGAATACAGAGGCTAGCAGCATATACCCCTAGGAATGGTTGGGGACATGCTGGGTGGGCATTCCTGGAAAGGTCCTGGAGGGTAGGAATGGCTAAAGTGCCTGAGGTGGCCATCAGGTGCAGGGCGTGGAAAGCTTCAGGCAAGAAGCCCTCCTGCCTGGAAGGGTCGGCCTGAAGTGCTTCAGGGGTCAATTCAAGATGCATCCACCTCGGGCTAGCAGAGCCCAGGGCTATCCTGCCCCTTCTGGCCCCTGGCCCTGAGTCTGAGCTTCCTGAGGCCAGAGTTAACTGCAGGTAGAGCTGTAGGGAAGAAATTTGGACAAGATGGGCCCTGAGGATGGGGCTAGGCCTTTCAACGTCAAAGACCCACTCTGTCAGAGACCTGTGGCTTTGGGAACAGGTAAACTAGACCAGGAGAAGGCCTGGGGAAATCCCAGGGAGACATCGAGCAGGCTGGATCTTAACGTGTTTGTCCCTAGCAGAAATGTGGGCTACACTGGAGGAGGCAGCTGAAGGGTGCCCACCCCCCAACCCCCGGAAACTGCTCTCCCCATTATATAACCCTTGTATCCCACTCACTTCCAGAAAGAACTGAGGGGTCCTGACAGGATGAGGTGTGACCCCTCTCACCCCCACCAGAACCTACTGTCACTACGGCCTACCGACATGGACAAGTCAGCCACCTTGGGGCTGTTGGGTGCTTATTCCCCTGGTGGCAGTGGCTGTGGGACATAGAGGCTGAGCCAAGGCCCACCTGGAACCCACCCTGCTGCAGTCCTGTCTCCAGGATCTTCCCTAATACCTCCTCTAGACAAGTAGAGTCTCCTCTGCCAGGCTGGAGGGCTAGCAGTAGAGGTGGGCTGGGCCAGAGCTCATGGTCACCCTCTTCCCCGTTTCTCCTATGTGCCTGGTCCTGGAGGGGTGCCCCCCAATATGGGTCAGTTGTTGCTGGGAATATGGTACCTGGAAGGAAGAGGGCCCGGGCTGTAGTGGTGGCCGCTTGAGGCCCCCGAGTCCCTTAGGGAGCAGCTGCAGGTCTTGCCCCAAAGGCTGTCAGCAGTGTGCTTCCGAGGTGAACCCCGTTGTTTAGAAGGCACTGCCTGGCTCATGTGCTCCATGTGAGCTCAGTGGTTTCCCTGAGTTGGTCTGTGCTATTGTCCTCTCTTAGGCTGAGCAGGGAGAGGGGCCAGGCAGACACCACTGCTCCCTGCAGTGCTGGTCGTGTGTGCTATGGGGAAGGAGATGGGGCAGTAGACAGTGGTGCCGGTGCTGACGTGGCCTTGCCGACCGGATGGCATGGACCCACACTGACAGTGCCTAGCAAGTAGCCCGACCCTGTTCCTGCCCATGTCCTGGGCGTAGACTCTGGGGGCTCAGCTGTGTGAAGGGCTTGGTGACTATCCTTGGGAGGGGTCCTGTGCGGGTTGGTAGCCAGGCAAGGTGAGAACAACTTGGAGTGGAGTGGCACATGCTTGTTGAAATGAGAGCTGGTGCTCAAGCGTGAGCAGGCGCATGCCAACTGCCGGAGTAGGGCAGTGGGAGCGGGGTGGGGAACCTAGCGATAAGTACTTACTTACTGTCGGCTACATGTGGCCGCCATGCAGGTTTATGTGCTCCTGTGGGCTGGGCCAGGGTGTAGCCTTTCCTCTGGCTCAAGTGGACAGGGACGGCCTATCTCAGATAACTAGAGGGTTCCCATGCCGTCCCACACTGACCCAGGAGCCAGCGCCTGCCCTGGAAATGATGCTGGGGAGGGTGCTTGTGGAAGAGGGGTCAAGGTGGCAACATAGGATGGAGTGGCCCTGGTGCCTTGCACAGCCCTGTGGCTTGCTGTAACAGCTGAGTGGGTGACTCTGACTGCACTGTCATAGGACAGGGGCCTCAGGAGCTTTGAGTCCCAAGGGTTGGTATTATGGTAGGCATTGGGAGCGTGGGGGACTCCAGCCTGAGGTTGGGCACCTGAGGGCCACCGTCTGTTTCCTCCAGTCCCGTAGTGTGGACAAACAGCATGCTGTCATCAACTACGACCAGGACCGTGATGAACACTGGGTGAAGGACCTGGGCAGTCTCAATGGGGTGAGTGTACTGGGCTCTTGCTTGGAACCACCCCAGCCACGATGCCTCCAGGGACCTGTCCAGAGCCCCCACTGGCCGAAGATGAGGCCCTCTTCAGCCAGATCTCTGCTGGGCTGGGGAGGCACAATGCTAGATGAGCCACCTGCCCCCACCTGGAAAGGGAGTGTGTGTCCTTGTCTTTGGTTCTTTGGGACTGGGGAAGTGGGAGGCCTTGGCTGTAGGAGTGAGGATAGGAGGACGGATGGATAGGCTCTGTGGCTTCGTGCATCTGTCCTACCTAGACATGTTTCATTCTACGTTTGTCAGACGCGGTCCATCCCAGGACCCTGTTTCAATAAGAAAACAGACTCTGGCCTGTTGCTGCCCGTGCAGCCCTGAGAAGGTGTCCCACAGCTACCCTAGTGCGTCTTGCCTACATAGTGTGAGCTAGGGACCAAGACTTGGCGTCACCCTCCACCCCCCGATCCACCCTTCATATAATGCAGCCCTTCCTGCAGGGGCTTTGTGACAAGTAGGCTTTTCCCTTGCCGCCCACTGGACTGTGGAAGACCGCGGGGACATCTGACCCCAGTCCCAGTCAGGTTTGCCCACCTGGGCCCTGCAGGGTCTGCTACCTGAGAGGTCTGCTCCTGGGACAGTGGGTCAGGAGCACAGGAAGGTGAGGGCCCTGCTTAAGGCCTCCTCCTCCTCCCTTTCTTCCTCAGACATTTGTGAATGACGTGCGCATCCCAGACCAGAAGTACATCACACTGAAGCTCAACGATGTCATCCGCTTTGGCTATGATATCCTTCTCTGAGGGACTCCCCTACTTTGCCCCATCAGGACCAAGGCCATGGCTGTTCTGCCGTCTTAAAGAGGATTAGGGGATTTCTAAATCACAGCGGAGGCCCTTAGGCTTAGAGGTTACCTGAGGTTGGGCTCCCTCTGATAGAGGGGCATATCTGCCCGTAGCCTCAGCCTTCCTAGCTGTATGCTCAGCCTGAGGTCACAGAGGAACTGGGGAACTTGGGACTCGGAGTCCTGGCTTGACCTTGAGTGCGTTGGGGTACGTTTGGTCCTCCCTGAGAAGGTCCTCCTACTCAGGAGCCTTTGAGCCTACCCAGTGCTGCAGCCACAGGTCCCTCCTGCTCCTCCTGTTCCGTGCTCTCCTTAACTCGTAGCCACATTCCAATATGTACGTGCTAGAGCGTGTGCAGCACCGTGTTCCTGAGGAGGCGCTCAAGGTCAGTGCCAAGGAGGCCCAGGGGCTAAGAGAGCCTCACTTTGGCACCCTGGCTGTGAGGGCTGAGCCCGAGAGCCTGCCATTCTCTGCCTCTGCTTTGGTTTACCTCCAGACAACCCCCAGGCTCCTGAGCCACCCTTTGCTGGCTGCGGGTACCATGAATCAGGGCTGTTTGGCCTGTCCTGCCGGATGGCCCAGTCCAGCAGGCGAGAAGTAGTCATTACCCTTAGGTTTATACAGTGACAGATGGTGGGGACAGCTGGGGAGGCGAGGACTGAGTGGTTGGCCCTCCTGGAACTATTGGAGCTCTTGAGTCCTACAACTATGTAGCCTTGGACCTTTCAAGTCAGAGTCTGTGGCTCAGAAGATAACCCAAAAGCTGGGAAGCAGAGGATCCGGGTGAGCCAACGGGAGGCCGGGAGCCCCTGGAGTACAGTTCTTCAGTGGGCCAGGCAGGGTGGGAAGTCAGCCCACACTTTTGGGCCCTGAGCCACCCAGGGGAGGATACAAGGACGGATTTAGTTAGACCACTAAGGGCGGGGCAGGAAGTAGAGAGCAAATGGAGACCGCCACTGTGTCCTCGGGGTTGGTGTCTTTGAGGCTCCCGGTTGGTCGGAGCCTCATCTAGGAACTTAGGATCTTCCAGCAGGCCAGAGTTTTCCTTCCCCTACTTGTATGGGTCATGGAGCTTTGAGCTCTCATGTGAACCATGTGAGTGGTCTGTCCTTACCCAGTTTTCCAAGTGAATTTGTAACGTAAGAGGTCATCAGCTAGGACCCTGAGTGGCTTACCCTCCCTAGGGTCCGTTTCAGGTGGGGCCTGGAGGGTGATGGTCTCCAGGCTCTGTTCTTGTGATCCTTGCCTTCTTCCTCCCCTCCAAAGAAGCAAATTCCATTCCGCCTAGCAATGTGAACTAGATCGTCCTCCACGGGGACCTAGACCCTCGATTGCTCACCCGACGGACTGGTCTCAGATTTGTTTGTGGAGGAGAGGCAGGGCTGCCTGGAAGGTTTTTCGAGGCTGGCACAGCACCCCTTACCTTGCTTGCTTGCTTGCTTGCCCGCAGCACGAGAAGTACACCAGCCAGCTGCAGGTGAGCGTCAAGGTCTCTGCACCCAAAAGGGGTGACACGCTGCCAGACCACACACCCTACTGCGAGTCCTCACAGCCCAGGCCGGAGAAAGGGGACCGCAGACATGGAGCAGGTAGGCCGTGGGTGTGGGGACCAGGATGGGTGGGGGAAGGGCAGAGCCACTCAAGGCCTTTCTGTCCCCACCCCTGTCTACCATCTTCCCTTACTGTACCCCATGGGACCTCTCGTCCCAGCTTGCACTCACGGTTCACAGCACAGCACGGTAGTCAGGGCGCAGGCCTGCTTAACCTGGGCTCGTCTTGTGTATCCGCACATACCTCCCCAGGCCTGCCCACTTTTCTTGGACCCCAGGGCCGCCAACAGTTGACGGTCATTAGGTGCCAGACCTTGTGGTCTGCAGCAGATGAGAGGGAGGCAGGTCTCCCTTGCCTGAAGTTGGGTGTCTGTGCCTGATCCTGCAGATCATACGGTCCCTCGGGCTGGGGTGGGTAGGCGAGCGCAAGGTAAGGCCTGACTTGTACATTAGGGGCTGCTGTAGAGGTGGGCAGTGGTATCTGGGTGTAGGTGGGCATGGGGATAGCATAGCATGGTGACAGGCAGTGTAAGTCCTGCCTGGGTATTCAGTGGTTGCCTGGGCAAGCTCGAGGTGGAAGAAGGTGTTTCCAGGAAACCAAGATTGATGTTCTTCCTACATGTGGAAGGTCACCTTGCTGCCCCAGCCTTGGCTAGTGGCTGAGATGCAGGTATCCCCTGAACAGTGACGCATGCTTGCTTTGTGAAGACGCTGGGGCCCGGGCAGGTTTCCAGAGTCACCTGACCTGTTCTGCACACCTGTCAGTGTCCAGGCTGTGAGTACACACAGCTGGTGACAGCAGCCTGGAGCTGCCCCGGAGGTTATAGCAGGTGCAGCCAGTTGGGCAAGTACGTTTCTCAGTCCTACAGAGCAGGCACAGCACACTGGAGGAGCCCAGAGAGGCTTGGGCAGCACTGCCTAGTGGCAGACACATGCTGCTTCAAGGACTGCAGTGTACAACACTGGGTAAAGAATGAGATGGGGGAGGGGGGAGGCTGGAGAGATGGCTAAAAAAAAAAAAAAAAGAATGGGGTCAGGGGGCCAAGAGGAGAAGGGTGTGGATGGTGGAATGAGATTAGTACATATGGTAAACCTCAGGGAAATGAAACCCGTAATTTGTACACAGAACATATAGCAATTCTGTAAAGAATAGAGCCCCTGAGGGACAAGGAGACACACGCAAGACAACAAGGGAGAGCCTCCATTCTACAGGGGCACTCGGGGGACAGGGCTATGTGTACCTCATTGCTGACACCCTGCCCTGGGGCCCTGGACTCTGCTCCTGCCCAAGTCAGGGCTGAAAAACCTAGATTCATGGGAGATAGAATATCAACTTCTAGACATAGATCCTAACATTAAAACAAATGCACCTAACTGTCACATTGGCCACTCAGACTGTGGTGGCCTCATCCCAGAGCCACCCACTGTGGCATAGCCATTTATAGAATCTTAGAAGAGTTTCTAAACCTTGTTTGTGGGTTCTTGTTGCCTTGTATACTGTAAGGCAGGGAATGCTGTCCTAGGACTGTGTCCCCTGGAATGAGCCTTCCTACGTCACCAGTGACAGGCCTAGGCAGGGATAGTGGTCATCTTCACCCACAGATGTGGAAACAGGCCCAGAGTGTTCAACAACTGGCCAGACACTTGAATAGCTGCAGGTCCCAGCTGGCAGGCAAGACCAGGGCTTAGTCCTCAGACTGGCCCTGTTCCAGATCTTCACTTTGGAGGCCATGGAACCTAAGTTCTGAACTCCCCTACAGAGGCGGTAGCTTACCGCACACCCCTGTATGGGCAACCCTCCTGGTGGGGTGAGGATGACAGTGGAGCACCATCTGAAGACCGGCACCAGCAGGAGCCCTACCCAGGTGAGTCTCAGTGCTCCAGCTAGCACTGGGTGAGGGTAGCAGGGTGGCTTCTAAAAGGCTTGGCCTGAGGACCCCTCCCCACAGAGCGTCCCAAGGACCTGACACAGCAAGACAGTGAGCTAGACAGCTGCCGTGCTCCTGCCGAACCACCAGACTACTCGTTCAGACGTGAGCCCAGCTACTTCGAGATCCCCACAAAGGAAGCCCCACAGCCTCCACGGCTCCCTGAAGTGCCAACCCAGGAAATGCCCACAAAAGACCAGGAGGCCTGCACTGGTGGGACGGCCCCAGTGGTGCAGAGCCATGCCTCCTTCACCATTGAGTTTGACGACTGCAGCCCAGGCAAGGTGAAGATCAAAGACCACATCACCAAGTTCTCCCTGCGTCAGCGGCGACCCCCCAGCAAGGAGACCACACCCGTGGAGATGGTCTCGGCCGAAACCAAGGTGGCTGACTGGCTGGTGCAGAATGACCCAAGCCTGCTGCGCCGGGATGGCTCAGGGGATGACCGCCACAGCACCAAAAGCGACCTTCCTGTCCACACTCGAACTCTGAAGGGTAGGTGTTGACTGGCACCGGGGCAGGTGGTCTGCCTGCCGCTCACACTCCCCATGTCGGAGGGCCTGGGTGGTTCAGCTGATTTTCACTTTCCAGTGAGTTGGCCAAGATCACCTGCCTGGTCTGGGTCGGGGGAGCAGGATGGGGACAGCGTCAGGTGTCTTCTAGTCACTGAGCCACTTGTCACCTAGTCACTAGGCTCCCAGTGCTTGCTACAGGACTCCCTTCCATATGGGTGTCAGTTTGGATTCATTCCCAGTGGGCACGGGGTAGCGAGGCTCCCCAAGACTGATCACTGTATGCTGACCAATAAGGGTTCTCTCAGGCCACAAGCATGAGGATGGCACACAGAGCGACTCGGAGGACCCCTTGGCCAAGACTGCTTCGGTGTCTGGAGCCCCGACAGAGGCCAGTGGGGAGCAGGTGCGGCTGCAGAGGCAGATCAGGAGGGACCCTCAGGAGCTTCTGCACAACCAGCAAGCCTTCGTCATTGAGTTCTTCGATGAGGACACACCCCGCAAGAAACGCTCACAGTCCTTTACACATACCCCACCTGCAGACCCCAAGGCTGACAAGCGCCGGGGCACGGGGGCTGCGGACAGAGAGCGTCCTGGTGTCACGGTGCGCACCACAGGCAGCAGCTCAGGACCACAGAGGGCCAGCTCGCTCAAGCGAGAGAAGACTGAGGAGCGACTGGGCAACACCTCTCCCGTCCCCCGTGCCTCCACCCGCCCCTTTGGCAGTGTGGGGCGCCGCTCCCGCCTGGCCCAGGACTTCATGGCCCAGTGTATGCGGGACAGTTCCCCAGCCACCAGGCCTGGCCCTGAGAAGACGCCTCCGGTGCTGCCCGCCCCTTTGACACCCCGAGGGGCCAGCCCTGTGACCCCCTCAAGCACCCCGCCGCCTCCCACTGACCCCCAGCTGACCAAGGCACGTAGACAGGAGGAGGATGACAGTCTTAGTGACGCGGGCACCTACACCATCGAGACAGAGGCTCAAGACCAAGAAGTGGAGGAGGCTCGGAAGATGATCGACCAGGTATGATACATGGTTAGACGGTACCCTCAGTGGGCCGTGCGGCAGGAAGGGTCATGCTGGGGAAACCAGATGTGGTATGATACATGGTTAGACGGTACCCTCAGTGGGCCGTGCGGCAGGAAGGGTCATGCTGGGGAAACCAGATGTGGTATGATACATGGTTAGACGGTACCCTCAGTGGGCCGTGCGGCAGGAAGGGTCATGCTGGGGAAACCAGATGTGGTATGATACATGGTTAGATGGTACCCTCAGTGGGCTGTGTGGCAGGAAGGGTCATGTTGGGGAAACCAGATGTTGGCCTGTTGCTGTCAGGTCATGTGTCTGGTCCAGCTGGACAAAAGGACTCGGAGAAGGGAGCGCCCCGGGCTCCGCCTCTTACCATGATGGGTTGGAACCTGTTGCCCATGCACCATACCCAGCAGAGTAATTGGGCTCACATCTGTGTGAGGGTGGAGACCCGGGCACCTCTGACCCTTGGCACTCCTTTTGGCAGGTCTTTGGGGTGTTCGAATCCCCTGAAGTCTCCAGGGTGTCCTCAGCTACCTTCCGCCCTGTCATCAAAGGTGACAAAGATGAATCCAGTGATGGCGGCATGGCCCAGCGGATGGCTTTGCTGCAAGAGTTTGCTTCCCGCACCCCAGGCATGGCTCCACAGATGGAGCAGCAGGTACGGGACTGGTCAGCCGCCCCAGGAAGAGTCAGGGAAGAAAAGGGCCTGAGTCCTGATGTGCTGGTGAAGCTGACCAGCTGGTGACACTGGGGCCTAGGGCAGGCCACAGGGCCCTCCTGACTGCTTCTGCAGAGGGTGTCTAGGACAGCTTTGGCATGAACGAGTCTCTTCTAGCTTCTGTTCTGAGCGTGTGCTTCCCTTCTCTGCAGAGCCTCCTGGTCCCAGGTTCCCCTGGGGGTCAGAAGTGGGTTTCGCGTTGGGCTAGCCTGGCTGACAGCTACACTGATGCTGGCTTGGCAGGTATGGAAACCCAGAGTCGCTGTAAGGGTTGGGGGCCATGCCAAGGTGGCCCCAGGTCCTCACCATAGATATAGTTTGTCTCAGCCTGGACCTGGGAGAGGGTTAGGGCTCTGTGTGCATGTAGGGCCTGCAGGTCTGTAGCCATTCTAACTGCCTTGGGCTTATGATTTGCAGAGGACGGTCCTGGCCGCAGAACTGGAGAGCCTGAGGGGCCCCTGCCTGTGCGAACCCGGCGTCTGCTCCCTCAGTTGCCCAGTGATAGGGCTGACAGCCCTGCAGGCCTTGAAGCTGCCAGGCGGAATGGCCCAGGGCCACCAGAGCTGAGTGGTGATCCAGCAAACTGCCTTATAGGCCAGGAAGACCTGGACCCCGATAGTCTCAGTGATGCCAGCGGGTCAGATGGTGGCCGAGGCCCGGAACCAGGCACAGAGCGGCAGGAGGATCTAGCATGGGTCAGGGGTCGGCGCTCACCAAGGGCCCCGGGGGAGCTAGCCCCCACCTCTTTCTTCATTGGTGATCAGAATGGGGAGGCCACCTTCCCCAAAAAATCATTTGTGGCTCCTGGGGAAGCGGATGGCCCGGGACGGGTTGTCCAGACCAGCCCTTCAGCAAGGGACAGCCTTTACGTCAGTTCCAACGGGAGAATGGTGATCCAGTTGCGCAGTGGTCGGTCCCCAGAGCCTGACCCGGCCCCACCCAAGGAGACTCTGACCTTTGCCCGGCAAGAGAGTTTCACTAAGGAGCCGACCAGCGGTCCCCCAGCCCCTGGCAAGCTCCCCCACATTTCTAGCCACCCGCTCCTACAAGACTTGGCTGCAGCCCGCGCCTCACGCATGGACTTCCACACTCAGGACACCCACCTGATCTTGAAGGAGACCGAGACAGCCCTGGCAGCCCTGGAGGCCCGACTCCGCTCCAAGTCTGCAGATGAGTGTGAGGGGGGCAGCACCCCTAGGCCCCCAGAGGACTCCCTGTCTGGGGATTCGGATGTGGACACAGCTAGCACTATTAGCTTGCTCAGTGGCAAAAATGGACCCAGCCCAACAACCCCCCAGACTCCAGGGCCACAGAAGGAGAGCCTGCTGTCTCCTCCAGCAGTACCAGACCCGGGGGTTACGACCCCGGGCAGCGCCCGAGAGCGACTGTCTGAGCGACAGCATCGCCCACCACCTGCAGACTTGGGCCATGGAGACCCATCAAGGCGCCTGGCTATGCGGCGAGGCCATGGGTCTCGAGGGTCCCTGGACTGGCCAGAAGAAGAGCGAGGCTCTGGCCTTGCCCACCTGCCCAATTCTAACCATGAGACCCCCGAGGCTACCGTGTCAGGTCGCCAAGGGCCTCGCCGGAAGCCGGTGGCTCCCCCACCGTCCCCAGCTGCCCGGGAGGAGCAAAGCCGCAGTTCCACCACGGCTCAGAAGGTGCAGCAGGTACTGACCCGCTCCAACAGCCTGTCCACCCCAAGGCCCACCAGGGCCTCCCGACTCAGGCGGGCCCGTCTGGGGGATGCCTCAGACACTGAGGCCGTGGATGGTGAACGAGGGACCACGGCCAACCCTGAACCAGCAAATCGTGCCGCCCCTGAGCAGGCCAAGAAACTGACACGCTTGGACATCCTGGCCATGCCCCGGAAGCGGGCGGGCTCCTTCACAGGGCCCAGTGATTCTGAGACCACCCCTGCCCGTACTGGCTTCTCTGGTCGCAGTGCTGAGCTCTACAGCACCAGCCGTAAGCCCACGATAGCTGAGGCCCGCGCTGCTGCCAAGAAAGCTGCTGCTACTGCTGCCAACCCAGGCCCCCGCCAGCCCTTCAGCCGGGCTCGCCCGGGCAGTGCCAGATACTCTTCCAGTGAGTGTGGGGAGTGGGCTGGTGGGCAGGCAGGGTGGCTAACAGCAGCTGAGCCCCTGGGTAGAAGTGTTGTAGACCCACGCTGGCCAGGGGTGCCCATAGCACCTATGTGGCAAAAGACCCTCCAGGGTGCCTCCTGTCACCCCAGGGGCCTCAGTGCGTGGGCCTTAAGGTTGGCTCTGTCATTCTTGGTGTCCACAGGCTAGAACCTCTGATGGCTCTGTAGGGCCCAAGCTGCCCAGCTGAGGAGGGCTCTCCCAGAGTTCTCTCTAGCCCCTGTCCCCTGTGCTGAAGCCCCAGTGAAGGGTGTCTATCTAATGAGAGCCTGTCTTGACACCCTTGAATGGCCACAGAACCCCTGACCTGAGAGGGCTGTGTCCACATGAACAGTGACCTCTGCCCCACCCCCTGAGTCACGTGTGTACAGTAAGAAGGGGCATACTATTTCAGCTGTCAGAGCTGGCCCCGTTTCTGGAGTGGCCGGTGACCTGTCCATTTAGCTCCCGTCCCACCCCGTCAAGGGGGCTGAGATGTGCCCGAGGATTGAGTGGATTGGTTTGAGCCAAGGTGCCGCAGCCGCAGCCCCACCCCTTGGCGTTGCTGTCCCCGGCTGATCCCACTTCCCCCCTTGATCTCCCAGCATCTTCACATAGACCTCCTGCCTGCTGGAACCACTGGGTGGGGATGGCTGCTTGTCAGAAACTGCTTGTCCCTAACCTGCCAGCACTGCTTAGCATGGAGGCCCCATCCAGCCCTCATCCATAGTGTGTTTGCGATCAGTGCTGGGTAGGGCTCAAGACAGCTCTGAGCCTAGGAATCTGAGATCCTACCCAGGCAGCCACACCTGAGGATGTAGGTCTGATGAAGGCTGTGGGAGTCTGGCTTGGGCTGGCAGAAGCCTGACCCCACTCACCTGTGTGAGCCAGCTTTGTGGCACCATAGCTGGTCCCTGTGAATGGCTTACCTCATTATCTGCCCGGCCTCCTTTCCTGGTGCCCAGGGAAATGCTCCCATCTCATCGGGCACAACCGGTTGTCACTCTGATCCCACTCTGCCCCCTGGATGCTGTGCTGACCCCAAGAGTGCCCAGTCCCTGGCCCTGCATGTCCCTTGGGCTGGGGTGCTTCTGCTAGGGTCCTCTGGGGACAGCTGTGACGCACCTGTCCTGCAGCATGGGGCCCTCGTCCTGAGGGACCCCGAGGCTACCTAGGCACTGAGTGTTCTCTGTTCTGTTCTCGCTTCTGAATCCAAACCACTCACTCAAGGCACTCGGCGGCGGCAGCAGGGTTCGGATTACACGTCCACCTCCGAGGAGGAGTATGGGTCCCACCACAGCTCCCCTAAACACACACGCTCCCATGCCTCAACAGCCACACAGACCCCAAGGGGCAGCAGCTCTGTCCGGGCTCGCTCCCAGGGCCCCCGAGACACAGACGATGATGAGGAAGAGCCTGACCCCTACGGCTTCATCGTGCAGACAGCAGAGATCGCGGAAATTGCTAGGTGAGTGACCAGTCACGGCCAGGCCAGAGGCCCCTCCCCTTGGCTGAGAGTGGCCTAAGGGCAGGGGCTGGGCCGGGCTCCTGACCCTGAGTAGATTTAGAGATTGTTTGCTGGGTGGTGGTTACGTGAGTGGGTGGGTGGATGAGGCCAGGCATGGCATGCCTTTAATCCCTGTACTTGGGAGGGAGAGGCAGGCAGATCTCTGAGTTTCAGGGCAGCCAGGTCTGCAGAGTGAGTTCTAGGACAGCCAGGGCTACATAGAGAAGCCCTGTCTCAAAATCAACAGCAGCAACAACGAAGAAGGTGCATGAATGACTCAGTGGGTGTGGATGGAGGGATTAGTCACTAGGTGGCTCGGTTGATAAGTAGATATTTGATGGATGGGTGGATGTCTGTCTAGAAGGGCGGGGAACTTTGGGTTCAAGGAGCTAGCGTGACCACAGTTTATTCTAAATAAACTTTGTCACAGGGCCAGTCTCTGGGATATGTTCTGGGAGAGGGTGTGTGGAGATGAATCTCACTGAGCTATGGCCAGTGCCCTGGGGGCCAGGCACCGAAAGGCTTGTAGAGGACCCCCTAGGAACTATGTTGAGGATGTTGATCTTGAGAGCTCTTGAGACACTGAGAAGGTGACCAGAGACAGATGGCCCTCAAGAGAGTGACCCATGTGGGGATGAGGGTAGAGTTACTGTAATCTCACAGGCAGAAATTGTGGCCATGTAGGGGACAGGGTAAGAGAGATGGGTTGAAAAAAGGGGCCTTCTAAGAGGCAGGTGTGGGATGCAGGAGGATGTACGGCCCTCGGGTGAGACCCAAAAGGATAAGGGCTCCCCAGGTCTCAGCTTGGTTTAAGAAGGATTAAGAAAAGGCATGGCCATGTGGGTTTCTCAAGCTCTGATGGGCCTGCCTGGGCCCAGGGAGGCAGCGTAGGTGGAAGTGGGAACGGTTGGAGGTTTGGTGTCACCTAGAGTCTGGGGAACCTGCTTCTCTGCTCTCTTGATGTCAGAACCACGAGACCAATGGGTGAGCGGCCTGGGTAGCCCAGGTGGAGAACCATGAGGAAGCTTTTAGAGAGGAGCAAGTCTGGCAATAGCCCAGGGTGCAGGTCTAGGTCATAGGGTACCCCAAGTCTGCAGCTGAGGGTTCAAGTGTGTGGACCACAGTGGTGATGAAGAACCATTAAGGCGGGAGATAGGATGTTAGCCCTTCAGGACCTCCCCAAAGAGGGGGCTGGCCATGTGCCCAGGAGCCTAGTTAAACTGGGGCCCTCAAAGCAGCAAGCTCAGGGAATTGCTGCTGCCTCCTTTCTCCTCTTGTCTCCTAGCTGATCAGGTACCTCACTGGGACAAGCCCAAAACCCTTGTCAGATAGGTGTTCCCCTATGGTGTGATCAGAACTCAGCCATATTGGAGGAGCCGCAAGGTCCCTCTACCTAACTCTGACCTTTGGAGTTAGGAGTCCCCCATGCTAGTTATGAGTCTCATTCACTCCTCCCCCACTTCTGTTCCCCTGCTCACCAAGGTGGGACCTGTGCATTCTGTGGCTGAGTTAAATCCATTCTGTCAGGACCTGGTGGCCAGTGTCTAGCTCTGCTGTGCAGGAAGTGGAGAAAGTCTGGGGGTTCTACTCTCTGTCAGACCCTTCCCCATACACCTCAGGCCCCGCTCTGGCAGACAATGTACCTCAGGACCAGGCCTTCCCCAGCACGGCCTCAGGCAGTGGAGTTGGACCTAACTGCTCTGTGTCCATGTGCACAGGATGCTTGTGGGTCCTCACCACCCACTCGTGTGCTGGGGCTCTCCCAAGAGGACCTCTTGAAGAACTTGTTTTTTCCGGTTGGCTGCAGGCTAAGCCAGACACTAGTGAAGGATGTGGCCATCCTGGCCAGGGAGATCCATGATGTGGCTGGAGATGGGGACTCGCTGGGCTCCCCAGGACCCACTCGCAGCCTATCTCTCGGGAATGTGCCCAACACCCCTGCCTCAACCATCTCAGCCCGGGAAGAGGTGAGTTCCAGGCCTCTCAGGTGCACACGCTCATCTGCCAGGGTTGCGGTCCCACCTTGTGCTTCTTGGTTTGAGGGCTGTAATGAGAATCCTCACAGAGTCCATGAGAACTTGTGCTGTGGAAACTCGTCCTCAAGCTCTGCTAATTCCTTCCGAGGGAGTGGGCGTTGGGAGGGATCTTGAGCAGATGGGCCCAGGCCTGTTTTATCCTGTTTTATCACTTGTCTGTGTCTGTTGAGCAGTGGAGGGGCTCACTCCACCCCCTAGTGACTCCAATGCATCAGAGGAGGCAATGAATCTGTCTCTGTTCCCTGCAGCTGGTACAGCGCATTCCAGAGGCCAGCCTCAACTTCCAAAAAGTGCCACCTGGCTCCATGAACTCCCACAACAACTTGGACCAGAACATGAATGACAGCCGTGAGGATGCCCTGGCCAACAAGACAAGGCCTCGGAACCGCGAGGAGGCACGGTGCCCCACCAGCATTACGTAGCTGCGGGTTGGGGCATGTGTTAGACAGTGTCTGGAATGTGAGATGGAAGCCAGCTAGCGGGGTGGGGAGGGGAGGGGACGGCCCCTGCTATACTAATGCCCAGGTCCTTCCAGGTGATCTTTGATAATCTGATGCTAAACCCGGTGTCCCAACTGTCACACGCCATCCGTGAGAACACAGAGCATCTCGCCGAGAAGATGAAGTAAGTGCCGACAGGTCACGTGTGCTGTGTCTAGCAGTAGCATCCAGGATCGCAGCCTGATGGGTCACGAGTAGGTAGCCACATGCCCACACTGCTCCCTGGGGCTGGGACCCCTTTCTTCCTCTCTCTAGCCCTCCTCTCCATCCCTCCTCCCCTAGCTGGGCTGTTCCCACCTGAGCGTCAGGTAGCTAGTCATGTTCCTGCTCTGGGCTTCAGTTTCTCTCCTGACTTTAGCAAGAGATGGCGTCAGCTTTACTGTGGTGAGAGAAATATGGGGGAAGCAGCTGTTCTGTGTTCTCTGTCACTGCCCTTGTCCCTGCTCCTCTCCCAGGATCCTCTTCCAGAATACAGGCCGGGCATGGGAGGACTTAGAGGCCAGAATCAACGCTGAGAATGAAGTACCCATCCTGAAGACATCCAACAAGGTGAGAGACAGAGACCCCCGTCCTCAGGCCTGGACCCCCATCCTCAGGCCTGGCCCTTCATCCTCAGGCCTGCCCCCGACCTCAGGCCTGCCCCCCACCCCCAACCCCATTCTCAGGCCTGGCCCCATCCTCAGGCCTGGCTCCCAGGCAGTGGGTTTTACTGAGCTGGTCTGAGGCACAACTCCAATCCAAGTCCACCAGGAGGACCTGGGGCCCCTGCATGTTCCTACTCTAGCCTTCCTCCTCCTCCTCCTCCTTCCCAGGAGATCAGCTCCATCCTAAAAGAACTTCGACGTGTACAGAAGCAGTTAGAAGGTAGGTGTGGCCCAGACCTAGGGCAGGCAGGGGCAGCCTCAAGGGCTTATAGCCAGATTCTCAGTGGTCTGCCTCCTTGGCCTCTTCCTCCAGTCATCAATGCTATTGTGGACCCCAGCATGAACCTCGACCTACTGATGGGAAACAGGGCTCCTTCAGGGTCCGTTCAGCCAGGACTTGGGAAAGCCCGGCCAGCAGCTCAGAGCTCAGCTTCTCCTGCCTCGGTGGACACCTTGCTGCCAGCCATGCCTCTCAGGAGCTTCCCACAACGGGCAAACTGCGGGCCCCCCGGCCTCCCGGAGCCTGCTTTCCTTCCTGATGCTGAGAGGTTTCTGATCTAAGCTGTGAGGCGGGCAAGGCCAGCCTTCTTGTGCGCGTGTGTCCTGTGCATCACCCATCCCATGGCCCACCTGCCTGGCTCAGGCAGTTCTGTGAAAACCCCACATGTGCCATAACCCATGGACGGGTGCCTCCCATTCCCAGGCCCCTCCTCAGCCAGCACCCGAACCACTTCATCCAGCTCATGGCTACCCCATCTCCACAGACCTCCTAGCCCAGCCCCTGGGGTGTCCACTGCCGAGGGCCAGCCTGCGAGGTCCCATATTCACCTCCTGTCACTCACCGTTGTTTTTGTCAGTAGCTTTAAAGGAAAGAGTAATCTGCTCCCCTGCAGGAACTCCTAGGCCCAGCTGAGGTGCAGCTCCAGCTGGGAGGCCCTGTCTCATCCCTGTGTGCTGGCTGAGGCCAGACAGAGAAAGGAGCTGGACCCTGGGACCCATCAGTGCCAAACACAGAAGCTGGATGAGTTTGGCATGTCCCCAAACTGTCCAGGAAGGAGGCCACTTGCTTTGTGGCTCCTACTGAGTCCACGGCCGGAGCTGCTGCAGAGTCCATCAACCTGGGCAGATGAGTGTTTCACGGAGATATTTGGGGGAGGAACCCCACAGCTCTACGCCCTTGGTGCCAACACAACTGCCAAACCCACGGAGTTTGGGTGCCGTCCCAGCAAGCTCTCCTGAGTGGTTCATCCCAACTAGGGATCCTGGGCTTCCTTACAGCAGGACTGGGTGTAGCTGGGTGGACCAGCAGCCTGGGCTTCCTTATGGTGGGACTGGGTATAGCTGGTGAACCAGCAGTCCCGTTGGTTATGGTGAATGCTTTACCAGAGAGGCAGGAAAAGACTTGGAAGGTTTGTGATGTAAACCATGCACCTGCCCCTGCTGTCCCAGATGGTGTGGGCAGGAAGTGGTCACTACAGCAGGCTCCTATGGCCTGCTCCATCGTGGAGGCCTGGCAGGGACAGGCCCACTACTGGCTATGCTTTCTCAGGATTAGTTCGGCTGGGGCCTGCCGGGTGAGCAGAGAGCGGCTGCCCTGCCGCTGCCCCTTGCTGATGTTTCTGGCGGCACTAAGCCAAAGAGACCGTTGGCTGGAATGGGATGGGGAGAGTCCCTTATTGTTCAGGCTAGCATGGGTGTGCTCTGTGACCTGCCTGATGTTTGTGTGGGTGTTGCTCCTGAACAGGACCTATCTGCTGGGGAGAGGTAGCTGCGGCGGGGGACCCAGAGCCCTCAGGGGTAGCATGGGTCTCCCTGTTTACACTTAGCTGATAGTCATGCACGGGTCCTGTGTGCCTCTGCCCAGCCCACCTGATGTTTACGTGCGTGTGTGTGTGTGTGTGTGTGTGTGTGTGTGTGTGTGTGTGTGTGTGTGTGTGTGTGTAGAGCCTGCTATCTGTCTGGAGGAGGTGCCAGCCCAGCCCGTTGGCTGCTCCCCCTGCATGTCCCACACATCGCCCACAGCCTGCTCTCCATAGTAAACGGCTGTCCTGCAGAGTCCATGCCTCCCACCCCTGGTCATCACTGTGTAATTTTTTTTTTTTAATGCACAAAATGGTGTCCTCTACACACTTAGTTCCTCTGTCACTTTAGCCTTCGCCCTGGCATTGGTACTGTGCCTGCCTGGCTCCTGAAGGCCTCTGTACATTGTTCTCAGGCGGTCTTGTGGATGTCTTTCCGAAAACGGTTATTTTATATGATTTGTCATGGGATTTGTTCTAATAAATCATTCCTCCACGTGGCAGCACACCAGCGTCTGCAGCCTTGGCCCTCTTCTCTGGGGATGGTGTTGGGTGAACGTCTCCTTGACACAAGGGGTCTCTGGGCTCACACTAAAGGCAGCAGGTATGGTGGCATACGCCTTTGATCCAAGAACCTGGGAGGAAGGGATCTCTGCGTTTGAGGGCTGCATAATGATAATGGTCTTTTTAAGAAAAGTGAATTCAGATGTCGCCACCAGGTGGCACCCAAAGCAAGGAAGCAGGAAGCAGATGTTTGCTTTTGTTCCAGTTATGTGTATCAGTGGTCGCATGCGCTCCGTGCATCCCTGGTGCCAGTGGAGAGTAGAAGAGGCCATTGGATCATCTGGAACTGGAATTACAGGTGTCTGTTATCCGCCACGTAGGCTCTGCAGACCAAATCTGGTCCTCTGCAAGAGCAGCCAGTGCTCCTAACCACTGAGCCGCCTCTCCTGCCCCAGCTCCTCACTTCATTACAGATCAGAAAGCAGCTGGCAGACCAGAAGCCAGGCTAAGCTATCTCCTCCAAAGGCCCCTGCTGTCCCCCTTCAGCTACCAGGCCCCACCTCCTGAGCTTCCAGTCTTACCTTCTGGGGTCCCAGGAGCTAAACGCTGAGCCTGGGAGGGAACATTCCAGATCCGAGCCATAACAAGGAGCCTTGGGGGGTGGGGCAGGATAAATAAATCATGCTCTCACCTTCAACTGGGAGAAGATGCACAAAACAACAGCTTTCGGATATGAGGCAACAGCAAAGAAGGACTGTGATCCCCTTGAGAGGACACGTGAGCTGACAGCTGCCCTCTGCTGCATGTGAGGGCTCTTGCCCCAGACATCAGGGCACTGCTGAGCAGATGTAGGAAGGACAAAGCAGCTAGGATTTGCAGAACCCAGCAGGGCAGAAGAGCATGGGAGAGAACAAGCCTGGGCTACACAGATTGGCCATGACCTTCACTTGTGGGAGAGACTGCAGGAGGTTAGGGAAGCAACCACGGAGTGGGATGGAGGCTGTGTGTCCCTGGAGGCTGCTCCAGGCCTGGGACTGTTTATGTTGTCACCGTGTTGCCAAAAGAGCTCATGACACACAGAGCATGGGCCTTGGTGTAGGGATAACCTCTTGTGGATTGTGTGGAAGCATCGCCTGTCAATAAAAAGCTGGTAGCCTATTAGCAAAAGGGGGAGGGAACAGTGGAAAGCGTGAGGCTGGATTGGCAGGATCTGCCATGAGGTTGTCAGGAGCCATAGGACACAGACAGAAGAGCCAAGGCAAGACTCGGATGCAAATAAAGGCCCATGTGTCTCGGCAGTAGACTGCCATAGAGGGTTAGGGTAGATCAATATCTACCTAGCTTCATGATTGCATCCTGTTAATAAAAGTACCAGATCTCTAGAACAGGTGTAGAAATGAAAATCCTCCAAAGAGTTACTTTGTATTTGGTGCCCAATGTGGGGCTAGAAATCTAAGCCTAGAGCCTAAGAACTGGTGGAAGGTGATTCCTTAGCCAGGGACTGGGAAACCACAGAGAGGCAGTACCGAAGGTGGATATTTCCAAACAAAACAACAAGAACCTGTGGAATAGAAAAGCAGCTCTTCTGGGGCTGGAGCGCGTGTTCAGGCCAGACCCGACCTTGACGTGGGGGAAGGTTGTGCTTCTGCCTGTAGCTGGGATACAGAGTAGCTGGTTCAGCCTATAGAAAGAGGCCACAGGGGAGGGGTCAGGCATCTGGTAAGACCCAGCTCCTAACTGGTACCTGTCAACAAGAGAACTTAGAGAAAATTAAATACAGAAAAGATTCTAAGTTTAGAAGACAGTAATAGAGAAATAAATAAATGCACATAGAAGATTAAGTCTCGGAGCTGGAGAGATGGCTCAGTGGTTAAGAGCACTGACTGCTCTTCCAGAGGCCCTGAGTTCAATTCCCAGCAACCACTTGGTGGCTCACAGCCATCTGTAATGAGATCTGATGCCCTCTTCTGGTGTGTCTGAAGACAGCTACAGTGTACTCACATACATAAAATAAATAAATCTTAAGAAAGAAAAAGATTAAGTCTCTGAAGGAAAAAGAAGAAAATAGATAAAAATGTTTTTTAATGTGCACAGAGGCCAAAGAAGATAAAGAACCCAAACACAGCCATAGAAATGCTGAGTTTAGATATGATTTTAGGTCTCCAAAGAAAGGAGAGAGAGAGATTGAAAAAGAAAATATTTTCAATGTTAAAAAGTGGAAAGCAGGGGTTGGGGATTTAGCCCATGGGTAGAGCGCTTGCCTAGCAAGCGAAAGGCCCTGGGTTCGGTCCCCAGCCCCAAAAAAAAAAAAAAAAAAAAAAGAAGGAAAAAAAAAGTGGAAAGCACTGTAGGCGGGCGTTTGGAGCCCATAGGGCTTTGCTTTGACTGTCAGCATAAAATAATTCTATAAGGCAGGCAGGTCAGTGGAACAGAATGGAAGACCCAGAAATGAACCCTCACACCTATGGTCACCTGGTCTTTGACAAAGGAGCTAAAACCATCCAGTGGAAGAAAGATAGCATTTTCAACAAATGGTGCTGGTTCAACTGGAGGTCAGCATGTAGAAGAAGGCAAATCAATTCATTCTTATCACCCTGTACAAAGCTTAAGTCCAAGTGGATCAAGGACCTCCACATCAAACCAGATACACTCAAACTAATAGAAGAAAAAATGGGGAAGAGCCTCAAACACATGGGCACTGGGGAAATTTTCCTGAACAAAACACCAATGGCTTATGCTCTAAGACCAAGAATCGACAAATGAGACCTCATAAAACTGCAAAGCTTCTGTAAGGCAAAGGACACTGTTGTTAGGACAAAATGGCAACCAACAGATTAGGAAAAGATCTTTACCAATCCTACATCTGATAGAGGGCTAATATCCAAAATATACAAAGAACTCAAGAAGTTAGACCCCAGAGAGCCAAATAACCTTATTAAAAATGGGGTACAGGGCTAAACAGAATTCTCAGCTGAGGAGTGTGGAATGGCTGAGAAGCACCTAAAGAAATGTTCAGGGGTTGGGGATTTAGCTCAGTGGTAGGGCGCTTGCCTAGGAAGCGCAAGGCCCTGGGTTCGGTCCCAGCTCCGAAAAAAAGAACCAAAAAAAAAAAAAAAAAAAAAGAAATGCTCAACATCCTTAGTCACCAGGGAAACGCAAATCGAAGCAACCGTGGGATTCCACCTCACACTGTCCCTGTTTAGCTTCCGTATGAATGAGACTCGGGCTATGATTTATTTATTTAGCTCCGTGCAGCTACTGGGGGATGAACCCTAATCTATATTTCTATTCGCTACACTGTTAATTCCCAGCTGTGCTCCCCAAATACTTGCTGTTTGAGTCTTCGTGGGTTCCTTCTGCCCCAGCAGTACGTCCTGGGAGGTGGGGGGCATTTCACTCAGGCACATGCTCCTGCTCCATCTCCTCTAAGTGGAGACCTCCTGTTCTCTCTGTCTTCCTCTTCCTTCACTGTTCTTTTTCCTTCTCTTTCTCCTCCCTCTCTTCCTCCCTTCCTTCCTCTTCCTCCTCATCCCCCCTCCTCCCCTCCTTCCTCCTTCCTCCTCCTCCTCTTCTCCTTCCTCCTTGTGGTCTCCCCAGCCTGGTAACTGACACTGTGCCCCTTTCTATTCTCCTTAATAATTGGCTGCAGCCACCTTTATTTACCCAATGGTTTTAAATTGGGGGAGGGAACAAAGTTCACACAGCATCGTTTGACGTCAGGTGAGGAGCTTCTGTTGGGAAAAACAGATCTCGGGGGTCAGTTTGAAATCACAGCAGCACTAGACCAACCCTCAACATTTGCTGGTTTTGTTTTGAATGGGAAGGTCATCCTCCAGGACTTCCTGCCACCTCAATCTTGGTTCTGAGTGCTCCTGGGGAACTGGGCACGGGTGGGTTAAGCAGTAGCTAGAGTTTGGTTTTTAGGCGATAAGGAAGTAGAGAGTGCACCCTTCCTGGGTGGTGAGTAACCTGAGCCCAGTGACAACAGCAGAGCCCAGCTCGGACCTTACAGGTACAACCCTCACTCCTGTTACTATTTCTGCTGCCTGTGCCTATTCCTGTGCTGAACTCAGTGGTCTCATTCCCTCCCCACACCTCAGTTTGTTAGATGCATTGGTTACAGGGATGGATATAATGTATATAATGATGAAATGGAAGTGTAAAGACCCACAAATTGAGAAGTTTGCTAGAATAAAGGGCAAAGTGCACCTGCGTGCTCCCCCAGAAGGGCACCATCTGGAGCCAGCTGGAACTTGCTTTGTGGTTTTTCCCAGAGCTCTAACCTTCCTCCTGTCTGATCAGCTTGGTTATCTTGTGCCCGGATGAAGCCTTCTTATTTATTTTCCCACGTCCCTGACCTTGCCATTTAATCCCAACCTTTGTTTTAACTGTAACACTTTCATGTGTTGGAGACATGACATGAGAAGAATTCCAAATGAATCAGAAGAAAACAGAACACGGCATTCACAGTTCGTGTGATAATACCAAGAAATCCAACTTAAGCCAGGGCGTGGTGGGTGGCACGTGTCTTTCATCCCAGCACTTGGGGAGTAGAGGCAGGTGGATCTCTGAGTTCAAGGCCATCCTAGTCTTCAGAGAAAGTTCCAGAATATCCAGGCCTACACACTTTATATCTCAAGAAATAAAAATAAAAAAAGAAAGAAAGATCCAACTAGTAAGTGCCACCATTCCAGAAAAGGCAAGACAAAAAGAAATGCTCAAAGGAATAATGACAAAATAGTTTCTGAGTATGATGAAAACTATAAACCCAGAGTCTAATAACCCAGCCAAGAAAAATACCAATGAAAACACGGAAACCCGTGAGGTGGCCTTTGTCACTATGACATGATACCTGATGATGATGTAAGGAGAAAGGTTGGTTTGGAACTCTGTTTTCTCAAGTTTCTATTCAAGGTCAAGCTCACAGGAGAGCCTGGGTTTGATCCCCCACACTGCTAAAAAGACAAACCAAGGCTCAGTCAAGGTTAGCTGAGTTCATTGCGTTTGAGTCCAAGCAGAGCACCAGAGCTGTGGAAGCTTGTGGTGGGGGCGGCTGCTCACCTCCCAGCAGCCAGGAAACAGGCAGAGGGAACAAGAGGAACAAGTCTGAGGAAAGGTTGATACTCCAGGACCACACCCCTGTGGCCTACTTCTGCCAACTAGGACCCATCTCCAGAAGTTTCTAGCCCTTCTCGATAATACCATCAAATCGTAACCTTATCAAAAGATTAACCATATACCATGAAGTCAGATTTGGTGGTTCAAACCTGTCGCCCAAGAAACATGAGACTAAAGCATGAGGTTCATTTCAGGGTGGCATACTAACACCCAGTCTCAAAACCAAAGGCAGCTGGGTGTGATGACACACACACCTTTAATCCTAGCTTTGCAGAGGCAGAAGCGGGAAGGCCTCTGTAAGTTCAAGGCCAGCCTTGTCCTATATAGTGAGCTCCAGGCGAGCTAGAGTTCCAAAGTGAAACCTTTCCTTGAAGAAGAAAATGAGGAGGCAGGGGAGAAAAGGAAGAGGATGAGAAGGGAGAGGAAGAGGAGGAGGGGGGAGAGGAAGAGGAGGAGGGGGGAGGAAGAGAAAGAGGAGAAGGAAGAGGAGTGGGAAGAAGGGAAGGAAGAGGAGGAAAAAGGCAGAAGAGGAGGAAGAGGAGTGGGAAGAAGGGAAGGAAGAGGAGGAAAAAGGTGGAAGAGGAGAAGAGTGGGAAGAAAAGGAGGAGGAAGAGGGTGAGAAGGAGAAGAGGAAGAGGAGGAAGAGGAGAGGGAAAAGGGGAAGGAGGAGGAAGAAGAGGGGGAAGAAGGGAAGGAGGAGGAAGAGGAGGAGGAAGAGTGGAATAAGGGGGATGAGGATGAGGAAGAGGAGGAGGGTGAGGAGGAGAGGAGGAAGAAGAGGAGAAGGAAGTATTTTGCATTGCGATGGTAGGAAAGATGCCTTGAAGGTAACTCAGGAATTGGCAAGACCCAGGCTCAAGAGTGTGAAGGTGTAAATTCCCTCAGAAGAGTGCGGGGATGCCCCACTTACAGGCTGTTGGGGTGGTTGTTTCTCTGCTTTGTGGCTGTGTTCAGCCGTCATAGGCTGTGGCAGCCATGCTGCAAGCCGGGCCATCTACTGTCAGACCTGGCACCATCCACATGGCGTGGGTTTTGTGGGCACTAAGAACGTAAGAGTTGTTGGGTCGTGGAGGCTTCCACCCAAATTTCAAAGGAAAGCCTCGAAGGTCAGGTAATGTATGGCTGAGTCAGGAGCCAAAGGCAGCCCTAGAACAGGCAATATGGGGAAAACACCAAGAATATGGAATATATGCCAAGGAAAGCCATAGGCAGTGAGTAGAGCCAATCCAACAGAGAGGCTTCAGGGGCAGTGCTGCCCAGGACCTTTGGCATTCACCACACAAACTCCACACTGCAGAGGGCAGACCTGGAGCTACAGCGTCTGAATGTTTGCCCTCTGGGTCTGGGTCGTGCTTTGACCCTGTGTTCTCACTTCCGCCCTTGGCATGGTGCTGTCTACCCAATGCTGTGTACACTGTAAGTATGTAACATGCCTTTTAATTCTACAGGGGTTCGTGAGAATCTGCCATGAGTCTCAGAGGAGACTTTGAACTTGGTTTTTTAAATACCTGAATTGTTAAGGTTATGGGGTCCTTTTGGGAATTCTGGAAATGTAGTTTCTTAAAAAAAAAAAACACACAGAAATGTGATACGAATATGTTTTCATTTTAATTCCACGTGTGCGGATATGGGGCTGCTTCAGATTGTCCACAGCGGGTGACTATGATTTGCCTCGTGCTCTAGCCGGGGACGGTTTGTCCAGCTCTGGATAGTTTCTGGGAGTGTGTGACGATTGGAACTCTGGGAAGTTTTCAGAGGGTCAATAAATAAATGCTAGAGCCCCAATAGGCATTGTTGGCGGTTGGTGGTCATTGGAGGGTGAGTACAGTTTGTTAGTCAAGTCCAAAGAAGAAACAAGAAATTAGATTTAGTTCTCTCCCCCCCCATCCCCTTCTATCCTTCTTTCTCTCCTATCTAGTGATAGGTGAAACCAAGGAAAAAGGGTAGGAAAAAGAAGAACCCACAAAGTTCTATGCAGACCAGCTGCAATGGGCACTTAACCTGGGGAGGTGGGTGCCTGTACTTACCAAGTGTCTAACATCACCTCGGGAAGAGAGAGAAGGTGGTGATGGGAGAGGGCAGGTCAGGCTAAAACCAGCAGTGTGGTTCTGTGTCCTAAGTGCAACTCTCGATGCCAAAATAACCTTCCAAAGCTATTGATGTCAAAGAAAATGAAAACTGCTTATTTTAAAACGAAAATACTATATAATGCCCCAAACCATTGGACATATAAGATAAAGAAAGTGTTAAAAATTTTTTCATTGGGGGTTGGGGATTTAGCTCAGTGGTAGAGCGCTTGCCTAGGAAGCGCAAGGCCCTGGGTTCGATCCCCAGCTCCGAAAAAAAGAACCAAAAAAAATTTTTTTTTTCATTGAACCAGTGGAAGGGGAAGCCCTGGGTCCGGCAAAGCCTGGACCCCAAGTGAACTAGCCTGTTGGGGGGAGGGCAGCAATGGGGGGAGGATGGGGAGGGGAACACCAATATAGAAGGGGAGGGGAGGGTTAGGGGATGGTGGCCTGGAAACCGGGAAAGGGAATAACAATCGAAATGTAAATAAGAAATACTCAAGTTAATAAAGATAAAAAAAAATAAAGTGATTTATAGGTAGTAAAAAAAAAAGAAATACAATGTAAATAGCAGTTTCTTTGGGAAAACTTTGAACAGAATTAAAATATTGAAACATGATATAAATATACAGATAATTTGTCTAAATAGTTTAACATATAATTATTCCAATGTTTTCTCATTATTACATATTTCTCATATACATACTTAACATGTGCACTTTAATATCAATGTGTGTTGGCTGAATTGCTAAACTAGTTGTTGAAAAAGTTAATATATTGTTTCTCAGAGTTCTGTGATCTACTATATAAGCCACAGTATAAATAAAAATGAAAAAATATTTAAACCTACAAAAATTTTTTTTTCATTGATTTCAACAACAAAAAAGAAAAAAGTCATCAAGGGGCTTGGGGTTGTGACTCAGAAGCTGGGGGTGTGGCTAAGGAGGCTGGGTGTGACTTAAGAAGGCTGGGGTGTGGCTAAGGAGGCTGGGGGTGTGGCTAAGGATGCTGGGGTGTGGCTAAGGATGCTGGGTGTGGCTAAGAAGGCTGGGGGTGTGGCTAAGGAGGCTGAGGTGTGGCTAGGGAGGTTGGGGTGTGGCTCTGTCTGTAGACAGCTTGCCTAGAATTTGCAAAACAGCTGCGATGGTGTTCATTATTGTACCGCTCTGGAGGCGGAGGCAGTAGGATAAGAAGTTCAAGGTGATTTTGAGCTACAGTTCTGCAGTTCAACCTGAACTATGTGAGAGAGACCCTGCCATCAACAAAACAGCAAAGACACTACCTTCTGTTTCTTATTTTAAGCAGCAAGGAAAAGCATAGGAAATGAAGCTCAACACGGGTGTTAGAGCCTGGTGAGCAAAGATGCATCCGTTAAGGAGAAAACACGACACGCACCGCAATGGTCCTGAGAGAACCAGAGAGCTGGAAGCTTCCTCTCACCCAGCGACTTCACAGCCTCCATCAGGGGTTAGCACATAGCGCACGTGTTTGGCGCGCGCGCGCGCGCGCGTGTGTGTGTGTGTGTGTGTGTGTGTGTGTGTGTAAGCTAGAGGAGTTTATATTGTCTGAAATTTGGTCTGTAACCACTTTGTTTCACAAACCCCCAGGACCGTTTAGCATCCCGACTATTGTTTAGGTCCTGTGCAGTGGAGCTGACATCTGCTGAGCGCCTCAGGGTGTGAGGAGGGGTGAGGCCAAGTGGATCTCACTTTGGATCTCATGGACAGGTTTGTCTCCTTCAGGCTTCCGTGATCAAAACCAGCCTGGTTATCCGAGGCACGGTAATATGGACACCCCTAGCTACAGTCCTGCAATGGAAACTCAAAAAGGTGGCATGCTTGTTGCTGGCTTGGGTGGCTCCTTACCTGTTAGCCTTCCTGACAAACACTGAGGCACTTCCTCCCATAAGACACATTTTGAAATAGAAAAGAAATTGAACACAAAGATTCTCAGCTTTATGGGGAACCTCCAAAGCCATCTTCCCCAGCCCAGCCCATCAAGGGCTCAGGGTGTGTAGCCATTTAAGAGGAGCTGGTCTCCACAGGGTGCCACCATACTTCCAGAAGACCTATACGCCGGCCCTTGTGTCCTATGACTCCCTTAGATATACTTAGGACAAATGCATCCCAAGGTGGTGCTGCACACCGTGCCTAGTCCTAGCCTACTGTAGCCGGGGACGGGAGTTGTGTCAGACAGGCTTGGGTTTCCTTGAAGCAGCAGGGCCTGCCCTCCTATACCTGAAAGGTGCATCAGGGATGTTCAAAGTTCTCTGCCCTGCTTTCAAGCAGGAGGAAGACCCTCTTCCACTGACCTGAGTCCCCTCCTGCCACCTATTCAAAATCCCCGAAGACCCCTCCTCCCTCAGGGTATGTACCTGGGACACGGTGATACTCGAGGCATGCAGTGGCTTGACTTGAGGAGGCTACCTTCTGTGTCCTAGAAAGGACAGCCAACCCTATGGTAAGGCCCGAGAAGACGTTAGTAGACCTTAGCACAACTGACTCCGTGATGGAAATTCCATCCAGGTTGTGAAACTCAGAACGTAGACATCACCACCAAAATTAAAACAAAGACCTAATCCATCGAAATGCACAGCCCTAGGAAAGTCTCCAAATGTACTAAGCTTGACTTCTGTAGTTCCACGTCTGTTAACTATTCTTGTTAACTAAAGTGTATCAACCCAGGACGTGATTTCTATGCTTAAAAACTCACCCGAGAAAGGCTTAGGGCTACACTGGGATTCTGAAACCCAGTGTGGTTGCTGGGTGGCTAATAAAGGCTTTCTGTTGGCTTAGACCCATGTCTGAGCCGTCTTTTCTGGTGGAGAAGTCACAACACCCCCAAAGCCAAGCTGGGGTATTATCCCACAGGAAGTGAGGCATTATCCCACAGGAAGTGAAGGATGGGACTCTTTTCTGCTCACTTTCTGACCTACCAGGCTGGACATGGGTCACTAAGGTCAGGCCCTGCCCTTAGGACCTGAGGCTCCCCACCCTGTGAGGTTGCCATCCTTCCCCTGAGGACACTCTGAGCCAGATCCCTGGACTGAGGCCTCTGCCTGCCAAGGAGGAGCGAGGTCAACCTGGACCCTGCTGAAAGTTGGGGCTGTTCCCGAGACCCTGATCTAAAGGCAGCAAGGTTTGGTCTTCAGAAAGATCCTTCTTGGAATATGAGGGGAGGCGGAATCCCTACAAGGAGCCACTAGGCAACCTACTTCTGTGGATACGCACGCCAGGGCACAGCCCCACCTGAACTCCTCAGCAAGGCGAGTCATGGCTACCTCCAGATCCCAGCTTCCCTTGCAGCTAGGTATGGCCCTATGACCAAGCGTAGATGGAGTCGTAGGCAATAGATGAATGGAAGTTCCGTTTTTGACCTCCAGAAGTCTTCTGGGGATGCTGTGTTCTCTGCTAGGGATATGGGGGTGACGGCCGAGCTTTGGAAGCCCTTTTAGGATTTGAAGGATGTGAAGCTGGTTGCAGGGTACAGTTGGTGGATCAGTCAGTTTTCCTCCACTAGGACGCAAACCAGAGACGTAAACCATTTAAAGAACAAAGGACTTAGGCTGTCTTGCAGCTTCAGGGGTTTCCACCCGGGATCAGCTTTGCCATGGCTGTGGACCAAGCCGCGAGGCCAAGCATAGTGACAGCAGCAAGGCAGAGGGAAGCAGCTTGCTCATGACAGACAGGAAGCAGAGAGAGATGAAGAGCCCAGGCATCAGATATGGCCACCAAAGTCCTGCCCCAGAAACCTACATCCTCCAACCAGGCCTTCCACAATCTCCACCTCCTCCCACCAGTCTACCCGCCATGATTGTATCATTGATGACCCTATCATTGCCCAGTTTGTCAATTAGCTCATGATGCAGTTTCAATCACACCACCAGCCTTCAGTCTGTGAGCCCCCCGGAGGCCAGTCAGGCTACGGTTTGAACCTCTCCTAATTGAGTCTCTGGTACTTGCGGCAAACTTAATTCCAAAGACTTTTGGGTTATAGCGGAGGGACCCTTCCTAGGAGCAGGCAGGGTAGATTTTTCTCCAGAGGGTGAAAGTTCTCAGCTCCGCCCTCTAGAGTAGAGGCCCATTCAGTCTTGAGGCGGGGGTGGGGTGCGTAGAACAAAGGGGAAGTGAATGGAAGGGGAAGCCACAGGCCAGAGAGGAGGCAGGTGCCTGCTCAGGCAAGGCCTGCAGACAATGACTGGAGCCAGGATGGACAAGAAGAAATGGCACCCAGAGGTAAGTGTTAGCCAGGCTAGGGCCAGACAGAGGGCCTCAGGACGGGTATCTGTTTGCCTCCCACAGCCCCACCCTCCCACAGACCACCCTAGATCCCACAGACCACCAGATTGGTCGGCAGATGACCGCTCCTTGCTTGACTATGAATCCAAGATCATTGGGTATCAAAATCTGCAGCCACCTGGCAGCCATGTCCTGTCCCATACATGAGGCCCACAGCTTAGCCCACAGGGCAGGAACCCCAGAACCTTGAGGCTCACCCCACTTCTGAGGTGCTAGTACCAGGGAACATTCCTCTCTAGACAGTCTAGGTTCGAAAGACCCACAGGGACCAAGGATGGGACAGGTCTGCAGCAGCTTAGACCTACCCTTCCTTGTTCTCCTCCCCTGACCTCAGAGTAGTTCCGAGAAGGAGCTCAGAGGTCTGTGGCCCTGGGAAGTCCTAGATTACGGCTGCCGCATTCTTGCCTTTCTGTCAATTCAACTATTTTAAGGGATGAGAATACTTCTCTCAGGGCAGCTGGGGGAGGTTGGCCAGCAGCTCTCTGATGGATAGCCCAGCCTGGTGACCCTGGCCCAGAACCTCATGTCTGTGCCCCACTGGACATTGTAACGATTGCTCAAGGCCAGAAGCTAAGCTCTAAAGCTGCCCTGGTCTGCTGAGTTGCCTGCTGTGGGTCAGGGTGGGAGATTTATCAGAGCATGAGCCCGGCTCTGGGTGGGAGTGACCTCCTGACTCCCTTCTTCAGGGGGCTCTGGTAAGAGGGTGCTGGGCCTCTGTGGATGACTCTGCCTCCACAGCACCCCCCATCACCTCACTGTGGTTTCTAGTCCCCACTTCCCTGTAACATGGGGCACCAAGGGCAGACACAGCCGCAGGCCTGGCTCCTATAGCCCGTTCCCTGTGCTGAGGCTAGCCCCATGTCTGCAGGCCGCTGTCTAAGACAACCCCTAGAGGACAGTGGGACCCGTGAGTGAGGTCAGCTCCCTGCAAGTATCTGTGACAGGGGCTGGGTGACCCATTTGGGGTACACAGGGGCTCCTGAGAAGTTGGCCTGGCTTTTTGTAGAGTGACCCCTCTGAGGGAACAGGGTGAGTTCTCCATCCCAACTTGCTGTGGCCTCCCTTGCTGTCCCAAGCCTTGACAGCAGTGTAGGGCTTTGGACTCAGCCCTTGGTGGCCCCTTTACCATGTCCCCACTTTAGAGCCAGCTGCCTACCCTGGGGCCCAAATCAGGGGCCATCTGGGGAAGGGAAGCAGCTGTTAATAAGGAAGGATGGATGAGGTACCCCAAGCAGAAACTGCACTTTCAGACCAGGTTTCACTTGTGGTTGGAACAAGGAACTGAGACTCACACACTAGAGACAGCCGCATCGGAGGATACGAAGGGAACCAGAGGGTGCAAGCAGCACATGGCCCGGGGAAGGAGTGGGCTCAGCCTGCATGGGTTCCAGGGGAGACCATGTCTGAGCTGCGACTAGTGTCTGAAGGCTTGTGCCTCTGTAGGGACTGCCTAAGGAGGTGACACCATGGAGCTTGGGTTGCTGCTGACACAGACTGTTTTGTACAGATGCTGATACCTCTGCAGACAACAATGGAGGTCCCTGACTGGCCCTACTCCACTCCACCTCATGGTCCACACAACAGAGTTGGCATGGTATGACAGGAGAACCTAAGGCAGTGCTGGCTGGGGACTCAGCCCTCTAAAAACAAGTTTGAACCCAATTTCTAATCAGAACCATATTCAAACTTTCTTAATTTCCCAAAGATTAGGTCCCAGGGCTTGATTAGAGAGTACAAAACTAGCCCTGAAGTGTGTGTGTGTGTGTGTGTGTGTGTGTGTGTGTGTGTGTTTGTGTGTGTGTGTGTGTTTGCATACGTGTGTGTGTGCATGTGTGTATGTGTGTATGTTTGTGTGCGTGTGTGTGCATTTATGTGCGTGTGTGTGTGGTGTGTGTGTGTTTGCGTGCGTGTGTGTATGCATGTGTGTATGTTTGTGTGCGTGTGTGTGCATTTATGTGCGTGTGTGTGTGTGTGTGTGCATTTATGTGCGTGTGTGTGTATGTGTGTGTGTGCATTTATGTGCGTGTGGTGTATGTGTGTGTGTGTGTGTGTGTGTGTGTGTGTGTGTGTGTGTGTGCCAGAGCAAGGATATCTAGACTGTTGTATATCTTGTCCTTGCCTCATCTCTGCAGAGTGGACCATAGAGAGAGCTGCCGACCACCTACACCACCCAGGCCTTACTCTGTGTATCCCTCATGCCCTCCTGCTCATCCCAACCCCTCCCCAAGAGTCTGAGCAGTGCCTGTTGTAGTATAAGAGAGCTGTCTTGGCTGCTAAGAAAGGCTGTGGAATGTCACCTCCTGCAGGTACTAGGGATGCTGGCTATCCTGGGACTCAGCTCTGTGACTCTCACCTGGTTCCTGTGGCAAGGGCCCACTTCTTTCACCAGTCCCCAGATGTTCCCTGAGGAAGTGCCCTCCTGGTCCTGGGAGACCCTGAAAGGAGACACTGAGCAGCAGAATAACTCCTGTCAGTGAGTGAACACCAGGGGTTCACATGGGGTCGTGGGATATGTGTCTGGGCGGGTCCCTGAACGGGTGATGCAGCTCACAGTAAGGCTGCGATTGTCCCAGGCATGGAGCCTGGACTCCCCCAAGAGCATGTCCCATCCCCAGGTTTCTCACTGTATAGTCTGCTGAATGTCACCATACTCCGGCTTAGGGGGTGCTTAGGCTAGCTCTTCCCACTTCACTGTCCTCTTTCTGTTCCTTCGGCCTGGGTTCAGTCCCTCCCTCCGACTGGTTGGCAGGAAGTGGAGCAGATGGCTGGCTCGTGGCTCCGACAGATACAGCTTGGTCTGCTTTGGGTTCTGTCCCTAGGCTCATCCTTGCGGAAAGTATCCCCGAGGACTTGCCGTTTGCAGCCGGCAGCCCCGCTGCCCAGCCGCTGGCCCAGGCTTGGCTGCAGCTTCTTGACACTGCTCAGGAGAGCGTCCACATTGCCTCATACTACTGGTCCCTCACCGGACAGGACATTGGAGTCAATGACTCGTCTTCTCAGCAGGTTAGTCCTTGTTTTTGCTTTATGTGAGGCCCGGGTCTCTCAGACAGGCCCAGGGCTCAGCTCTGGGGTGGGGCTGGGTTAGAGCAAGACCAGGCCCCTTGGGTGGCTCTTGGGATAGGGCAGAGGGACTGCGGATAGTGCATGCCTGGTGTCATTTATTTGGCCTCTATTCATGAGTCAAAATGTGGCCTACCGTGGGCTGTGGGTAAAGGACCAGCCTGAGGCAGCTTCTCACGGTATCCTGGATTTGTAGGGAGAGGCCCTTCTACAGAAGTTTCAACAGCTCCTTCTCAGGAATATCTCCGTGGTGGTGGCCACCCACAGCCCAACATTGGCCAAGACATCCACTGACCTCCAGGTCTTGGCTGCCCACGGTAGGTGTCTGCGTGCTGGGCTCTGCTGTGTTGAGGTCTAGCACCGGGGGATGAAGCAGGACTTCTGGGGTGGGCGGAAAAATTTCTCCAGGACCCTGGAGGACTTGAGCTCAGGGTGGAGAAGGAAGACATTAGACAAAGCCTTGGGTTAGAGGCTACAGGGAAAAGGCGTAGGCACGAGCATCATCAAGGTTATGGCCTGGACTGTCTAGAGGGGTTTCAGGGAAGCCTGTACCTTGGTTTCCTCACCCACGACAATCTTGATCCGTGGGTAAAATGATCAGTGATCTGAGAGCAAAATGTCCATTCAGACACAGACAGATCTGTTAGGCCGTCCTGAAGCCAGCACTAAAGAGCTGGCTCTCCATCTGTCTGTCCATCTGTCTATCCACCTTGTTTGTCTACCGCAGGTGCCCAGATACGACAGGTTTCCATGAAACAGCTTACTGGGGGTGTCCTACACTCCAAATTCTGGGTTGTGGATGGGCGGCACGTCTACGTGGGCAGTGCCAACATGGACTGGCGGTCCCTTTCTCAGGTGGGTCCCAAGGCCCAGAGATCGGATGGGGCCCAGGCATAGCTTCTCCCAACTCCATCTCTAAGGGCTACTCTTTCTGAAGAGAGCCAGTACTGTGAGAAGTTAGCCAGCAGAAACTTGGGTTACATGCCACTTTTGTCATACCACCTCAGCGGGGACCAGTCAGAGTCGGTCCCACCAGTTATAAGATTCTACATGACCTTGTACTCAGGCCCTGGGACAGCATTTAAGAAATAGAGAATCAGGCCACGGCTCATGGGAAAACACAGTTTACAGGGTTGGGGAGATAGCTCGACCAGTGAAGCATTTGCCTTGCAAGCGCAAGAACCTGAGTTTTATCCTTAGATATCAGGAGAAGTTACAATAGGGGGATCCCTAGCCCATCCTAATCAGCAATTCCGGGTCCCACGAGAGACCTCGTCTCCAGAAAACAAGATGGCCGGCTGAAGAGATGGCTCATCAGTTAAGAGTCTGATCTTCCTGAAGACTGAGGTTTGAGTCTCAGCAGCTGCACGGCAACAAACTGTAACTCTAGTTCCAGGGGACCTGACGCCCTCTCCTGACCTCTGGAGGCACCAGGCACACACGGACGTAGGCGCAGGCAAAGCATGGTCATACACATAAAATAAAACAATGGGGATATCAAACCAAGATGGCTGCCTCCTGGGGCATGATACCTGAAGTAGCCTGGCTTCCACGTGTCAACACGTACCTGCACACACAGGAACACACTTGCTGGCACATGCACGCACATGCACACAAAGAAACGGTAGATTACGAAGCACGTCTGAGGCTTTTTGGAAGTGACATATTTCAAAGGCGTCTCAATAGACTAATACGTGGTTGGCATAACACACCCCTAGTATTGCGCCCTCTCCCTCTCCTTCTCCCTGTCCCTCTCCCTGTCCCTGTCCCTGTCCCTCTCCCTCTCCCTCTCCCTCTCCCTATCCCTATCCTTCTTCCTATTCCTCTCCCTCTCACCCACCCCCCCTCTCTCTCACACACACACCCCACACCTGTTAGTGCAAACAGTAGATATAAACAGGAATTGCATCCTGACTTCCATCCCCGGCGGTTTCCACTTAGCCCGGGAGACCTTCGCTCTCTCAGTGTCCACGGACCCTGACCCCCTACAGGTGAAGGAGCTTGGCGCTATCATCTACAACTGCAGTCACCTGGCTGAAGACCTTGAGAAAACATTCCAGACCTACTGGGTGCTGGGGACTCCCCAAGCCGTTCTCCCTAAACCCTGGCCTCGGAACTTCTCAACCCACATCAACCGGTTCCATCCCTTGCGGGGTCTCTTTGACGGGGTTCCCACCACAGCCTATTTCTCGGTAAGATGGCCAGCCCTTAGGAGTTCCGGGGATGCTGCGGGAGGCAGGCTCCACACTAGAGCGGGTGCTGGGCCAGCACCAGCAGTGGGAGAGAGGTGCTGGAAGGTGGCAGACCCGAGGTCCCAGGAAATCTCCAGACTGTTGAGGGGGTTTAGGGCCAAGAGGTTGTGGCTGGGCTCAGAGAAGGATAGGGAGACCCAGAGCATTGATATTCTTTACTTGGAGGGAAGATAGGCGATTCCAGCAGCTCCATTTCCACCAGGGGAAGTCCCTTGGTTGGCCCAGAGGCTGGTCCACAGCAGAGACTGCAGCAGGTGGAGCAGATCCCACTAGATACGCAGAGTCGGTCTGGAGAGAGTGGATCCACTTCCCAGCTCAGGCAGCCTGTGAACGGTTAGGCTGGTCTCCCGGAGCCCAGGATGCCTGGCTACTTCACTGCCTCCCTCCCAGACCTCAGGAGCACCTCTGGCCATTGAGGAATGGTCTCGGTCACAACACGGGGTTTCTTAAGTACTGGTCAGCGGAGCCATGAGCTTAGGCTTGCTTCAAGGGTGGCAGTGTTCTGAGAAATGTTTCTCCCACTGCAGGCCTCTCCTCCCTCACTCTGCCCCCGTGGCCGTACCCGGGATCTGGACGCAGTGTTGGCAGTGATGAGGGGTGCTGGCGAGTTCATCTACGTCTCGGTGATGGAGTACTTCCCTACCACGCGCTTCACTCACCCAGCCAGGTGGGTCTGGGTGAGGTCCACCCTCCTGATTGGCAAGTCCCAGACACAGCAAGCCTGCATCTGAGACCCCTACTCATCTTGGTTTCAGGCAGAGCACTGATCCTCTCTTCCTAGGTACTGGCCTGTGCTGGACAATGCACTACGGGCTGCGGCCTTCAATAAGGGTGTGCATGTGCGCTTACTGGTCAGCTGCTGGTTCAACACAGACCCCACCATGTTCGCTTATCTGAGGTCCCTGCAGGCTTTCAGTAACCCCTTGGCTGGCATCTCAGTGGATGTGGTAAGAAACTGACCTTATGGGTTGGTGGGGGGGGAGGAAGTTCCTTCTCCCACCCGGCCCACCCTAACTTGCTCCTAACCCCTGAAGAAAGTCTTCATTGTACCTGTGGGAAATCACTCCAACATCCCATTCAGCCGCGTGAACCACAGCAAGTTCATGGTCACAGACAAGGCAGCCTATATAGGTGAGTGGCTGGGGCAAAGGTGTGGGAGGACAGAGAGCTGGACAAGACAGATGTGCTCCAATATTCTGGGAACCAGACATTTTGCCCAGTTTTCCAGGTGAAGTCCTGAGCACTGGGGCCCAGAATGCTGGTAAAGAACCGACTGCATCTACGTAAGGGGCTACCACTCATGGAGTCTGATGGCAGTGCAGGCTGATCTGTCCTTCAGCCTGTAGCATGGGTCACAGCACGGGCTGGGCTGCAGGGGAACACAGGCCCAGGAATCTGTCTCCTCCTCCCCCTTCTCCAGGCACCTCTAACTGGTCAGAAGACTACTTCAGCGGCACCGCCGGTGTGGGCCTGGTTGTCAGCCAGAAGACCCCTAGTGCCCAGCCAGCCGTGACCACCGTGCAGGAGCAGCTGAGGCAACTCTTTGAACGTGACTGGAGTTCCCACTATGCCATGGGCCTGGACAGGCAAATCCCAAGCCAGGATTGTGTCTGGTAGGGCTGAGGGTTGATCCCTTTGACTCTGGCTTACAGCTCTAGGTGGACGCGGATACCCACCAGGCTTCCGTCCACCCAAGCTGAGAAACTGGGAAAGCAAAAGGCATCTCCTGGGGCCTGAGATTGTCACCAGGCAAACAGCTTCTGGCAGAGCTCTAAATGGCTTTTAAATGAAGAGGAGACTAAAGCAGAGGAGGGCACATGGTGACACGGAAAGAAAGCAACCTCATCTAAGTGACCCCAGAACCCAGTTGGTCCTCCCTGACCTACCTATGATGAGGGTCTAGGGCCGTCCCCAGATGTAATGTTGGTGCTGTCTGGCCACAACCCCTAATAAAACCCTACCACCAGCTTGCACACCTGACCCAGGTCAAAGTGAGCATTTTCGTGTTCTCTCTCTCCCTCCCTCTTGTCTGAGGTGTGTGTCCATATTTATATATCATGCAGATGCACATGCCATGACCAGAGATTGGCACTGCGTATCTTCCTTCACCTTAGGTTTTCAGACAGAGTCTCCCTCTGAAGCCAGAGCTTGCTGGATTGGCTAGACTAGCTGTCCATCAGGCAACAGGAATCCTGTCTCTGCCTCCCCAGCATGAAATGACAAGGCACTTGGCCTTTTTGTCTGAGTGCTGGAGACCCGACCTCTGGTTCCCATGCTTCCACAGCAGAACCTTTATCTAAAAAGCAACGTTCGCGATCCCTGTGAGTCGTGTGCTCACTAAGTGTGGGCCCCGATTTTCCACCAGCCTCCAAGGAAGTGCGTGCTGAAAGGCTTTGTCACGACTTAACCCACAGACTTCTCCTGCCCAGGCGAAGATGATTCCAGCACCAGGAAGGTCCAGCCCCTGCCACCCCCCACTTCCTTCAGGGATCCCTCAGGAGATCCCTCCTGAAGGCAGCAATACTGTCTCACAAGCAAAGTGTCCCATTGAGTGTGTCCAGGACGTGCAGGGACCTCTTTATCCCCAAGGACTTCATGGATACGGTCAGTCCAGCTGAGCCCTGTGTTCATGAAAAGAAGTTTTGTCTCAGAACTGGGTCCGTGTAGGCTGGGAAGAAGCAGCAACTGAGGAGCCCAGCCAGCCTCATCAGGATCTGGAATTGTGGCTCACCGTGCTGTGGGGCCAGGGCTATAGAAGGATGGGGTGGGGCTAATTGGGATGGGGCCAGAGCTGCATATTATAGGGGTGGGATCAGGACCCTGCCTGGAAATAGTGGGTGGTGATCTGCAGACCAGTTCTTTTGTCATCAACCCGGAAGGACTGGATGCAGGGTTCTGATTCTGTGTGCCAAGGCAGGGTATGGGGCCACGTTTGGGATGGAGTCGTGACCTTTTGATGCTGGGCTCACACTGAGTTTGGAAGCCTGTCTCTGCACCCAACCTCTTACTTCTGACCAAGACTCGGACATAGCTGTTGGGGTAAAGATAATAAAGATGGTGAGCTATCAGTTCCTGCAAGCCGGATCCACTCGCTCCAGCTGCTACTCTGCCACACGGTCTGCAAGCCGCCCTCTCCTGGCTGTTTTCCTTTTACCTGCCCTCTCTGTGTGGTTCCCTAGGCGGTAGTTACCATGCCTGGCACACACACACACACACACACACACACACACACACACACACACACACACACACGTCTCGTTCTGTGGATCCGCACACTCCAACTGCCACTCAGCCATTTCTTTTTTTTTTTTTTTTTTTTTCCGGAGCTGGGGACAGAACCCAGGGCCTTGCACTTGCTAGGCAGCCGCTCTACCACTGAGCTAAATCCCCAACCCCACTCAGCCATTTCTTTCATACACTGTCCTCTTTAGCCTGGTAAAATAAAAGTTCCAGAAACCTGTAATTTAACGATTAGATTTATATGTTAAATTCCCAATCCACACAGCAAATTCACTGCCAATTAATAAAGATATAAAGCGCCCAGCTAGACAGGATAAAATTGACCTAGTCCCCCTGGATCTGGATCATTCCTGCTCTGTCTCCGTCTTGATTTTCCGAAGCTTCTCCTCTCTCGTTCCTAGACTTTTCCCCGCCTACCCTTCCTTCTCATCCAATGATAGGCTTTGCCTTATCCTGGGCCCGCCTTGCTGCATAATGACATCATCCTATACCTACCTGCCCTGTTGATGTCCCAGGAGTCTTAGTGGGTTGGAGCTCAGGGATGGTTTGGGGGTGTGGAGAGCACTGGATACAAAGTAGATGTCCAGGGTCCTTCTCTCCTGCAGTCTTGAACACCCCTCCTCTGCCTTCTCCTTCCGTCTGCGCTCAGGGACAGCTAATACGATCACATCAGGCAGGGGCCAAGCTCTTGCTGCTTCATCAGTGCCCCATTCTCACCCACCTGAAGGACACCTTGGGGGTCAGCCTCCCCCTCTGTGCAGAAAGCTCCCTAAACCCAGCCTGCCTTCCTGCTAATTGTGTGAGGATCTGGAAGTGTGGTTACAGGCAGCTCACATGGCCCTTCGGGACCTAAAAGGGGCTGGGGCTGGGCAAGGCCAACCTCTACCATGGCTGAGGCTGCTCCTTGCAGACTCCCACCAGGCTCCAAGAGCGCATACGTGGGTTTGCTGCATGACTCTCAGACACGCTCCAGGGCAGACACCAGTTCAGGCTGCCCTGTTGGCTCAGCCAGGATGGGTCTGTTTCACCCACTGGTGTCAGTGCCAGACTTCTTGATTTATTCTAAAACAGATCCAGCTTGACAGGTTTAGGAGTTGGTGAGGGTCTTGTACTATGACATGGCCCTTCTCGAGGTGGCAGACAAACTTTTAATGGGTCCCATGGTATCCAATTCCTGTGTATTCCTGCCTTGAGTGTGGGCAAGGCTCATGCCTTGTGGTCTCTAAAAGAACATACAAGATAAGGGATTTCTCATCCTCAGTTGAGTGACATGAGAACGTACTGCTGTCTGTCTGGGAGTAGGCCCCTTGCTGGCTCTGCAGGCAAATCCATGTGATAGAGTAACCAATGGCTACCAGGAAACAAAAAGATGAAGTCTTCCATGTCCACCCAGTTCCCAGGTAACTGACAAAGCAATCATGGCAACCTCAGTGGCTCTATCTGGAGACAAAACATAGCCCCTGCTTACATCTGATGTCATCCCTGGAGGGCCTTGAGCAGAGGACTCACTTAAGACAGGGGGGGACTCCTGACCCTTGGAAGCGAGGAATAATGAATGTGCAGTAGACAGACTCTCTCTGTAGTGTTACTGGGCACACATCAAGTTTGGCAGGCACTTGTAAGTCAGGCCAGAGGGAGGCTGGGAAAACTGGGCAAGGAGTATCATGGCTGTTCCTGTCTGTGTGGCCAAGGTGTACTGGCCCAGAATGCTTTCCAGAACCTTCTATGCATCCACAACTTGGCTGACTCTCCAGCCTGTGTGGCTACTCATGGAGACATGGAGAGAAGAGCCCAACCTGTCTTCCCTGGCCATTCCCCTATACATGTCAGCGACCACCCTTTGGCCTTCTGTGGGCACCTTTGGGAGTAGCCAGTACTCACACCACCCCACTCTTCATGGGTGACTCAGTCAAGCCACAAGCCATCCATCCTGTCTGTGAGAGAAGGAATACTTGTTGCCAAGAGCCTCTGCGGGTCAGGAGGGAGCTAAATTCAAGTTTCAGTGTTTCCCTGGGAAGAGTGAATAATACCGGGAAGGCCTCAGTAGGCAGTCAGGAAGTTGCGGAAAGCCCCCGGCCTTGCTCCAGTAACACAGGAATTCACTTCAGACTGCAGGAAGGTCCCTCAGGCAAAAGCAACTTCTGATGATGGGCCATGCCCTGCGCTAAGCCTCCAGGGCAACTAACTGCTCTGTGTTGGCCCTACTCATCTGAATGCTCCACCCTAGCCCTGCTCTGTCCAGATGGCAGGAGGGGTGTGCTTGTGTCCCCTCCCCTACTCAGGGCTCTGATTTCTTCCTCCGTACCCATGAGGTCTCTGGCTGAGGGTGTGGTGGTCAAACACATGCAAAATGGCAGCCCCTCTGAGATGAAGCTCAGCTCTGGTTTCTGGAGCTACAGTAGAAAGGAAGACTGAAGTGCAATGGGAGGAAAGCTAGTACTGGCTAGCTCAGTCAGTAGAGCACGAGACTCTTAATCTCAGGGCTGTGGGTTCGAGGCCCACGTTGGGCGCCATCTATTGTAAAATTATAATAACAGTTTTCTCTTATCCCCACTAGGTCCGGCACCACAGTGCCCCAAGAATCTGGTAGATATCTTGCCAGAAGCACACATCCCAACTCCATGGTGGCCCAGTGTCTCTGCTGCCACACACTCTCCCAGACTCAATTCTCCACAAGAAAGAACACATAACACAATAACCTCTGATCTAATAGATAAGATATAATTGCCCACCTAAACATACAAAGCCCTATACACATCCATCCCTTAAGAATATTCGTAACAACCTGTAAATACACAGAGTGGAATTTCCTCAAACTTTTCTCCCGCCCATCCTTCATTCTCATCCAATGACAGGCCTCGTTCTATCCTGTACCCGCCCTCACCTGTATGACATCCTTCAGGGATACACGAGGGCCCCAGAACAAAAGACCTCAGCAAACCAGACCACTGAATTTATCGCTTCCTTTATTGAAGGTGACTGAACAGGTCTGTTGTATGGGCTGCTGCAGTCTGTACACTCAGGAGCCAGAGAATGGAACTTGTACATGCCTGGGAAAATAGTTGCACACTGGCAGGCCAGTAGACAAATAGACCCACACCAAGGTCTCATGGCAAACCCGTGTGTGAACCCTGCTGGGCAACCCATAGTTACCACTGAGTGCAGACAGCCACTGGTCAGATCTATCTCCCACGCAGACACACCCTCAGTCCACACCCCGAAGCATGCCATTGGTTAGAGTTGGAGTGCGTGGGCAGGAAGGCAATGGGGTTTCCCCAGGATGCACCCTACTCTGCCTGCTGAGTTCACCAGGAAACAGCAGCAGCAAGAGAGAGGTTACCCCAAAAGTGGCTCTTACCCACACAGGCATAGGAACTTCAGAGACAATATTGCTCTTGTGGTGAGATGGACAGCCTCTTGGGACTTACCCCATGAAGGCCAACAGAACTAGACAAATTCTCAGAACTAGACAAATTTGCAGCCTCTGTTGCTTCCAAAGCTTGCAAGAAAGTATGGTATTTTGGGTCCATATAGGAAGGCTGTGTGTGTGTGTGTGACAGGTAGGTGATATTCATTTCTGCTTTGGTCTCAAGCCTGTGGATCTACATAAGATCATGCGTTCTAGGGTGGGGTGCACTTGCAGTGCCCAGTACCTAAGTTTCAGGTTTGGTTGTTTGTCTCAGCTACTGACTGGCCTCTGACCTCATTTGGCCACAGGCCTGGGTATAGATTTGTCACCAGTGTCTCTAGTCTGTTCCAACAGTACTAGTTCTGTTCTTGCAGAGGATGTCACCATTGCTTCAGAACCAGGCCCAGCACTTGTCACTTCTGACTTGGCCTCCTCCTCCTCCTCTGGGGAGAAACTTTCTCGAGCATCGAAAAAGGTGACTGTTTCCTCCTGGAGCTTGTGGTCTGCCTGGCCTTCGACATCTTCAGTGCTTCTGGGCTTCTTGGTCGGTGAAGAGGAGAATCCTAACTTGGGAAACCGGAACCAGCCCGCCTTCTCCTGTTTTCTGGGCAGTTCAGGGTCCAGCCGAGCGGTAGGCTGCACGTGGACAGGAGATCTTTGGGTAGTGTCTCTGGAATCAGCGGCCGTCTCTTCCACAGAGGAGAACCCAATACTTGGAAGCCAGGACCACAGCAGGCTGGACTTTTTACCTTCTGTTTTCTGTTTTGTATCTGTATCAGGGGCCTTAACCTCCTGGCTGTCCTCAGGAAACTCAAGGATCTCTGCTGGTTCCTCATCTGAGGTGCCGTCCACAAGCTGGGGCCCAGGAGGCATGCCAGTTCCGGAAGAGATAATCTCAAATGGTTCGGCAGTGTCAGGTGGGACCTCAGCAGGAATGGAGTGTCCCCCTGCAGCAGCTGGCATGGGAACTCCACCCTCACCCTCCTGGGAGTCAGGACCCACTGTATACACACAGGCCTGCATAGGGGGCTCTGGAATTTTCACTTTCAGCAACGAAAACCCGTAAGAAGGAGTCTGGATCGTAGAAGCAGGGATCTCTGATTCCCGCACAATCCGAGTACATAAGGGTCCGGGGGCCAAGGGGTCAGCACTCAATCCTTCCACTCTGCTGGAAATGGCAACTTCTTGACTCTCACCTCGAGAGCCCTGAATGTGCACTCTGACCTTAGAAATCGGAGATGCTTCTGAAGATTGCTCAAGGCTTGCTGGTGGCATTCTGGTATCCTCGGTGCCCGTCTTTAGAATGCTGGCTTCCCAGAGCCCGGGGCTACCCTTATGAACGGTACTATCAATACTGGCCTCTACCTCCCTCACCATAGGGAAGAACACATCAGCCTCGGAGCTGGGAGCAGGGAAGGAGAACCGGGGTACCTTCAGTTTGGGGAATGTGACAGTCAGTACAGAATCCTCCCAGAGCTGACTCATGCTCACCACAGAGACCTGGGATGGCACTTCGGTGAGGGAGGCCTTCAGCCTCAGAGGCCCTTGCGGCTGGGAAGTCAAGTGTCCCATTCTAGCCTCCATCTCATCAAGAATATTTCCTCCTGGCCCAGGATGCTGCTCCTTGCCTGTTCCTTCTGGAGGAAGCTGGGGTTCTGAGACTCTCACACCAGGGACCTCGAGGGAGATAGAACCTTGGCTTCCACACTCAGGGGTGGGCAGATGAGTACGGGAGAGTTCAACAGTGGAGTGATGCATCCTGGAGCCTGTTCCATGGAGATCGTGTTTCACAACCTCTGCATACGTTGGGCGTTCTAGGGGCCTCACACCAGTCCCTTCTTCTGGGGACCCCAGGGAGATATGTGTCTCTATCTTGGACTCAGGCACATGGGTCAGCTGCATGCAGGCTGCTGCTGTTTCCTCTACCTCTGAGGGCGTGTCGATGACAGGCGTCTGTGACTTTTGAGGGGCTTCCTGTTCTCCAGCCCGGTCTCGATCCTTGGATGAGGAGCGTCTGAAACCCGGAACTCGGAACTTGGGTATTCTGAACCGGCGCTCTTTTGCTGTGGGATCCATCTCAAGGTCTTCCACGGTGGGGGCACTATCTCCCTGTCTCCCGGATGGCTGCGGGGGGCCTTCCGTTCTGGGCGTTGCCAGTTCCCCAAAGGGCTGACTTGGAGAGACAATCGTGAGACTTTTGCCGTCACCTCTGACATTCAGGTCATCTTTGGGAGGAGGAAGTTCAGTTTCGGACGTAGGCAACTCTGCTGTAGTGGAAGAGGAGCTAACATAGAGTTCTGTGGTGACTTCTTTTGAATGAGTGTCCCCAAAATGGGCATCGCTGACAGCTGTTTCTATGACGTCCAAATCACCTCCAGATGTGGTACCAGTGAGCGAAGGCCTCAGGTCTCCCTGTGGCACAGCAGCCGACCCCTTAGAAACCTTTACCTTGGGTAATGCCAGTCGGGGCAGAGAGAAGCTCAGCTTCCGGCCTCTTCCTTTCTCCACTTCCTTGTCCAGAGATCCATGCTGGGGGGATTCTACCATGGAAACCTCACTTTGAATTTCAGAATCTGTTTCCGCTGAGGACAAACCTAGACTAGGCAGTGGGGACTCCTGGGAATCGGACTCAACTTTAGACTCCGATGTCTTCTTTGGAGACCAATGTAAGGAAGGTAACTTGATACTGGGCAATTTGAAAGAAGTGTCTTTCATTTCTAGAGTAGATGTTTCGGGTGGTGGACTGACTAAAGACTGACTAGAAGATACATCCAAAATGCAGACGTCAGAAGCATCAGAAGACGGGACCTGAGGGGCCGCTGAACCGGACAGTGTGTCAGAGGCTTGAGGTGAATGGACACCAGCATCGGGCACAGACGGAGGACATTCAGACTCAGAAGGTGGAAGAGACAGGACGAATCTGGGCTTGTGGAATTTGGGAAACAGAATGCGAGCACTGAACTGAGGGAGTGTAGAATCAAGAGAACCAGGTGGAGGGTCCATGATCGAAGAACGGCCAACATATGAATAGAAAGACTGAGAAGTATGAGGGGAGGGTGAAACAACAGCACCGGGAAAACCATCAGCCGGAAAAGCAGCTACTGCATGGCTAACATCATCATCGGGATAATGGAAAAAACCTTCCCGGTTGGAGGAGCCCACCTCATCATTACCACCAGTCACATCAACTTTGGGGCCCTTCACGTCCACATGGGGCCCCTTGACATCTACCTTGGACATCTTGAGGCTGGGGATCTGGACCGTGGGCAGGTGGCCCTTAGGACCGGCATCCGCAGCAGCCTGGGAAGACATTTCTGCATCGGACAACTGATGCTCCAACACCATCACGTCCACCTGGCCCGCCCTGATCTCCAGGTCAGCAGAAGGCAGCTGAATGCTGACGTCAGGAGTCTTCAGGTCACCCTGAATGGAGGGCAGCGCCACGTCCCCCTCCACCTTGGGAGCCCCCACCTCAAGGGAGGCTTCCACAGTGGGCTTGCCAGGTGCGGACACGCCGAAGGAGGGCATCTTGAACTTGGGCATCTTGAACTTAGTGTCTTTGGCAGCCAGGTCCTTCTCAGCCAGCACAATGTCCCCTTCCAGCTTGACACCAGGAGCCTGGATATCCAACTCCACGTCGGGCAGGGAGACCTCAAGTTCGGGGGCGCTCACCTCACCCTGGGCGCCCTTCACTTCCAGTTTGGGTCCCTTCATGTCCACGTGGGGTCCCTTGAGGTCCACCTTGGACATCTTGAGGCTGGGCATCTGCACCTTGGGTAGGTGGCCCTTAAGGCTGGCCCCAGCAGCAGCCTGGGCGGGCGTCTCTGCATCGGTCGGCTGGTCCTCCGCCAGCTTCACGCCCTCCTGCCTGGCCCTGAGCTCCAGGTCGGCAGAAGGAAGCTGAATGCTGACATCAGGTGTCTTCAGGTCGCTGTGCACGGAGGGCAGCACCACCTCCCCCTCCACCTTGGGAGCCCCCACATGCAGGGAGGCATCCACGGTGGGCTTGCCAGGCACGGACACTCCGAAGGAGGGCATCTTGAACTTGGGCATCTTGAACTTGCTGTCTTTGGTGGCCACCTCCTTCTCTCCGAGAGCCATGTCCCCTCCTAGCTTGGCAGTGGGGCCCTGGATGTCCACCTCCACGCCAGGCAGGGCGACCTCGAGGTCAGGGGACCTCACCTCACCCTTGTCCCCCATCATGTCCACTTTTGGGGCCTTTAGGTCCACGTGGGGCCCCTTGACATCTACCTTGGGCATCTTGAGGCTGGGCATCTGCACCTTGGGCAGGTGGCCCTTAAGGCTGGCCCCAGCAGCAGCCTGGGCGGGCGTCTCTGCATCGGTCGGCTGGTCCTCCGCCAGCTTCACGCCAACCTGACCAGCCCTGAGATCCAGGTGGGCAGAAGGCAGCTGAATGCTGACGTCAGGTGTCTTCAGGTCCCCCTTCACCGATGGCAGCGCCACGTCCCCCTCCACCTTGGGAGTCCCCACCTCAAGGAAGGCCTCCACAGTGGGCTTACCAGGTGTGGACATGCGGAAGGAGGGCATCTTGAACTTGGGCATCTTGAACTTGGTGTCTTTGGGAGCCAGGTCCTTCTCAGCCAGCGCCACGTCCCCTTCCAGCTTGACACCAGGAGCCTGGATGTCCACCTCCACGCCGGGCACAGAGACCTCAATTTCGGGGGCACTCACCTCGCCCTCGGCGCCCTTCACTTCCAGTTTGGGTCCCTTCATGTCCACGTGGGGTCCCTTGAGTTCCACCTTGGGCATCTTGAGGCTGGGCATGTGCACCTTGGGCATGTGGCCCTTCAGGCCGCCCCCGGCAGCAGCCCTGGCGTGCATCTCTACATCGGGAGGCTGATCCTCCGTAAGGTTAACGCCCACCTGGCCTGCCCTGATCTCCAGGTCGGTGGAAGGCAGCTGAATGCTGACGTCAGGTGTCTTCAGGTCACCCTGCACGGAGGGCAGCGCCACGTCCCCCTCTACCTTAGGAGGCTGCATCTCCAGGGAGGCCTCCACGGTGGGCTTGCCAGGCACAGACACGCCGAAGGAGGGCATCTTGAACTTGGGCATCTTGAACTTGGTGTCTTTGGTGGCCACGTCTTGGTCACCCAGCACGACATCCTCTTCCAGCTTGGCACAGGGTGCCTGGATGTCAACCTCCACAACGGGCAGGGCCACATCCAGGTCAGGGGCTCTCACTTCGCCTTTGGAGCCCTTCACGTCCACTTTTGGGCCTCTCACGTCCACGTGGGGGCCCTTGAGGTCCACCTTGGGCATCTTGAGGCTGGGCATCTGCACCTTGGGCAGGTGGCCCTTAAGGCGGGCCCCAGCAACAGCCTGGGCGGGCGTCTCTGCATCGGTCAGCTGGTCCTCCGCCAGCTTCATGCCCTCCTGCCTGGCCCTGAGCTCCAAGTGGGCAGAAGGCAGCTGAATGCTGACGTCAGGTGTCTTCAGGTCACCCTGCACAGAGGGCAGCACCACCTCCCCTCCACCTTGGGAGCCCCCACCTCAGGGAGGCCTCCACTGGGGCTTGCCAGGCACGACACTCCAAGGAGGGCATCTTGAACTTGGGCATCTTGAACTTGTGTCTTTGGGAGCCAGGTCCTTCTCAGCCAGCACCACGTCCCCTTCCAGCTTGACATCAGGAGCCTGGATGTCCATACCCACGCCGGGCAGGGAGACCTCAAGTTCGGGGGTGCTCACCTCGCCCTCGGCGCCCTTCACTTCCAGTTTGGGTCCCTTCATGTCCACATGGGGGCCCCTGAGTTCCACCTTGGGCATCTTGAGGCTGGGCATCTGAACCTTGGGCAGGTGGCACTTCAGGCCGCCCCTGGCAGCAGCCTTGGTGTGCATCTCTACATCGGGAGGATGATCCTTCGTAAGGTTAACGCCCACCTGGCCTGCCCTGATCTCCAGGTCGGTGGAAGGCAGCTGAATGCTGACGTCAGGTGTCTTCAGGTCGCCCTGCACGGAGGGCAGCGCCACGTCCCCCTATACCTTAGGAGGCTGCATATTCAGGGAGGCCTCCACGATGGGTTTGCCAGGCACAGACACGCCGAAGGAGGGCATCTTGAACTTGGGCATCTTGAACTTGGTGTCTTTGCCGGCCATGTCTTGGACACCCAGCACGACATCCCCTTCCAGCTTGTCACAGGGTGTCTGGATGTCCACCTGGACACTGGGCAGGGCCACATCCAGGTCAGGGGCTCTTACCTCGCCCTTGGAGCCTGTTCGTCCACTTTGGGGCCTTTGGGTCCACTTCATTTCACGTCCATGTGGGGGCCTTTAAGGTCCACCTTGGGCATCTTGAGGCTGGGCATCTCCACCTTGGGCAGGTGGCCCTTCAGGCCGGCCCCAGCAGCAGCCTGGGCGCATCTCTACATCGGGTCGGCTGGTCCTCTGCCAGGTTCACGCCCACCTGGCCAGCCCTGAGATCTCCAGGTGGTGGAAGGCAGCTGAATGCTGACGTCAGGTGTCTTCAGGTCCCCTTCACCGAGGGCAGCGCCACCCCCTCCACGTGGGAGCCCCCCACTCAGGGAGGCATCCACTGTGGGCTTGCCAGGTGCTGACACGAAGGAGGGCATCTTGAACTTGGGCATCTTGAACTTGGTGTCTTTGCCGGCCAAATCCTTGGTCCCCCAGCCATGTCCCCTTCCACCTTTCGCAGCACCGGTGCCTGGATGTCCACCTCCACGCCCAGGCAGGGCCACATCCAGGTCAGGGGCCTCACCTCACCCTTGACCCCGTCCACTTTGGGGCCTTTCACATCCACTTTGGGGTCCTTTCAGGTCCACATGGGGCCCTTGAAATCCACCTTGGGCATCTTGAGGCTGGGCATCTGCACCTGGGTAGGTGGCCCTTCAGGCTGACCCCAGCAACAGCCTGGGCGGATGTCTCTGCATCCGGGTGCTGATCCTCCGCCAGCTTCACGCCACCTGGCCTGGCCCTGATCCCAGGTGGGGAAGGCAAGCTGAATGCTGACATCAGGTGTCTTTAGGTTGCCCTGCATGGAGGGCAGTGCCTGGTCCCCTCCACCTTGGGGAGCCCCCACCTCCAGGGAGGACTCCACGGTGGGCTTGCAGAAGGATGGATACACTGAAGGAGGGCATCTTGAACTTGGGCATCTTGAACTTGGTGTCTTTGGCAGCCACGTCTTGGTCACCCAGCACAACTTCCCCTTCCAGCTTAGCACAGGGTGGCTGAATGTCTACCTCCACGCTGGGCAGGGCCACATCCAGGTCAGAGGCTCTCACTTCACCCTTGGAGCTCTTCACGTCCACTGTGGGGCCTTTCACGTCCACGTGGGGGCCTTTGAGGTCCACCTTGGGCATCTTGAGGCTGGGCATCTGCACCTTGGGTAGGTGGCCCTTAAGGCTGGCCCCAGCAGCAGCCTGGGCGGGCGTCTCTGCATCGGTTGGCTGGTCCTCCGGCCGCTTCACGCCAACCTGGACGGGCCTGAGATCCAGGTGGGCAGAAGGCAGCTGAATGCTGACGTCAGGTGTCTTCAGGTCGCCCTGCACGGAGGGCAGCACCACCTCCCCCTCCACCTTGGGAGCCCCCACCTCAAGGGAGGCCTCCACTGTGGGCTTGCCAGGTGCGGACACGCCGAAGGAGGGCATCTTGAACTTGGGCATCTTGAACTTAGTGTCTTTGCCAGCCAGGTCCTTCTCAGCCAGCACCACGTCCCCTTCCAGCTTGACATCAGGAGCCTGGATGTCCACGCCCACGCCGGGCAGGGAGACCTCAAGTTCGGGGGCGCTCACCTCGCCCTCGGCGCCCTTCACTTCCAGTTTGGGTCCCTTCATGTCCATGGGGGCCCTTGAGTTCCACCTTGGGCATCTTGAGGCTGGGCATCTGCACCTTGGGCATGTGGCCCTTCAGGCCGCCCCCGGCAGCAGCCCTGGCGTGCATCTCTACATCGGGAGGCTGATCCTCCGTAAGGTTAACGCCCACCTGGCCTGCCCTGATCTCCAGGTCAGTGGAAGGCAGCTGAAGGCTGACATCAGGTGTCTTCAGGTCACCCTGCACGGAGAGCAGAGCCACGTCCCCCTCCACCTTAGGAGGCTGCACCTCCAGGGAGGACTCCACGGTGGGCTTCCCAGGCACGGACACGCCGAAGGAGGGCATCTTGAACTTGGGCATCTTGAACTTGCTGTCTTTGGCAGCCACATCTTGGTCACCCAGCACGACGTCCCCTTCCAGCTTGGCACAGGGTGCCTCAATGTCCACCTCCACGCTGGGCAGGGCCACATCCAGGTCAGGGGCTCTCACTTCGCCCTTGGCTCCGTTTACCTCCACTTTGGGGCCTTTCAAATCCACGTGGGGGCCTTTGAGTTCCACCTTGGACATCTTGAGGCTGGGCATCTGCACCTTGGGTAGGTGGCCCTTAAGGCTGGCCCCAGCAGCAGCCTGGGCGGGCGTCTCTGCCTCGGTCGGCTGATCCTCCGCCACCTTCATGCCCTCCTGCCTGGCCCTGAGATCCAGGTCGGCAGAAGGAAGCTGAATGCTGACGTCAGGTGTCTTCAGGTCGCCCTGCACGGAGGGCAGCACCACGTCCCCCTCCACCTTGGGAGCCCCCACCTCAAGGGAGGCCTCCACACTGGGCTTGCCAGGCACGGACACTCCGAAGGAGGGCATCTTGAACTTCGGCATCTTGAACTTGGTGTCTTTGGGAGCCAGGTCCTTCTCACCCAGCACGACGTCCCCTTCCAGCTTGGCACACGGTGCCTCAATGTCCACCTCGACACTGGGCAGGGCCACATCGAGGTCAGGGGCTCTTACTTCGCCCTTGGAGCCCTTTACGTCCACTTTGGGGCCTTTCACGTCCACTTTGGGGCCTTTCACGTCCACATGGGGGCTCTTGAGGTCCACCTTGGGCATCTTGAGGCTGGGCATCTGCACCTTGGGCAGGTGGCCCTTCAGGCCGCCCCCGGCAGCAGCCTGGGCGGATGTCTCTGCATCGGTCGGCTGGTCCTGTGGCAGCTTCAAACCCACCTGGCCTGCCCTGACCTCCAGGTCAGCAGAAGGCAGCTGAATGCTGACTTCAGGAGTCTTCAGGTCACCCTGGACGGAGGGCATCGCCACGTCCCCCTCCACCTTGGGAGCCCCCACCTCCAGGGAGGCCTCCACACTGGGCTTGCCAGGCACGGACACACCGAAGGAGGGCATCTTGAACTTGGGCATCTTGAACTTGGTGTCTTTGCCGGCCATGTCTTGGTCACCCAGCACGATGTCCCCTTCCAGCTTTGCACACGGTACCTCGATGTCCACCTCCACGCCTGGCAGGGCCACATCCAGGTCAGGGGCTCTCACTTCGCCCTTGGAGCCTGTTCCACTTTGGGGCCTTTCACGTCCACTTTGGGGCCTTTCACGTCCACATGGGGGCCCTTGAGGTCCACCTTGGGCATCTTGAGGCTGGGCATGTGCACCTTGGGTAGGTGGCCCTTAAGGCTGGCCCCAGCAGCAGCCTGGGCGGATGTCTCTGCATCGGTCGGCTGGTCCTGTGGCAGCTTCACGCCAACCTGGACGGGCCTGAGATCCAGGTGGGCAGAAGGAAGCTGAATGCTGACATCAGGTGTCTTCAGGTCGCCATGCACGGAGGGCAGCACCACGTCCCCCTCTACCTTAGGAGCCCCCACCTCAAGGGAGGCCTCCACAGTGGGCTTCCCAGGAATGGACACACCGAAGGAGGGCATCTTAAACTTGGGCATCTTGAACTTGGTGTCTTTGCCGGCCATGTCTTGGTCACCCAGCACGACGTCCCCTTCCAGCTTGGCACAGGGTGTCTGGATGTCCACCTGGACACTGGGCAGGGCCACATCCAGGTCAGGGGCTCTTACTTCGCCCTTGGAGCCTGTTACGTCCACTTTGGGGCCTTTCACGTCCACGTGGGGGCCCTTAAGGTCCACCTTGGGCATCTTGAGGCTGGGCATCTCCACCTTGGGCAGGTGGCCCTTCAGGCTGGCCCCAGCAGCCCTGGGCGTCTCAGCATCCGGTGCTGATCCTCTGCCAGGGCACGCCAACCTGGCCAGTCCTGAGATCTCCAGGTGGGCAGAAGGCAGCTGAATGCTGACGTCAGGTGTCTTCAGGTCCCCCTTCACCGATGGCAGCGCCACGTCCCCCTCCACGTTGGGAGCCCCCACCTCAAGGGAGGCCTCCACTGTGGGCTTGCCAGGTGCTGACACGCCGAAGGAGGGCATCTTGAACTTGGGCATCTTGAACTTGGTATCTTTGCCGGCCACGTCTTGGTCACCCAGCACGATGTCCCCTTCCAGCTTGGCACATGGTGTCTGGATGTCCACCTCGACACTGGGGAGGGCCACATCCAGGTCAGGGGCTCTTACTTCGCCCTTGGAGCCCTTTACGTCCACTTTGGGGCCTTTCACGTCCACATGGGGGCTCTTGAGGTCCACCTTGGGCATCTTGAGGCTGGGCATCTGCACCTTGGGCAGGTGGCCCTTCAGGCTGGCCCCCCGCAGCAGCCTGGGCGGGATGTCTCGGCATCGGGTCGGCTGGTCCTCTGCCAGCTTCAAACCCAACCTGGCCAGCCCTGAGATCCAGGTCAGGCAGAAGGCAGCTGAATGCTGACGTCAGGTGTCTTCAAGTCGCCCTGCACGGAGAGCAGAGCCACGTCCCCCTCCACCTTAGGAGCCCCCACCTCCAGGGAGGCCTCCACGGTGGGCTTGCCAGGCACGGACACGCCGAAGGAGGGCATCTTGAACTTGGGCATCTTGAACTTGGTATCTTTGCGGCCATGTCTTGGTCACCCAGCACGATGTCCCTTCCAGCTTTGCACATGGTGTCTGGATGTCCACCTCCACACTGGGCAGGGCCACATCCAGGACAGGGGCTCTCTTACTTCCTTGGGAGCCTGTTATGTCCACTTTGGGGCCCGTCCACTTTGGGGCCTTTCACGTCCACATGGGGGCCCTTGAGGTCCACCTTGGGCAGGTGGCACTTCAGCCCGCCCCCGGCAGCAGCCTTGGCGTGCATCTCTACATCGGGGTGCTGATACTCCGGGACCCCCACCTGGCCTGTCCTGATCTCCAGGTCGGTGGAAGGCAGCTGAATGCTGACATCAGGTGTCTTTAGGTCGCCCTGCATGGAGGGCAGTGCCTGGTCCCCTCCACCTTGGGAGGGCCCCACCTCCAGGGAGGCCTCCACACTGGGGCTTCCCAGGAACGGATACACTGAAGGAGGGCATCTTGAACTTGGTGTCTTTGGTGGCCAAGTCTTGGTCACCCAGCATGATGTCCCCTTCCAGCTTGGCACACGGTGCCTCGATGTCCACCTCTACGCCGGGAAGGGCCACATCCAGGTCAGGGGCTCTCACTTCACCTTTGGAGTCCTTTACGTCCACTTTGGGGCCTTTCACGTCCACGTGGGGGCCTTTGAGGTCCACCTTGGGCATCTTGAGGCTGGGCATCTGCACCTTGGGTAGGTGGCCCTTAAGGCTGGCCCCAGCAGCAGCCTGGGCGGGCGTCTCTGCATCGGTCGGCTGGTCCTCTGCCAGCTTCACGCCAACCTGACCAGCCCTGAGATCCAGGTGGGCAGAAGGCAGCTGAATGCTGACGTCAGGTGTCTTCAGGTCCCCCTTCACCGATGGCAGCACCACGTCCCCCTCCACGTTGGGAGCCCCCACTTCAAGGGAGGCCTCCACTGTGGGCTTGCCAGGTGCGGACACGCCGAAGGAGGGCATCTTGAACTTGGGCATCTTGAACTTAGTGTCTTTGGGAGCCAGGTCCTTCTCAGCCAGCGGCACGTCCCCTTCCAGCTTCGGCAACGGTTCCTCGATGTCCACCTCCACGCCGGGCAGGGCCACATCCAGGTCAGGGGCTCTCACTTCGCCCTTGGAGCCCTTTACGTCCACTTTGGGGCCTTTCACGTCCACTTTGGGGCCTTTCACGTCCACATGGGGGCCCTTGAGGTCCACCTTGGGCATCTTGAGGCTGGGCATCTGCACCTTGGGCAGGTGGCCCTTAAGGCTGGCCCCAGCAGCAGCCTGGGCGGACGTCTCTGCATCGGTCGGCTGGTCCTCTGCCAGCTTCACGCCAACCTGGACGGGCCTGAGCTCCAGGTCGGCAGAAGGCAGCTGAATGCTGACGTCAGGTGTCTTCAGGTCGCCCTGCTCAGAGGGCAGCGGCACCTCCCCCTCTAACTTGGGAGCCCCCACATGCAGGGAGGCATCCACGGTGGGCTTGCCAGGCACGGATACACTGAAGGAGGGCATCTTGAACTTGGGCATCTTGAACTTGGTGTCTTTGCGGGCCGTGTCTTGGTCACCCAGCACGATGTCCCCTTCCAGCTTGGCACAGGGTGGCTGAATGTCCACCTCCACGCTGGGTAGGGCCACATCCAGGTCAGGGGCTCTCACTTCACCCTTGGCACCCTTCACGTCCACTGTGGGGCCTTTCACGTCCACGTGGGGGCCTTTGAGGTCCACCTTGGGCATCTTGAGGCTGGGCATCTGCACCTTGGGCAGGTGGCCCTTAAGGCTGGCCCCGGCAGCAGCCTGGGCGGGCGTCTCTGCATCGGTCGGCTGGTCCTCTGGAGGCTTCAAACCCACCTGGCCTGCCCTGACCTCCAGGTCAGCAGAAGGCAGCTGAATGCTGACTTCAGGTGTCTTCAGGTCACCCTGGACGGAGGGCATCGCCAGGTCCCACTCCACCTTGGGAGCCCCCACCTCCAGGGAGGCCTCCACACTGGGCTTGCCAGGCACGGACACACCGAAGGAGGGCATCTTGAACTTGGGCATCTTGAACTTGGTGTCTTTGCCGGCCACGTCTTGGTCACCCAGCACGATGTCCCCTTCCAGCTTGGCACAGGGTGCCTCGATGTCCACCTCCACGCCGGGCAGGGCCACATCCAGGTCAGGGGCTCTCACTTCGCCCTTGGAGCCCTTTACGTCCACTTTGGGGCCTTTCACGTCCACTTTGGGGCCTTTCACGTCCACATGGGGGCCCTTGAGGTCCACCTTGGGCATCTTGAGGCTGGGCATCTGCACCTTGGGTAGGTGGCCCTTAAGGCTGGCCCCAGCAGCAGCCTGGGCGGATGTCTCTGCATCGGTCGGCTGGTCCTCCGCCAGCTTCACGCCAACCTGGACGGGCCTGAGATCCAGGTGGGCAGAAGGCAGCTGAATGCTGACGTCAGGTGTCTTCAGGTCGCCCTGCACGGAGGGCAGCGCCACGTCCCCCTCCACCTTGGGAGCCCCCACCTCCAGGGAGGCCTCCACAGTGGGCTTCCCAGGCACGGACACACCGAAGGAGGGCATCTTAAACTTGGGCATCTTGAACTTGGTGTCTTTGCCGGCCATGTCTTGGTCACCCAGCACGATGTCCCCTTCCAGCTTGGCACAGGGTGCCTCGATGTCCACCTCCACGCCGGGAAGGGCCACATCCAGGTCAGGGGCTCTCACTTCGCCCCTGGAGTCCTTTACGTCCACTTTGGGGCCTTTCACGTCCACATGGGGGCCCTTGAGGTCCACCTTGGGCATCTTGAGGCTGGGCATCTGCACTTGGGCAGCCCTTCAGGCCGCCCCCGGCAGCAGCCTTGGCGTGCATCTCTACATCCGGGTGCTGATACTCCGGGACGCCCACCTGGCCTGTCCTGATCTCCAGGTCGGTGGAAGGCAGCTGAATGCTGACATCAGGTGTCTTTAGGTCGCCCTGCATGGAGGGCAGTGCCTGGTCCCCCTCCACCTTGGGAGCCCCCACCTCCAGGGAGGCCTCCACGGTGGGCTTCGCAGGAACGGATACACTGAAGGAGGGCATCTTGAACTTGGGCATCTTGAACTTGGTGTCTTTGGTGGCCACGTCTTGGTCACCCAGCAAGACGTCCCCTTCCAGCTTGGCACAGGGTGTCTGGATGTCCACCTCCACGCCGGGCAGGGCCACATCCAGGTCAGGGGCTCTTACTTCGCCCTTGGCGCCCTTCATGTCCACTTTGGTGCCTTTCACGTCCACGTGGGGGCCTTTGAGGTCCACCTTGGGCATCTTGAGGCTGGGCATCTGCACCTTGGGCAGGTGGCCCTTAAGGCTGGCCCCAGCAGCAGCCTGGGCGGGCGTCTCTGCATCGGTCGGCTGGTCCTCTGCCAGCTTCACGCCAACCTGACCAGCCCTGAGATCCAGGTGGGCAGAAGGAAGCTGAATGCTGACGTCAGGTGTCTTCAGGTCCCCCTTCACCGATGGCAGCGCCACGTCCCCCTCCACCTTGGGAGCCCCCACCTCAAGGGAGGCCTCCACTGTGGGCTTGCCAGGTGCTGACACGCCGAAGGAGGGCATCTTGAACTTGGGCATCTTGAACTTGGTGTCTTTGCCGGCCACGTCTTGGTCACCCAGCACGATGTCCCCTTCCAGCTTGGCACACGGTGCCTCGATGTCCACCTCCACGCCGGGCAGGGCCACATCCAGGTCAGGGGCTCTCACTTCACCCTTGGAGCCCTTTACGTCCACTTTGGGGCCTTTCACGTCCACTTTGGGGCCTTTCACGTCCACATGGGGGCCCTTGAGGTCCACCTTGGGCATCTTGAGGCTGGGCATGTGCACCTTGGGCAGGTGGCCCTTCTGTCCGTCCCAGCCGGCGGCGGCGTCCGATGTCTCGGCGTCACTGGGGTTCAGACGTGTGCGCTTCCGATCTACCTGGCCTGCCCTGAGCTCCAGGTGGGGAAGGCAGCTGAATGCTGACATCAGGTGTCTTTAGGTCGCCCTGCACGGAGGGCAGTGCCTGGTCCCCCTCCACCTTGGGAGCCCCCACCTCCAGGGAGGCCTCCACGGTGGGCTTTGCAGGAACGGATACACTGAAGGAGGGCATCTTGAACTTGGGCATCTTGAACTTGGTGTCTTTGGTGGCCACGTCTTGGTCACCCAGCACGATGTCCCCTTCCAGCTTGGCACAGGGTGCCTGGATGTCCACCTCCACGCCGGGAAGGGCCACATCCAGGTCAGGGTCTCTTACTTCGCCCTTGGCGCCCTTCATGTCCACTTTGGTGCCTTTCACGTCCACGTGGGGGCCTTTGAGGTCCACCTTGGGCATCTTGAGGGTGGGCATCTGCACCTTGGGTAGGTGGCCCTTAAGGCGGGCCCCAGCAGCAGCCTGGGCGGGCGTCTCTACATCGGTCGGCTGGTCCTCCGGCCGCTTACCGCCCTCCTTCCTGGCCCTGAACTCCAGGTCGGCAGAAGGCAGCTGAATGCTGACTTCAGGTGTCTTCAGGTCGCCCTGCACGGAGGGCAGCGCCACATCCCCCTCTACCTTGGGAGCCCCCAACTCCAGGGAGGCTTCCACAGTGGGCTTGCCAGGTGCGGACACGCCGAAGGAGGGCATCTTGAACTTGGGCATCTTGAACTTAGTGTCTTTGCCAGCCAGGTCCTTCTCACCCAGCACCACGTCCCCTTCCAGCTTGACACCAGGTTCCTCGGATGTCCACCTCCCACGCGGGCAGGGCCACATCCAGGTTCAGGGGGCTCTCACCCCGCCCTTGGAGCCCTTCACTTCCACTTTGGGGCCTTTCACTTTGGGGCCTCCATGTCCACATGGGGTCCCTTGAGGTCCACCTTGGGCATCTTGAGGCTGGGCATGTGCACCTTGGGCAGGTGGCCCTTCAGGCCGCCCCCGGCAGCAGCCCTGGCGTGCATCTCTACATCGGGAGGCTGATCCTCCGTAAGGTTAACGCCCACCTGGCCTGCCCTGAGCTCCAGGTCAGTGGAAGGCAGCTGAATGCTGACGTCAGGTGTCTTCAGGTCGCCCTGCACGGAGGGCAGCGCCACGTCCCCCTCCACCTTGGGAGCCCCCACCTCCAGGGAGGACTCCACACTGTGCTTCCCAGGCACGGACACTCCGAAGGAGGGCATCTTGAACTTGGGCATCTTGAACTTGGTGTCTTTGGTGGCCACGTCTTGGTCACCCAGCAAGATGTCCCCTTCCAGCTTGGCACAGGGTGTCTGGATGTCCACCTCCACGCCGGGCAGGGCCACATCCAGGTCAGGGGCTCTCACTTCGCCCTTGGCGCCCTTCATGTCCACTTTGGGGCCTTTCACGTCCACTTTGGGGCCTTTCACGTCCACATGGGGGCCCTTGAGGTCCACCTTGGGCATCTTGAGGCTGGGCATCTGCACCTTGGGCAGTTGGCCCTTCAGGCCGCCCCTGGCAGCAGCCTGGGCGGATGTGTCTGCATCGGTCGGCTGGTCCTGTGGCAGCTTCAAACCCACCTGGCCTGCCCTGACCTCCAGGTCAGCAGAAGGCAGCTGAATGCTGACTTCAGGAGTCTTCAGGTCACCCTGGACGGAGGGCATCGCCAGGTCCCTCTCCACCTTGGGAGCCCCCACCTCCAGGGAGGCCTCCACACTGGGCTTGCCAGGCACGGACACACCGAAGGAGGGCATCTTAAACTTGGGCATCTTGAACTTGGTGTCTTTGGTGGCCAAGTCTTGGTCACCCAGCATGATGTCCCCTTCCAGCTTGGCACACGGTGCCTCGATGTCCACCTCCACGCCGGGAAGGGCCACATCCAGGTCAGGGTCTCTTACTTCGCCCTTGGCGCCCTTCATGTCCACTTTGGTGCCTTTCACGTCCACGTGGGGGCCCTTGAGGTCCACCTTGGGCATCTTGAGGCTGGGCATGTGCACCTTGGGCAGGTGGCCCTTAAGGCTGGCCCCAGCAGCAGCCTGGGCGGGCGTCTCTACATCGGTCGGCTGGTCCTCAGGCCGCTTAACGCCCTCCTGCCTGGCCCTGAGCTCCAGGTCGGCAGAAGGAAGCTGAATGCTGACGTCAGGTGTCTTCAGGTCGCCCTGCACGGAGGGCAGTGCCACATCCCCCTCTACCTTGGGAGCCCCCACCTCAAGGGAGGCATCCATGGTGGGCTTGCCAGGTGCGGACACGCCGAAGGAGGGCATCTTGAACTTGGGCATCTTGAACTTAGTGTCTTTGCCAGCCAGGTCCTTCTCAGCAAGCACCACGTCCCCTTCCAGCTTGACACCAGGAGCCTGGATGTCCACCTCCACGCCGGGCATGGAGACCTCAAGTTCAGGGGCGCTCACCTCGCCCTGGGCGCCCTTCACTTCCAGTTTAGGTCCCTTCATGTCCATGTGGGGTCCCTTGAGTTCCACCTTGGGCATCTTGAGGCTGGGCATGTGCACCTTGGGCAAGTGGCCCTTCAGGCCACCCCCGGCAGCAGCCTTGGTGTGCATCTTTACATCGGGAGGCTGATCCTCCGTAAGGTTAACACCCACCTGGCCTGCCCTGAGTTCCAGGTCGGTGGAAGGCAGCTGAATGCTGACATCAGGTGTCTTCAGGTCACCCTGCACGGAGGGCAGAGCCACGTCCCCCTCTACCTTAGGAGGCTGCACCTCCAGGGAGGACTCCACGGTGGGCTTGCCAGGCACAGACACGCCGAAGGAGGGCATCTTGAACTTGGGCATCTTGAACTTGGTGTCTTTTGCAGCCACGTCTTGGTCACCCAGGACGATGTCCCCTTCCAGCTTTGCACACGGTGCCTCGATGTCCACCTCTACGCCGGGAAGGGCCACATCCAGGTCAGGGGCTCTCACTTCGCCCTTGGCGCCCTTTACGTCCACTTTGGGGCCTTTCACGTCCACTTTGGGGCCTTTCACGTCCACATGGGGGCCCTTGAGGTCCACCTTGGGCATCTTGAGGCTGGGCATCTGCACCTTGGGCAGGTGGCCCTTCAGGCCGCCCCCGGCAGCAGCCTTGGCGTGCATCTCTACATCCGGGTGCTGATACTCCGGGACGCCCACCTGGCCTGTCCTGATCTCCAGGTCAGTGGAAGGCAGCTGAATGCTGACATCAGGTGTCTTCAGGTCGCCCTGCACTGAGGACTGCGCCACGTCCCCCTCCACCTTGGGAGCCCCCACCTCCAGGGAGGCATCCACGGTGGGCTTCCCAGGCATGGACACACCGAAGGAGGGCATCTTGAACTTGGGCATCTTGAACTTGCTGTCTTTGGTGGCCATGTCTTGGTCACCCAGCAAGACGTCCCCTTCCAGCTTGGCACAGGGTGCCTCAATGTCCACCTCCACGCTGGGCAGGGCCACATCCAGGTTCAGGGGCTCTCCGCTTCGCCTGGCACCCTTCATGTCCACTTTGGGGCCTTTCACTTCCACGTGGGGGCCTTTGAGGTCCACCTTGGGCATCTTGAGGCTGGGCATCTGCACCTTGGGCAGGTGGCCCTTAAGGCTGGCCTCAGCAGCAGCCTGGGCGGGCGTCTCTGCATCGGTCGGCTGGTCCTCTGGCCGCTTAACGCCCTCCTTCCCAGCCTTGAGCTCCAGGTCAGCAGAAGGCAGCTGAATGCTGACGTCAGGTGTCTTCAGGTCGCCCTGCACGGAGGGCAGCGCCACGTCCCCCTCTACCTTCAGAACGCCCACCTCCAGGGAGGTATTCAGGGTGGGCTTCCCAGGCGCCGATACACCGAAGGAGGGCATCTTGAACTTGGGCATCTTGAACTTGCTGTCTTTGGAGGCCATGTCCTTGTCCTGCTTGCCATCACCTCCCTGTATCTCTGTATCCAAGTGTTGTTCTGGTGTGTCTTTCAGAGACAGTCTTGCAATGCCAATTTCCAGACTCTGTACTTCCTCCCAACTGTCTTCCCACTGCAATTCTTGTGGTGTCTCCTTTGTCATTTGCACAAGTTTTTCATCCTTTTCTTCTTTCTTTACCTCCTTTTTCTTCTTTTGATGTCTTTCTGTCTTAAATTCCTTTTTGCCATCTGCTTCCTTTTCTAAGTTGGAGTAATTGTCCCTCGTGGTCTTTTGCCTAGTAGTTGACATGAACCCAGTTTTCTGTTTCTTGTCCTTCGTTTGGCCCTCTTCTGCCCCCTGTGTGTCCTTCCTCTCGTCCTCCTTTGATTTGCCCTCTTTCAGCACTGCAGCCTGCTCTCTCCTATCCTGGGGCTCGCTGTCCTTTTGCTCGGTTGTAACTAGGCTCTGACCTGAGGTCATTCCAAACCTCAAGTTCAGGAATCTCCTTCTTTGTCTCCCTGCCCCTGAATTCTGCTCCTGTCTGTCAGTTGTCAGCTGGAGCTCTGTGTCTGTGCTTGTGGGGGACAGGTCACGTGTGTCCCTGTGCTCCGAGGCTTCTGATGAACTGTGCGAGCGTCGGGGGCCTGCTCTCCTCTTGCTCCTTAAGGCTTGAAATTTTGGCCAGGAGAATCTGTCTTGGGGCCGTCTATGGCGATCATCCCTGCTCTTCGAAATAAGTCTTTCTCGGTCTCCAGCTCCCTCTACAGATTTTGTAGGTGTCTCCGTGCATCCATCGGCAATGTCCTGAAACGGAAGTGAAGGTGTGGGTTTTGGGGGAACAGTAGCCCATACCTGAGACACTTGGCCGGAAAGAGATCTTCAGTGCATTTAGAACCACCTTGGATCTCTCTGGGACGGGGACCTTACCTGCTTCTCCTTGCCTTTCTGGCCTTGCTGGGGATGCTGAACAGCTCCTTCCTCTCCCTCGTTGGCTGAGAGTTTCCGTTTGATTTTGAACTGTACTTTGTAGGGTTCCGAGTACTGAAGGATTTTAAGCGCATCTTCATACTTCATGTGGTCGAAGAATATGGTTGCACTAAGCAGTTGATCTCCTGAAGGAAACAGAACATCCAGCCTCAGTGCCCCAGGCCCCACATGGCAGGGAACGTGCCCTAGAGGCTTCATGCTGGCATTTGCTGTGTTCCCTAACTCCACCTCAAATGGACGGCAGAAAATCAGGGCGCAGTGAGCCGTCTCAGCCTCAAGTGGCTGAGCAAAGACCATCCTGAGCCTCGGGTGAGATTCCCCCCCTCCAGGTTTCTCTGTTTCCCCCTCCCATCCTGGTGCTGATGACGAAGGCCCAGAGGCAGAACAGTTGTGGTACCTTCTCTCAGGTTGAATAGCTTGGCAGCCGAGGAGTCCTTCAGTACTTGCTTGACAAAGATCCCCTGGTCCCCTCCACCTGTGACGCTGTAGCCACTGGCTCCTGACTCTACATCCGTCTTCAGTGTCACCTCTGTCGACTCCTGCACAGACTGGAGCAGAACATCGAGGGCATGATGACGGTTTGCCTGTGTCCTGTGGGCGCTATTGTTGAAGCCAGGATCTTCCAAGGATGGTGCTCTGTGCTAACTGGGTAGAAGTTGGGGCACCAGCCATGTGGGCCTGGCTACTACGTCTGGGATTTGGAGAAAGCCCAGCAACAGGCAGCCTCAGGTGGAATCATCTCGCTTTGTCCCCACCGGGGACAGCCTGTCTAGGCAGCCAAGTCCCATCAGGTTCCTTATGCTCATCCCTCATTGGCTAGTTACAAATATGTGAAGCATACAGCCCATGAAGATACCTGTTCTGCATCCCCAGAGAGACCTAAACACTGGGCAATACACAGGGGGGGGCGCTCTGCAGTCCACCTGATCCTTCAGGTAATGGAAACCCCTGTGTCAATCAAACCGAAGCTATCCAGAAAAGCACGAAGGCAAAGCGACCCTTGTGGCTACCTAAAGAACCCCTCACATCTCCTCTGGCCAATGCCCTTCCTCACCACAGCCTGGGCACTATTTTCTGCGGTGTTGTCCACGGCACATTGGCTGGGGCATAGCTGTAAATATGTTCATCAGATTATATTTAATGCAGGATGGTCTCTGCATCTGCACCACCCCCAGGCCTGAGGAACAAGGGCACTATCTCCAGGGCACCAGGGTATACCCCTCCCTCCATCTCCTGGGACTGAAGCCCTTAAGGGATGGTTTCCCCTGACGCCTCACTGCCAAGGCACCTACCCCTGGATGACTCATGCTGGCGAAGGCTGTGGATTCCCCTGAATCCCGTCTCCACCAGGATCTCCGTCTGCCTGAGGAGCTGTGCCTGCCTTGGCCTGTTTCCTGCAGTCAAGAGGATGGGAGTCACTCACTCGGCTAAGAAGCCAGGAGTGCCCGGGAGGCTCCAGGCAGAAGAGGCCAGGATGCAGGCGCAAAGGAATTCTGGGGGCTGGGGGAGGGGGTGTGCAGGGTGGCTGAGTACCAGGGGCTTCACTGTCAATTCTCAACCTCCCATTTTCTTACTGAGGAACAGGCACACCCCCACCCTATAGCGGCTGGTGGTGTTTCAGGGTGGGGAAGACTTTCAAACTGTAAAATGAGTCCTTTAGAGTGGACAGGTCTCCTCTGACCACTGCCAAGGCTCCCTCAAAAGGAAGCCTACAGTCTCCTCTCCAAGACAGTATGAATATACATATGTATGCATGTGTGGGCCATTAAGGTGTATGTTCCTGACACACATGGCTTCTCACAGTCTCTCTCTCTCTCCCTCTCCCTCTCTCTCTCCCCCTCTTCCTCTCTCCCCCTCTCCCTCTCTCCCTCTCTCCCTCTCTCCCTCTCCCTCTCCCTCCCCCCCCTCTCTCTCTCCCCTGGAGGAGAGGGGGAGAGCAGATACACGCAGCCGGCGGGGTAAGCGGCCTGCACAGACACCAGTGAACAGGAGGGAGACGATGTCCGCGGGCCACGACTGAACCTTCCTCCTTTGGCCAGCAGCTCTGCCCGGTGGCTTACCTGACTTCCAAAGCCAGCACCTTCAGCCGTGTATTCATAAACAGGTGAGGACCCCTGTGGCCTTGGCCGAACGACTTCACCCACAGGCCCTTCGGTCACCTGGCAGAAGAGAATGAAAGTTACCTCTAACGAGAAGCTCTCCAGCCTGAAGGGGGCCAGAGAGGGGCTGGAGAGGATGGGTGTCCTCTAAAGGCAACACTCACAGAGTAGTCGTCTTCTGTCTCAGCCTCTGGCTCCTGCTGCTGCAGCTGCCGGCTAGACACTGCAGAGAGAAGAGCTATTAGCAGGCACGAGGGCAGTAGGGCGGACGTGGGTGTGCAAGGGTGAGCGTGGGCCTGAGGTAAGTTCCAGAGACCCTGGGTGAGAGAGGTGGGAACAGCTGTAGGACTGCGGAAGGAAGGGGGTGGGTGCTCAAAGTCTACAGATTTGCAGATTTGGTCCAATGAAGAGCCACACGAAATAACTGCCCTGAGCTTGACATTAACACCCGGAGTTGCTGCATTGTATTCTGCTAAATGTCCAGCATTCACCCAGAAGACCTGGGCAGCAGAAAGAAACAGGAAGATGGCAGAGGTTCACACTGCTGAGCATGGCAAGGGATGGAAGGTGTCTCCAAGAGTCCACAGATGATGCACTTAACACAGACTCAAAGGCAACTAGCCACTTACAGATTGTTTAAAAC